>NW_025764293.1:0-631144 GCF_021365285.1 Talaromyces proteolyticus | reverse complement strand
TTATCTTAATAATAATTTTATTCATTATTACTTAAATCTTATTGGATGCTTATGTAATAGCGTCCGCTATAATATTCATTGGCTGTGACTTATCGATTTTTGTGACATATAGTAATAGTTAGTATTATAAATTAATATCTTATTTTAATATATTAAAATATATAATCTAATAAAGTAGAGCTTTAATATATAGAAATATAGCTTCTATATAATAAAATAATAATTTTAGATATTAAAATAAGACTTCAATATCCTTTAATATATATAGATATTCATTTATTATTATATATTTAGTTAATCATCTTTTATCTTTATATTAAATAGCATATTACTATTTAGTACTTAATAAACTTCTTATTATTACTATTATTCTTAATAGATAGCTCTCTAATATTAGTCTTATAATACTCTTTACCTTGCGTTAGCAGAATATCCTCTAAGATCTCTGATCTTGAGACGAGTTGTTGACAACTTTTGACAATAATATTCTATGGCTTATTATTTAAAAAATATAATATCCTTAGAATATAATTATAATATCTATAATAAGAAGATATTAACTATTATTTAAATATTTAAAGAATAATATATAGAGTTAAAAAATCTATAATAAAATAAATAATTTAATATACTTACAAACTATTATATATTAGAATATTTTATAATTATAAAGAAATTAAATATTCAATAGACTTACTAAATAGAGTTCTTCTTTTATTTTTATTTCTATATTAAATATTATTTTAGTAAAGCTAATATTTTAATTAATATTCTTATCTAATATTAAATCTTCTTTCTAAAAAATTCTAAAGAAATCTATATTTAAATCTTACTCTTTATAAAATATTTAGATCCTTAAATTATTATAAAATTATATTTAATAGATATATTATTAATACTAAAATTAATTCTAAAGTTAATATTATTAAATATATTTTTTAAATTAATATAATCAATACTAATCTAAAAAAAAATCTATAAAGATAATAATAATTAAAAATTAAAAATAATCTATATATATATAATTATTAAATTTAATCTATTATTTAATAATATCAATATATTTAAAATATATAAAATCTAAATATTATATAATATATAAATAATTATATATTATATAAATATATTAAAATATATTAAAATCTATTACTAAACCTATTCTAATCTTTATCTATTCTAAACTATTTATAGTAATATATCTTTATAAATTTTATATTTTTATTAAAAGATAAATATAATTATAATATAATTTTTATAATTATAAATTATATTAATAAGAAAAAAACAACCTTTTGTGCGCAGATCAAATTTTTGAAATTGCCTGCCTAAATCAAACTGGATTTGGCTCGGTATTTATTCAATTATAATTAACTCTAAATGTTATAATTTGATATTAATAATATTGAGTTAAATTACAGCAAAAGTCTAGAATGTGAGATTATAACTTTAAATCACTAGAAATTTATTTTTATAAGACATACTAGATAGATTAAGTTACTATTTTATAAGCTTTATTAATATAAAAAAATTAGTTAAAATAGTTTAGAAAATTCTTCTTTATATAGAAGATAATAATAATATCTAATCATTTATTTAAACTATAAAAAGTTATATAAAAAAGACTTATAAAAACAATAATAATATAAATATATTAATAAATTTAAAAAAAGCTTTTTATAATATCTATTAAGAAATTATTTAAATTTATAAGAAATTAAGTAAATTTAATAATAATATTATTAAGATTTTATAGTCCAATTCTACTTTCTTTTAAAAAAACCTTTAAATATAAAAGTAGTAAATAAATCTATATAATATAATTTTATCTTTATTCTAAAATACAGATTTATTAATTTTTAAAATAATCTATATAGAATTAGAGTCTAATTATAAAATTATAATAAATATATAAAATATAGTAATATATAGAAAACTCTATTAAAATAAATTAATTAATATTATAAAAAGAATTAAATAAATAAAAATATAAACAGTAAAAAAGATATAAATTTTTATTTTTATTAATTACTATTTTATTATTATATATTGGCTATTTTTTAAAGATTATAATTTATAGATAGGCTATATTATTAAAATTAAAATATTAAAAACATATATTAATATATAAATAAAAATATTTAGAGATGATATATATATTAAAATATCTATTTAAAAGATTATAATTTATAGATTAATATTAAATCACTATCTTTAATTAAAAAGATTACAAAAGATATTATTATTAAATTTATAATTTAAAATTAATATATTTAAAAATTAATAGTTAATATTATTTATATAAATTAACTAATCCAGTTATATAAAAGAAAATATAAAAGATCACTGATTATTAAATTTATAAGTTTTTTCATTATAAATAAAATAATTTAAAAAAGTATTATCTAGAAAATATAGAGTTATAATACTATAATTTTCTATAAAAAAGGATAGTATACGATATATATTAAATATTAAAAATTTAGATATATTTATATTTAATATCTATTTAATAGTTATATATACAGTATCTATATTAATAAATATCTATTCTAAGAATATCTATTTATTAAAAGTAAAAAAGTTAATCTTAAATACATTAATTATAAAGAAGATTATAAAATATTAAGTATAAAGTATATAGAAAAAAAATATTAGATTATATAAAAAAAATCATTATTAATTATAAATCTTTTTACTAGATTTTAGATTATATAAAGTTATTAATCTTTATAAATTCTATAAAATCTATATTTAAAAGCATTATCTCTATTATTATTAATAATATAATCATTTTTATTCTGATAGTATTATTCTAGAAGATTATTATATTAATAACTAAGAGTAAAAGAATCTATAGAATGCTATTTAAGTCTAAATCCTTAGTTATAAAAAGAAGATAGAGTTATTAAATATTAATAAATTAATTAACTTAATAGTATCAGTAAATCAGTAAATAAGTTAATAAGCTATATAATTAAAACTAGCTAATATTTAATCTTAATATTAAAAATAGCTAATAATAATGCTAAATGATTTAAATAAACTCTTTAGAATAGATACTAAATATTAATAAATTAATATAGAGAAAGATATAATCATTATAATTATTCTAATTAAGATATTTATATTATTAACTATTAAATAGATAAACTAAATAATATAATAAATCTTATCTATTAAATTAGATCTATCTTTAATTCCTTTTATAATTAATTTAAATATAATATTAGTTAATAATAATATTATATTTAATAGTTTAATATTAAATAATAAACTAAATCTTATTAATTATATATTAGAAATATATTATATATTTAAAATTTTTAATATCTATTAAAATAGTTAAGTTATCAATCTAAATAATATTATAAAGATTATTTAATTAATTTTCAGCTTTAACTCTATACTAAATAGTTTTATTAAAGAATCTAGCTTTAATAAATAAAAAAGTATTTAAGATTATCTAATATAATATAAATAAATTAAAAGATAAGATAATAATAATATTTCTATAGAATATTTATATTCTAAAGATTAATATAATTATAATATAAAAACTATAAAGTAATTTAATTAATAAAATAATATATTAATTAATAATATATATCTATTAGATATTATATTCTAAATAAAATAAAATAGAAGGCTTAAAAAGACAAAAATAATATTATTTATAATAAAGAATTTAGATTTAAGTAAGTAATAATATATAGTGATATTTTAGAATTATTAAATTCTATATATTAACTATAAATAAGATAAATAGATTCAAAATTTATTCATTTATAATATATATAATAAATTAAGAAATAATATACTTAAAGTTATATATCAGTAGCTAAACTAAATTTAAAAAATTAAATAGATTACTAAATATATTATATTAAAAGATTTAAATATATATTATCTAGTTTAAAGAAGACTTAAAGCTAACATAAATCTAAAAAGAGAATTAATTTTAGAAATTATAAATTAATATAATTTATAACTTAGTATAAAAAAAGATTAATAATATAAAAATAAAAAGAATTAAAATTAATAATTAATTTAATTTTTATATTAATAAATTTAAAGAACTAACTAAAAATATATATTTATATAAATAATATATAATATAATTTAGATTACTATTTAATCTAGATACTATTAGATATTAAAATATCAATCTATAAAATTTTAATATATTAGAATTAAAAGACTATAGATTATAAGATTTTTATAAAAATAATTAAAGTAAATTTAAATATATTTAATTTAATAGATTATTCTAAAACTATTATTGAATTAATAATAATAGTTTTTTTAGTTATAATCTATTAAGCTATTAATAAATCAATATTATAAATAAGATTCTATAAATAGATCTAAAAAATTATTAAATAAGATCTCTATAAACATTAGAAACTAGTTAAATAAATATATATTTAAATTAAAGTATATAAATAAAGAGTAGGCTGTCATTTGGTTCAGTTCTGGTCCTGAGTTTCTGAATCAAACCCAAAAGTGGGTCAGTTCGGTTTGGTCCTTAATATTGAAACTAGAACCAAAAATCAAATAATTCTAGCTCTTTAAACCGAAACTGAATTATACTAAAGAAGAATTACTAATTATAGTTAAATCAGTCCAAATCTAATCCAGTTTTCATTCAAATAATCAAATCATATTAAAGAATTTTTAACTATAGTTAGATTTTATACTTAAAAATATATTAAAATCTCTCTAAATTTTAGTGAATTAGATAGATAAACAATATAAAAATTAAAATTAATTATTCAAATTATAATTTTTTATCTGATTATTAAGATATACTAAAAAATAAATAAATAATAATAAATATTATAAAATAAATATAGAAATATATATATATTTTCTTTATTAAATATACTATATAATATAAGTTAAATATATAAAAAATAAAAAAGATATTATTATTATCTAGATAATTCTTAGATTATAATCTAAATATTAAGAATTCATTATAATATTTATAAAAATTAGGCTGTCATTTGGTTCGGTTCTGGTCCTGAGTTTCTGGACCAAACCCAAAAGTGGGTCGATTCGGTTTGGTCTTTAATATTAGAATTAGAACTAAAAACTAAACAGTTCTAGCTCTTTAAATTAAAATCAAATTATACTAAAAAAGAATTACTAATTATAATTAAATTAATTTAAATCTAATCCAATTTTCATTTAGATAATCAAACTATATTAAAAAAATTTTAATTATAGTTAGGTTTTATACTTAAAAATATATTAAAATCTTTCTAGATTTTAGTGAATTTAATAGATAATTAATTATTTAAATTAGAATTAATTATTTAAATTATAATTTTTTATCTAATTATTAAAATATATTTAAAAAATATATAAATAATAATAAATACTATAAAATAGATATAAAAATATATATATATTTTAACATCTTTTTCTTCGCGGAACAAATTTTTGAAATTCCTCACCCAAAGCAGGCCAGACACAGTCAAGAATTAAATTAAAAGTAATTAACTTCTTTAACTATTATTTAAGTTTAAATTTATATAATTTAAATGATACAATGATATAGAGAGATAATATAATGCTATTTATAATTAAAAAATTATTCTTAATATATAGGCTAAAGCGGCCATATAAATAAATCATTAATATAAAGAAATTAAGTAATGTAGTCTAAGTAACTTTTAATTATATTTAAGTATATAATAAATCATTTAAAGATAAATTTATTTTTAACTTTATTAAATATACATATGATTTTATACATTCTACTTTTATTAAAAATAATAATATAGCTCTTATAAGCTTTTAGAGACTATTAAAAACAATCTAAAAAGATATTATATTAATCTATAAAGAATTTATTAATAAGTTAAGTGCTATTATTAATTTATTTTAAAATTTAATCTCTTTATAAAAGATTATTTATATTTAAGAATAGCAGTTAAAACTTAAAAATATAATAGTTATTTTTTTTAAAGTACTAATTTATTGATTTTAAAAGTTATTTTAACTAAGTTGAATCTAGATAATAAGATTATAGTTAAGATTTATAATATTATTTTATAGAAAAAATTAAAAAAGACTAAGTTAATAGATATTATTAGATAAATAGAATATATTAAGATTAAAGTAATAAAAATGATTTTAAATCTAATATTTATAAATTATATATTTATTACTATATAATAGTTATTATTAAGTAATATTAATTTTTAAACTTATAATATTATAATAATTAAGATATTAAGATAATATATTTAGAATTAGATTAAAGTTTTTAAATTAAATATATAGATATATATATTAATATAGAAAATAATTATTAATAGAGTTTTAATACACTTTATAGATCTTAATTTAAAGCAAATTAAAGATATTAAAATGTATTTAATTATATAGAATCAGTATATTTAAAGAATAGAGATCAAAATTATATATATAAAATAATTAATTAAATTAAAATATTATGAAGGATTATTTATTATTAAATTTATAAGCTCTTTTATAGTAAATAAAATAATCTTTAAAGATATAATCTAAAAAGCTAGTCTTTATATTAATAGATTCTATTATTAAGAAAAATAATATAGATAATATTTTAAATATTAAAAATTTAGATATTTCTATATTCAATGTTTTTTTAAAATATTTATATATAATATCTATATAGATATATATCTAGGCTGTCATTTGGTTCGGTTCGAACCGAACCAAAACTGATCTAAAACCCGAATGGTCCGGTTCTGGTTCTATATACAGTGAACTGATGTAATTCAGTTCACTAAGTCCAGAACTATATGGTTTTTTAAAGTCTATTTAAGTCTGATTTAATTTAGATTTTTAGTTTAATTTTATCTAAATATTTAAATACTAGTGGATTTCTATTAATAATATTAAAATATTTAGAATTAATCCTAATTCTTTATAATTATTATTGATTATATAATTATTTCTAAAATAACTTTTCATAAATTAAATTCTTATTTTTTAAATTAAGATTTTATTTTAGATATTTTTATAAATATTATAATAAATTCTTAATATTTAAATTATAATCTAAGAATTATTTAGATAGTAATAATATCTTTTCTATTTTTTATTTATATTTTTTAAATTATATTATATAGTTAATCTATTTATTAAAAAAAATATATATATATTTCTATATTTATTCTATAGTATAATTAATATTTATTATTATCTATCTATTTTTTGAATATATTTTAATAATTAAATAGAAAATTATAATTTAAATAATTAATTCTAATTTTTATATTATTTATCTATTAAATTCATTAAAATTTAGAAAGATTTTAATATATTTTTAAAGATAAAATCTAACTATAATTAAAAATTCTTTAATATAGTTTAATTATTTAAATAAAAACTAGACTAAACTTAAATTAATCTAACTATAATTAGTAATTCTTTTTTAATGTAGTTTGATTTTAATTTAAAAAATTAGAATTATTTAATTTTCGATTCTGATTTTAATATTAAAGATTAAACCAAACCAACTGTCAAAACGTACTGCAACGATTCGTCTGAGATCGAAGAGAGTCACTCAGGATATTCTGCTAACGTAGTAAAGAGGTTATAAGCAATGCTTAAAAGAGCTATTTTATCATAAGATAAAAATAGTAGATAAGTTGTTATAATACTAATAGTAATATATTATTTAAATATAAATATAAAATATAATTACTAAATATATAATAATAAATGAGTATCTATATATATTAATTAAAATATATCTATAAATATGCCTCTTTAAAGCTCTTAATACAGAATATTATATTAAAAAATATAATTATATTATATTCTAGCTTTAATAGATCACATATTTAGTGTATATTAGAATAAAGCTTTAATATATAATACTTATATTACTGCATTAATAGCTATAGCCAGAGAGAGAGCATAGCCGCTTTCAGCTTTGCTTTTATAATATCTAATTGTATTATATAATAATCATGATTATTATTATTCTAATCTCATTGAGTGCTTATATAATAACATTCATCATAATATTTATTGATTATGATTTATTGATTTTTATAATAATCTCCTCTTTTAAAAGCTGGCATTTCGACAGTATAATAAATAATGGCCTATACTTATATTCTTAAATAAATGTCTCTATTTTATAAATCTCTATGTTTATAATAATGGTCTAACCATATTTTCAAAGTCTTTAATAAAGAAAAATAAACTCTCACATTGTATCAAAAAGGAAGGTTTTATAATGATCATTCTCTATACCCACTGTGCTTATCTCAGTAAGTTATACATTAAATATAAGAATTCTAATCGCTATAATAAATGTATTCATGTTAGAAATTTAAAATATATCAATTCAGAAATATTTTTTTCTAATAAAGAGTGGAAATAGCTTCTAACTGCTCAAAACAAACTTTAGAAAAAAAAGAAAGTTATAATAACCAAAATTCTTCATCTTTAAAAATAGCAGTATCTTCTTTAGAAATATGCTAATAACTTTATTATTCATGATATAAAAAAAATAGAAGAGTTAGAGTGATTAAAAAAGAAAAAGGATAAGTAAAAAAAATTAAAAAAAAAGAAATAAAAAAGATTAACTGACCAATAGACTAATAAAATAGCTATTATTATCTTCTAAATCTATTCTAAATTATTTAAAAATAACCTTCTCAATCCCTTATTCTTTAAGTTTCTTAATAATAGAAAGCTTAAATCTTTTCTAAATAATTTAAATGTTTGATTGATTCTTATAAATTATATTCAGATCTATATCCTATCTATTTAATCAAATAAAAGATTCTTTTTTATTTTAATTTTTATTTTTTAATAAAGTTAACTTTAAATTTATTATTATCTACTTTATCTTTATCATTTTCTAGATTTTCTATAGATTCTAATAATAAGATATAAAATATAGAATATATTTTTATTCTTACTAATAACTAGAGTTTATAATTATTATTAGTAAGCTTTTCTTTAATTTTAAAAGATTTATATTTAATTATGTTAAGTTTATTACTTAATCTTTTATTTAGAATATTAAAATTTTTCTATTCTATAGTTTATTGTAAAAGGTAAATTTTCTTTCTCTTTTTAAGAATTAACGCGTTCTTATACTTTTTATTATAATAGATTTTTATTCTTTACTTTATTTATTCAATATCTTATAAAATTATCTGATAAAGTGTCTAAAGATTTTTAGTTTATATTATTATAATTTTTAATAATCCTTTTCTTAATATATTAAATTATATTATTCTTAGATAATATCTAAGATTTACAAAATATAATATTTATTTTATAATTATATTTATTATATTATTCATTATAAACTATGTTATTAATAGTATCTATATCTAATTATTCTGTTTTTAATCTATATAGTTCTGTAAGTATTATTTAACTGACTGAATCATTCTTTTAGATTATTTATTAGTCTATTGATGATTTATTATTAATAACTTATGCTCTATTCTATATATTTTTATAATTATTTATTAGTAGTTTACTATAAATAATTTATTTTAATCTATAATAATTTTCTTTAATAGATTGATCTATGAAAATACTTCTTATAGTATAAGATTTATATATTATTTTATAATCATGTTTTTTAATACTGGTTGTAGAATTATATATTTAATTAATCTATTAACTACTATTATAATATTGATATAGATTATTTTAAAGATAGATTTTTTTAATTCTAGTAATCTTTAGATAAAATTGATAGTAATACTTTATTATACTTCTTTTGATACTTTAGATATTTATATTTTTCTATAAGGTTTATATATTGTTAATTTATTTTAATTATAATCTTTATAACACTTAATATAATTTTTAATCTTTTTTTTGAGATATAGAAAGTAGTATGATTAATTTATTATCTTAACTATCTTATTAATTCTTTGATATTTTTAGCTAAGTAGATTATGATATCTCATAATAATTTTTATAGTTATTTTTTGTGGTATTCTAATTATACTATTCTATATTATAAGTCCATCTTGTAATGTAGCTATTTTGTCTTATAGTTTTTATTGAAATTATTTATTTTTAGCTATTTCATTCCTTAGCCTATTTACAAATTCTGATTTTTTAATTTTGATAGTAACTGCTAATACTGCTTTATAATTATATTATAATATATTAAATTCTTACTATAAGATATTTATTTTTAATGCTTCAATATTAATTATATAATTTAATCATCTGCTTAATATATCTATAACAGCATTTTACTTTTCTAATATATATTTAATTCTATAAATATATTATAATAGTTCTTTATATTATCATATTTATCTTCTTAACAATTTTTTAATAATTATAAAGTATTTTAGATTATAATAGTTACTTTTTATAACTATTTTATATTTTAATCTTTAAAAATAGTATTACTATTATTAAAATGTTATAATAATAACTAATAATTCTTTATTATATATATTATAGTTAATTTTTATACTGATATATTTTCTTAAGTAAAATATAATAATATATATTTCTTCTTTATTATTAATTTATTCTAGAATTGCTTTTAATCTATATTTTAATATATCAGTCTATATAATATTTTATAACTCTGGATTATATAATTTCAAAATTGATATATATATAATAAGTTTCTTAACTTTCTTAAATACTTATTACTATATTATTATTTATTTAAATGATTCATTTTTCTTTATTAATTCTATCAGTAAAGTTATGATTCCTATATATCCTTTTATGAATCTTTAAATATAGCTGATGGCTTCTAAGAATAATTATATAGCTGTGATATTTATTAGAACTGATTATACTAGAATAATATTTAATTTTTTATTTAATATCTTAAATCTATCTAATATATAAATTATTCTTAAATATTTAACTTGTATTGTGTCAAATTCATATTTCTTAATTTTTAATGTTAATTTTATCTTTATAAACTTTATTATGACTTTTTATATATATTTATTGTGTTGATTGAGATTTTTAAAATATATAATAATATCATTAAAGTATATTATTATGAATTTATTTAAATATTCTTATAATATATGTATAATATATTATATAAATTCTATAGATAGTCTTTTTAATCTTATTAAAATAATTAGTTATTTATATAGATCTAAATTCATTAAAAAGACTATCTTATAAATATCATTTTTATAAACTTATAAATTGTAATATCTCTATTTAATATTAAATATTGTTATACATTTTACTTTTTATAGTAAATCTCTTTTCTATTCTTAATATAGTGTTTTATTTATATTATTCTCTGTTTTTATATTTAGATTTTAGTAATCAATTATTATTCATTTACTTTTATTTTTTTTATTAATGAATATATTAGCTATTAAATTTCTTGCTCTTAATTTATGAATATATTCTATTTATAGGAATTTTTTAATAAATTTCTATTTAATTTTCAGTTTATCTTATGATTTCTGTTGTTATTTAACTTATTTTAGAACTATTTCTAATTTTAATGATATTCTAACTTTATATTTTTTTATATGTGTTAATAGTTGGTAAACTTTCTTTATAAATAATTTAACGAAGTTATAGTACTTCTTAGATAGCTTTTTAAGTATTTCCTTAAGTTCTTATTTATAAATCTTTTTAGATTTTAATTAGATTTATTTAATTTATTGCTTTATTTTATTGATTTCTTTAGTGACTGTTATTTTTAGTTATTGCTTCCTTATTTCTCTATCAATGTGTATTGTTCTATTGTCTATGATTATTATTCATTTTTTTCAGTTAATTATTAGATTTTATACTTTTAATTATATTATCTTAAGAATTGTATTATATTATCTATGATTTAATAATAAAACTCTGAATATAGTACTAATAGTATATCTTTCTGATTATATAATTATATTTTTAGCTATTTTTAAGTATTTTTTACTGAATATTATTCTGTCTC
This sequence comes from Talaromyces proteolyticus, assembly GCF_021365285.1. Lineage (NCBI taxonomy): Eukaryota > Fungi > Ascomycota > Eurotiomycetes > Eurotiales > Trichocomaceae > Talaromyces > Talaromyces proteolyticus. The sequence continues at coordinate 619,218 of NW_025764293.1, read as the reverse complement.
CTATAGATATAATTTGTTATTATATAGTCTACTTTATTGATATTTTATATTTTTGTATATATTTTTTGTTAATAAAGTTTATAAATATTTCTAAGTTAATAAGTATTCTAGTTAGCTTTCTACTGATTGTTATTTATATTATTATTATTTCTTTTAATTAAGATTTGGTATTTATTATAGCAGCTATTATAATTACTTTAGTCTTATAATATATATAATATTCTTTTTATATTTAATAGTATTCTTGCTATTTATCTTTGATTTATTATAATAATCTTTGATATATTAAATATTTAATAGCTTTATATTTTTTTTTTTTAAGATATTAATAGAATAAATATTGTATTTCTTTATATAAACACTGATAATTCTTATCTTTGATTAGATATTTAAATATTAATTAGTATAGAATGATTAGTGTTCTTAGAGACTATCTATAGATATTTTTATTTTTTTAATGATAGGTGTATATATTGTTAAAGTATAATATTTAGTATACTTTTAGATGATTAAATCTATTTATCTTTAGATAATGATGATATGTATAGTTTTATATATATTTAAATTATTTATTATATAATTATATTTCTCTACTATAAGATAGTTATTCTATCTCTTTTATAATTATAAGATTTCTATAGCTATGTATTAAGTATATATAAAATGTCTATTATTAGTATTTTTTATACTTATTAATATAATCTTATTATATTTAATTAATGATTTCTTAGTATATTATTTATAAAGATATATAACTATATAGTTTATTTTCTTTCTATTTATCTTCTATAGATTTATCTTAGCTTTTTAGGATTTTATAGTTAATTTCTGAAAATTCTGAGATTGTTTCTGGAATCTTACTTTCTATTTCTAAAATTTCTTACGTCATTCTTAGGTATTATTCTCGTTTTTCCTTTTTATAAGTAATAGGTCTTTGCAAAGGCTATTCTTAAAATAATTAATTAATAGATTCTACTAATTTTAATTTCTAGGGGATATCTAATTCTTGATTTAAGTCTTTATGAATTATTTTCTATTTATTATCTCAAAATGTTAGATTGTGTTGGATTTCATTTTTTGATAAGAAATTATTAGTATTCTGTCTAGCAGTATATTGATTTATTAATAATGTCTTTTACTATTTTCTATTTTTCTAATAATTATATGTTTTCTCTAATTTAATATTTTCTTTCTAAGCTATGCCTTCTTTTTATATTTTTCTAAGACGTCTCTTAAGATTCTTAGAATTCATTTATTATATTATAATTTTCTTTAATCTATATTTAAATTTTTAATTTAATATTTTATTTTATATTTTTTTATATTCTTTTCTTTCTTTATTACTACTTATTTCGGTAGTATCTTAATAGATAATAAAAAATTATAAATTAAGAACCGCTGCTTTGTAATGATTAATATCACTGAATTTTTATCCTTATTAATAGTTTTTTGTAAAATATCCTTTTTTTTTACACTAATAGCAGACCTTTTTCTTACATCTTTAGTCTTATTCTTTTTTACTAATAATAGCGTTTATCTGCATCCTAATATCACTATCTTAATTGTATTATAGTTGTCTTAATTAATAATTATATAATTATTTATAAGTTATTAGCCCTCTATATTATCATTAATATTAAATCTCTTATTAATATTATCTAATCTTATAAAGTTTATTATTAATTTTAATCATCATTTTAATATATTTATCAATATTCAATAATCAATCTAATTTAATAAATTCAATTTATACCTTAATCTTTAATATATTTTTAAATATTATAATTTACACATCATCACTATATCTTAAAATCATAATGATTTACTTAAATTGGGTAACTAATTATTATATAGATCTAGTTTATCTTATTTATTATAACTATTATTCTATAATTTATATTTTATTATAATTTCTAAATACTAGATTGAGTTATTTTTTAAAGCTAATATAGCTTTAAAAAATCTCTCTTATAACTATATTCTAATCCGATTTTTATTCATTATAATAGTTATTAAAGATTGATTATATCTATTTTAATACTTTTCTATAAAGATAGTTTAAGATATAAATAATTTTATTAATATCATTTCTAATCTTATTAATTCCTATCTATATATTTATATACGTAAGGAAGTCCTTAGTTTCTGAGTAGTTCCTATTCTAAATCATAGATATTAGTATTTTTAACAACTTTGACTTAGCACTTATAAGAAGCTAAACTTTTAGTTAATTAATATATTCTTATATAAACACTATAATATTATGAATACTTATTATTAGTTTATTTGTTGATAATTTAATTATTATTAATATTAGATAATATTATTTATCTAGTAATCTTTAAATTTTATTATGAAAGTGTTTTATTATTAAAATATATTATAATAATTTGTCTAAGATCGAAGAGAGTTATTCAAAATATTCTATTAATATAGTAAAAAGATTATAAGTAATACTTAAAAGAGCTATTTTATTATAAGATAAGAATAGTAGATAAGTCATTATAATACTAATAGTAATATACTATTTAAATATAAATATAAAATATAATTATTAAATATATAATAGTAAATGAGTATTTATATATATTAATTAAAATATATTTATAAGTATGTCTCTTTAGAGTCTTTAATATAAAATATTATATTAAAAAATATAATTATATTATATCTTAGCTTTAATAAATCATATATTTAGTATATACTAAAATAAAGCTTTAATATATAATACTTATATTACTGTATTAATAGCTATAGCTAGAGGAAGAGTATAGCCGTTTTCAGTCTTATTTTCGTAATATCTAATTATACTGTATAATAATTGTAATTACTGTTATTCCAACCTCATTGGATGCTTATGTAATAGCGTCCGCCATAACATTCATTGGTCATGGTTTATCGATTCTTGTGACACCAACCCACTTTTAGATTTGGTCCAGAAACTCAGGACCAGAACTGAACCAAATGACAGCCTATATATATCTAATCTAAGAATATATAACTAAGACTAAAAAAATGTTTTTATTAAATATATTAATTATAATAATAGCTATAAAATTATTAATAATCTTTATTAAATTAAAAAAAATATAATTAAATATATTAAAATAATATTATTTAATTATAAATATTTTTATTAGATATTAAAATATCTCTATTTTTAAAATAAATTTATTTCTAATTTTAATCTATAGTTAGCAATAATAATAACTATATTAATATTAATAGAGATAATATCTTTAATTATATTAATAATATATAGAAATATAGATTATTAGATTTCTATTATTCTTTATCTGATATCTATCTAGTAAGTGATAAAGAAAAAAAGAATAGTTTATAATAAATTGATAATATATAAAACAACTTATTCTTAAAATAAACTATTTAAATTAATCTTATTAGTAGGTTAAAAATCTTTATTAAATATAAATATTCAAATTAAGATAGTATTCTTATTTATTTAAAATAATAAATTAATTACTATATTAATAATTCTTTTAAAATATATATATTATAGAGAGCTAGTATTAATAATAAATAAATCTAAAAAGTTATTATATAAGTTAATTAATAAGTATGTATGATTTAATAATAATAAAAAGAATTCTTTAATTTTATATATAAAGCTAATCTTAGCTTAAGATAATAAAGAGCTATAATTTTCTGTTTATCTCTTTTTTCTTCTAATCTTAATAGATAATGATGATACTAATATTATATTATAGAATAATACTAGTTTCTATTAACTAGACTTCAATATTACCTTAGAGAGGGATTATTAAGAATTAATAAATTAATTTATTAATCATAATAATATATAAATATAGACTATTTAAATTAAACTAATCATGCCTTAGTATATTATATAATTAATCACTTAATTAGTCTTTAAACCATCTTTTAATAAAGAATTATTAAAATTGTTAAAATTTAAGAACTTAGATGATATTAATTATAAAGAAGATTTTATCTTAATTCTAATTTAGAAATCTAGTAGCACTCTTTATTACTTTTTTTAATAAATAATTTCTAATTAATTTAATATAATATATATAAAAATAAGAATATAATTATAACTATATTTCTATAAAATAAGAGGATATTAAAGATTAATATTATTATAGTTTAAGAATTCTAATATAATGAATTTAATAAAATTATTTATTAATTAATAATAAGAATATATTAATTACTATATTTTAAAGTATAAAAATATAAAAGAGAGAGAGATATATATATAATCTTATTTATTATAAAATATATTAATCTAAGCTATTAAATCTATATAATTATTATAAAAAATTATTAAATACTATATATTTAATATAAGTAAGAGAGGCTATTCTAAAGCTTATATATCTATAATATCTATAATAAATTTAAAAGCAGTATAATTAATAGATTTAATATTAAATTAAAATATATTATTAAAATCTTCTTAGAAGTAGAATATATTATTCTACTTAAAGAGATATTAATGTAAAAATTAATATTAAAAATGAATTATTACTAAAAATTATTAATTATTATAGTATTAAGTTAATTACTAAAAAAAACATAATTATATAGGAATATAATGATCTTAGATTAATGATTAATCATATTCTAATCTCATCCAGCCTTATTAACTGACTAATTCAATATAAGTGAATTAATAATATTTAATATAACTTTAATCTCTATCTAATAAGAATATTAATTAATATTTAAATACTTTTTAAAAAAGTGCTTTTATATTGAAATTAAAAAACTACTAATAATAAAGTATTTTTTAATGTTATTAATAAATATTTAGAAATTTCTAATTTATAAAGAGTCTTTAAATAATATATTAAGCTTATTATTATAGTATTTATATCAATAGTCTATTATATTATTAATTAATTAATCTTTTAGATTATCTTAAGCATCTAATTTAATTCTAATTTTAATAATAAATATAAGCAGATGATTAAAACTATTTAATATCTTAAATATTAATTCATATATATATATAATCTATTTAATTAAAAGATCTACTATACAGTCTATAATAAGAAGAAATATCTTATTAATAAAGCTTTATATATAGATTACTACTAATGAATTTAATAAGTCATTAAATAAAGTCTTTAGAGACTTTAGTAATTAGCTAGATAGATATATTTATATTTAGATATATATAAATTAAAAGTTATTCTAATACTATATAGTCTTAATAAAGAAATAATAAAAATAATATATAATAAAGTAATTTTATTCTAATAAGTATTCTTTTTTATAATATTTTTAATAGATTTATTAGATATTGCTAGATCTATTTATTTAAATTAGATATATTTTCTTTGAATTAAATAATATAAGATTAAAGCTATTATTTATATTATTTTTTTAAATAAGATTTTTAGTAAGAATAGTATCCTGAATAGTCTTTAATAGAAGATGATTATGTTTTTCAAGGTTTTTAATACACTTTATAAGATCTATAATATTTATATAGAGAGAGACTATAATTTAATATATTTTTAATTCTTTATCTAATCTATAATTCTAATCTACTAACTGATAGTGTTAATAAGGCTGAAGGAATAATAATAAGTGATTAAATTGATAATATCAGTATTATAATAATAGAGATCTTAGAATAGATTAATATTATAAAGCTATAATATGTCTATATTAAAATAGATCTCTAAGTAAAGTATTATATATTAATCTTTAATACTAAAAAATATAAATTTATTTATTTTATTAATTTCTATAGCTTTATTAAACTAAATTATATATTATTTATATTACTTAATAATATAATTATTAAAGTAATATAAAAAGTAGAGTATTATTTTAATATCTAACTAAATTTAAATCTTATCTTTAAATAATATTAAGTTAAGACATTTATTAAGATTAGAATAAGTTTATAAGTACTATAAGATTTTATAGAATTAATATAAAAAATAGTTTTATTAGCTATATAATAAATCTATTAAATAATTATAATTCTTTAGATACTTTATAATATAGCTATTTAATTCTAATTAGATATATTTATAAAAAAATAAATTAATAAGATTATATAAAGCTTTATTTTTATTTAAAAATATATAATATATTTAATTAATAATATCTTTTATATAATAGTAATTAAAGTGTTGAATATTAAACTATATTTATTTTTAATTAAACTTTAAATAGAGTAGTTTATTAAAGAGATTACTTTATATTTATATATTGATTTAATCTATATCATATTAAATAATCTAATTTGATAATATTCTAAGAGTAAGATTAAACTAAAGAATTATATCTCTATAGAGATATATATCTAAAAGAAAAATAGATATCTATTAATTCCTTCTAATAATATATCAAATATTTAGAAGAGTTAATAAATATTTATTTAAATATTATAATAAATATCTCTAAGAGTAATTATTAAAAAAGATTAATAAAAAATAATTAAAATATATAATATTATTTAATATATATAAGACTTCTTTCTATTAATTTATTTAAATAATAGTAGTTATAAAGACTAAATTAGATTAATAATAATATATCTTTAGATTAAAAAGTAATATTTAATATACTTTAATATTGAAGATACTTTAATTATATATATTATTAAAGTATATAATATTGAATTTAATCTATAAATAGCCTTATATTATAATAAGATATCTAATTAAAAAGTATATATTAAGAAAAGAATAATTATCTTTTTAAATAGTTAAATTATCTTTAAAATATTTATTAATTTAGATATAATTTCAGAATAAATTTTTATATAAAACTATTAAGATTTACTTAATAAATATATATATAAAGATATTCTAATCATATTTTAATAAATCTTTAAATATGAAGATATTTAAGATAATAAAATAATAAATTAAATAGTTAAATAGTTAAATATATTATATAAAAAGCTATTAGTGTCAAAAGTTGTCAACAACTCGTCTCAAGATTGGAGATCTTAGAGGATATTCTGCTAACACAAGATAAAAGAGTAATATAAGATCAATATTAAAAAGCTATCTATTAAGAATAATAGTAATAAGAAGATTGTTAAATATTAAAATAGTAGTATGTTATTTTAATATAAAGATAAAAGACAATTAACTAGATATATAATAATAAATGAGTGTTTATATATATTAATTAGAATATATCTTTGAATATATCCCTTTAGAGCCTTTGATATAGAATATTATATTGAAGAATATAATTATATTATATTCTAACTTTGATAGATTATATGTTTAGTATATACTAAAATAAAGTATTAATATATAATATTTATATTATTATATTAATAGCTGTAATTAAATTGAAGATATAGCTATTTTTAGTATTATTTTTATAATATATAATTATACTTAATAATAATTTTATTTATTATTATTTAAATCTTATTAAATATTTATATAATAGTATTTACTATAATATTTATTAGTTATAATTTATTAATTCTTATAATAATCCTCTTTTTTAAGGTTAATATTTTAATAATATAATAAATAGTTAGCTATATCTATATTTTTAAATAAGTATTCTTATTTTATAAATTTCTATATTTATAATAATAGTTTAATTATATCTTTAAAATCTTTAATAAAGAAAAATAAACTCTTATATTATATTAAAGAAAAGAATTTTATAATAATTATTTTTTATATCTACTATATTTATTTTAATAAGTTATATATTAAATATAAAAATTCTAATCACTATAATAAATATATTTATACTAAAAATTTAAAATATATTGATTTAGAAATATCTTTTTTTAATAAAGAGTAGAAATAGCTTTTAATTATTTAAAATAAATTTTAAAAAAAAAGAAAATTATAATAGTTAAAATTCTTTATCTTTAAAATAGTAATATCTACTTTAAAAGTATACTAATAACTTTATTATTTATAATATAAAAGAGATAGAGAAGTTAGAATAATTAAAAGAAAAAAAGATAGATAAAGAAATTAAAGAAAAAAAATAAAAGAAACTAATTAATTAATAAATTAATAAAATAGTCATTATTATCTTCTAAATTTATTCTAAATTATCTAAAAATAATCTTTTTAATTTCTTACTTTTTAAATTCTTTAATAATAAAAGCTTAAATTTTTTTAAATAATTTAAATATCTAATTAATTTTTATAAATTATAATTAGATCTATATTTTATTTATTTAATTAAATAAAAGATTCTTCTCTATTTTAATTTCTATTTTTTAATAAAGTTAATTTTAAATTTATTATTATTAATTTTATCTTTATTATTTTCTAGATTTTTTATAAATTCTAATAATAAGATATAAAATACTAAATATATTTTTATTCTTATTAGTAATTAAAGTTTATAATTATTATTAATAATTTTTTTTTAATTTTAAAAAATCTATATTTAATTATATTAAATTTATTACTTAATTTTTTATTTAGAATATTAAAATTCTTCTATTTTATAGTTTATTATAGAAAATAAACTTTTTTTTTTTTTAAAGATTAATATATTTTTATATTTTTTATTATAATAGATTTTTATTCTTTACTCTATCTATTTAATATCTTATAAATTATTTGATAGAATATTTAAAGATTTTTAGTTTATATTATCACTATCTTTAATAGTTTTTTTTTAATATATTAAACTATATTATTCTTAGATAATATCTAAGATTTATAAAATATAGTATTTATTTTATAATTATATTTATTATATTATTTATTATAAATTATATTATTAATAGTATTTATACTTAATTATTTTATTTTTAATCTATATAATTCTATAAATATTATTTAATTAATTAAATCATTCTTTTAAACTAATTATTAGTCTATTAATAATTTATACTTTATTCTATATACTTTTATAATTATTTGTTAGTAGTTTATTATAAATAATTTATTTTAATCTATAATAATTTCCTTTAATAAACCAGTCTATAAAAATATTTCTTATATAAAACTTATATATTATTTTATAATTATATTTTTTAATACTGATTATAGAATTATATATTTAGTTAGTTTATTAATAACTATTATAATATTAGTATAGATTATTCTAAAGATAGATTTCTTTAATTCTAATAATTTTTAAATAAAATTAATAATAATACTTTATTATATTTCTTTTAATACTTTAAATATCTATATCTTTCTATAAAATTTATATATTGATAATTTATTCTAATTATAATCTTTATAATACTTAATATAATCCTTAATCTTTTTTTTAAAATATAAAAAGTAATATAATTAATTTATTATTTTAATTATTTTATTAATTTTTTAATATTCTTAGTTAGATAAATTATAATATTATTTAATAATTTTTATAATTATTATTTATAATATTTTAATTATTCTATTCTATATTATTAATCTATTTTATAATATTATTATTTTATTATATAGTTCTTATTAAATTTATCTATTCTTTTCTATTTTTTTCTTTAGTTATTTTTTGAATTTTGATTCTTTAATTTTGATAGCTATTATTAGAATAGTATTATGATTATATTATAATACTTTTAAGTCTTATTTTAAGATATTTATCTTTAATACTTTGATATTAATTATGTAATTTAGTCATCTATTTAATGTATTTATAATAATATTTTATTTTTTTAGTATATATTTAATTATATATTTATATTATAATAATTCTTTATATTATTATATTTATTTCTTTAATAATTCTTTAATTATTATAAAGTATTTTAGGTTCTTATAGTTAGTTTTTATAATAATTTTATACTTAGATTCTTAGAAATAATATTACTATTATTAAAATATTTTAATAATTATTAATAATTCTTTATTATATATATTATAATTAAGTTTAGCTTTTATATATTTTTTTAAGTAGAATATAATAATATATATTTCTTTATTATTAATCTATTTTAAGATTATTCTAATTATATATTCTAATACATCTATTTATATAATATTCTATAATTTTAGATTATATAGCTTTAAAATTGGTATATATTTAATAAATTCTTTAATTTTTTTAAATATTTACTAATATGCTATTATCTATTCAAATGATTTATTCTTTTTTATTAATTCTATTAATAAGATTATAATAATAATATATTTTTTTATAAATCTTTATATATAGCTAATAGCTTCTAAGAATAATTATATATCTATAATATTTATTAGAATTAATTATTCTAAAATAATATCTAGCTTTTCTTTTAGTATTTTAAATCTATTTAATATATAAATTATTTTTAAATATTTAATTTATATAATATTAAATTTTATATCTATAAGTTTTATTATAATTTTTCAGATATATTTATCATATTTATTAAAATCTTTTAAAAATATTATTATATCATTAAAATATACTATAATAAAATTATTTAGATATTCTTTAAGTATATATATTATATACTATATAAACTATATTAATAGATTTTTTAATCCTATTAAGATAATAATTCATTTATAAAATCCTTTATCTATTAAAAATATCATTTTATAGATATCTTCTTTATATATTTTTAAATTATAATATTCCTATTTAATATTAAATATTATTATGATTTTTACTTCTTATAATAGATTTTTTTTTTATTTTTAATATAATATTTTGTTTATATTATCTATTATTTAATTATTAATTGGTTAATAATTATATACTATCTATAATATTAAATCTTTTTTTAATATAAAAAGATTTAATACTAAATTTATTACTTTAAATTCTTAAATATATCTAGTTAAATAAAATTTATTAATAAATTTATTTTTAGTTTTAAATTTCTATATTAATTTTTATCTCTATTTAATTTGCTTTAATATTAATTTTAGCTTTAAATTTATTATTATTTTATATTTAGATAGATATATTAATAATTAATATTTTTTCTTTATAAATAATTTAATATAATTATAATATTTCTTTAATAACTTTTTAAATATTTTTATAAGTTCTTTTTTATATACTTTTTTTAATTTTAATTAAATTAATACTATTTTCTATTTTATTTTATTAATCTTAGTAATATTCATTTTAAATTATTTTTTTATATTCTTATTTATTTGTAATATTATGCTATCTATTCTTAATATTTATTTCTTTCAATTAATGATTAAATTCTATCTTTATAATTAGATCATTCTAAGGATTACATTATAATAACTATGATTTAAGAATAAAATTCTAAATATTATATTTATAATATATCTTTTTAACTTTAAAATTATATTTTTAACTATTTATAGATATCTTTTATTAAAGATAATTCTATCTATAATAGTAATTATTTATTATTATTATATTTACTTTATTAATACTTTATATTTTTTAATAAATTCTTTATTAATAAAGTTTATTAATATTTTAGAATTAATAAGCACTTTTATTGATTTTTTATAAATTATAGCTTATATAATAGATATATATTCTATTAATTTATTATTAATAGTTATTATAATAATAATTTTTTTTATATATTATAAGTGATATCTTTTCTATATTTCTTAAAATTATATTTATTTTTTTTTAATTATTTTTATCTTTTCTTAATATATATAATAGTTATTTACTCTATATTTAGCACTTTTAAAATAATTATAATTTAGATATTTTATCTTTTTATATATATATTAATAATCTTTATATCTCTTAAGATATTTAAATATTGATTAATAGAAGACTCTTAATAATATAGAAAATTATCTATATAAATTCTTATTTATCTAATAATATATATATACTTTATTAAAATATAATATTTAATATATTTTTAAATAGTTAAATTCATTTAATTTAGAATAATAATGATAAATATAATTATATATATATTCTAATATTTTATTATATAGATATATTCTTTTTAAATAAAATAATTATTCTATTTTTTTAGCTAATTTAAAATTATCTTTATTATAAACTAAATATTCTTTAAATATCTATTTTTAATATCTTTTATATATATTAATATATTATTATTATATTTAAAATAATTCTTTTTAATATATTACTTTAGAAGATATATAATAATATAATTCTTTATTTTTTATATTTTTATAAATTTATTTTAAGTTTCTATAATCTTATATTCTATTTTTAAGAACTTTTTTAAGATTCTTAGAATCTCTTTTTTATTTTTAAGATATTTTAATTTAATTCTAGATTTATTATTTTATTTTTTAAAATCTTTTTTTAGTTTTTTTTATTAATATTAATAAGCCTTTATATTAACTATTTTTAGAATAATTAATTAATAGATTTTATTAATTTTAATTTCTATAAAATATCTAATTCTTAATCTAAATTCTTATAGTTTATTATCTTTTAATTATTATTTTAAAATATTAGATTATATTAAATTTTATTTTTTAATAAGAAATTATTAATATTCTAATTAATATTATATTATTTTATTAATAGTTTTAATCTATAAATAGATTAATATCTAGTTTTATTTTTTTAATAAGAATATATTTTTTCTAATTTAATATTTTTTTTTAAATTATATTTTCTTTAAATATCTTTTTAATATATTTATTAGATTTTTTAAAACTCTTTTATTATTTTATAATTTATTTATATTTTTATTTAAATTTCTATTTTATAATTTTATTTTATATTTTTTTAAAATTCTTTTTTTCTTTATTATTATCTATTTCAATGACTTTCTAATATAGAATAGAGAATTATAAATTAATAGTTACTATTTTCTAATAGCTGATATTATTAGATTTTTATCTTTATTAATATTCTTTTACAAAGTATCTTTTTGTTCGCATTTATAGCAGATTCTTTCTTTATATCTTTATTTTTTCTCTTTTTTATTAATAATAACATTAAGCTATATTTTAATATCTTTATTATAATCATAATAAAGCTTTTTTAATTATAAAGTATTTATTTAATAATTTTCTTAATATTAATCTTTTTTTCTATAAATTGATTATATTATTAAAAATCAATCTATAATATTATTTTTATCATTTTATAAAAGATCTTTAATTAAAAATTTATTATTAAAATTATATTCTTAATATTTTCTTTAAATCTATTATAATATTAGTTATAATATACTTAATCTTTATAATAAAGATTATTTATAATTTAAAAGTATATTGATATATATTTCTTTATAAATTAAATTTACTGAATATTTTAAATCTTATAGATTATTATAAGCTCTTTATTAATAACTCTATAGAATTATTTAAATTTAATAATAAAATATCTATAATTTATAAATATTAAAATTATTTTTAGATTTTTCTATTTAATACTTATTTTAAGCTAATTCTTAATATATAATATAAATCATTTTATAATATTTTTAATTAAGAAACTAGATACTATTAATACTTTCATTTTTTAGTGTTGATCTTTATAGTATTATTAAAAAATAGATTCTTATTTAAGTAAAGAATATATTAAGTATTCTAAATCTTTTTAAAAATAATTTTATTTTATTAATCTTTAATCTTTATTTTAAATTATTAATATATTATTAAGCTATAATATTTTTAAATTTAATAATTTTAATAAAAGTATCTCTAAGCTTGATTATTAAAGTTTATTTAGTTTTATTAAAAGATGAATAACTATTATCTATTATTATTAAAGATGATATTATTTATCTATAACTCTTTAAGTATTATAAGAATCTTTTATTATTAAAATTTATTAATAATTTATTTTAAGATTAGAGATTTTAGAGGATATTCTATTAATATAAAATAAAAAAATAATATAAGATTAATATTAGAAAGCTATCTATTAAAAATAATAGTAATAAAAAGATTATTAAATATTAAAATAATAATATGCTATTTTAATATAAAGATAAAAAATGATTAATTAGATATATAATAATAAATAAGTATCTATATATATTAATTAGAATATATTTCTAAGTATATCTCTTTAGAGCCTTTAATATAGAATATTATATTAAAAAGTATAATTATATTATATCCTAGCTTTAATAGATTATATATTTAATATATACTAGGATAAAACATCAATATATAATATTTATATTACTATATCAATAGCTATGGCTAAACTAAAAACATAGCTATTTTTAGCATCATTTTTACAATATATAATTGTACTTAATAACAATTTCGTTCATCATTGCTTAAATCTTGTTGGATGCTTATGTAATAGCGTCCGCTATAACATTCATTGGCTGTGACTTATCGATTCTTGTGACAATTAGATAATCTATTTAATCTATTTATATTAATATTAATATTAATTCTATATTAAAGTAATACTGGCTAGTATCAGTTATTAAATATTAAATTTAATAATTAATAAAAGATATATAGAAATAAGAATAAAAGAAAAATGAAGTAGAAACTTTAATATATAAGCTATTTAATATCTTAATTAAGAAAATATTAAGATATTAAGATAGTCTATATAAGATAACTATATTAATATTAATTTAATTATATATAGAGTAAGTTAGTTTAAATTATTATTTATAATAGATTAAATACTAAAACTTATTTCTATATCTATATAGTTTTAATAGCTAGTTTTTAAAATATATTATTATATTTTATCTTTAATATATATATAAATATATAGTAATATAATATTAAATCTAAAATAGCTATTTAGTTAGTAAATTTAATAAAATATTTAATAAAAAAGAGATAGTGATTATTATTATATAATTTATAATTAATATAGATATATTAAATTAATTTAGAGTAGTTAATTTAGAAGCTTTTAATATATTATTTAATAAAATTAAAGTAATAACTAAGACTTTTAATTAAAAACACTGATATAATTTATATAGAGTATAGAATATATAAATATTGATATATTAGGTTAGTCTATAATTAATAAGAATTAATAATAATATTAATATTTTATTAAAATATAAGAGTGAAGCAAAGTAAGATTTAATAAAGAATAATTTAAAGAAATATATAAATATAAGTTTAAGCTAAATAGATTAAGCTTGAATAAAATATTTAATTAATATTATATAAATTAGATATATGTAGTATACTAAGTAAATATAATAAAGATAAATATTATAAATATTATTAATTATTTATATAATTTAAATTTTTATATATTCTATTTATTTATATTATTTATATTAGTTAATTTATTTTTATCTTTTTATGGCATATCTCTCTAGATTATACCACTATGTGACTATGTTATGTTTACTCTCTTTACAGATTAAGATATAATTCTGCATAGCAGTAATAGTATGGAAGCCAGCTACATCAGGTCAATGAAATCTACTACTACTACTACTACTAATATATATATTTTTTCTCTAATAAATAGATTAGCTATATAATATAATCTAAAAAATATAAATAAAAAATAGAAAAGATATTATCGCTATCTAGATAATTTTTAGATTATAATCTAAATATTAAGAATTTATTATAATATTTATAAAAATATCTAAAATAAAGTTCTAATTTAAAAAATAAGAATTTAATTTATAAAAAGCTATTTTAAAAATGATTATATAATTAATAATAATTATAAAGAATTAGAGTTAACTCTAAATATTTTAATATTATTAATAGAAATCCACTAGTATTCAGATATTCAGATAAAACCAAATCAAAAATCTAAATTGAATTAGATCTAAATAGGTTTTAAAAAACCATATAGTCCTGGACTTAGTGAACTGAACCATATCAGTTCACTGTATATAGGACCAGAACCGGACCATTCGGGTTTCAGATCAGTTTTGGTTCAGTTCGAACCGAACCAAATGACAGCCTAATAAAAATATATAAAATAAAATTCTAATTCAAAAAATAAGAATTTAATTTATAAAAAGTTACTTTGGAAATGACTATATAATTAATAATAATTATAAAAGATTAGGATTAACTCTAAATATATTAATATTATTAATAGAAATTTACTAATATTCAGATATTTAGATAAAATCAAATTAAAAATCTAAACTGAATTAGATCTAAATAAGCTCTAAAAAACTATATGATCCTAGACTTAGTGAATTGAATTACATCAGTTCACTGTATATAGGACCAGAACCGGACCATTCGAATTTCAGTTCGGTTTTGGTTCGGTCTGAACCGAACCAAATGACAGCCTAATCAAGCTAGAGTAAAATATTTAGAAAGATTAATATTATATAAACTAGATATACACAGCATATTAATCAGATATAATAAAGATAAATATTATAAATATTATTAATAATTTATATTATTCATATTTTTATATTATTTAGATTTTTATATATTCTATTTATTTATATTATTTATATTAGTTAGCTTATTTTATCTTTCTATAATGTATCTCTCTAAGCCATATCACTGCATAGCTGCATCATACTTATTCCCTCTATAGATTAAGGCATAATTCTGTATAGCAGCGATAGTATGGAAGCCAGCTATATTAGGTCAATGAAATCTACTACTACTACTACTACTACTACTACTACTACTACTACTACTACTACTACTACTACTCAATATGTAGAGAGGTGGGCAGCTGCACAGAAAGCCTGTGGAATACGTTATATACTCATATATTTGATTAGCTTATAACTAATAAATATTTAGTCATCCGGATATTCGTCCTTGATATTGCTCACAAATCTTCTCTCTTGTTCGTTCCAGCGTTTGAAATGTTTGCCAGCAACGGCCATGAGACTTGTTGGAAGTTCTGATAATGTAGGTCTGATAATCTCTATATTCTCCTCCGCAACATATCGCACACTCCTGTCCTCGACACTACATCAATTAGTATGACGACGAATCCATATTACAAACATGGCATGCGAAACTTACTGGGCATGGTAGAAACTCTGATGTCTCCCGGCTTGGAGTTGATCAATATTCATTTGTCTCATCCATTGTTCTCCAGCTCCACACTCTGCATCCCAACCTATGATTATTGCTCTGTATTTATAGCGTCGGTGGCAGAAAACCTCCCCCACTCGATATCTAATGTTTTTGTTCTCAGCTTCACGCTTTCGTACGCGCCTTGGCATCTCATCAACAGCTTGCATGATATGTAGGCTTTCTCTGAAATTTTCGTATTCCGGGAGCTCTTCAAAGAGAGGAAGAATGTGTTGCTCAACCAAAAAGATGTCCCAATGGTAATCCCTATCAAGTAGATCCATGAACCATGGGATATGTCGTCTGATTTCCGCCAATCTTGATCGTGGGGTAACTAGTATTATTGACCAAAGACTAGCATAGCCAGCACTTATAAAGTCGAGTTTCAAGGATTCATGATCTGGAGGCTCGGGCATGACTCTCAATGAGTTTAGTATATTCCTTCCACATCTCAACACAATTTCAGATGATAGCGACTGCCCAAGAAATGTCGATTGCTCCAATGGAGAAGCTCCCAAATAGTTCAATTGGTTCTGAAGATCATCAACGCGTGTTTCCTCGCCGGATCGAAACGGATCCATATAAATCGGGGCTCCAATCTCGTCGCCATTCAAAGTACGCCCTTCCATGTCAAAGCCAGGCACAGGGTGTATGATCACATGCACATGAAATGGAAATCCACATGGCCGTGCGTTGAGATGAAAATGCTGCGCAATGTAGCAAAATATCGCAGCCGATATCAAAGGTAATGAGTTGTGATTTGGATCCGTCAGAGCAATGCCGAGAAAATTGTGCTCGATGCTATGATACTCCCTACCAGCTCGAATCCCAGTGAGGTTATTGATGTGCAAATATGATGCTATATATGATGCCCTCTCACGGGGTGTAAGATCACCAATGCGTGGGTTCTCATTCGATAAGTTCTCTGCAATTGTATCAAGAATTGCACCGATCTGCAACAATTCACATTAGCAATGAATCAAGGGGCAGTTAAACTGAAACTAATACCTCATCTAAGCTACCAATTTGGCTTTGGGGAATGAAGAGATCAAAGCATCCCAAAGCGCGCTCAAGAGAAACGGCTTCGTCTCCTTTCAACCTGACCCATTCAGATATAGCCATGTTACGTCGAAGACAGTTCATCATCATTTTACTGTAATATCTTTGCAGTGGATTGCAGTCAGGAGCGGCCCCGAACATTATGTTGTGCAAGTATTTACACACCTTCGGGCCAGGTGGTCATCCTGGTGGGGTTGGGCTTGTGCTTGACGTAAGAGGGTATCTTTTACATCGTAGCCAAAGTCCATAATCTGTCGAACTTTTTGAATTCGGCCGCTCTGGCTCGAAAGAAGGTCGTTTAGAGCCTGGGTTGTGGCCATGTCAACTTTGTGCCTCTGGGCATACAGCCCTTTCCAGTCAACAGAAGATGGCGGCTGGTGCATTTTTGTTTGGATATCGTACTTTTTGTCCCAGTAAAGGAACAGCGTCCTGCAATAGTGGCGCCATAATGACGGTTCCTTTGTAATATTCAGGAATCGCCGAGCAGTCTTTTCCAGCGCCAAGCATCCATAAGGATCAATATATTGCAATATCAAGTGTAGAATTTCATCGGGGAGGGTATCGAGACTATTTCTCATATTCGAAGACAGTTTTGCAAAACTAAAACATGAATGTTCCGTTTGTATCTTTCGTTTCCAGGTGGTGGTGGATGTAAAGCATTGGAAAGAAAAGATGCTGATAAGATATGACGGCAGAACAGCCACTGTGTTGTCCCCGGAGCAAATTCCCCGCATTTATTTCAACCTTTCAGCCGAACAGGTTGCACGAACTGGACCAAGTTCAACATGGGACAGGCCCAGTCAAGCAAGACTAATCAAAGCGACGGTGAGGCTGGAAACGAGGCCGAGCATCGAACAGATTACTACAAACTCCTCAATCTCGAACGCGATGCATCGGAAGAAGAGCAAGTTTCCAGTCAGGCGCAACATTATATGGTTATAGAAAACTAACTTTTCTTCAGAATAAAAAAGGCCTACAGGAGGAAAGCTTTAGAGTTGCATCCCGACAGAAATTATGGAAGTGTCGAAGCTGCAACCAAGTTATTTGCTGAGGTACAATGTGCATATGAGGTTCTCTCCGATCCACAAGAAAGAGCGTGGTATGACTCTCACCGCGATGCTGTTTTCTCCGACGATACGTTAAACGATGATGAACGGACGCCAGGAGGTTTTCGCATGACGACCGCCGACATTCTGGCCCTTGTATTTAATTTCAACCCCCGCATGGAATTTTCTGATTCCCCCAAAGGATTTTTCGGTGGTCTCAGAGATGTCTTTGATCAGATTGCTCGAGAAGAAGAGCTCTCCTGCCGTTGGGAAAATTTGGACATCATGGCATATCCAAGCTTTGGTTGCAAAGATGATACCGATGGCGATATAGTACGCTCTTTCTATGCGGTTTGGGCCAATTTTGCCACGAGAAAGTCTTTCGTGTGGAAGGACGTGTATAAATATAGCGAGGCTCCAGACCGCCGCGTGCGAAGGCTGATGGAGAAGGAAAATAAGAAGATAAGAGATGATGCCATACGGGAATACAATGATGCTGTTCGGTCGCTAGTTGCCTTTGTCAGGAAGCGCGATCCTCGTTACAAGTCAAATACACAAAGTGAGGCAGAGCGACAACGCATGCTACGTGAATCAGCGGCTGCGCAAGCTGCTCGTTCTCGAGCTGCTAATCAAGCAAGAATGCAAGAGTATACGATCCCGGATTGGGCCAAGATGGAAGAAATTCAGGATGACTTAAGTAGCAGCTCAGAATCTGAAGTAGAGCACTTTGAATGTATTGTTTGCAACAAGACATTCAAAAGCGAAAAACAGTTCGAAGCTCATGAGCGCAGCAAGAAACATGCAAAAGCGGTTAAGCAACTTCGTACAGAAATGATGGTTCAAGATGAAGAACTAGAACTCTTTGAGGATCTAAAGCTGGAGGAGATTCCTGAAAAACCCCCCCGTTCTGATCTTGGTAGTCCATCTACGGCTAAACCGGCTTCGGTAACAGAAGAACATGAGGCTACAGAATTGGATTCTAGTCATACAAATAATACTCTCCCAGGTCCGGATTCTGGCTCCTCACCATCTGCATCGGAAGACGACGATGATTACACCGCGAGAGAAGAAATACAGTCCAGGATATTCGCTAACTCGTCTAATCGAGAGGAGTCCGAAATCATAACGCCAGAGGAACTCATACCATTATCTTCCGGTAATGAAATGAATACGACCATCCCTACAAAACTGGGGAAGGCCAAACAAAAAAGAGCTAAAAGGGCAGCAGCAGCACAGGCGTCTGGCTCTCAACATATTTGCGGCTTTTGCCGCGAACAATTTCCTTCTCGAACGCAGCTATTCACACATATAAGAGAGGAAGGTCATGCTCAGCCGGTTCAGCAAGCACAATCGCGACAGAAGGCTAAAAAAATGTAGAGATGTGAATAGAAATTTATGTCTATAAATGCAGGAAACTTCCCGTGATTGCTAAAATGCAACAAATAAGGTCAAGGAATACGTAGAACACGACTTCCCCTTCTAACCCAAACCCGCACGAGAATTCTTCATAACCTGGGTCACTGGTTGTAGGATACCTTTGTTGTCTATAGCACCTAGTGCTGTTCCAGAACTCCAGCCCATCTTTTCTAGCATTGCGCGACCCTTATTATTGACCCCGATTTCCGGCGCAGAGGCTCCCACAACATCCCCATCAAGGTACGAAACGTCGCCCTTGTGCTGTGGACGCTTCCCTTTCTTCTCTCGCCTGTCGACGTAGTTCGTGGGAGCAGGATGATTCACACTCGGGATAAATCGAGGCTGCGATAATATCTTTTCCAGCTTCACACTGTGTTTGCCTGAAAAGTTAGGTGTGCGAGATGTCTTATACATGACAGGATACCTTGTGAAGCCCTTTCCTCTCGATTGCGACTTCAACCCAAGAGCGTTTGCCATCTCATGTACCAGTCGTCTTTGGTTCTTTCTCATTGGTGGTAGGTCCAGGCTATCATATCCAGCTAATTAGCTAGGTTTGTAAAAACAATTGGACGGGGAGTAATACCTTTCAGCGGATGACTGAAGAAAACTCCTGAGTTTCGTTTTCACCTCGTCAAGGCCGATGCTTATCGCAGATTTGCTAGATGGCTTTTGCTTCCGCCCTAGTAGACCTTGAGCACGAAGCTGCTCTCTCTCCTTCTTCCTCGCTTTCTTCTTGCCTCTGTCTTTTTCCCAACTTTGCTTTAAGTGGAGCTCTAGATCGCTGTCACTTAGGTCAAAGTCGAGGTTACGGCCTTTTTTCTTTTTCTTTCGAATGCTAGGTTCAATGTCCATGATGTCAAAACTTCCATACCCTTCCAAGTCCAGAAAATCATCCGAAATCGCTGGAGATGCAGCTTTTCGTCCTTTTATTTTTGATTTCGAGCCACGGGACGATGGTTGATTTCTGAAATAGGTCAGGATATCGTCCAACGATGCTGAGTCGCTGGTATCGCTAGTATCGCTGGTATCCTCGTCGTGATCATCATCCGTGGAACTCTCTTCCAAGCTTCGTTCCGTAATGCCATTTTTTCCCTTCGATTTTTGGGGTGTGGAACGTTCAGCCTGTAACAAAATATTCTTAGCACTATCCTGTATTCAGAAATCTCTGCTCTGTGAGGTCCAACCTGATGTCCTTTTATCAGCTGTGACTCCTCGCCACTAGGCGATAAGTCGAACGCATACTGCGGGTCCATGTTATCAATATAGTCCCTTAAAATAGCTGTGTCATCCTTGCGAGAAGACTTTTTCTGCCGTGACCTTCGAGGCCATCGTGGTTTTTCGAGAGTGAGAGTTTCTTCCCACTTGCTATTCACATTTGGCCGTATAGTCGGACCAGGGTCAAGTGATCTTTCAGTGAGCGTCTTTGTCGTAACCCATTCACTGTCGTCCACGACTTTCACCATAACTGGCCCTACCGATTCTTCGTTCACATTGATTCCTACAGGGCTCCGAGCCTCTCGTCTTCCGCTGAAGACAACTTCATCTTCACTGCTGTCAAGTATGCTCGAGCTCATTGCGCTGAATGGTGTAAAGTCGACCGATGCTGGGCTTTTCGGCTGTTCACCTTTCGTATCGATGAAGAAGATGTCACTCGCTTCGCAGTGGACTTGGACTGGTTGTGAACCACTGTTCTTGCCATCCGAAAACAAATCTTTTGACTCCTCCATGTATATGTCCGCAGCTACTGCATCGCTTGCTAGTTTTTGCTTCACGTAGACTTCACTTGCAGTCTGCATCGAGTTGCCATGTGGTTCTGGTGACAGGGAGGGTTTCGAGAATTTTTTTTGCTCGGTGTTCCAGGTTTTCTGCTGTATCCGCATACCGCTCCGAAGCCCACCGGTTGCAACGGTACTGGTTGTATTGGCAGATTCCAGATAACTGGTCACTCGGGTAATGGTGAGTGTTTGTCGAGAATTCAACAAGCTAAACGCTGAGACAAGACATAGGACAAACGCCGTCCACAAGAACGTCAATTACGCTATATCAAGATTCGGCGGCGGAGTTATGCAGTTCCTTGGTCTGTCGGAGCTGTGTCGGTGCTACTCTTCCTGCTCTTCTCGTTGGTTGGAAGAAGTGCGCAAGTTTCACATGTCGATTGGCTAGTTATTAATAAATAATATTAATTATGGGCTTTGCTTTTTTGCGGTGCGTGCCGATAACAACTGGTCATTATTAGTCATCATCCTTGCATGACATCCATCTTGTTCAAAATGGGTCACAGTGCGATCTGTCCGGTGACTGACGCATGTGTCGATATATACAATTATTCGTTTCCTGTTGTTGCAATCTCCTCGTTCTAGGTGAAAGCAACCAGCTTGGACAACTTGGAATTTCCGTTGCTATCAGTGGACCGATCCGTTATCGGTTCCTAGTGGTTATACAAGAGGCTCGGCGGAAGTCCTATCAATAATAGCTACTTTTAAGAACCTGTTGCTTGTGATCTATGTCGTATATCTGCGTAGATTGCCAGTATTACTCGTCTGTGATTTTAATTTTCGACCTTTGCACATGTGTGGCAACTTATTTGGTGGTTAATTATTATCTTGGGTATGCTTGGTGTGATCAAGTGACTGACATACCACTGCTGTAAACAGAAATATATATCTCCCATCTCCGCATCACCAACACACCCCGCATATATAACACCAACTTATGTTCCCACCCACCTGGCGCTCCACGCCACCTCCAACCTACTACAGTCATGAACAATATTGATATCGGTCGATACAAGCGTATCGTCCAGTATTTCTGGGACCCCGAACCCAAAAATGACGAAGGGTCGGGTTCTCAAGTATGGTGTCTCGGGCATGAATACGTAACGCAAGATGCCGACTGCATAACAGATGGCAACCAGGCACTATCCGCGGATGAAACGCCCAGCACTTCCGAAGAAAACAAGACAGTAGAAGATGACGCTAACTCAACAGACGACCGAAATGTGGAAAAGAGGACTGCCAAATCAGAAAACAGATCGAACAACGCTCTTGGATGGCCCAAGGCGTTTTTGGATGACTTTGAGTCTAGGATTTGGATGACGTACAGGTCAAACTTCCCCCTTATCCCTAAGTCAGAAGATGTGAATGCAACACAGAGTATGACACTTGGCGTTCGTTTACGAAGTCAGCTCATTGACCATCAAGGCTTCACGTCTGATACTGGCTGGGGTTGTATGATACGGTCAGGTCAGAGTCTACTAGCCAACGCTTTATCTATTTCAAAACTGGGCCGAGGTATGATATAGTCCATATCACGGACACATACATGTGTCAATATAGAACACTGAGGCTAACAACTACAGACTGGCGGCGAGGAACAAAGGTCGAAGATGAGAGCAGGCTGCTGTCTATATTCGCTGACGAGCCTAGCGCACCCTTCTCAATCCACCGCTTCGTAAGCCATGGGTCGTTATTCTGTGGAAAGCACCCGGGGGAATGGTTTGGCCCATCAGCAGCAGCCAGATGTATACAGTATGTATCGACACTTCAAATACTCTGACCCATGGCTGACAGACTATCAGGACCCTCTGCGAAGAATATCAAGACGCAGGACTCAAGGTTTACGTGACCAACGACAGTTCAGACGTCTACGAAGAGCAATTCAAAGCTATCGCCGTTGACAAGTCAGGAAGCATTCAACCGACTTTGATCCTACTGGGGATCAGGCTCGGAATCGATCGCGTGACACCGATATATCGCAAAAGTCTCGAAGCAACACTTAAGATGCCACAGTCGGTAGGGATTGCAGGGTAAGGACAACAACTAAAGCTGCGCATATCTCAAGTGACAAGCTGATGGATGTATAGCGGGCGACCATCTGCATCACATTATTTCATAGGGGCCCAGAATCCTTATTTCTTTTACCTCGATCCTCATCATACTAGACCGGCGCTGGAACCGAAAGAACCGGGACAAACGTACACCCAAACAGAATTAGACAGTTATCATACTCGCAGGCTTCGAAGATTGCACGTTGACGATATGGACCCTAGCATGCTTGTCGGGTTTCTGATAAAAGATGAACATGATTGGCAAGATTGGAAACAACGAGCTGGCTCACTACATGAGATGGGAAAAGCTATTGTTCATGTTATTAGTTCAGAAGTAGTTCCCAGCCCGTCAGTCGAAAGAGCAGCAGCGCTGGATGAAGTTGAAGCGCTCGACGATAGCGATCAAGAATAGGCCGCGCCCTACTATATATCCATATCACCTACAATAGAACAGCGCGAACGCGCAAGGCGAAAGTGGACGTGGAATATAATGTATGCACTAAAGCTAAAGCTTGAATTGAATTTCTAACAGACTGAGACTGTCCGATCAAGTCCAATCCCGCGGTATGATACCCCACGTTCACCACATGTGAATTGCAACCGTAAAATCATCCGGCCAAATAAAGAAAAAAGAACCATCCCATGACGCATTAGAAACCCACGAACACCCGGTAACCCGCCGCCTCGATTTCACAGAGTCCGAAGCAGCTAAAAAGTACAATAAAAGAGCAAGAAAAGTTATAATTGACAAACGCCTATTTGGCAGACGAAGAATACTTGGTAACAGCCTTTGTTCCTTCCGAAACGGCGTGCTTGGCCAATTCACCGGGCAGGATGAGACGGACAGAGGTCTGAATCTCCCTGGAGGAGATGGTGGATTTCTTGTTGTATGAAGCGAGCTTGGAAGCCTCAGTAGCGACGCGCTCGAAGATGTCTTGACGAGAATTAGTATACAAAAAACGCGTCATTTTGGACCAGCTTTGACAACATACCATTCACGAATGAGTTGAGGATGGACATGGCGCGAGTGGAGATACCAGTATCAGGGTGAACTTGCTTGAGGACTGAAATTGACGCGTCAGTAAACATGCAAAATATCGGAAAACGCGTGCTGCTAACCTTTGTAGATGTAAGAAGAGTAAGTCTCCTTGCGTGTCTTGCCGCGCTTCTTCTTCTCGCCGGGGGCAGTGGCGGTCTTCTTGCCAGCTTCCTTCTTCTCAGCAGGAGCCTTGCCAGCGGGGGCCTTGCCGGCGGTGGTGGGGGTCTTAGCAGCAGCTTTGGGAGGCATTTTGATGGAGTTGGATATGTTTGGGATGAGAAATTAAAAGTAGTTGATGATGCTGGAGGTAGGGTCGAGGGGGTGTGTACGCGACGGATGAATGAGATAGGAAGAGAGAAGGGAGCTGCGCAGATGCCGGGGAGTGCTGTGTACTTATAGTGGCCTAGTAAATGGCTGGGTGATCTAAGGAGCCGGAATTTCCATACAGTAATGGCTGCGTATGATCCGTATGATTATTCCGCCACTTTTGCCCGTTAGGCTGTGATTCCGGCGCTCTGCCCCACATGGCCCCTCGTCATGGCCGGTATCAGGCGCTGGTACGGCACTTGACTTGTTTTGGCGCACAGCGGGCCAATGACAGCACGCAGCGGGGGAGGTCTTTCCGGAAGTGATGCGCGTTGACGCGTCTGATTCTGCCAATGATTGGACAGCCGATCTAAGCGAGAAGTTGATCTGGAGGGCGGCTCCTGCTGGCAACGTCACGCAAGCCGCATTCTTATAAACGTCTGCTCGTCTCTCTTCATCCCACCCCGACCTTTGTTTTGTTACTTTTCCATCCACGTTCAACCTCCATCTTCGCCCAGCTTCACGCGTCTTGTCGCTCTATTTTCAACCAAACATCAATAACAACCCTTAAATCTATCAAAATGACTGGAGGCAAATCTGGCGGAAAGGCTAGCGGTAGCAAGAACGCCCAGTCGTAAGTGATTTCATCGCCGAGACATCATCTATTTACTGATTTCGTTTGTAGGCGTTCTTCCAAGGCTGGCCTTGCTTTCCCAGTTGGTCGTGTTCACCGTCTTCTGCGCAAGGGCAACTACGCTCAGCGTGTTGGTGCCGGTATGTTCGAATTGTAATCGACGCGCTATATGTTCTTAGCTGACCCCATCAAGGTGCTCCCGTCTACTTGGCTGCTGTCCTCGAATACCTTGCAGCCGAAATTCTCGAGTTGGCTGGCAATGCTGCTCGTGACAACAAGAAGACCCGTATCATTCCCCGTCATCTTCAGCTCGCCATCCGTAACGATGAGGAATTGAACAAGCTCCTGGGTCACGTCACTATCGCCCAGGGTGGTGTTCTCCCCAATATCCACCAAAGTATGTTTGATATCTGCCCTGCAATCTAAATGACGCGTCTAACACGTTCCAGACCTGCTCCCCAAGAAAACCCCCAAGAGCGGCAAGAACCCGAGCCAAGAGCTCTAAATAGTTTCTTTTTCTTATTTTCTTTTTTCGTTTCGGCGTGGTTTGGATCAATTATTGACGAGGTAATGGGGTTCTGGACTGGACACATTCATGGCTCTGCTTTTTTTTTTTTCAACGGTTGTATATTATGTCTGCGGACATGGTCTCTCTGCTAGCAGCTCGAGAAAGGGTATTCTCACCAAATCCGACATGGTGATAAAGTAGCACTTTAGAAATACAATCCTTCCGAGATTCTAGTTGTTTTCCACTTGTCAGATTTGTTTGTATATGAGCTTATAGAGCTTTATATTTCAAAGTATTTGCTATTCTAATACAGTATCGAGGAGCTATGAGAGGTATCTGCATCACATTTTCATATGCATCTTAATGAGCTCCTGGCGCTTCGGCGTCTAGAATCAAACATCCTGTATTAACATATAATTTCATAACATGATAATGCATGGATCATGTTGACTTACATGGCAAATCGCGGGCGGGCAGGTTTCTTTCGTATTTCGAGCCTGTGGATATTAGAGGTGTCCCATATTCTCGCACAGGGATGATCCTACCTCCTGGTGCTGTAGGAGCACGGTAAGGGTCTGGGTGTTTCCAATTCTCAAGAAGCTTCTCTGTTTCGCGAAGTAGAATCTGCTCCTTGCGCTTTAGCAGCGTGTCCATCTTATCCAGGGGATTGCTATAATCACCTTCTGTTGACGAGGATCCCGAACGTCTCGGTTGGCGTCGAAGAGAGATCGAATGTAAACGGCCTGACCTCGCCAAATTGATCTCTGGACGGACCAATCTAGCGATGCTTTTAAGCACCGGCGATATAATGACCTGTGGGTGCTTGCTTAGCTTGTGTAGAACGGATGTTGTCTCTGGCCAGCACCTACGCTGCAGGGTTGAGGGACATCGTGCACGTCAGGGTTCGGCTGCGAGTCAATGTCAGAATGAATCCAAGGCGCTAAAGAGAACGGCAAAAGCTCGCTGGTTACTAACACCAATTGGACTGCGCACGATGAGAGGTTGTTTGCGTCTTTTGTAGCGGTCGCGTAGTGTTCGCTGTAGTATTTCGAGGATTACTGCAGGAGTGGAGCTGCAGGACACCGTAGTTGGCCGGGAAGGCTGGATTAATTGGGCTGTTCGGGTTGGCGGGCTGCGGCTGCGTCAATTACTCGGATTGCCGGCTACGTAGTAGGATCCATCCTATTGCATTGCCATGCTAGAGAACACTTCTCTTCGCTTTTGCCGTGACAACTTTCCGTGAATACTTGTGGCTCATCCACCCCTGAAAAGAGGACTTTGGTTTTTCTTTTTGGTTTCCTTTTCTGTTTTATAATAGTCGCCCAGCGCTATTGGCCAATAGCAACCAAGGTCTCGTGTTTTTTTACCTTGCTGCCAAGGCAAAAGCTCATTGCATACAGATGTCCACTATGGCCTCGCGATCTCACTTGCTCCGCTTGCCAGAGCAAAGCCTTCGGAGGACTGCTTTCAATTCAAAGAGGTCTTTCGCGCTCTTGCAGGTTTCAAGATATCTCTCTTCCTCCGCATTGTGTTCTCCAAGAGCTCCCACCTCTCGGAAACCATTGTGCTTCACTAGGTACTGCCAATTTACCTCCCTTGTTTGGAGTATTATCTGACTGATGCGCTTTAAGCATACAATCTTCTGTTACCCCGAAACTGAATGTTTACGAACAACGGCAAGTCCGCTATTATGGTTCGTGCAGGTCTGGCCTCTCGTGTGAATCATACCTAATTGCCCACGTTTAGCGGATACAATTGTGAAAGTCCCGGAGATGGCGGAGTCAATTACAGAGGGCACTTTGAAACAATTCTCAAAACGTAAGCTTTAGCGGGCTGAGTCTCATTCGAAATCTCTAACCAGGATTGTGTAGAGGTTGGCGACTTTGTAGAGCGCGACGAAGAAATTGCCACCATTGAAACCGATAAGGTAACTTTCTGCTTGCTTAGGTTTTATGTCCTAGTCTTACCTAGCTTACTCATTGTTCCATCGCAGATCGATGTCTCCGTCAATGCCCCCGAATCTGGTACTATCAAAGAGTTCCTCGTCAACGAGGAGGATACTGTCACAGTTGGCCAGGAGATTGTCAAGCTCGAGCCTGGATCGGGAGGCGGCTCTAAAAGCCCAGAAGCCGAGGCACCAAAGCAAGCTTCACAAGAACAATCTGCTCCCAAATCAGAGGAGAAGAAAGCACCAGAAACGTCGAGACCCCAAGAGTCGCAACCTCCTAAGCAACAGGAGGCTCCTAGCCAGAAGCAGCCTGAGAAAAAACCTCAAGAGACCACAGCCCTTAAACAACCAACCGCCGAGCCCGTGAAAGCAGGCTTGCGTGAAGAGCGACGTGTATGTTATCATCTCTGCTAGACGGGTTTGCTCGTTCAAAGGTGCTGACGTTATTAGGTCAAAATGAACCGTATGCGACTACGCATTGCCGAACGCCTCAAGCAATCCCAGAACACCGCAGCTTCTCTCACAACATTCAACGAAGTAGACATGTCTTCTCTCATGGAATTCCGTAAATTGTATAAAGACGATGTTTTGAAGAAGACTGGCGTGAAGCTCGGGTTTATGAGCGCCTTCTCCCGCGCCTGTGTTCTTGCCATGAAAGAGCTTCCAGCCGTCAATGCATCCATCGAAGGCCCTAACGGAGGTGATACCATCGTGTACCGCGACTATGTAGATATCAGTGTTGCTGTCGCGACAGAAAAGGGACTTGTCACCCCTGTGGTCCGAAATGCAGAGACCATGGATTTGGTGGGCATTGAAAAAGCCATCGCTGATCTAGGCAAGAAGGTATAAGACTCACATCTTTGATTATTGTTACTACTTTCTAACATGTCTGCCAGGCTCGTGATAACAAATTGACGATCGAGGATATGGCCGGTGGCACATTCACCATCAGTAACGTATGCGCTTATTATTTCACTAGCACGCAGATTACTAAACTTGACGTTGTAGGGTGGTGTTTTTGGCTCCCTCATGGGAACACCTATTATCAACTTGCCTCAAACAGGTACGTAACTTCTGTGTCGGAACCGTAATGGGATAGTCTTCTGATTGAAATAGCTGTTCTCGGACTTCATGCCATCAAGGATAAGCCTGTGGTTGTTAACGGAAAAATTGAAATTCGACCAGTATGTTTGAACCTTGAACATTTGTATATTCCTATACTGACATTATATTGTAGATGATGTATCTGGCCCTGACCTACGATCACCGCCTGCTTGACGGTCGAGAAGCAGTCACATTCCTCGTGAAGGTTGGCTGTCCCAAATATTAACCTATTTGGCAAGAAATCATTTGCTAACCACCATTTCTTCAGGTCAAGGAGTACATTGAGGATCCTCGACGGATGCTGTTGGGTTAAGGTCTTACGGGAGGTCATCTCTGATGCGTACCATTTTATATCAAGCTTCGCGTGGGAAATCGTGGAAGTCTGATTCTAGAAGATCTAGAGCAGTATCTCCTGCCCTTGTTTGCCTATACGCCTTCGCTGTTTGTTTAGAATGTTCTTGTAGTGTAGAAATATATTTGCGATCCATGTGCATTTCACACGAATGCGTCCAGATATATTAATATGTATTCTATTTCTACCTCACATAGAATTATCGCGCATCCCAAGAAATCCCAACGCCTATTCAAAACAAATGCACCACAAAATATCGAAAATTGAGCGAAATCTCTTTCTCCCAGTCAACCCAACTCCCCCATCTCCATCTTCACCAATACCGGTGTTTTCAGGTCCCCGAGGATTGTCCGTATATGCATTATAACCATTGCTTCAAACTCAAACACCGAGAACTGTTTCGTAAGATACTCAAGATGGCCTTTCAGAGACTGCTCTTCATCCGGTTGTAATAGGTTGAGCATTTCTGTTCTCAGAATCGCCCACTCATCGAGACCTCCCCAGTTGAGGGTCGCATCAGCCCATTTAAAAACCTTCTCTATCATATCCGGCGACGCCCTTCCAAACAAAGAGTATTGCTCGAGCACAGCTTGGAGTATGAATCTGGCGACTATTTTCCAATGATTCATTGGCGGTGGCACCCTCGATAGGACTGCATAGAGGCTCAACAAATCTGGCAATATCCCAAGTAGAGTAGTGATCTGATGAACGTCTACAAGACGATCATAGTCCGGTATTTTGAGCTCTTTCCGCATAATTTCGTAGTTTGCGGACATCTGAGCGATATCTGAGATTTGCTCGGGCGTGAGAGGCCTCAATTTACTCTCGTCGATGGTGCTGAAGTGCCCACTTGCTTCTTGCGAGTTCTGCTCGCGCCATCGGAGAATATCTGGCGAGCCGTTCCAATTGGAACCGCGCAACCTATTGACAAATAATGTTGTGAAGGTTATCAAGTGCATTTTTGCCTGCAGGTCACGGGGTATCTCTGTGCCAGCATGTTTGGTGGATGATAGGGTTCTCCAGGCTGCAGAATACTGGTTAGAATTTGATGTTATAGGTTATATGGGCTGGGTGTAAGTAATCAATCCTACTGTCAAATATCGTCAATAGGTCTGTGTCCACAGGTGTCTGTTTTGCGGAAAGCTCCGCGGTCCGCTTGGTGAGGATCTCGAAAATCGCTTTGCAGCATAAATAGTCGAGTATCATAAGATCAATTTGGACCTCGGAGTCAGCATCCATAGCGCTAGATTATGCTCATGTGCCGCGTGGTTCTGTCATTTCTGAGAGTACAGGGAGGTTGTAGCGTGCACTCCTTGCTTGACAATCTTGTTGCTGCACGCGACGGGTGGATGGTCGGGTTTGTTTGTGTATATTTCTTGGTGGGATTTTGACGGCTGGTGAGTTTAGACGTGTCAAGAAAGTCGGGTTATTGTATCTAGGGACAATTGGGGGGTCGTTTACTTTTAGTATCAGATTCCTATATATCAATGACATCTAGATGTGATTGGTGGTTGTCTTATTTTTTTTATTGAGCCATGTCAGATGAAATATATATCATTGGTCATTCTCAGCTAATATTTACTCGACCACTAATTGAGCGTATAACCTTAGTTAAATGCAACACGCGCCAGAACCTAATAAGGTCCTAATTATAGAAAATACTACAAGTCCTCATTCATATTTAGTCAAAACCAACTCATTCTATCAATTCGCGAAGATTGCCTTTCTGTATCAATGCGCGGGCCCAATACTCCACAGCCGACGAGTAATCATGCCGCCTCCCCTCAGCATTCTCATCGTCACTTTGGCGTGATTGCATTTCCTCTCTGATTGACATAAGAATATCCTGTTGCTCCACAACCAAGCGGGAATATTCACTAGAAAGCTCGTTACAACTACATCTGTTGTATGTATCTATTTCGTCTCTCGGATCCCCAACGAGATCCAAGATATCCTGTGTCAGGCCCAATGAGGTGTCCGGGCCGAGCAGCACAATTCCAGGGGCATCACCCAATGTCTCTTCCGCAGAGCTCCGCAGAGAAGTAGTAAAACAGGTGCGGATAGCCTGCAGTCGCCTCACATTCAAAGCCAACTTCTCGACGCGGGCTCGAAGCGGATCTCGTACGAGACTCAAGACTGAGAATTCGATCTGGTCTTCTTCATATCCCTCAATTCGGCTAATAAGGTGGGCTCGAACTTGATCTAACCAGTCGTCGTCTGTACATGGCGCTTGATGGGTGTTAATAATTGTATTCCGTCATTAAACATCATAGAACGTACCAAGATCTTGAGGCTGTCGCTCCAAGCCGTCGAATTTCCAGACTCGACCCTTGGCAGGTACAAATGCAATGAAATGAAAGCCAGCCTCGGATGACTCGTTATCTTCATGTTTTTTACCTTTGCTGGACATATTCTTAGCTTCGTCTTTGAGCAGAAGGTCTGAATTCAAAATGTCCATGGAACTGTAAAATGATCAGTAACAGAAGACAATATTAGACGTTGGAGATCGTACCGTGCAAACGAATTATGTATCCTTTTCACAAACTCAAAATTGGCTACTGCGTCGCCCCGTAAAGCTGGGGTAAAGGGCATTGTGAAGTTTTTAAAGTTGGTCAAATTGTCCCCTAGGCGAATACCCTCAATATTATTGACAATGTTTAATAATGCTACACTAGCACATGCATTGCTAGCTGTCTTTCCAGAGTCAGTCGAGAACAAACGAGACACAAAACCCCGAGAATCGCCCAAAATACCTGGTTAGCAAACCATACGCCGTCTGGACAGCTTGCTTCCTGTTTCTCAGGGTTGTCTTCCTGCCAACGAAAGAGGAAAATTAAGCCATATACTGGCTTACTGTAGAAAACGCCCAGGTTAGAAGAGAACGGGTATAAAGAAGCAGCGTGGAGGACGTGCGGTAAGAGATCCATAATCTCCTTATCTAATGATACCACTTCCTGCACATTCACTCCTTCGACGCCAAATTCGCGAAGCATGACGTTGAATAGGGACTAGCACATGTTCGGTGAGTTGGACGCAGAGACTGAAGGCATTCTAGTTTACTCACTGGTTCTGATTCAATCTCACAGAATCCATTCCATGACTGCCTCTCTATAAGTCCAGAGAGTGTGGCCATGCCGTTGGTGGCTGTATCGA
Organism: Talaromyces proteolyticus; assembly: GCF_021365285.1. Lineage (NCBI taxonomy): Eukaryota > Fungi > Ascomycota > Eurotiomycetes > Eurotiales > Trichocomaceae > Talaromyces > Talaromyces proteolyticus. The sequence goes on along the minus strand of NW_025764293.1, from coordinate 585,983 downwards.
CACTGGATTCACTAGTTGCAAGGCGATTTCGCCGCCTCATGCTGCCCCTGATATCTATGATCTAATAATATACACGGCAGTTTGCTGCATCAGATTGAGATCATTGCTGTGGGATGACGTGGCTGCAAAGATAAACGTTGAAACTGGTACGGCTTTCCCCAAAGACCTGCAAGTGTTGCCCAAGATCAATGATCATTTTGCCGTTGGTGTGACAATTGGTGCCGGTGACAATAAGATAATAATTATGACGGTGGTGAAGGGCATCACTGCATTGTTCTCTGATTGGCCGAAGCTTGTGCTGCGGCCGACGCGCTGGGCCAAAATCAAACGCGGTGAGCACCTCCAAAATTATTATCTTCTATTATCTTCCTAGCCACACGGCCTCCAGCCTTCGTCTCAACCAGACGTACACGGCGATTGACCCGGGTCCTGCACCGGTCGATTTGGCAAAGAACTACATTTTCAGTTCTGGTATTGCCACTCACGCACCTTGCACCCACATTGCCAATCAAGGGCGGGGCCCGAGATCCTTACATACCCAGTGTCCCAGACCTCGAAACCCAACGGACAGGAATCACTTGCATAGTGTGGTATCGAAATGCAATGAATGGCACTCCCCGACTCCGATCTGCCTTCCCCCAGACCCCGCAAACAGCAGGAGCTTCGCGCGGCCGCAATGCGTCGCCATTCGTTCCGAAGCTGAAAGATGCGAACATGGGAGGCTCCCAGCCGGCTTTGAATAATGGAGGCGATGGACCCCTTATTCCTGTTCGAGTAGTCGACGCGCCGTCGCAACGCTTATATGTCGCTGCTCTTTATGTTGCGCTGGGGGCTTGGCGGATATATGACTCTTGGGGAGCGTTCAACGAGCTCGATTCGACATGGCTGTTCTTGAAATGGGGATTTATTGATGGAGTCTTTCTTTTTGGCATTCAGGCTTTGAGAATACCCTGGCTAGAGTGGACGTTTCCGACCTTTCTTACGATATTTTTGCTCCATTTAGCAGCCAATGTTTTTTTGATGTTCCGGATTCCTGTAGGTGCTACCTCTGATGATTACTCTATCGTCCATAGCACCTGGCTAACAAGCTTCAAGCTACCTGTTGGTGCATGGGCGACGGTTCTTTTCAAATCGTTTTACGACCGCGAGTTATCTATATCGGAACGCAGCGTTAAACCTGCCGACATCATTCACAACACGTCATTGATTTTGGGTAGACAGATCATACATATTCTTCCAGAAGGGTTGGTGAATCTGCAATGCTGCTTTTACAACCGCTAACTAGTCAAACTGTATAGGTCAGCTGTTTTAAATCCTGACTTGTCACCGTTGTGTCTAGACACGCAGCACAATTCCGTTTATCTTCCGATTCACATCTACCAATCCATACCTAAATCTGTCGAAATATTACGTTTTGATCTGAGCACAGGTGAAAATGAAACTCTCAGTCTCCAAAAAAAGCACTTGAAACAAATGAAAAATCAACTAGAGAAGCAGAAATCATCTGTTACAAACATTGACTTTCTATACGAAGTAAAGAAACCGGGAATATATCGCTTGAGTCGAGTTGTTGATGAGTCCGATTTGGACGTCCAAATCAAGGTGTCTGATACCTTGATCAATGTCTGCCCTAGAGCCATACCGAAAACAGTTCAAAGCGATAGATGCAAAGGAGATTTATCCGACATAACTCTCGAGGTAGAGGGATCGCCACCTCTCAAAATCAAATATAGTCGCAAGATAAATGGACTAGACGGTGGCTTTTCATTCCAGAACATACAATCCGAGAGCAATTCCCCTTTTGCAGTTAGTCGGAAGTTATCTGGACTTCTCATTGACTCAGAAGTACCGGTTCCCGTCTGGGCCCAGAGTCAGAAGCTGCAAATTTCGTTGAACGAGTCTTTGAATACTGGTGGAGATTGGATTTACGCAATCGAGGAGGTTCATGACGCCTACGGTAATATTGCCAATTATTCGACCGACAATGATGATTCATCAGGAAAAGGATTGCTGCAATGGCATCAACTATCCGTTCACGAGCGTCCTAGGCTCTCCCTTCTAGGTTGCAATGCCCAGAAATTTCTCAAAATTGCAAAGGGAGTTTCCACAGAATTTCCCCTTCATTTTCACTCCACTGGAAAAGATTACAGTGGCGATACGCCCATGCGAATAACCTACTCGTATTCTAACTCCGAGGAGTGGGAACCGTCCAAGAGCCTATCGAACCTTCAGCATATGTCACTGAAGAATCTAGACAACCTACCAAAAATCAAAGAACCCGGATGGTACTCGCTAGATTCTGTCTCGAGCCGCTACTGTTCAGGGGAGATCTTAGAACCATCATCGTGCCTATTGCATAACCCCCTGAACCGTCCCTGTCTGTTCGCTACGAGAAAATCTTTGACAAGTGTGCGAACAATTCGGTGGGCCTTCTCGTTGATCTGGATTTAGTTGGGTCCCCACCCTTTCGCCTGCGGTATGCTATCGATGCTGCAAATGGTCCAGTCATCAATACTTACATCGTGGACGGACTCCGAGGACAACTGGATTTCACACCTACTGTAGCTGGCTACTATCGATACCGCTTCCTCGACATCTCTGACAGCATATACGAACGCCGTGATATACAAGGCAAAGTGCCAATTCTAGAACAAGACGTGAAGCCTCCAGCATCCGCCCAATTTCAAGATGACAAAAAACCACTGGAGAGTTGCTTTGGCGAATCAGTTTCCCTTGACGTCCTTTTTGCTGGTGAATCTCCTTGGTTACTACAATACGAAATTGCTCACAATGGCAAAAAAACTAAACACGAGCTGCAAAGCGATGATCGCGTAGCTACAATCACCACAGGGCCCTTGCTTAGTGGAGGAGAACACGTTATCTCATTGACCAGTGTGACAGATCGATCAAACTGTAAACGTGTTTTGAAAGAAGACTTCCCAGTTCAAGTTCGACCGAAAAAGCCTCGTGCAGGGTTTGGAATGATTGACGAGAAAAGGACTGTACTTGCGTTGCAGAACTCAGTCGTGGAGTTACCGCTGAGATTGAGTGGCCAGGCGCCTTGGAGAGTCAAATATCGCAATATGGATTCGAACTCTGCTCAACTCGTTGTAAAGAAGATCTGGGATGAAAACGGGGTTATCTCCGTTTCCCAAAATGGACGCTACGAGCTGGTGGAGGTTTTTGATGAAACTTGCCCTGGAAGTATTGATCAATCCGCGAGTACGTTTGAAATAGATTGGCTTCCACGGCCTTCTGTTTCTTTATCAGGACGCACTGGAGTTGAGGAGGATGTCTCGAAACGCAGCGTCTGTCAAGGCGATGATGACATTCTGGAGCTCAAGTTGGCAGGCAGACCTCCCTTTAATGTTAAATATGAGCACTACCAGAAAGGCGACCATGGAACATCTGCGGTGAAAAAACATAACTTGAAGAGTGTTTCGAGTGTCACTTCGTTGGTACTTGACACCACAAAACCTGGAGATTACTTCTACGAAATCACCGATGTTTCGGATTACCTTTATGATTTTGACCCAAAAGGAGGTCATTCAATTAAAGTCGCTCAAACAGTCAACGCGTTGCCGTCTGCTCGCTTTGAATCCCCTGGTCATATTTACGCCTTTTGCAAGGAGGACAGTGACGGTGACGAACTGATACCGATAGTCCTCGAGGGGCAACCGCCATTCTATCTCGACATCTCCATCAAGCACCATTCAAGTTCCAAGCCCGAAATCGTATCTGTGGGCCCGATCAAAACAAACAAGCACAGACTTCCTATACCACGACGACATCTAGAACTGGGCCAGCATGTGGTTAGCATTCATAGAGTGGGAGACTCTCGCGGCTGTCAGCGAACGTTTGACCGCGATCTGTCTTCTGTCCGCGTCGCAGTTTCAGATGTTCCAACAATCATACCCCTTGAGTCTCAATCTGATTATTGCGTTGGGGAACGACTCTCATTTTCACTTTCCGGACACGCGCCATTCGAAGTCTTCTATACTTTCAACGGCATAGAGAGAAAGGCAACTTCGCATTCGACGACTTTCAAACGTATCGCCGAACAGCCCGGTCAATTCACCATTACGGCTGTGAGTGACAGCGCGAGCGGCCGCTGTCAAGCGCATAAGAATATAAGCAAGATCATCCACGAAATGCCCAGCGTCAAGATCAGCAAGGGACGTGAGAGTGTCGTTGACATTCATGAAGGTGGAGAGGCTGAAATGAGCTTCGAATTTTGGGGAACTCCACCATTCGAATTTACGTAAGTACTCTATATAAAACATACTCAACTTTATTATTTATGATGCTAAATCTGTCCAGTTACACCCGAAGCTCAAATGCCAGAAGAGGCGAGAAACCCGAAATCCTAGACATCAAGCATGATGTATCATACGAACACAAAAAGACAATCAAAATATCCGACGAAGGCACCTACGAGGTTGTTTCGATCAAGGACAAATACTGCTCGTTCTCTACACATCAGCCGTCTGGGAAAGTCACAAAGCAGACGCGAGCTTTGCAAAATTGAAATGTTTAATATAGTTATACTTTTATAAATGTCATACATTGTTGATACTTTAAACACGCCCTCCTATTTAATTCCCTCTGCATTCAATTCTATGAACCAAGGGCCCTCCTAGTCTTGCAATCTCATTGAGAATAGACTTCTTGTTAAGGACTACTCCAAGATCCTGGTCCGTTTTCACATCGGCAGCCGGGCTGGTCGAATAGGCAGCTCTAAGACTAAAAGATTTAGGTGTGGCAGAATCCGGCTTCCAAAGGCCTGCGATAACTGCACATTGATCATTATTGTAGAAGAAAAGCGCACAATTCCCAAAAAGAACTTTCAGTTCGTCAAGATACAATCTGCCAATATTCTGCAACTGAGACACGTCTGCCGCTGGCAAACTGAGGTTTTTAAATTTGACTGCATTCTTGCTGCTAGCATTAACCTGTTTCTGGTCGAGATAGATCAGGAAATCGTAGGACGCTAAACGTGGTTTGAAAAGACTGTCGAGAGGGACATCATCTGGCTGTTTACTGAGTGCCTCGACGGCTGCCTGCGCTAATCGCGAGATGTGGCTGGCTACAACCTTGGGTGGGCGTTCATTGAGTGTCCATGTAACGCCTTCTTGGTCAATATCGGATGCAATGACCATGGCAACCTTTTTCATTGCAGGGTCGATGTTTCGCCAGGCTAAAAACCGGGTTTCGATTGTCTTTATATCGCTGGAATCAAGGCCCCCCATGTTCAAGATAAGCGGCTCTTGTTGCCAGTTCCACTTTGATAGTAGCGTGAGAGTCCGGTAGAATCCGCTCATTAAGCTTGATGGTGGATCCCAGGGATGAAGTGAGACAAAGGAGTTTATAGTGATAAGTTCCACGAACTCTTCCGTAACGTACGAGAGAAGTTGAGAGTTGAACCAGTGTTTCATGAGGCGGATTGTAGGTGATAAGAGTGGAGATCGTGTAGAAAGGGTTTTGATCGTCTGTGTCAGGCGGGGAGATTGAACGAATACCTTTTTATATTCGGAGAGTGCGGCTGCAGCATTTTCTTTCAGGCGACCATTGGTATTTCCTTCCTTGAGCTTCCGCTCAAGTAATGTCGCTTCTCGATCATGGTGAATTCTCAACCGAAAAATTAGTCCACTTGTATGTATAATATCCAGAAAGGCTTGATTCATCAAGGGTCTACTTTCATTCTCAAGACCGACTCTGAACGACTGAATAGCATCGTTTTCCTTAAGCAGATCACCGATTCGTTCGAGGAAGGCTACTTTTGTCATCTGAATACCAACCAAGTTGTCGGGCCATTTGGCAGAGCTTTCAAGTTGAAGGATGATGTCCACGGGTATTCTCTCTATACCATCAGGCCCCAAAGCAATGGCAGTGTTTCTCAAGGCGGCGCTGGCGGGCAGAAGTTGTCTAATCGACAGAGGGATATCGTCCATATTTTGGAGAGATGACTGCAGAGATTGAAAAGCATCGTGGAATTTTTGAAACAGAGCAGGCGTGTGGCTATGAAAACGCGAAAACCGCTGCAATGCCTTGTCGAATTCACCTCCAATGCAACTAATTGATTCTCTGGGAATTTCTAGGTGACGACAGAGTGCGTAAACCAAGATTTGGTCTACCACAGGCTCTTCTTCTGACCATACTAGACTTTCGAGGATCCTTCCGTCTCGAAACCGTCTCAGCTCTGCCTTTTCACCCCAAAATTCTCGGTACGATTGAGCCTCATCCTGCATCTCCACCGAGGGTCCATGGTCGATGAGACGGTCAGTATTCTCAGGATCCAGTTGCAGCCCGATATAGATATGATCTTGGAGCACTCGATTTGCTCTATCCGAAGTGAGCTTCCAGGATGATGGAGATTTTGTCCAAATGTGAATGGCCTTTACTCTGTCGCCCAGTGATCTTTCTAATATGTTGTTGACATGATTCTGGTATCCAAGAAGAGATAACGACCCAACAGGTTTCTGCGGAGGGGTAAGGCGCACTAAGCGGTCAAATTTCAACATCGGGTCGTCAGTTTGAAGAATGAAGACCTTATTGAAATTATCAAATAGTGGATCATTGAGAAGAGACAAAGCTAGTTTGCATTCGTGACGAAGCAACTTGTACGACCAGGCCGTCATCTTGTATAATATGTTCAATCCTCTTTTGCCGTCGTATAGGACGGGTTCTCCAGCGGGAAATTTCACGTCGTTAGTGAATAGAGACAGAGGGTGTGTGAGGTCTCTTGCGGATAAAAATTGTAGTGTCGCTTTAAATATTTGGTAGCCGCTGTAGGAAGACATGAGAACAGGTTTACCGCTGGCACCGCCGCCCTCGAACAAAAGACCCAGGAGGACCATCCACTCAAAGCTACCGAAGCCTCCGTTCTCTAATGAAGACCCAAAGCCTCGTTGTTGCAGCCATATCTGTCCAAGTGTGCACGCATCTCTCATAGACTCATTTTTTTTCATTGCAGATTGGAGCCACTTCTGATATTGCACAACTGTGATATCAGATCGTAGCGCAGCATTGTAGAATAAGCCCAATTTCTCCTCACCGGGCGATTGTTGATCATCTGAGGTCGTATTTCGAATGTTGTTCTTATGTGGAAGAGTATGTGAAAGAGGGAAAGCGTCATCGTCGACAGTTGTTACGATACGGATACGGAATGGATGGAGGAATGAATTGCTCGGTTTATCTTCGGAAGGCTCCATGACGATAATGGGGCGCAAGCTATCTCCATCCTGATGGCTGTAGTGCAGTGTAAATGGAAAATTCCCCTTTTGTAGACTGGCAGCAATGCATGCAATATAGTAAGCTCGTTTATGAAAGTATCGGTAATTTCGAAAGTCTTTTGGTTGGAAAATGGCCGAGGGCATAGTCACGGCCAAGTCAACGATCAGAACCTCGGTCGCGTGCATTCCTGCGCGCAGATATAGACTTCCAACAACATTCACATCAGTCGGAGGGAGGAATGACATCGGGTATCGGGAGCTTTCGTCAGGAGTCGGGTGTGGAAATGGCACGATGATTTTATATGCATTTCGCATTTCCTTCTGAGCAACGCATGGTTGAGTTTCCAAGCGACTGGGAGTTTGGTATATTGTGTCTTTAACCTTTCGCAAAACACTTTGAATATGCGAGACATAGTCATCGTAATTCGGCCTGAGCTCGGCAAGCAGCTCGTCGGTTTGAAGCTTGAAGAGGGCCGACTTGGATAGCCCTGTTGCTTTCCCTATTTCTGCGGCTTGGCCTGATAGGAAACGACTTTCTCGCCTCTGTGACCGTTCTGGGAAAGATGATTGAGCTGTAGGCTTGTCAGAGCCATGGTTGCTTTCTTGCACACCGGTTTGTTTAGATTGGTCTCGATCTGTGACCGTAACATCCGTGTCGTTCAGTTTCCGTCTTTTGGAATGATGGTCCGACATTTTCACGGGAATAGGCTCCTGTAACAGTCCCCCGTCAGAGAATCCTGGCCTTGCCTATGCCTGTACCAAGGACCTTCAATCACAGCAGGAATTCATATTTTGATTTCGGGCTGAGGAAAAATTATACTGGGTCTCTCACACCGCCTGCCGTTTATGGAATAGCGAGCGGGATAGACCACCTGCCAAGACATGCTCTGGCCAATCGGCGGCGAGATGAAAATCAAATCGTCGAAATGGATGATGTCAAAGCTGCCTTCGTCCTATTATTATATGATTATATATGATTATAATGGAGGTATGGTTTTGTCGACATAGCAGGCTGTGGTTCTGGATTGACGCTGGCTCTCAGTACAGCAATCACTGTGTTCAAACGCCATTGGTTGGAGTCCTGTAAGAGGAGTTGCTGCCAGTGCTAGATATTTCTAGTTGTTTGTATGTAGGTAGTCATTGCTAGAAATTGCTGAACACAACACTGATGGCTGCAGCTTAATGCAAACACCAAGTCTCTTAATCATACTGAGCTCCTCAATTGGCCTGTTGTTTGTTCCTGGATAATAATAATTTCAATTGAGGCCCAGTGACTCACTGACCCCACTACGGCGACCGAAATCGGCTGCGGGTTTATTCACTAAAAGATATCCCCCCATACAAGAGCCCTTGCCATTGAGTCGTTAAGGAATTTGGAAAAGGATCAGATTCACAGTGAAGCGACGCCGGCTTTTAACACCACAGGTTTCCTGTAACTATACCAAGATGCTCCAGGCGATCGGAGGGACAGTCCCCCCGAACACTGATCATGTAAGTTATTTTTGTGCAGACCATCGTTGTCACTTTCCACTTCACAGACAAGCGCTAACAATGCTCCCAAGGCAGTCAGTGTTTCCCTTCCAACATGGAAGAGCAATATCGGATACGAGGAAGGAGCGGACTGGGTTATGAGTCGCATGAAATGTGGCTATCCACGGTTTTTTGTGCATCCTTTGATCCAGTCCCTCGCAAAAGAGGTCCTACAGCGCGTCGGAAACCCAGAGCTTGAGTCAGCCATGCTCTTTCCTTCTCTGAAAACCGCAGAGCTATGTCAAGAGTTCCTACTCTCGAGAATACCAGCCGGCGATTCCTCGAAGCCCCGCATCGCTCGCTTTATCCCGTCTCCCAAAGCCGCGTCAAGTGGAAACCAAGATGTGATATCAAAGCTATATGCGGTGATTCACTCAAAGAGTTATGATGGGATTTCCAAGCAGGTATGGCAGCATGCTGGAAGCGGCGTCTCGAGTCGACGGGGTGAATTCTGTATGAACGCGTTGAAGGATGGCTATCTCGTGGAAGACAGCGCAGAGACGTCGGGGGCCAATAGCCCAGTGATCTCCAAAGGTCCCAAACGTTATCAACAACGAACATCTGCATTTAAGGAAGTTGACCCTGGGCCCAAGACGACGAGTACACCCGAAGGTCGGGAATATGCGCAATTCATTGAGGAACGATTCGGCCGTAACCTCGATGCAAAACTGGAAGATAATGCCAAGAGAGCGGTTCGAAGGCGCATAACAGGTTCTCTGAGATCTAATGTTGACCTTAGCGAGGCATTGGAGAGCAATACCTCTGATGGCAGAGTGGCAGGCTTGACCGAAGACGATGTTTTTCTGTACCCGAATGGCATGAACTCTATATTCAACACACACCAAAACGTTTTGAGCGCCCGAGGCAGCAAAAGGAGTATATGTTTTGGCTTTCCTTACACCGATACATTGAAGATTTTAGAGAAATGGGGCCCTGGCTGCTTATTCTACGGTTACGGATCAGACGAGGATCTTGATGACTTGGAAAGGCGTCTAGAACAGGGCGAGAGATTTTTAGCATTGTTTACCGAGTTCCCTTCAAACCCATTGTTAAAATCTCCGAATCTGAAACGCATCCATGCGCTCGGAAAGAAATATGATTTTGCTATTGTTGTGGACGAGACTATCAGCAATTTTATCAATGTGGACGTCTTACCATATGCTGATGTCGTTGTGAGCAGCCTGACAAAGATCTTCAGTGGCGATAGCAACGTTATGGGTGGCAGCGCGGTCCTTAATCCTCAGGGCCAGTATTTTCAGGATCTCAAATCAGCATTTCAATCAAATTATGAGGATAATTTGTGGGTTGAGGATGCCGTTTTCTTAGAAAGAAACAGTCGCGACTTCGTATCCAGGATCGAGAAAATCAATGCGACAACAGAACTTGTCACGGGCATACTCAAATCATCACCTTTAGGTGCGGGCGACCCTCACCTGTTCATAAGCGAATGCTAATAATGTTACAGTGAAGGATGTCTACTATCCCAAGCACAGCCCAACAAATCCTTTCTACGAAGCTTTCAGACATCCCAGCGGCGGTTATGGTGGTCTCTTTTCCGTGACGTTTCATTCAACCGAGGATGCTATCATTTTCTTCGATACACTCGAGATCCTGAAGGGCCCTAGCCTAGGAACCAATTTTACATTAGGGTTAGTAGCATTAGTAGCATCACCCAAACCAAATCTAAAACATACTAAACCTGTACTTCTAGCTCACCATATACACTCTTGGCCCATTACAACGAACTTCCATGGGTAAGCATGCCATTTGCAAGACATCCGTACAATGAGCTTCGACTGACTCATCTCTCACAGGCCTCTTCTTTTGATGTTCCTTTTGATCTGGTTCGGGTTAGTGTAGGATTGGAAGACCCGGAAGAGCTTGCACGTCGATTTCACCAGGCATTAGACGCAGTGAAGCAAAGGGCTGGGTAGATTCTTATCGAAGCACCAAGGACGGCCCAGTACTTGTGTCTTTAACAGCCATGTCGTTCATGTGCCCCTTCTCGAATTTTATGAAAAAGCAGATGTACGTTCTAACGACATATAATCTTCTTCAACAGCGGTTCTCCGGGTATTCTTCCTGGGATAAGTCGTACAAACTTGATAGCCACGTAGAGCATATACAGGCACAACTGCGGGTTTTCGCGGACACTCGGTTTCCATCGGCCAAACGCGAAAAGACCCACTGGCAATGCGGAATGACTGCTTAGGAATGATTGGGCTTGTTGTAAAGATCAATCGAATCATTAGAGTAGAACAGATGATCAATGTCCGTTATTGAAACGCTGCATTAAATTAATCTGCTTCGTTGATTCGAATAAGCACTCATTAAGTAGCAGGAATCAAGGGTGGAAGCCAAGAACCGACTAATCAATACTCGCCAACCAATAGCAGAAAGATCACGTGAGCAGTTGCAATTTTTGAGGTCGGCTCCAGCTTCGGCGCTGTCAACAACGTAAATTATACCCTCGCGACGAATATCAGTCACGCCGCCTTTGAGTGGTTGTATTATACACTCTTTAAATTCTGCTCCATACCACAATTGGTAGTTTTGGGAATTTTTCTTTTTAACCGACTGACCGACGCTGGTGAGTTGCAAAAATTCAACAAACCTCCGTCCTATCCTCGAAACAAGCCATTTAATACGTCGCGCTGCAGCTCTTCCATTCACTACCACCTACACAATTTGCGATACTACAATTCAATGGATATGAGGACCATGCTTGTCCCCATTCGGCGCCCCCTGGTGTCCCTCCCATTTCTCCTGCCTTCCTGGAGCGAAACCGGCACAGTGGTAGGGAGACGCTATCAGTCTTCCTATCAACGCACAAAACGACGTCTACGCATCAAACCAGACGCCTCTTTCCGACCCTCCGATGAACCGCATGACCAAATCATCTTCAATCCCCCCTCCAGCGCTCCAACCGTATTCCACACTCCAAGCAAATTCCTGCCCGAGGGTGATGTGCGGAAGACTCTAACCACTCCCTTACTTTCCAACGACATAACACCCGAAAACCTCGCTTCAGCAACAACGAAATCGCAAGAAAAGAAATACCATCTGACGAAAGAGGATGTCATGGAGATCCAGAAACTGCGAGTGCAGGACCCAGTCACGTGGAGTAAATGGAAGCTTGCGAGGCGTTTCGAGTGCTCGCCCAATTTTATTCATATGGTCTGTCAGGGTATTCCGCAGAAGTATGAGCTCCAGAAGAAGGTGCTTGAGGCTGTGACGTCGAGATGGGGTGCCAAGCGGCGCATGGCAAGGGAAGACCGACAGCTAAGAAAGGAAGCCTGGGCCAGGGATGAATGAGGTGTATACAGATGCGGTCCAAATCCAACTTCAACGGGCATGCGACACATTTACTTCTCTTGCCTACGCCGCGAGTAGAAGGCTTTTTCTTTTGTGGCATAGCTCTGTATTACAAAGGTTTTGTTTGTAATTTTTTATCATCCAGCATAGTGTCAGCGATCTATCCTGAAATCGTCATAATTCTGATACACTTGTACATCACGCTTAGAGGCATTGTTCATACAAAATAGAAATAAACCAATTATGCATATAATTAGGAAACGGGTCATTGGCAGACTTGGTATGTGATTTAGACTCTACAACGGCACTTGAGGCTGTATGTACGTGCCCAAGGGTGCTCAACAATTGTAGTAAGCATTCATTCTATGCGTTCAGTTCAGATCTATGCAGGCGACCTCAAGAACCAAAAAAAAAAAAAAAAAACCAGAGAATCACGGAATTCGGAGTAAACTGCCAAAATAAGAAGTAGATGTGAGAGCTCGGTTGTACGCGGTATTGACGCCAATCTCGCATAATCTGTGATCTGTGACAGGCCGCACTTGCTTCTCCAATGCAACCGCTGATATGGTCCCCGCCTTCCTGCCCCTCAGACTTCGCCTTCCTGCTAGGACTTATAATTATTGCTCCAAGCGCCAGCGCCACTTCGGATTGTTCAACTCTCGCACACCTGCACAATCTCAAATTCATCGCCGTTTCTTCTACGGCCACATTAGCGATTCTAAAATGGCTCCTCAACTAGAACCTTTCTTCAAGCAGTGCGTCAAGACCGTCAGCCTTGTTTTTCATCCTGGCTAATCTGATTACCTTATAGGGTCGATGAGCTGTCCGGCTCGTTCATCGAACGTATGTACTAAACAATGGAGGGTTCTGCACTTTATTGACCACGTTATAGGCCTCCGCGCTGCCGTTGCCATTCCTTCGATTTCGGCATCCGACGAGCACCGCAAAGATGTATTCAAGGTGTGCAGGCGAATCTCTCTTAACTGTTATTACGAAAATGGTACTGAACGTATGGATATCTTAGATGGGCGCCTTTCTCGCTTCCGAATTGGAAAGGCTCGGAGCTGAAGTGCATCAACGCCCACTTGGAAAGCAGCCAGGAAAAGAGCACCTTGATCTGCCACCTGTAGTCATCGCTCGCTACGGAAACGATAAGAACAAGCGCACAATTCTGGTTTACGGTCACTACGACGTTCAGCCTGCGTTGAAAGAGGACGGCTGGGCAACCGAACCATTCGAGTTGACCATCGACGAAAAAGGTAGAATGTTTGGACGAGGAAGCACCGATGACAAGGGCCCTGTGCTTGGATGGCTCAATGTCATAGAAGCACATCAAAAAGCTGGTGTCGAATTTCCTGTGAATCTGCTTTGCTGCTTCGAAGGTATGGAGGAGTATGGATCGGAGGGCTTGGATGATTTTATTCACGCCGAAAGCAAGAAGTTCTTCAAGGATGCTGATGCGGTTTGCATCTCCGACAACTATTGGCTGGGGACCGAGAAACCATGTTTGACTTACGGCTTACGGGGTTGCAATTACTACTCAATTACAGTCTCAGGACCTGGCCAGGATCTTCACAGTGGAGTGTTTGGTGGCTCTGCCCACGAGCCCATGACAGATTTGGTCACTCTCTTATCGAAACTTGTTGACTCTCAGGGAAACATTCAAGTTCCTGGACTTATGGATCTTGTCGCTCCTGTTACCGAAGTAGAGGCCCAATTATACCCTGGAATTAGCTATTCCATGGACGACCTCCACGAATCCCTCGGTAGCACAACGAGCATCCACCCGACCAAGGAAAGGACACTTATGGCAAGGTGGCGCTATCCTTCCCTCTCTGTTCACGGTATCGAAGGCGCTTTCTCAGCTCCTGGAGCTAAAACCGTCATTCCTGCCAAAGTCATTGGCAAATTCTCCATTAGAACCGTTCCCAATATGGAAAGCGAGGATGTGACAAGGCTCGTTAAGGATTATATAAACAGCGAAGCCGCTAAATTAAACACCAAGAATACGATCGACGTCTCTCTTCTCCACGATGGGAAGTGGTGGGTAGCTAGCCCCAAGCACTGGAATTTCACTGCTGCAGGCAAAGCCGTGAAGCAGGTATTCGGAGTGGAACCAGATATGACCCGAGAGGGAGGCAGGTACGTTCACCACCGACCTTATCTATTGTCTTAAATCGATTAGCTAACATTGATGATTACAACAACAGTATACCAGTAACGTTAACATTTGAACAAGCCACCGGCAAGAACGTCCTTTTGTTGCCGATGGGTAGCTCCACCGATGCTGCCCACTCAATAAATGAAAAGCTCGACAAGAGCAACTACATCCAGGGTACCAAGTTGCTCGGTGCTTATTTGCATTATGTTGCAGAAGAACCGATTGTTTAAGCATGTAATGGTAATAATGAATGGAATCTGTGTTAATGGCCACTTACCTAGAGAAGTAGCATGCGTAGGAATACTTCACGTTGCGCTTTTTTGGGAGAAGTAGGAATATTTGAGAACGTTTCTAGACCCAAAATGGCCCAAAAGCTTCCGTCTTTCCTTTCCTTTTCTGGGAACCCCCCTATTGTGTGCTTGTAGTCATTTTCAGATCGAGCATTTATTGGTGATACGGCAAGAATTAGAAAATCTTAGAGATGGGATTACCAGGTCACCAACCAGATCCGAAACATACACTCACACCAGCCCAACTTTTTTCTTCGGGCGCTACGGAGTACACCCTTCTCCCTTCATAATATATTTTTGGCAACTCAGTCCAATAGCTTGCGCTACCACAATGGTTCAAAAAAAGACTCGCATGCGTCCTTTATGGATGTGTTTTCTAGGTGTTACTCTCGTGTAAGCTTGACAAAGTTACCTTTCTCCTCTCTGAGCCTCATCGCCACTTTCACGTTCACAAATCATTTCCATGCAGCTCTTTAATAATAGACCTTTCCAGCTCTTCCAGTGATATTTCTTGTGGTTTCTCTAGGTCACCCTTGTCCTTCAATAACTCGGTCATCTTCTGCTTGATCCATTGACGCGCCTTGGCTACCTGGAGCTCCCAAAGGTCCTTTGAAGCGGCGTGTTGGACTGTTATATAGATGACAGCAAGAATATTGAGGTGAAGAAATCTGAAGTCTGTACCTCTTTGGGTGGACACATTATCTTCAAATATGGAGTCTAGGAACAGTTCTAGCACCGTGGTCCCGCATTGCTGACTCAGGGCATCGCTCAACACAACGCCGTCGAGATGAAACTTACCATCCGCCCCTTGCGTAAATAGTATTTTCTCTAGGGAAAGGATTTCTTTCGCCTGTATATAGGGCTGTGTTTCCTCTATAGGCTGTTCGGAGGAGTCTTTAATGGCACGAAGACTAGCTGCTTGGGTAGCACACGGCGACTGATCAGTTATCTGGTGATAATCTTCCTCGTAGGCTGCGGAGGAAATAGATTGGGGGGGCCGGCCATTGGTTCGTCGAGCTGGTTCTGGTAGAGATGCATATCTCCCTAAGTGATAACTTTGTTGGCTTGCGTGTTGTCCGCAATAATCGGTGGGGGGAATACTTCCAGTAGCAAGATCATTGCTACGTTCGACAAAGTGGCGTGTCCGTCCGTACTCTTGATCCCTCTCTGGTTGAGTACTTTGAGGAGGTAACTGAAGAGGTCGGGATGTGCACTCTTGCTGAATATTGTTTTGACTTTGGCTGCCGTCATTGGAATCAAACGGAGGAATCCCACTACCCTTCTCTACATCGTCTGCAGAGTAGCTGATGCTCGGGTCAGATCTAAAACCAGTCGTGTCGCCATCAGTGTTTAGGAATGAGTCAAAATCGAAATCTTGAATATCTGGGTTTTCAAGAGCACCGAAATCAAAATTGAAGCCAGATGGCTGAATTTGAATATTAGCTTATATTGAGAAATTAGAGTCCAACAAGCACTTACACCTGGCATGCTAAAGTCATCAAAATTTGAGGGGCTGGGATCTGGTTGCTGTGGAACAATTGAATGTACCAAAACCGGAGTAGGCTGTTGCTGGGTGGTTTTCATAGAATCCGTCGGTACATTTTTGTTGAAGGAATTAGGATGCTGAGGAGGATGCTGAGGAGTATGCTGAGGAGTAATCGGTGTAGGAGTAGCAGCTGTGTTTGCGTTCTCAACAGCGGCCGCTATCTTCGCGGGATGCTATAGTCATGTTCAATATGGGCCACTTGCCGGAAAGTACATAAATTATTACTTACCTTTATATTCCGTGCGTCATAGAACTGCTGTGCAGATAGTGTCGGCGGTGCCGCTGGGAAGGCGGGCTTGTTGTCAGCAACAGGGGTTTTAGAGTAGGGGACCCATGGATTCTCGTCCGATGCTGAGTAGAAAGAGTCAGAGTACGTACATGATTGAAGTGACTGAATGGTGTTCCAGCAATTGTTGCTTCTCGCACTTGTACAGTGCGGCGTCTGCACGCCTTGTACATAATTGCGAAGGTTACCCGTTTTTGTTGGGCCTCTGAGTACACGGTCGATATTACTTTGGGTGGGAGGGTAGGTGGCAGTAGCTTGAGTAGCCATAACGCTGGGGGATTCGATAGGGAGCCAGGGAGAGAAGCTGGATGTATACCGTGGACGGGTTAGCTGAGATATATCGATAGTATTCACTTTACGGACTGATATTTCGTGGTGCTGGGCACTCGTACGATCAATGGCAACATAGCTCGTCCACTTGCCAGTGATGGACCATTTCTGTCCAAGGTGTTGTGCCTGTTGCTCCAAAATCTTGTCAAATGCTGCTGGATTGGTGGACTTCAGATTTGAATTTAGAGTATCCAGCCAGCTTTGTCCTGTTTCATAGTCGTTCATCAATGCCTTTGCCGCAAGATGGTGGATGGCTATTTGGTCGGTCACCTTTCGCAGTGGCAACTGTGCTGTGAGCCTCTCTCCCTTGTCAGTTGTTACAGACACAGTAACAGTTGCGGGTAGCGACTCTAACTCGCTCTCCAACATGTAGTAGAGAGTAAAATATGAGAAGGTATTCAGCACAGGTATATGATGCGGAGCCTTGATCATTGCCGGGCAGTGTACGGTATATCCAGAAATCTGCCTCTCAGAAGACCTTGTCGTAAATTCCTGGCCGAGATCCACTTCGCATTGAAGATGAGATGGTGTTAACGCTGCCTTCAACATCTGTATCACTCTTTCCTGCCATGAACCCATTAAAGATTCATGTACAACTTCTGCATAGCCGCCCCCCTGCTGTCCAATGCCCTCAACCAAACGATGAGAGACTCGATCTCCAATGCCGATCGAGAAGAATCTTATATTTGACCCACTCCTTGACACCGCTCTTCTCACTAGCTGGATCACATTGTCCACATCCCAAACTTCTCCATCTGTCAGCAGAATCACACTAGTTACCACGTCACTCCTTTTATTGTAGTGATCTAGCACACTTTGTAATGCCAAATAGATCTCGGTACCTCCAAAATTTGCTTCAAATGATCCAACATGTTGCGATGCAATATCCAGGTTCTCTTGGTTGTATTTCTCCGAGGCAGGCCACAACCATGCAAAGCTGGAGCCGAACGAGGCGATGTTAAATGAGCATTTTTGAGGGAGGCTCCTCAAGAAAATATTCATCACATTGATCAGAGAATGAATCTTTGAATGCATCGAGCCAGACCTATCTGCCATGAAGATAATCTCACCGTCGAAGTCCTCCATGTCAACATTCTGCAGGAACAAATCTCCGGGGTGTATTGTCACTGCAACTGTGGAGAGGCTGGGTTGGTCAGGTTGTGTTGCAGCAAGAGCTTGCGACTTTGTCAATTCCCGAGAGCTGCACAGTATGTGTAGGACGAAATCCCGGTCAAGTGCTGTCGATCTGCCTGCTAATGTAGCGCGTCCTTTCGAAAAATCAAATGTCTCTGATGAAGCTCCAGCAGCGAAATTTTCAAAACTATGGTGGGGAACTGCCCCAATCTCAACTGAAATTGGATGCGATGGCGACTCAATCTTGCGGATGACTGCCGGCATTGATGCTTGGACTTTGACTCGCAGGCCTTCAGTGAGTAAGGACTGGTTTACACTATACCCATCCGGAGCTACTCCATATCGCGGCGCGATAGATGTCGGAATCGTGAAGACCAATCCTCCGCTACTATTGTCTACCTTCAGGAGGTTGGTGTAGATGATCTCAATCTTTACCGTCGTCTGGCCAGGGATATTTCCCACGTTAGTCTCCAAAACTTCTGGTGCCAGTTCTTCAACCAATACGGCTACCTTGTGCTGGGAGACAGCGTGTTGAAAGTCTGCCTGTGCCTCTTCTTTAGCTTTCACAGCTCCTTCGAGAAGTCTGTCATTGCCAATCCAGCAGCGAAAGGTAGTGACGACAGAACCATCATAAGTAGGGAAGACATATTTCGCATTTTGTGCGGTAGAAGAGGAAGTGTTGCTGAATTGCTGGGTGACCTTTGTGGTGCATAGTCTTCCGTGCATATCCACATCAACCGAGACGCTCAACAGTGGTAGTGGAATTAGGCGAGTATGAGATGGAGCGTGGGTTGGACTAGGGGCATGATGAGTGTCTGGGGGTTGAACATAGTTATAGTCAACGTTGGACACAGTTTGGGCCCATAAGGGTGTAGGGTGGTTGATGCTCAGCCCCGAGTCTGTGATGCTGGGCTGATGGAAGAACAGCCCGGATTGGAGCCGATCAAGTACATCCATCACGATGAGGATGGCGTCTAGAGAAGAATATCTTGACCGCAGCACTAAAAGACCCTGTGTCTTTAAGCCGATCACTCGGTGGATATATGAGATGCATCAACAGAACATATGGGAAAATTAAAAGGATGGCACTGCCCATTTATAGTAAATGCCTTCCATCCACCTAGCCTTGCACAATGCACGCCTGTCAGCCTCGCACAGCCTCGTGTTCTCTGATTGCGTGGAGGGATCATCAGAATCCCCCAACAACAGTGGACAGTTTCCTTCAGAATCACCACCTATCTCATCACTATCTGCTGTTTCTCTCTAAATAACATTCCAGAGCCATGGCGTTTCAAATATCGATCGGTGATATTTTGATGTTATGCAATCTCGCCTGGAGCATCTCGCAGGCATTCACTTCGGGTAGGAAGTCAGCGCCCGCGGAGTTTCAGGAAGTGCAGAATCAACTCAACTCGCTCTCCCATGCACTGGACTCTTTGAAGTCACTGTCTCCACAGCATTCCAGAGAGGATAACGCGGACTCTGGTAATAGTATTACACCCATCCTGCAGAACTGCCGCTTCACGCTTGAACATCTCGAAACGCTCGTAAGCAAGTACATGGTCATAGAGGATCAAGGCGATGCAGGTGAATCACAGAAGAAACGATGGCGTGAGGAGATCCGGAAGAACTGGAAGAAGGTGCGATGGACAAGGGAAGGAGGCGATCTGGCGAGGCTGCAGCATAATCTCGGAGTTCATATTAACAGCTTAAATCTTATGATTGCAGTAATGAACAGGTAGGATTTCCCCTCCTCTTATGCGTAATTTGCTAGTTAAACAGTTTTCTCTAGCGAAACAAACCAGAGGATAGGCCATCATGTAGAAGACGCTCATAGAATGCTCCGAGAAATCTATATCTGGTTCACGAGCAATCTGAACGGCCGGACGATGAGCTTCCATAAATTTTCTCCAGAACCACAGGAAAAGCCATTGGAGTTGACTTTTTCGTTGCATCCGGAGAATCCTGAGACCTATGACACGGTACCTATATGTGATAACGCTTCCTTCAATCCCGAATGGCTCGAGACTTCGAATAAGCCAGTCTTCAAGTGTAATTGTCAACTGCGACGAACCATGTACGGGGACATCCATGATGGAGAGTTGGCACAATACTTCTGTACGTCTTCAGCTCATATTCTTCCTCATACGTGGGCCTAATATCCCGCCTAGTATCTCCTATGAGCCTGATTGTCTGCCTAAATGGGGACCCCAAATCTTGGAAGATATGGCTTTCCTCTAGCAGAACTTCTCGGCTCACGTCCTTAATATTGCGAAATATAACCCCATCGAGTACGCAAGGTTTCGTATCCTAGCGCTAACAGAAAACTGACACAAAGAAGAACTAGCTGCATTCGAAAACACGATATCCGAGCTCGCAACCATCGCCGCTAGCTCAGCAATCCATCGAGCAATGGGCTCATTAATGGTGTTTCCGTCCATCAACCCATATACACACCTCCCAGTGATCTCAGTCCTGAATATGCTTTGGTATGCCATTGACAAACCCCTTGTTAACACTCTTTCTAACACTTAGTCGAAGTGACACACATCGGTTATATAAGAGCATAGGAAATGTGAAGATGACAGCCAATGGACATAGCTACTCTACTGGTCCTATTGAAACAGTACAGTTGGTCCACTATCGGAATCTGACTGGTGAAGGAGGGTGGTTATTTAGTGAAACTGCTGGTGTTATATTGAATACCAGTTCGAATATGCAAAACATGGACTTAGTAGAGGATGATATATCGGAATTTACTCTTATTGGTGAGCTAGTTTCTCTTCTTTGAACTTACAAGCGAGCTTATCTTTTCATAGTGGATGATCATACAGATATCACACGCGGCGAAAATGCATCACACGTCCTTATTTCTCGGACGGACTGCATCTCTAGAACTAAGGATGGCCGGGATAATATGGTAAAAAGAGTATACGTGGAGATAGAGCTTCTAGATGGGGATTGTAAGGGTAATATCCAATTGTGTAGGCTTTACTAATATGTATAGCAGCAACATATCTTGTTCAACAGCTAAGGCATTTGCAGGAGGGGTTACTCCTGCTCAAAGTTCAACAGATCCAACGATATGAGAAGCCCATATTCGAGCTGTATGTTTTCAAGCGATCAATATTTACACCTTTGATAGAACATTAACGGCTCTCGGCAGAGGCCTTGGGCTTTTAATGGTTTACGACTACCACTTACCAGATGCGACTTTGAAGCTTGTTATAAACTTGAAGACAAAGGATTATCGTCTGCTCTTTTCAAATGCATCGAGATCCATTTGCCTGAGTATTGAGAGTATGCTTCTCTACCCCATAACATTGATTATTACCACTACTCCCTCTAAATAACGAAATAGTGTCATTAAAATTGTTGCAACAAACTGCCGGGACAAGCGATTTGTATCTCCCCATTGACAATCTTTGTTGGGTTGCGGAAAGCAACTTGGATGGGGCGCATGTATACCAGCAACGAAGCATATCAAGCCTGACATGCGCGGATACACATAGTAAGCTAGCGATTCATTTGATAGATATTCCATTGTATGTTGATGAATATATAGCCCAGCAACTGCTTACATTGATGTTACAGTCGGTGGCGAGGGGTGAGTCTTTTTAAATAAAGCAATACATGTACTTGTCAATTGCTAACTACCGCGTATGAGATCATGGGAGCCCATACCCAATAATCGAAGGCAGTTGATTTAATCAGTTAAAGAGCTATATTCTGGTTTATATGCTTTGATTAGGCTGAAACATAAGCAGAGTATATTTGACTGATTTTGTCTCTCAATCGAAATAGGCCTATGTACGACAGGCAGCCAGATTGCCACGGAACCTATTCCACGTGATAAATAGGATGGTGGATGGGATATATATGTCAACTCGCTTCCTTTTCTTTTGAGATCCTCGACAAGATGGTCGACCCCATGACTTACATTCCCTGTCTCCAATTTTGTTGGCCTTAATAGTCGTTTGATGGATTGGGGTTGTCAGTCAGCTAACATGACTGGTTACCAGCGGGGATAGAACATTGACTTTGGACACTTAGATATCATACTGGTGCTTTCCTGTTCGAGAACTTAAGGACAAGCAAGCAGATATGTATACCGTTTTGCATGAGGGAAGGTAGATGGAATTTTGCATTTGGACATGGGCATTGGCGTGACTGATCACTTTATTTCTACGTTCGCTGGGTGGCGCTTACTATATGGAGTAATTGGATGGTCTCTGTATTCCTCGATAGCCATAGTATGAATCTTTTTGGTCGCTCAGCACAGAACAAATACAATCTGCATGCAGTTCTGGTATTCTGACTGCGACTGTTGCTGACCAGAAAGGGACATAGTGCTAGTCCCCCCAATGTTGCTTGGTCCCGTGACAAACGCGCACCCGCGTTGTGGCGGCGCGTCTTTCGCTTTTGAGCACATTCAAGAAAGCAATTTACCAGCCAAGCTGTGTAGGCGAACTATGGCGCCACTAAAGCGTGGGCTGTCAACTCTAGATGATAGCGATTCAGATGCCAGCTCCAACTCGGATTCTGTAATTTTCCTACCCTTATCTTGATACCAGTAAATGACTTCTAACGATAATGTCAATAGAGCAAACGACGTCGCACATCTCCCAGCACCTCCTCACCGGAATCGAGCGCAGAATTCGCAGATGATGCAACTGAACGACCATGGGAATCGGCAGGAATCCAAGTCGTGAACGAAGATGCCTTGGAGTTTCAGGCAACACAGCTCATTCACGACAAATACTCGTTTCATACCGACGAGGCGAACGTTCCTGCCGATCACGGCATCATCGAGCGTGTAGATTGCTTTAATTTCATGTGCCATGAACATTTTTCAGTTGAACTGGGGCCGTTGATCAACTTCATTGTCGGCAAGAATGGAAGTGGGAAGAGCGCCATTCTGACTGCGCTTACTCTATGCTTGGGAGGGAAAGCCTCCGCGACAAACAGAGGTCAAAATCTGAAAAGTTTTATCAAAGAGGGGAAAGAGTGAGTTATATCTCTTTACTATTGAATTAGATGCCCCTTACCTTTGGTGACAGGCAATATACTCATATATTTACAGGTCATGTACCATCATTGTACGCATAAAAAACCAAGGGGATGGCGCTTACATGCCAGACGATTTTGGCAAGTCTATCATTGTGGAGCGTCATTTCTCAAAGCATGGGACCTCCGGATTCAAAGTAAAAAATGAAGGAGGCAAGATAGTCTCCACCAAAAGGGCCGATTTGGACGCGATCACGGACTTTTTCAATCTACAGATCGACAACCCTATGAATGTGCTCTCACAGGATATGGCTCGTCAGTTTTTGAGCTCATCCAGTGCGGCAGAGAAATACAAGTTTTTCGTAAAAGGCGTGCAGCTGGAACAACTGGATCATGATTATCGCCTCATTGAGGAATACGTGGACCAAATCAAGCAGAAACTCAGTGTTCGGAAAGACGACGTCAAGGCCCTACAAGATGAAAAGGACAAGGCAAAGCGACGTTTAGAACTCTCAGATCAAAGGAGTTCCCTAAGGGAACGTGTCGCGAATTTGCGAGGGCAGATGGCGTGGGCGCAGGTTGAGGAACTTGAAAGAGTGCGTATATGATGTCTAGGGACTTGTGCTTAGTATTTCAACGCTCATATCTTGTTCTAGGCCCGCGATTACTACCAGAAACGTGTAGACAAAGCCAACGAGAGCATTACCACGGCTGAATCTGGAATTCCAGCTCTTGACGACGTCTACCAGCAAGCACAGCGAGAATGCGACACTGCGTCTCAAGTGTTAGAAGATACAAAGGCGGCATTAAACCAAGCCAAAGACGAGAGAAAAGAATTAAAAGAACATAATGACTCACAGATGAGCGATCGTCACGATATGCAGGTAAGTCGAGTTTCAACTGGTTCGCAATCTATGTTCTAAACACAGATATAGGCCCAACAACGGGAAATTCATGAACACGTTAAAACAGCCGATGCCAGTATTGCAAAATTCAGACAAGATATTGCCGAAGAAAATCGGCGGCTTGCAGATATTGACGGTGGTAGTTACGCCCGTAGACAAGAAGAACTCAAACAACGAAGACTTGAGGTAGAGGATATCCGGCAAGCCTACGAAGAGCACCGGAATAAATCTACTCTTTTTGAGGATGAAGTACGCACGGCAGAAGGTGATGTGAAACAAAAACATGCGCCTCTTCGTCAGCAGAAAGTGAATATTGATCAGGCCGAAACTTCTCTTCAAGCTTTGACTAAAGATCGTGGTCAATCTGATGGAGGTTTCTCTGACAAATTGCCATTGTTATTAAGAGCCATCAGCGATGAAAGATCATTTGATCGACATCCCGTCGGACCAGTTGGCCATCATGTTAAGCTTCTGAAACCAGAGTGGTCTGCTGTTTTGGAACAATCACTTAACAGTACACTCGGCAGTTTCATTGTGACCTCGAAAAAAGACATGAATACCCTCACCAAAATTATGCATAAAGTTAACTGGTGCGGTTCCTCAAATATTACCAACGAATTTCATCTAATGGTATCTTAGCGTCTGCCCGATTCTCATTGGTACTGAAGGCAGTATCGACACTTCCCAGCACGAACCAGACCCGCGGTTCGAAACTGTCTTGAGAGTTCTTGATGTGAGTGAATGCCGTTCTACTTCTTTTAGTGTCTATCTCACGCCCACCAGATTGATAACGATTTGGTTCGTCGGCAATTAATCATCAACCACGGAATCGAGCAAATGGTCCTTATAGAAAACGTCGAGGAAGCATCAACGGTCCTTTTTGAAGGGCCTCGCTTAAGGAATGTGAAACGCTGTTTCTGCATTGATGCAGCTGACCGACGTCGAGGCGTTACGCTATCTTACGGACGCACAGGAGAACCAAGCCAGTCCCCGATTGCTCCATATACGGGGAAACCGCGCATGAGAACAGACATAGATTCCCAAATAAGGTATGTCGATCTACTATTCCTTTGTAACAGGTTTGATAACCATCTCTTAGAGTTCAAAAAGAGAATGTTCAAGCACTTAAAACGCATATGGTTGCTATGGAACAAGAACTGGCTTTATCGCGGAGCAAACTTGAACGTTGCAAACAGGCTCTGGCTCGCCATAAGAAAGAAGAAGATGATTTACGTATCCAAGTACAACGCCTTGAGGATCAGGCTGAGGAGCTTAAGGATGCTATTGAAAAAGACCATGTTGTGGATGGACGCCTGGATGTTCTGAAAGAATCTCTACAAGAAGCTGAGGAACAAAAAATGCTCAGCGATAACTCCTACAAAGAGTCTGAAGTTGCTATGAGAGCTATAATGAATTCTTTGAAGGAATCTAGGCGTCAGCTTGCGGCAAAGGACGAAGAGATTAAAGCGCAAGAAGAACAGGTTCGAATTGCTGACAACGAACGCCAGAAAGTTGAGGAGCAAAGGCTGGAAGCTCTCGCTGAAAAGAACGCCGTATTTTCGCGCATCGAAGAATTGAAGCTAGACAAAGCTCGGGTTTGCAAGGACCAAGAAGAGATGGAAGAGCGTATTGTCAGTTACAGTGAACAGGCTAGCATCGTATCTCCCAGAGTTCCTGTTGATCCAGGACAAACTCCGGATAGCCTCGATAGGAAGCTCGAAAAACTGTACAAGGAACTAGATCGCTTTGACCAACAGTTAGTTTGCATGACTAGATCACTTAGCCGATATCTGACTTCTTTTACTAGGATGGGCGCGTCGAGAGAAGAGATTGCAGCCGAATTATTGAGGGCTGACAATGCATTCAAAAACGCTGAAAGGCAGCTGAATGAGCTGGAGAAGATTGAACAGGTTAGAAACGGGAATGAGGTCATTTCTTCTCGTGCGTTGGTATGCTAACACTGAATCTACCTCAGATCTTTAAAAACACGATTAATTATCGCCGCGAACGATGGAGAAACTTTAGGGCGCATATCTCCTCCCGTGCCAAAGCCCAGTTTACATATCTACTCAGCGAGCGAAGCTTCCGCGGGCGGCTTCTGACAGATCATGAGAATAAACTGCTCGACTTGCAAGTTGAGCCAGACATCACCAAGGACAGTGCAGGTCGCGGTGCGAAGACATTATCTGGCGGAGAGAAGTCATTCTCTCAAGTTTGCTTGCTTCTGTCACTGTGGGAAGCTATGGGCTCGCCTATTCGCTGCCTCGATGAATTGTAAGTCGCTTAAAGATGATACAGATGGATAAGAAGACTAAACTCGACGCTCAGTGATGTTTATATGGACGTTGTAAACCGAAAGATGTCTATCGATATGCTCGTGAGTTCATCGTATTTGGGGATGGTTGATAGATTGCCTTGTTAACTAACGCTGCTACAGATGCTGGCTGCAAGAAGGTCAATTGGCCGTCAATTTATCCTAATCACACCCGGCTCGAGGGCGGAAATCAGTCTTGCCCCAGACGTGCGAATCAAAGAGTAAGCCCCCATTAATCCATGTTTCTTTCAAAGTTCTAGTGCTGACCGCATATTAGACTCGCAGAGCCAGAGCGAGGACAAAGGACCTTGTCTTTTCGCCCCACATGATGTATGATTAGAGGCGTGGTTAATGGTTTTGGGAAGTTGTACACAACTATATCGGATGAATCTACGAAGAATTGGTCCTAGTACTTTAACTGCTTCCTGGCTTTATACGGGGTTACGATGAAACTTCAACACCCTCATCTCAAGCCTAGCAGATAAACACCCGAACTCGGTGAGCCCACCGTGTTACACTCTAGCTGACTCTTTTATTATCAATCCTCTTCGCGCGATCTTTGTATTCGGTATCACTCTTGCATGATATTTGTAGTATGCCTCTATTATCAGTAATCCAGATACCTCTTTCTTGAACGCCCAGCAAATGGCAGGATATATTATTGCGAACCATGAAATACCGACGTGGCCGAGTCGCTATTATTTCAAGCGGGTCACCAGATGCTAAATCCGCAAAAGTGTTTGCTTGTCGAGTTCTAGCTAGCCCTTTATTGGTTATAAAAAGCAAGTCTCGCTTCGCTGTCGCCATCGGAGTTTTGGGAATTCGATCTCGAAAGAGCCATTCTCTGGTGCCTAAACAAAGTCAATATAGGCAGTCAATGAAAATAAGGATAACCCCACAGATACAACAATTGCTGGAATTTTGTGAGGACAATATCCCCATAGTAACTGGCTCTAGCCTTTCTTTTGGAGAATTTGGGTTTTGATGATAGTGCTACCACCATCTCTCCATTTCTCGTTCATCCTTGTGTCTATCCACCCAGTGGTTATCATAGTTCTATATAGGATTAAGGGCTTTCCAAAAGAAATTTACCCAGTCGCATATACCTAAAAGTGTTTAGTTTTCATTTTCGACCACTTCTTCCAACGAAAACCGGGATTTATAGTAGCATATACCATTCTGGAAAGCGTAGATCTTTGGATCTAGCTTTGATCATCTCATTCCACATCAAATTAGTCAGAGCATATATCTATTGTGTGGTTTGTAAAGGTGGACAGTTTTCGAAAGATCTTTTTAAGGAAGATTAGATTTTTCGATTGAACCACATTAAGCTGAGTGGGCTCAGACCAGCTTGTGTAAGAATGGTTGCGATTTTGAAAACATCCTCGGTAATTTCCTGTTATAATTTTTGTTTGTAATAATCTTCAGTAGATATTAAGGACGTTGAAAATATCTGATCATCATCGTGCTCTCCAAGGATATTCAGTATCAGATGTCGAAGTACATCTAGGGTATTGGAGCTATCATCTGAATCCATAGTGGCGTCAGTGGTATGAGTTGCTGCGAGTTAATTTGATGAATAAACTGGTGTTATTCTAACGAGAGAACTTAGTATGTAGCATAGTAAGAGGATAAGAGGGAGGAATAGTCTATTCTACAATTTGGTTTTTGACTGGCGTCCAAACGCAGTATCCATGGTCAGCACCGCCCAGCACGCCCAGGCGGTCAAGCAGAAACAGATGAATAATTCATTTTTATGATATATCTACCAATATAGTGGAATACTCGCTCGAACATATATAGGAATTTAAATGCGAGGCTAATTTTACTGATATGGTATGAATAGAAACATTACAGCAACATTACTATAACGCTTCTATATGAAAACGTATACATACATACTTCCTAATCAGGCCAATTTCTTCTTAATTAGACACCACCAGTGCCAGAATACCTGCTAAATATAGGCTAGTACCGCTAAGTACGTGACTAGATATTGAATTTACCTTATTTACCTATACATGTACAAGTGACAGGCCCTCTCTCCTGCATGTGTATACATAGATAACTGGATACATATTTACCACAAACACAATATGTATACTTAACATGCTGCTTATTTCTATGAAGTAACGCACAGAAATATGTTTAAATATGCCTTCAGAGGCATATGTTAGATACGTTTCTACTTACTACTCTGCTTGACGCGTTGCTGAATCCTAAACGCTGCGAGGCCCAAAGCGTTACAACCGGTTTATAACATCTCAGTGCAGTGTCAGCACCTTCGGACTGTCAGCAATCAGTGTGTACGCATATCTACCCATATATTTGGCCTCAATTCCAACGATTTGCCTGCTTTCCAAATAACCTTCTCACAACAGCCCGAAACTGGCTAATTGTAGACATCGGCTTAAGTCATGTTTCATTGGCATGAAAGCACGGCATTGAATTGGACTGTACAGACCTCCCATACCGAGAGGAGACAATGGTATTATGTATGTAAGTAAATTATATACTGAGCCTTATAGTATGGCCTCTTTAGGACAATAAAGCACTATTCATTACTAAATAGGGAGAGTAATTTATTATCTAGCTAGTGATGGGATTTATGTGAGCGGGGCAAGTAAAATACAGAGTCTTTAACTGTGAATATAATGTCGTACTTTGGGTTGTCCTCCATCAGCGGATATAGTATAGTGGTAAGTCAACTTTCACAACATCATCCCAAGTCAATCTACTCACACCTATTAGGTTAGTACACCTCGTTGTGGAGTACTCAGCTTACCGAGGAGACCCGTGTTCGATTCACGGTATCCGCATTCTCTTTTTTGATCCTTTGGCGGTAACTCCTCTTCTTTCATGATGGGATGCCACAATCCATAGTTTTCAATCCACTATTGCATAAATGAAAACACTCCAAAAAATGGTGAAACTTCAATTTCTGTACTTTTTTTCTGCTTCGAAATTTCGATAGCAGTAGACGATAATATCTGGCCCTGTGCAGGGTATGCTAAAGCGGCGACGCCTACCTGCGGCGCGGCTTGTGGTTGGACAGATTTTAGCTTCCCCATCATTCTATTCTGCGCTCCGAGTTGCTGCACCGCTTCCGCAACTTCAATTCATGCTCTTTGCAGACACGACTTCCCCTCCTCCACACGCCTCAAAGAAACCAATCTGCCTATCTCAACGCCCTTCTTAGCTACTAATGCGCACATCCTACCTTGAAAGCATCTACCTTTAACTACACAAGACTCGAAAGTCCCACCGTAAACGAGTCTCCGTCTCCACATAGGATTTCAACCTGTCTTCATCCTACCTATACCCGTTCCTGTGAGTGAAATTTGCATATGTGCGCCACCTAGTTCTTCTACAGCTCACCCTTTTTACACCTACT
Source organism: Talaromyces proteolyticus (assembly GCF_021365285.1). Classification (NCBI taxonomy): domain Eukaryota; kingdom Fungi; phylum Ascomycota; class Eurotiomycetes; order Eurotiales; family Trichocomaceae; genus Talaromyces; species Talaromyces proteolyticus. Next base: position 556,539 of record NW_025764293.1, on the reverse strand, counting down.
CATTTGTCGCTGTCAACTTTCTAACACACCTCATCCCACAGAGATATTCGCAGGGTTCGATCAACCACTGACACATCTACGGGATCGTGCTGACCCGCAACTTCTCGTGAAACTATAATATTAAATACCTTTCCTCACCCTGCCGCGCGAAATAATCTGCGCATTACATTCCTAGAAACGCGTCGCCATGGCCGACACACTCGCAACACAGCTTAGCAATACAAAATTGGGGTAGGGACAGACCTTCGATCTTTGGAATGCATAATTTGCTCAATGGAATCAAAATAATATAGTGAAGCGAACGCAGACGGATCCTGGAAGGAGAGCTTGAAAATTCCAGCCAAAGACACACGAACACAGACTGAGGTATGAAATCGCCTTCTAAAGCTGAGATCTAATACTGATAGGATGAAAAAGGATGTCACTGCAACAAAGGGGCTTGAATTTGAAGACTTCTACATCAAGAGGGAGCTGATGATGGGAATTTTTGAAGCAGGGTTTGAAAAACCATCTCCAATTCAAGAAGAAACAATACCTGTTGCACTCACGGGAAGAGACATTCTCGCAAGGGCGAAGAACGGCACAGGCAAAACCGCAGCTTTTGTCATCCCAACCCTTGAACGTATAAATCCGAAAAGCACCAAAACTCAGGCCCTTATTCTCGTACCTACCAGAGAACTTGCTCTCCAAACCTCCCAGGTTTGCAAGACTCTTGGAAAACATCTTGGCATCAATGTCATGGTCACTACAGGTGGAACTGGGTTGATGGATGACATTATCCGTTTGAACGATGCTGTTCACATCATTGTTGGCACGCCAGGCAGAGTCCTTGATCTGGCTAGTAAGGGCGTTGCAGACTTGTCCGAGTGCCCAACATTTGTTATGGACGAAGCTGACAAGCTTCTGTCGCCTGAGTTCACACCGGTCATCGAACAGCTCCTCTCCTTCCACCCTAAGGACCGTCAGGTTATGTTGTTTAGCGCTACTTTCCCTATGATTGTCAAATCCTTCAAGGTACGTTATCATCCTTTATAAAGCGATTCAAAATGTTAATTGTATTATAGGACAAGCATATGCGCAATCCCTACGAAATCAATCTAATGGATGAACTGACTCTTCGTGGTATCACTCAGTACTACGCTTTTGTTGAAGAGAAACAGAAAGTCCATTGCCTAAACACACTTTTCTCGAAACTTCAAATTAACCAATCTATTATCTTTTGTAACTCGACTAACCGTGTGGAGCTCTTGGCGAAGAAAATTACGGAACTCGGCTATTCCTGCTTCTATTCTCACGCTCGTATGCTCCAGCAGAATCGAAACCGCGTTTTCCACGATTTCCGCAACGGTGTTTGCCGAAACCTCGTTTGTTCCGATCTTCTGACCCGTGGTATTGACATTCAAGCCGTGAACGTTGTCATCAATTTCGATTTCCCCAAGAATGCTGAGACGTACCTTCATCGTATTGGTCGTTCAGGTCGTTTCGGACATCTCGGTCTGGCAATCAACCTGATCAACTGGGAGGATAGATTCAACCTCTATAAGATTGAACAGGAGCTAGGCACTGAGATCCAACCTATCCCTGCCTCTATCGATAAGAAGTTGTATGTTTACGAGTCTCCCGACACTATCCCGCGCCCTATAGCCAGCGCACAGCAGCCACAACAACCGGGAGAGACCGATAGATACGGAGGCGAGCAGCGTCGGCCTAACCATCACGCAGCTGCTTATTTCGGCCCCAACCGTGGTCGAGGATATTATCGAGGCAGAGGCCAGGGCCAACGTCGAGGTGGCAATCATCACGATAATCACAGGTCGTTGGGTGCCCATTCTCACGACGGTGGCAAACCTCAACCAACTCCAGCTTCTTAGACCTTTTCGCGCCAACATTTATTCTGGAAAATGCATCGCGTTTCGGCTCTTGTTTGCTGTCTTCAATGGCTTCAGTGTTTTTTCTTGAAATTGTTATGACTGGGAAATGATGAAGTTACGGTTATGCTACCAGAATTGTATCATATGTCTAAGATGTCCTTCACGTTTTCCTATGATGCTCGAACTTGACATTTATAGGGAACATGTGACTATGGAGATCATGAGTTTGTTTGCTTTTAAATCTTTGATTGTCGGATATGGCGTTCCATCTGGCGCAATGGGCTGGCTGTCCGCAGCCTTATTCGTTAAGGAGCTCCATGCATAATACTTTGTTTATTATTGAGTTCAGGCTTTCATCCCTGAAGGCCGACGGGAGTTGAACGTCTCGTCAGAACGCATCTACGCTTTCGTTACCCCTACGCCGCCATTTCTCACCTTGGTGGCAATGTCTCCAACACCTATTTGATATGTGCCCTTTTCTCTGCTTTTGGGTCAGAGTCTTTGTCAGCTGGGGGCTCCTTCACACTTCAAGTAAGGGGTCTACTACTGTCATGGACACCCAAGCGACCCGCGTTTCTCGACCAGTTTACTCACAGTACTACTTCAACAACCACAGCTTCAGTTCAGTTGAATAACTCGATATTTGTCTTGTTTCTGAACCAGAGCTGTTACACCTATCATCCTACCCTTGCCTCTCCATACGACTGACTACACGCACCAAAAGCTAAAACAAAACGATGAAAAAAATAACGGAGGAGTTCTAGAGCCATGTGTACTCGGCAGGTTTTATACTTAATCTAGAAATGACAAATTTCCCTCCGAATCATTTAGTGCAGTGAAATTAAACCGGAACAAATAACTATAATTAATTAATTATTAAATCCGTATAGAGGCGTGGACATTGAGGATGTTATAGTAAAGCTATGCCAAGACGCAATCTTATCGCAGTCCGATTTCGCAGTCGGACACTGAACCTCCGACCAGCCTAAGGCTCTAAGCTCCATTAAGAGTCCCATAAAATAAACCGAGGAGTTAATTGTTCGAGATTCACGACCTTGACGTTGGGTTTGGATATGGCGTCTAAAGAGGAAGACCGACGGCCAAAGGTAGTCTCCAAACACTCTCATTTATGTTCTGACTCCCCTGCTAACGCACCAGCCACTAGGCCAGCAGCCTGCGGTCTATTATCGCGGGTTCTACAGCCGGAGCTATTGAGGTTGGTAAGTGCAGCGCACGCTTCACCATGACCCATGAGTCATACCTATACCTATATAGCTAACACATGAATTATAGCAATTACATATCCCGCAGAATGTACGAGCCTATTGTCGCGAATATTGATATTGCGACTGGAAATTGCTAATCGGCCGGACTCTCAGTTGCAAAGACACGAACCCAATTAAACCACCGATTACCCGACTCGAAGAAGCTTCCCTGGCCGCCGTTCGGCAAGCAGTGGTATGCCGGGTGCACGACATTGATAATTGGAAATTCATTGAAGGCTGGAATCCGTAAGAGCCTCCGGTCTTGTGTGGGCGATGCGGTCAAACTACGATCAACTGACTTCTTGGCAGGCTTTGTTGCGTTCGACAAATTCAAATCCCTTCTTCAAGATGCAGACGGAAAAATCTCTGGACCGAGGACGGTTATTGCGGGATTTGGCGCTGGGTTTACAGAGTCATTACTTGCTGTAACGCCGTTTGAGAGTATCAAGACTCAGCTGTTAGTGGTGTTCCTGTGATACGTATGAAACGAGACTGGCACGGTGCGACTGACATCAATATCTATACCGTAGTATCGATGACCGCAAATCTGCAAACCCCAGAATGCGAGGATTCCTCCATGGAAGCAAGATTATTGCCAAGGAGAGAGGTATTCGGGGCTTTTTTCAAGGACTTGTTCCTACCACTGCGCGCCAGGCTGCGAATTCGGCAGTGAGGTTTTCAAGCTATACGACTCTAAAGCAGTTTGCGCAGGGTTATGTTGCTCCCGGCGAAAAGCTCGGAACACTTAGCACTTTTGCGATTGGAGGGGTTGCTGGTTTGATAACAGTGTATGTCTCGCTTTTGACTGGTTGCTGAGGGGTTGCTCACGTTGATTAGATATGCTACACAGCCATTGGATACAGTGAAAACAAGGTAGGTCGCTGTTGCTGGTTCGTTCGTCTGATTCCGGGCTAATGAGGACAGAATGCAATCTCTCGAAGCAAGAAAGAATTACAAGAATAGTCTGTCGTGTGCCGTGAAGATAGTCAAAGAAGAGGGTGTCTTTACTCTCTGGTCTGGAGCAGTACCACGTCTGGCACGGTTGATTCTAAGTGGAGGAATTGTGTTTACCATGTTCGTTCTCCTGAATTCTCCCTTCTGTTTGAAATCGAGTTGATACTGATCTTTGATCTCTAGGTACGAGAAAACGATGGAAGGATTGGATAAGTTTGATCCTGAACGCAAGTATTTATGATGTGTTTGAGTCCAGAAAATCTGCTATGCTCTAACTTTTGTATCACATTCAACGTCCCAAAAATGATAGAAATACACTATGTAATATCGTAAAAATACATTTATTTTACATCAATGCCCTCATACCCAATGGGCTAGGTGTAAGCGGATCGTTAATTTTTCCCCGTCTGCTCTTCTGTGATCATGACCTCTACTTCACGGTCCACGAGCCACTTTCGCACACTATCCATAATAGTCTCCAGCCCAAAGCCACCATCGAGAACGCTCGTCAGATCATGAACCGTAGAGCCACTTCGATGATCAGTGCATCGGCTTTGACTGAAATTATAGGTCCGGACTTTATCGCCACGGCCCATCTTTGCAACACCGCCCATAGCTCCTCTTCGAAGCTTCACCATTTCCTCCTCCCGTGCCTCTCGTCTCTTTTCAGCAAGCTTTGCCCGAAGAACCTGCCAGGCTTTTTTGCGATTGGCATGTTGAGACCTTGAATCCTGCATGGAAATAGCGATCCCCGTTGGAATATGGGTCAAACGGATGGCGGACTCTGTTTTATTGACATGTTGTCCCCCAGCACCGCTAGCACGCATCTTTTCCGACCGCACTTCCTGGGGATCAACATAATAGTCGCTATTTGGATCCTCGAAATTGAAACTCCCATCCTCGCCTCCTGTCTCAGGAAAACTCGGAAGAATCATCACACTCACGGCGCTGGTATGTGTGCGGCCTTTGGTCTCTGTTGTTGGGACTCTTTGAACTCTGTGAACCCCAATCTCAGTCCTTAGGATGTCGTAGCTACCAGGTGTCTCAACTTCCATCACAGCCTCAGTGAGACGGTCATCCGCCGTGCCATCCTCCATATCCTTCTTTATAATAATCGTCCGTAGGCCATGCCGCGAACAAAACGAAATATACATCTTCAATAGCTCATAAGCAAATAAACCAGCTTCGTCACCCCCCGCACCAGGCCGAATTTCCAAAAGACATGGGAGTGGGGCGAAAGGATGTTTTGGGATTAGAGATTTCTTCAATTCTTCAGATGCCGCCGGGAGTTTGGACTTGGTCTGGTCGAGATCTTCAATTGCCAGAGATCTTAACTCCGAGTCAGTTTCCGGGTCATTAAGCAATGATTCCAGTTCTGCGATGCTCTGCGTACCACCAAGGGGTGGGGAAAAAAGTCAGTCGGATGCCCTCGCTAGTATCGTTGAACCGAATCAACCCACTTCATTGGCGATTTCCCACTCCTTCAATGCTCTAGTTATAGGTGCAAGTTCGCCCATACGCTTTGCGATCTTGGGGTCGAAGTTTTCTAATAGACGTTGGGAGAGGCTGTCATGTTCTTTGGCGACTGAGCGAGCTCGATTGAGTAGTGCATTTGATAGGCCGGTAGCTTTGAGGTGGATGGAACAGATTAGATATTAGGAACATGTTGGAACAATGTAATAGACAAGATACCTGATGATTGAAGCCGGTTTTGCCTAGAGGGTATCCTTAATAGCAAGCTTGGGTTTCGGAGACACCGGAGACACCGTGAGGGTACGGCGATTGCTCCAAACATGCTGCGAGATATGCCCGTCGGGAGCTGATTGGATCGGCATTCCTCGATCAAGAATATTTATTCATAACTCGCAGCTCTATAATAGTGTACAGCACATGTTCATCTTTGTTTGGAAGACTATAAAAATAGCTCATGATAAGTTAAGGTTGGGATCGTCACGTGCTGATAAGATCTAGCGCGCCGTAATGCCACGTAATTGGATACGGACCCTTTAAAGGCCACAGAGGTCCAAAGGCATCTCCTTCGATCCTGAGATAAACCCCAATGATGTGAATATTGGCCCAAAGAGGTCTCACAGTGTCGCCTCTGATTGTCTCTCTTTTATATACCTCTCAGACAGTATGCTCTTGACAGTGAAGACTCCCGCTATTCTACTGGCTTGCCTCGGTGTCGGATCTTGCCTCCAAGCGTCTGACATTCCAGCAGATACACCAGTCTTGTCACTGGTGGCCTCTGCAAAGTCGCACCTTGCAGGCGGCTCCCCTCGTGATGCATTGGTATACTTTGACGCAGCTGTAGCGCGAGACCCCACAAACTATTTGACCATATTCCAGAGAGGCGCGACATATCTATCGCTAGGGAGAGATGCTCAGGCCACAGATGACTTCAACCGTGTATTGGAATTAAAGCCCGACTTCGACGGTGCTCTGCTGCAACGCGCCAGGATCAAGGCCAAGATTGCGGATTGGAGCGCTGCAAAGGAGGATTTCATCGCTGCCGGCAAACAATCAACGCCAGAGTTTCAAGAGCTGGAAGCGGCACATGTCGCTGAAGGGGCTGCGGAAAAGGCAGAAGCGCGTGGTGATTGGGAAGCATGTGTGGACCAGGCTGGAATCGCTATCTCTAAGGCACCGATGTCCTTGAGTCTTCGGCAACTCCGATCTCGATGTCGGTTTGAGAAAGGCGATATCCAAGAAGCCCTCAGCGATTTGACTCATATACTCCACTTATCCCCCGGATCGATTGAGCCGCACTTGCAAATATCGTCGACGTTATTCTACTCGTATGGCGATACCGAGCGTGCCACTGCCCAGATTCGGAAATGTCTTCACTCGGACCCTGACTCGAAGTCATGTAGCCGACTGTTTCGCACGGAAAAGAAGCTCATTAAGCAGCTCGACCAGGTCAGGGAATTTATGGGTAAGCGTAAATTCAGCAACACAATAAATCTGTTAGTAGGAAAGAATGATGAAAACGGCTTGATCGATGATGTAAAGGAAGAAGTGAAAGAAGCTCGAGAATTGGGACGCATTCACCCTAACGCGCCTAACCAGCTCTACGAATCTCTTGTGGAAACTACTTGCGAAGCATATAGAGCTGTAAGTGGCTTCCTATCTTTATGAACATGGCTTGTACTGATTCCAGCGTGACAGATCAACTCACCTAAAAAAGCAGAGACTTACTGCTCAGAAGCCCTTACAGCGAATCCTCATTCACTGCATGGCTTATTGCATCGGGCTCAGGCTCAGCTCGAAGCAGATGAGTTTGAAAAAGCCATCGAGACGCTCAACACAGCCAAGGAACATCATCAGAACTCCAATGAAGTCCAGGAAATGTTGCGCAAAGCACAGATGTTGCTGAAGAGGTCAAAACAAAAGGATTATTACAAAGTCCTTGGTGTAGCTCGTGATGCCGATGACCGAACAATCAAGCGAGCATATCGGCAACTCACCAAGCTTCATCACCCCGATAAAGCCGTATCTAAGGGCGTTACAAAGGAAGATGCCGAAAAGAAAATGGCCTCCATCAACGAGGCCTACGAGGTTCTGTCGGATTCTGAGTTGAGGACACGATATGACAATGGCGATGACCCTAATGATCCTGAGGCGCAAAGAGGCCAGCCTTTCCAGGGACATCCAGGATTCGGTGGTCAAAGGGGAGGCGGTCAACAGTTCTTCTTCCAGCAAGGTGGTGGCGGGCCACAATTCAAGTTCTCTGGTCAAGGATTCAATTTCCCTGGCGGATTTCCATTCTAGATACACCATATTTTTAAGCGAACCTAATTTGGTTCTTTTTTGACAGCGGTGCATGAGTATATTTTTACTGTGAGCTTTGGATTGTATGTATCATTGGGCATAGATGTTTTGATATAGTATAAGGGCTTAAGTGGTGGTTTAATCATTTTTTCTTTTACTCGTAATTCTGCATTAAGGATAACTCTCAAAGAACTTAACTACATCAATTGATTCTCTGGCACATCCCATCACATTCTTTTTGAGGGGGCATCTGTCAGAGGGACATAATTTACTGCAAAAACTTTTTCCTTGTGCACCGATCCATCAGCCTTCTTATCCACAACCCAGATATACTGCCCACCCATGCCAAACTGACTAAAAGCATCCTCCTTCGGCTCTGACTCAACTGGAATAAACAATCGACCAGGCGCCCGCAACTGCTCAACGAGAGTGGGATGAATCGACGCCGCAGCAGCGCCTACATGGATAGCATCATACGGCCCACGCTCCTTCCACCCCAGCCGGCCATCACCCGTCACAAACTCTACTTTGCCCGACTTGAGGAAATTGCGGCCATCCTCCGATTTGCTCATATTCGTCTGGGCCAAGTCGACAAGCTCCTGGATATGATCAATGCCAACCACATGGCCGTCGGAGTCAGTCGATGGCGAAGATGAGTCTGTTATCAGATTCGCCAGAACATGTGTCAAGTAGCCAGATCCAGACCCAATGTCTAGCACGCGTGACCCAGGGCGTAAGTGGTTAATGAGATACTCGCACGCGTGGCCGTGCATATGCGGTGCAGAGATGGTAGCTCCGTAGCCTATGGGCTGAGGCGAGTCGGAATATGGGCTGGAAGGCGCATAATGATCGCGATCAACCTTGAGAGGGAGGCTCAATGTTAGCAGTTGTATATCTGGATATCCATCATCCACAAGTATATTTGTAGTGGTTAAACGTCAAATGACAGGGAAATAAAGAAGGGGTACGTGTAATATGCTGAAGGCTAACTACGGTCAGGGACTTATGGTGCTCACACCAAGCATTGCCCGTTTCACCCGTTCATTCTTGATCAGCCCCGCGTTCCAAAGGTTGTTGATGAGCTCGGCGTTTGTTGTTCCAGAACAGAACCACGCCATCGTGAAGGGTCTTTTGAAGAAGAGTCGACCCAAAGCCACAGCGAAAAACGGCGTTGATTTGGTAATTTTGTATTCTTGCGTGGAATGATAGTGATTTGATCAAGTCAGGCGAGTTGAACCAATCCTTAACTATGTATACCTGAACTATGCATACCTGAACTGTACTCTGAGAACGGTAGCAGATATTGACGAATGTATTTGTATTTGTTTAAGCAGCTGCAGCTTCTCGAGGTTCAAATTGTGAGGCAAATGCGTTACACTTTCATCATTGCTTGTTAACCATGGCAACAATGGTCGATGACGCTATAAGGCAGAAACGCCTCACGTGATATGCGCCACCTGATAGTATGATTAAGCTGTATTATCCATAAAGTGCTAAACACTCATTATGTTTAATTGCATGGTATAGAAGCGATATCAAAGCATTGTCATTTCATCCTTGTTTTCTTCCTGAGGATCGCCATGTTCACTAGAATCCCCTCCATCAGGCTCACCACCCCACGCGATATCATGATCGATCGGTTCCCAAAAGAACTCGTGCTGCAATGCTTCCCGAGCACTGAGCCTCTTGGAAGGGTCTAATTCCATCAACCCAGAGAGCAGACGAATAGCCTGTTTCTCGCTCTCAGTCAAATCTTCCACGCAGCTGGACCAGATGATAAGCTTCTCCCAGCTATAACCCTTTTCCCCAATCGTAGGGATATTTGTTTCGAAAATCTGCCCGTGCATGGCTGCCGCAGCCTTCATTCGCCGGTTACCAAAGATACTAGCCATTTCGATCAAGGCATCGACGTCGTCGGCAGAATTGAAGAATGGGAATCGTCGGCCAAGTAGGGTGAGTAGAATAACCCCTGCAGACCACATGTCTATCTTGGTGGTTTGTGATGTGCATTTGAAGAGGACTTCTGGAGCACGAAAGCCACGCGTTCCAGCTCTGTTTGCTCTTCGAGATGGCCGAGAGTCGTTTTTAGGATAACCGTTCGGTTGTTGCATGGCATGAGAGTTGTAGTAGCTCCCCAAGAGCCTCTGTCGTCGCACGTATGACGAGTTTGTACATAAACAAGGGGAGGTATAGTCAGATCCTTGGCGCTGGAAAGTCGAAGATGAGTATATTAGTGATTATTTCCTCATACATAGGGACTTCATGAACATACCTCGGCCAGGCCAAAATCAACTAGTACCCCTCGTCGCCGTTCCGGATCGTAGAGAAAGTTGCTTTTGAGAATTAGTATGCCACAGGCAGAAGGGGGCCCTTTCTTACGTAGGTTTAATGTCTCGGTGCAAAATTCCATGTTTATGCACAGACGTTAGCGCAGAGAGCAATGATCGAAAATAATGACGCATATCGGCAACTAGAAATGTGCGATATTGTATGCGAAAATCTGTATGGGGAAAGAAAGGAAGAACCGCGACTACCTGGTCCTGGTGCCTGAAGGCCGTGATGAGCGGGCAAACGGACCGGCATCCTCGAAGATCATGTAGTAACTCCAATTCATTCTGGATGCGGAAAGGGCTACTGGTAACATATATCTTTTTGAGAGCGACATATCGTGGTTTTCTCTTTTCGTTGCTTGGTGTACCGCTAGTCAAGGTATCTCCCAGTCGACGTTTTTTTGATGGTGGGCTGTCCCAATGGCTATCATTAAGGTCTTTTTCGAGATTCCAATCGTTGTCATAGGAGTCGTAAAGGAGATCTTCAGCTTTGTACACGGTGGAAAATGTCCCTTGGGGATTCGGTCAATGGGCATTCGAAAGAGAAGCAAAGTTCCTCACCTTCACCAATCCGATTGATCAAACGGAACCTCTCTGAGATCCCTGGGAATGTATCTTCCAGTTTCTGCATATCTTCCTTGACAGACTCGTCAACCTTTTCTTCATCCAACTCATGCTCATGAGCTTGTTCTGAAAGACTGTTTTTTGAAGGCATGTCTTCTGCCCGCGCGCTCTCGCCCGTTTCTGGTATTTGCTCGCTTGGAGCCATAAATTCGATGTAGATATCTCTGGGACTCTCAGGTTGCTCTAGACTTAGCTTAGCTTCATTAGGAGAAGGATTCATAGCAGTAATATTCTAGAACGAGCGTTCAAGGGCTAGTCACAACGCGTAGAGTGCGATTGATCATAACGTGTGTAAGACACTCGGTTAGTCGCGCGTCATTCAGTGAGGCGCGGTTGAGGTACGGGGAAGGTCCAAGGGTCTGGTCATTGTTATTGTTGTTGTTATTATTATTGTTGTCAAGCAATATTATCATTATCGATAAGTCGTGTTTACAAAACCCATGCACAATGGAAACGCCGGCAAATCGGGAAGGCGGTGAAGGGCGCGCGACGAGATCCGTCCAAAACAAGAATCACCTCCCCTCACCATTCCTTTCTTCGCAATATTATTTACTCGGCACGCGTGGGCACATCAGCAGCGATAACACTGCTTACTGGAATACAAGGCCTCCGAAGAGGCGCCTCGCGATTACAGCCCCAGATTACAACGATCTATTTCCATGTGCCGACTGGCTGCTTGATGAAAGAAGCGCATCAACACAACATCGGGCTTTCTCGCCAAGACGGCCCGTCCCAAAAGGGTAAAACATAAACACCTCCGCGATCTAACAACATTGCGGTCTCCCCGCTTGCCGTCTGCGATCTGACAATCATCTCACACTCACCACACAGCCCAAAATGGAGGAAAGAATAGACTTCAATATTAACGATTCGTTAAAATATTATCTCAGCGATCCGACATCTGTGCCAACGCCTGATGCTGACGCCGAGCTGTTCGACTGCGAGAATGAAACCGAACTCCTTTCAACGTCCTTGGTTGATGGAGTTATCAACCCAATCGTCGATGGAATCGCCGAGAATCCTGAAGCGCTGACTCGCACTTCATTTTTTGATTCGCTTCAAATACTCCTCAAGTGAGGACTCCTCATGTCTCGAACTGGAAAGGAAATTGGACTGATGTTTATATAATCTAGATATCCTGTTGTCTTGCCCTCGAAAAGTCTCAGCAAAATTCTTGACTTGATCGTGTCTGGCCTCGCTATGGAAGCGGATATCATTCATGGTGACCTGGAAGCAGACGAGCAGGATGCTGTACAACATCATAAACAACTGCTGGAGATGTATGGCTTTCTGCTGCAGTGGGCGCTCTCCGCTGTCGAAGTAAAGGCCGCTGAAAAGCCTGCGACAGCTGCGCCTGCTCGTCGTACCGGGAAGTCTGGTAAAGCAAAATCAGGAACCAAAGATGGCAATTGGGATTGGACGGCACAAATTCAGATAGCTATGGAAACAATGTGCAAAGTGCTGAAGTTGAAATTAGGAAAGATTTTCCTTACGACATCGGATCGCGACACATTCGTGAATCTGTTTACTCGGTCAGTGTACTTGCTGCTAGAAAATGAGCAACGAGTCAAGAACATGGCAATCCGGATGCACGCTTTCAAGGTTTTATGTATTGCCGTGAAGCACCACGGGCATGCTTTTGGTATGTTATAGTATTCACACGGCTTCAATTATGCTAACGGGACGCAGGAGCACAAACATCTATCGTACAGAGTTTGACCTACTTTGAGCACTTGTCCGAGCCGATGGCCGAGTTTCTTCATATCCTTGCTGAACAGTATGACTACACGCAACTGGGAGATGAAATATTAAGGTTAGATTGATAAATTGACAACTCAACAACTGAAGCTGACATTCTCATAGGGAGCTCGCGAATAAGGAATTCAACTCCAATGACACAAGAGGCCCTAAATCGGTGTCTAGTTTCATAACCAAGTTATCAGAACTGGCTCCAAGGCTCGTTATCAAGCAGATGACGCTCCTAGCCAAACAATTAGATAGCGAAGTGAGTGGTTAATTCTTCTCGGACAGACTCTAGGAACTAACAGGGGCTAGTCCTACACCCTACGGTGCGCTATTATTGAGGTCTGTGGTAATCTCATTGCCGACCTGAGCAAGGAAGACGAGAGGGGTGAAAACCACAAATCCCAAATCAACGCATTCTTTGATGTTCTAGAAGAACGATTCTTGGATATCAATCCCTATTGCCGTTGCAGAGCAATCCAAGTTTATATGCGGCTGTGTGAACTTGACCAAAAATTCCCAAAACGACGACAGACCGCCGCTGAATTGGCTGCAAGAAGTCTTGAGGATAGAAGCAGTAATGTACGAAGAAATTCGATCAAGCTACTAGCGAGACTCGTGTCAACACATCCTTTCAGCGTTATGCATGGTGGGCAGTTGGCATACAATGACTGGGCTGCCCGATTAGAAGCCGTTGAAGCTGAATTGGATGCTCTCAAGCCTCCGCCAGAAACACCTGGATTGGGAGAAACGCATATCGATAGCGAGCTTCTGGAGGATGCCACTCAACTTCCGGATGACTCTCCTTCCAAGGCTCCAAAGATGTCAGATGAGCAGAAGGCTGCCGCGGTACAAAAGGCTCAAGAAGAGGCTGCAACTTCTGAACACCTCGCTAGGTTGCAGCTAACTAGGAAATACTACCTCGAAGCAATTCGATTCATTCAAGTTCTACATTCAGCTTCACGGAATGTCTGTCAACTGCTTTCGGCTCGGAATAAGAGTGAAGTCATTGAAGCCATGGACTTCTTTGTCGTCATTGATGCATATAAAGTTGAAACTTCGAGGACGGGAATACGACGCATGTTGCGCTTGATTTGGACCAAAGGAAACAGTGACGAGGGCAAAGGTGTTCAAACTCACTTAATTGACTGCTACAAGGGGCTGTTCTTTGATGCCCCCGACAGTTTTACGGCAAATGATGCTGCCAATTACATTGCCCGGAATATGATCAGTCTTACTTTCGGTTCCTCCCCAGCAGAACTTACTTCTCTTGAACAACTACTCAGTACCATGATGAAATCTGGTCACATCCCGGAAACTGTTGTCGCGAAACTGTGGCAAATATATAGCGTGCAACGCAGAGAAATATCGAAGACGCAGCGCCGAGGCTCTATCATTGTTCTTGGAATGCTTGCCCTCGCCGACCCAGAAATCGTCGTCAAGGAAATCGAAGCAATGTTACGGATTGGTCTTGGAAGTCTCGGTCGATCTGATTTGGTTCTTGCAAGATACACCTGCATTGCTTTGCGCCGAATGGCTCCCGGACGACAAGCCAAAAACAAAGACAGCGGCGTAGCAAAACTGACCAATGATCACCCCGTGTTGGCTAAACTAGCCTCCATTACGGAGATCACAGACGATAGCAAAGAATGGTATGGAGTTGCTGAGCAAGCCATTGGTGCTATATATGCTCTATCTAAACATCCAGATGTTCTGTGTTCTGATATTATTCGACGGAAGACCAAGTCCGTTTTCCAAGCCAGCTCGCGTCAGTCACCTGGTCAGACCATGCTAGAATCCGATGAACAACGACCAGCTACTGCATCTAGCGATAGCCAGGGAGCAAAATCCAAGCCTTCATCTTCGGAGCTCTCTCAATTGCTCTTCATCGTTGGTCATATTGCCATCAAGCAAATTGTCCATCTTGAGTTGTGCGAGCTTGACTTCAAGCGACGAAAGGCAGAGCAGGAGAAGAACAAGACGGCCGACGCAGCTGCTCAGCAAAAAGACCAACAAGAAGACAATGAACTGGACTTAATTGGCGGCACGACGGAAGACGATTTCACCGAAGCCATGGCTCACATCCGAGAGCGCGAGCTTCTCTATGGCGAACAATCTCTCTTGACCAACTTCGGACCTCTAGTGACCGAAATCTGCGCCAACAATAATGCGTATCCCGACCGGAATCTCCAAGCAGCAGCGACCTTGTGCATGGCAAAACTGATGTGCGTTTCCGCCGAGTACTGCGAGAAGAACCTCCCACTCCTAATCACAATCATGGAACGATCCGAAGACCCCATCGTCCGCAGCAACGCCGTCATCGCCCTAGGTGACATGGCCGTGTGCTTCAATCACCTGATCGACGAGAACACTGATTTCCTCTACCGCCGTCTCAACGACGGCGACGCCTCCGTCAAACGCACCTGCTTAATGGCCCTGACCTTCTTGATCCTCGCCGGCCAAGTCAAAGTCAAAGGCCAGCTGGGCGAAATGGCTAAATGTCTGGAAGATGAAGACAAGAAAATTACCGATTTGGCGCGCATGTTCTTCACCGAGCTCGCCACCAAGGATAATGCCGTATACAACCACTTTGTGGATATATTCAGCTTGCTGAGCTCCGAGAAGAACCTCGAAGAGGGCGCGTTGAGACGTATCATCAAGTTCCTTGCTGGTTTTGTAGAAAAGGTACCACCCTCCCCGACCCTTAAAGTATACGTACACAACCTAATTGTTGATAGGAAAAACACGCCAAACAACTCGCTGACAAACTCGCCGCGCGACTCGGTCGCTGCGAGACGGAGAGACAGTGGAACGACGTTGCGTACGCGCTGTCTCTGCTTCCACACAAAAATGAAGAAATCAGTAAGACCGTCAGTGCTGGATTCCGGGTTGTTGCTGCGAATGCATAAATCATTTCCTTTCATTAGTGTTTGGGTTTACGTGTTTGGGGGCGCGTGGATATTATTATCTGGTCGTTTATTAATGTGTTGTATTTTAATGATTGATGTCTTTTATTCTGTTGTACATGGTTGAGCGTGTGGATATTCAATTCGATCTCTCATTTCCTCACTTTAAATGATTAGTTGTTCTTGAATACATGTAGTAATGTTCAATCTACCATACAACTCAAGAAATATCTTGATATAATTCATCCAAATATCGAGTAGCTGACAAAACATGACTATCACACAATCATCGTCATCATGATAATAATACGCCTGTAATCTATGCGATTGGGATTTCAATCACCATGCTAACTCCAAAACAAAAAAAAGGAGAAAGAACATTCTGAAAACAGATATCCCACATGTACTGCCCGTCATCTTGGCTATCCGGACAAAGAGCAAAGAAACAAAAACAATATATGAATTCTAATCCTCTATACCTTGCCATACCTGCCTACCTGCCTACGCTCCAGTACTCGAGCTTTCCTCTAAATGAAAATCGCCTTTGTGGAGAGCCTCAAGTGTCTTTCTCCCATCATCCGTAAGATCAGGTTTCCCAAGGGGCGTGACGGCGCTGGTGAAGAAGCGGGGTTGCCATTCCTCGTTCTGGGCTTTTCTTTCCGCCGCTTTTTCACGCTGTCGCTCCTCGATTTCCTGCTTGTATTTCGTTGCCTGGCCGTACTGTTTGTCAATGATGGAGGAGGTCACCTGGGACCAGAATTTTCGAGATTCGTTGGGCAGTTGGAGGTTGTCAGGGGGCACAATTTTGTCAGCGGGGAATAGCGGGATGAGGTCGATGAGTAAGTGTTGCTCGGACGAGCCAGCAAGTGTGTAGTAGATTTGTTCACGCCAGCAGCCGTTGATGCGAGCCAGCACATCACTTTGGGGGATGTCTTTGATTCGGACTTTGTTATCGTTTGCGGGGTCGTATCGGAATATGACTCCCTCGACACGATGCTGAGACCGGCCAACCCAGCCCTCCTCCAAATATTGAAGGATGACCTTGGTGCGAGTCTTTGTGCAAGTGATATAACAGCTGTCCGCCACTGTAATAGATAGTGAGCCCCGTAGCAAGCCTCCTAGGTGAGCAGAAGGATGCGTGAGTTGGTATTCCTCGTTGTCACGGTTTTCCAGAGTCACAAAGATGCCGAGATTGTGCTGGCCGGGGCCGACGCGAATGCTTGTGCCGGTAAATTTGGCACTAATCTGGTCGAATCCTCTGGCTGAGACACCTCGCTCTGGGCAGTCAATGTAGAATGCAGATACTGGGGGATGATGAGATGTTTGTTCGGTAAGATAGCAGACTTTGACGGGGTTTTCATTGTTATTGGATATAATTGCAGCCCCGTTCGTGTCGCCATTTGCAAGGCCATTTATCGGTTTAGTGCCGTCGACTTCCCAATACGCCTGACATTGAATTAGCTTGCGCAGATCATGTTAAATGTTAGTCTTAATTACCCGGAAGAATTCACCCAATGTCGAGTTATATGGTTTGCATGGCTTGCCTTTGACGTATTTCTAATTGATAATTGTCAACAAGGCATCCTACCATTCAGATAAGAATACCCACTAAGTCTTTTGTGAACCAAAAACGCAGAACCTCCAGCATACGACCGAGCTCGTCGTCCGATGTGCCGATGCTACACGCCTAGTAAGCAAAGCTGCTCCATTTGGTAGAGCTCCAAACGCACCTAGCAAAAGTCTCGGGTCGGTCCAAGTAATTCCAGTATTCTGTCATTATATCAGCACATATCAAGACGATGACTCGGGCGAATGACAGCCGTACCAAGATTTGGAGTAGGTTCCAGAAGCTGCGCGGGGAGCGAGAATCGCACGGAAGCTATGTCTGCGACACCAACAAACCTATGAAAATTGACCCAACGAGATTAGCTCTTGTATGTCGAGGAATGAGGCTGTAGACTCTGAGATGGTTGTTGTATCTGGTGGATAGTAGTAGTAATGTGGGATACAGTGACCGTACTTGCGGAGAATAGAGAGAAACGTTTTGAGCTTCGACGACTCGTCGTGGGCTTGGTCGGCCGTGCCAGCCTTGGAGTCTGCGGTGGCGCCCATGTTGACTGGAGACACGATTTGTCTGTCGTGTGGTGACGTGTGATACACAGAAAACGACGTCCCCGCGAAGTTCCGACTGCAATACTAATAATTAGATGTCTGGAAATGAAACGAATGCTTGAGACCTCGGGTTCGGGGTGTTTCCAAAGAAATCAGCCAAGCATACGGTCAGACAGCAGCCACCACGTGGGGTTTGGTGGGCAGAAACCAGGTCAAGAATCAAGCCGGCCGAGTGCTCTCTGGAGAATCAGCGGTGTTGGGTCTTGTCCTTTATGTGGTTACTGGCGGTGACGTTGTCTTGCCCAGGCGGCTAATGTCCGGTCAATGCACGACGTCACGGGCTCCAGATTCACAGAAGCACAGAAACACAGAAGGCAGAAGAGAAGAAGAAAAGAATAAGAGAAAGAAGAGAAGTACGTCCCAGTCGGGGCCGGCCCTATCTATGGACTATGGAGACATGGCGAGCATCGACGAGGCGAGTCTGGGATGGAAATGCTGGAGATTGGCAGGTGGCGGGCGGGGCTCACCCAATCAGCTTTGCACGAGGTGGATTGGCAGGCGGTTTGGTGTCGATCTTTATTCAGACCGTACATGCTTACATACTCAAGACCTCTTCTCTATCATCCATATTAATTGTATTATTATATAGGTTTATATATATGTTATTGAGCCTCCCCGAAATCATAATGCCCCGTCTGCGCCGCGTGCTCGGTCGCCCCCTTCTCGCCCACAAACAGACCGCCACAGGTGTTGCAACGGATCTGGAAGCTGGTCGTGTCGGTGTAGTAGTGCCTCTTCTGTAGCACCTGACACAGCTCTAGCGCCCTCTCGAGAATGAATGAGTCGCCGGCCTCGAATATGCGCGTGTCGAAATCCGGCGGCGCGTAGGCGTGCGTGAACGGAGGGTCCGATGGGGACAACGCAATGGCATCGTAATGGATCCCCGAGTAGACCACAAAGCACTTCGTTGCTTGCCCTTCATTGAACCGATCGACTCTCAGCGTCTGTACATCGATTGAGCAGATTTCCACTGCGAAATGCTTGCTGAGGATACTGAGTTCGATGGCGCCGCCCCAGGCATCTTCGCTCTGGATCCAGCGGCAGTAGTCGTCTGTTTTTCTTTCTAGAACCACCTCTGGGTATTCGTCTGGCTGCGCTTGGATTGTCTGCGCGACGATGGACCGTAATTCTGTCATTGCATCCATTCCACCGATGACTGCGCTGCCGACTGCTCGAAAGAGGCACGAGTTGTCGTCCGGCATGATGCGTAGGACCACAGTGCCCGCGTGTTCCGGGGATGGTACCTCTGGAGGGTCGCTATCGTCTGGTGGTTTTATAAGGCTGCTCTCACGGAGGGGTGATGGTTGTGTAGTGTGTATAGTCTGTGTAGGGAGTGTATCTTGTTGACTTGTAGAAGGTGGTGTTTCTGCCGAGTCGTCTTTTTTGCTGTTGACAATGAGCTGTTCGCCATTGAGATCAACGCCCAACTCGGCCAGCTTCTGAGTGGGATCGCTGAGATCTAAAGGCTGCGGTTGAGGGTAGCCATACTTGAGATCAAAGGAAGCGAGGCCGGTCTGCTCCTTGATGAGGGTGGTCAAGTCGGCGACTGTCGCGGTAGCGTCGAGAGTGATGGTACTTTGCCCAGCTGGGCCGCGGACTCTCACTCTCATTTTCTTCCTGTGTATCTTTTGGCAAAATCATACAAGACGAGATTGGCTCGGGAAGATCAGGACAAAGATCCACGGGGCGATGACTAAACTATGTCAAGCTTGTGAAGTTGATGCGGGTACGAGGGATTACATCAGAGCACCGAGTTTTACCTGCAGTATGTACCCAAATTAGTACAAACAGGGCTTTTTTGACTGTCGCAAGAGTGTTTCAGCCGGCTGTATCTCGTCGATCGACTGTCTCGATGATAGCGTACACTATACCAGCCGTGCATTACGTTCCTAGCTACCCCACACCGTGATATCGCCGCTTGTCTCCCAATAATATACTGTCTAATACCTAGTCTACCATACTAGAAAACCACAATTAAATGATTATCTGCTGGAGCATGGATTTTTGCCAAAACTTTTGCCATTGAGAGTAACTAATGAAGAGTTAATTGCATATGATTTATAAGAGTATGACTTGGAGTATTGCGTGGCGGTGAATGTGGCTGTGGTGGCTGAAACACGCGCTAGAGTCCGGCCCGGACTAGCGCCTTCTTAGTACTTGCTGCGCTGAGTCGACCGTCGATCTCGACCCTCGAGTCCTCGCACCAGCATTCACCTGCGCGCTGAGCCAGAACATCATGTCCGAAGAGAAAACCGAGTCGCCTGCTCTAGACAACGAGGTCACTCCGGTCGCTGAGGCTGCTTCCCAGTCCCAGGCCGAGGATCCCGTGCAATCCATCGAAGGTGGTGATGTTGATGACAGGGGCGGCGCGGTAGCTCCCCGAAACACAAGCAGTACAGTCACCGAAGATCAATGGAGGGCCATGATGGACATTGTCATGGTGATCTATGACTACCGAGAAGAAGAGTCGGTGGCCTCCGCTTTCGCCTGTGACTCGCCCTTGCTAACACTTCTTATATAGTGGCCACGACCCTTCAAAGCTGTTTCAGCGCAGCGTCAATAAACGCCATGTGCCCGACTACTACGACATAATCAAGGAGCCCATGGCGTTAAGTATTCTGAAGCAGAAAATTAATAAGCGCGAATACGTTAATTTCGCAGACTTTGTTCGCGACTGCGCGCTGGTAAGAAGATGCGCAATGCGCCTGGAACATGCGCGTACTGACGATGCATTAGATCACACACAATGCGCAAACATACAACCGACCCGAATCACAGGCGTACAAGGATGCTTTGGTCATCAAGGTGAGGACCGTGCAAGTTGGAGACATAACGAGGCTAATTAGAATGTCTCATAGGATGTTTTCGTCGCCGAATTCGAGAAACTAGTGCAGACCGGAGTCATCACCGCGGAAACTGCTGAACTTCCGGATCTCGGCGAGATACCCGAAGCTGATCCTCTACCCCTCGAAGACGAAGAGGATGAAGAGGACGAGGATGACGAGGATGATGAAGACATGGACGATTCTGAGGATGGGGGTAGGCGAAGACGACGACGCGGTCCACGAGGATCCAGAAAGGACGATTCGCAAGGTCAAAATGATCAAGAAGTCCGCCGGAAAAGAGGCCGGCCTCCAAAGGTTGACACGCCAATGGAAGCCCGAATCAAAGCCGTGCTAAAAGGTATTCGCAAGTTCAAAGATCCAAGCGGTCACCTCAAAGTCCGACATTTCGAAAGATTACCTGATAAGACCATGTACCCCGACTATTTCATGGAGATCAAAGAACCAATGGCAATCGACCTCATCAAGCGCAAATTTAAGCGCAAGAAGTATCACTCATTGGACCACTTTTTGCGCGACCTTGATTTGATGTTCAACAACGCTAAATCCTACAATCAGCCAACCAGCCAACTATTCAAAGATGCTGAAGATCTTCAGGTTGAAGCGCACAAATTGGCGGACCAGGAGAAGAATAAGCCAGACAGCGAGTATCTGATGGAAGATGGACGCTTACCCTTGCCACAAGGAATAATGCATAACGGTGAGCTGTGGAAAGTTGGGGACTGGGTCCATATCCAAAATCCAAACGACGTGACCAAGCCAGTTGTGGCTCAAATATATCGTACGTGGCAGGATAATGAGGGAGAGAAGTGGGTGAACGCCTGCTGGTATTATCGCCCAGAGCAAACAGTCCATCACTACGAGAAACATTTCTTCCCCAACGAGGTTGTTAAAACAGGCCAGTATCGCGACCACCGCATCGATGAGGTAGTTGATCGCTGTTTCGTTATGTTTTTCACACGGTACAATCGAGGTCGACCACGTGGTTTTCCTCCAGACAAGGAAGTCTATGTCTGCGAAGCTCGTTACAACGAAGAAAAACACAGATTAAACAAAATCAAAACATGGGCCAGCTGCCTACCGGATGAAGTTCGAGAAAAGGATTACGAAATGGACTTGTACGATGTACCGCGTCGCATTCGAAAGATTCCAAGCCCTATCAAACATCTGCTCCCAGAAAATGCGAAAGAGACGGACGACATGCCAAAGCCTACGTGGGGGGCAGAAAAAGCGCCTCCATTGGTAGGCGCGGTTCACTGTCGTCCACGAGATGAGAATGTAAGTTCTGCTCACACAGAATAGCAGTAGTAGTTATTAACTGGCTTAGGATTCTCCTCCCCCGGAGCTCACACCATCACCACCACCTCCCACACTCAGTCAGCCCATTATGCCACCACAGCAACTACCAATGCCGCGGCCTCCCACTCGCCAGAGCACAGACAACCTCAGTGAGATCAACATGGGGCCTAACATACCTTTACAACCAGTGCGGTCCCCTGCTATAGGAACCTCAATGCCAGCAATGTCAACCATGCCATCTGCTGTTCCTCCGCAACCATATCAGTCTCCAGCAGTTCACAGCCCTGCATCCATCTACCAGCCTCTCCAAGCACGAACGGGTGCTTACGCCAGCCCTGGAGTCCAACCAAATTCCTATCAATCGACTCCGATTCAGGCGCAGTCCTACGTCCCTCCACAGCCTTCGTCATACCCAAGCAACCGCCCTCCCGCAGCCGTAGCACCATACAACCCCAACGCCCCGCGTCCTGTCGAAGTGTTCCATCTGAGCGACATCGCCAATGCCGCCATCCCAGCCGAGATTCGCCAGCAGTTCCACACAGACGACCACGGACGCGTGCTCTTCTTCTCCACGCCGCCGCTCGATCTGATCCCATCCAGCAAAAAACACCTTGGCCATTCACTCAAGTACCTAGCCGCAAAGGCGGCCAAAGAAGCCAAACGCAAACAAAGAGACGAGGAAGCCGAAGCTTCACCTGACCACGAGTCAAAGCGCGTTCGCGTTTCCTCCCCCTCCCCCCTTTCAGACGAACTATCTTCTCGAATCCAGACCCTAACCGACAAAACCATCACCCTCCTCGCCGCCAGCATCTCCGCCGGCACCGACAACTTCTACAAGACAGTCTACGGCAAGCACAGCGAGCACATCAAAAAGGCCGACAGCGAGCAACGCGAGCGCAATATCCAGTCCCATTGGCTTTCAAGGCGCTTCATAGACCAAATAAACTCCCAAACGATAGACGATCTTGCGCCGAAGGCGGTTGATATGAAGCGTGCGGGGGTGTATTTGGAAGACGTCAACTAGCTAGCCCTATTTGTTCTTCTTCTAATCATGTACAACAAGAATTATGCAATTTATGTTCCTGGATCAGTTACTTGTTCTTTTCCTTTTTCGTTTGCGGAGACTAGCTAGTTGGTTTGGTTGTGTAATTGGGTCAAAAGAAGGACTGACTTTGTGTGGTACGGTATGGTATTAACGGCGTTTACTTGAGCACGTCTGTCTAAAGGATACATTCTCCTTAAATCAATACTAGACCTACTTAGCCCTTAAAGTTGAAAAATGGTATTATACCCATAACGGTCAAGCTGTAAATAAATTCTCTGATGATCTGCACGCCTTTTACTACTGTATGATATAGCTAGCAACTCCATCGAATCCATCCATATGGTATTGGTTTATACACACTCAATCCGATTTATACTGATCGATTCCACAGAACTGACCCGAACAGCCAACGATGACACAGAAATATAAATTAGAAAGAAAAAACATCGAAAAGAAAGGAAAAGAAATAGATATATGTATTATCCATCCCACCGGTGATTCTCCAATGCGCCATTATCCAGAAATATCCAGACAAAAGGAAAACAATCACACTCTGCTGGTCGTTATCTGCTCTGTATGTGACAAATGTATCATTCTCAAGCGAGGAACGAACGAATGAACGAACAACGCCTTTTATATCTATCTGCGTTTTGATTATTTTCTTTCTTTTCTTATTTGGTATATTTGTTTTTTGTGGTTTGGTTATGGTTGGTACTCAGGCGAAGCGTCTTCGGTGGTCGAGGAAGCGGATTTATTAGACGAGTTCCAGGCCATGCTATTCCGTTTATTATTCTCCTCTTCTTCCATGGAAAACACCAGATCGCCCTGCTCTTCGTCGATGCGGCTGGACGTCATTGGCGAGGAGGCTGTGCGGGCATTACTCGTGGGGCCTAATGAGGGAGTAGTAGCAGACGACGACGGTTGTCGAGCTGAGCTCGGATGCAGGGACATATTGTTCAGTTGTTGGCTGATCATCGACATGGACGACTGCGACTGCCTGGCGGTCGGGCTTGATACAAACGGCGAGACGTCGCCTGATGCAGAGCGGCTGCCGATGGGGCGTAGGCTAGGGCTGGAAGTAAGATGGTTCAGCGCAGACTCACGCAGCGGCGAGCCGATATGGTTCAGGGACGACGATGTGCCGCCTAAAGCTTCTTCCTCTTTCCGCTGTCGCTGTCTGGCGAAGAGAGCGCCGAATCGGGAGGGGCTAGAGGCCAGGGGAGAGCCGACCTTGGTAGCGCTTGTGCCCGTCATGCCGCCTAGCCCGCCGAGGTCGCGCTGGCTAGAGCTCAGTTCGTGCTCGGTGCGAGACAGACGGCGCATTTTTTCCTGCGGAGTGAGCACGTCGTCGTGCAGACTGCCGGGGAGATAGTCCTCCTCCATGGCGAAGCTGTCGTCCCAGTCGTCTAGGGCGCTGGGGCGGGGCACGCTTGCGGACATGACTTTGGAGCGGGGGATGATGCGTTGGGAGTGTAGCAAGCGGGATTGGAAGGAGTCCTCCATGATCACGCCGGCGGGAGGCGAGGAGCCGAAGTTCGAGGTAGGTCTGCGTAGATCGGAGCCGAAAGCAGTGTCACGCAGGTTGCGGAGGGCGTCGGATGGTGCACGTTGAGTTGGTGGTGAGGCCAGGTCTAGGCCAAACTGCGAGGGGACAGAGGCAGCTACAGGGCCGTAACGGGCCATATGGGAGATTCCTTGACTATCGAACGAGGCTGGGAGCTGCACGTCACGGAGCGTCAGAGCTCCAGGAGGGGAGGTCTGGATGCGACTCTCCTCCACGGGGGAACCGTATTTCGAATCCATAACCAAGCCACCATCAGGCCCCGCCATCGTGTCTAAAGGTAGTTGTTGTTGATGGCCGCCATGCGCAGCTCCTGCTAAACCGTCCTGCTCGGCAAAATGGTAAACGTATCGCGAATCCTGACCGTTGAGTCGCTGCTGCGATAGCACTGAAGTTGTGAGCGCGGAGTCTTGGCTATGAAAAGCCTGGGGGTTCACACGACCACCTAGATTGAGATGGCCTCCTCCACCACCTCCAGCACCACCGCCACCACCTCCACCGCCAAAGTTAGGTCTATTCACGCGGCGGCCATCGGGGAGGATATGTGCCAATGCGCACTTGGCGCCGAATTTGCAGTTTCCCTAGATAAGACCCGATTAACGCCGGACTTTAGGTATCAAGATACAAAGAAAAGGAATACCTTTGTGAAGTATTTACACGGAGCCGAATCTACAGTCGCATCGGTGGAGTGGAGGAATGGACAGGCCGGGCCAGCCTGACAGGCACCTTGACGGAAGAATTTGCATGGAACATGTTTGGTATCTTCGACGGCAGTCAGTACAATCCACACAACATCCAGAAAGAGGCCCAGGCCAGGCCTTATTTTCCATCTTACTCTTCGTGCTCGCATTAGGAGGACTGCGAGCAGCCATTTCGTATGGCGCAACCCCCGACAAGTTGCGGGAGTGACCATTAGCAGGATGGCCTGCCGTGGCATTGCGCGTTCTCATATCGCTTGGAAGACGATTAGCATAGGCTAGCAGGCCATTTGAAGCTGAATCCGACGAGTTCCCGTGCCGATGTAAAGCTGTATACTGAGGCTGGGGGGTCTGGGACATCACTCTTGTTGCGCGGAGACTGAGCGATCAAAAGCGGAGGGGCAAGACGACTTTCTCTGTTAGTGTAGAAATTAGTGGGGGGGAGAGCCGTTTCGGCGGAAAGGCGGTAGATGCTAATCAGATACTATCAGATAGCCCTGTGAAATCGAGTGCAGAAATGACGGCAGAGCCCAGATAAGCAGGCAAACCAGCCACGGACTGTGCAGCTGGGGAGGAGATGATATAACTGTGGACTGAGCTGAGTCTGCAGGCTCGAAGCGACGGTTGAAAGACTAACTGCGAGCTAGCTTCATGGCGCTTGATCCGCTGACAGCCTGATACCTGCGAGACTCGCTGCCTGCAAGATATGGCATTTATACTGACGTTACTGGAGTAAGCGCGTCGATTACAAATAACTTCCTAGTCAAACTATACAAGAGTCTTTAGCTATATTTAGATATGGTGGCAGCCCTCAAGTGATACAGTAGAGCTACGTCATAGAACTACCGGATATACAACGTATGTGAAGCAAGATAACATTTAGCAATGATAATTTACACATATATTTGAAATGCTCGTAGGTTCTGGTATACGGCATAATGAAATAGTAACCGACGATCTACCAGCCTGGGAACCTAGCTTGGCATCATCTCGTAGTTCGCGCACATGTGACCCATCCATCCACACCCCCTCAAGGATCACCAGACTAACCAGACAGCATAAAACTCCCAGCCTAGGCGCTGTGTGACCTCCAGCAAGCATTTAAAGTAAATGCACACATTCCGATTGGGCGCCTTTCCAGGCCTTGTAGGCATCAGAACGGCCCCTCCAATCCCAACGACTCCTGTACCTGAATCAGACACAGCAGACAGCTCTTAACAAGACCTGTACAAACCTTCAATTCCTCCTCCGTAGTATCCTGCGGCAACACCTCCGTGCATCGTGACCACAAATCTCGAAATATTTTCCTCCTAGACATACTCTGACGCTGCCACTTCAGCCATTCCACCTGCACGCGATCCATTTCTTCCGCGCTGACGCAATCCGTCGGAAGACTCGAAATGGCGGAAAGTAATGATGCCTTTTCACGCTCTAGACTCGCGATTTGGTCACGGAGTGACGTGATAGGAATGTTGCTGTTTAAGTCTACTAGCTTTTCGCGAAGTTGTTTTTCGAGTGTTTTCAGTGCCGAGACCTTCTCTTCAAGGTCTTCTAGGGTTTCGCCCTCGCGGGCTGGATCAACATCCATGGTGTTTTCAGTGACATCTTGTAAGGCGTGGTAGACCAGCTGTTTGCCTGTACGGACATATCAGTGGTGATTTAGATTTGATAGAGGCGTTGAACCACCTGCAGCTCGTCCCTCAATCTCCTTCCTCTCATGCAATTCTTTGAGAGCCTTGACAGCGTAAGCTGTAACTCTGTGAGCTATAAGCCACACGATATTGGATATTAAAACCGACTCTTCCCAACTTTCTGATGCAGATTATTGAAAACATCGATTGCCTAGCACATGACACTTTGTAAGCTTTCTCTCTAGCCAGGAGGGTATACAAACCGAATAAGGACGACTGCGTCATATCACAAGTTAATCTCAATTGGCAGACGAAGAAGCAGAGAGTTCTGCATACTTTTCTTTTTCTAGCTGAATCAGCATGTGTCTACATCTATTCGCTGCTTGTAGGTCATCGCTTACTGAGATACTCGAGAATAAGTGTAGAGCCTTGCGAGTAAGCTATACTCTAAAGTGTTGCTGATAGAGGCTTTGCTCACCGTCTGACTCGTCTTTGTCACTCTTCTTCTTCCTCGGAGCCATTGCTGCTTACGAGAGGATGGGCTTGTGCTGGCGAAGGAAGGAAGTGCCGGTTGAGATGAAAGACAGGAGTTGCTGCTCTGAGAGAAAATAACCGAGGAAGGAGCGACCACGAGCAGTCACGTGTGACCCAGATGAGACTCTTGGAAGGAACGATTAGAAGAGTTGGCATTCATTGGAATTACTTTTAAGACAGAAAGCGCCTTCTCTGCGCAGACACATCATGATTTGCCTAAAGATACTCTAATCTTTCGATATGGATTAATTTGCAGTTTACAAACCGAAGCGAACACGCTGTGCATCAAAACATATACAGGGCCGGAACGACGAGGACAATGCTGGGTATCACATTACAACCTGGTGGAATTAGCTTCGGATTAAGAAATAGGACGAAGGGGAGGCTTACGCATTCGCTGTCGTGCTTGCCTTGAGGAACTCCCATTTCCTCAAATGTTTTCGGGCCTTTGCCGGGCAGGCCACCCGATGCCGGCTTAGATGCAGGAGTACTGGCACCGCTGTTGGGCTTCGCAGGAGCGTTGGCTGGGCCGCCTCCTGGTCGGGGTGTCGAGGCTGGAGAAGGTCGACCGGGTCCACCGCCCGGTGCTGGCATTTGCTGATTGCGGGCAGGATACCCCCCAGGGGAAGGCCGGCCAGGTTCTGGCGTTCTTTTTCTAGATGGGACATCTTGAGGTCGACCTAGTCCCTGGGGGTCGGGTCGCTGGAGTCGTCGGCGGCCTGGGTCAGGCGCCGAATATCCGATATCAACTGGACCGGGTTGCATACTAGGGGAGTTGGAACCTGGGCCACCCTGGCGATAACCCATGGGTCCTGGCCCTGGGCTTGGCCCTTGGCCTGAACCGGCTGATGGAACACGGTTGTAGCCAGGGCTGCCTGGACCATAAGGGGGAGAATGGATATTAGGGTTGATACCAAACGCAGAGCTGGGACGAGGGTCAGCGGCCATTTGTGGGCTTGGATACCCACCACGTCCATAGCCCTGTCCGTTAGATCCATATGGCGCCCCATAGCCATCGTCAGATATTCGCATGCGCGAGGGGTCGGGCATCTCTAAAGTCTCCTGGGGTGGTGCCATGGTCGAAGCCTGAGCCGCGCCACCATACGAAGGACGGGGTCGCCCGGCAGATCCATACTGTGACTTGATACGGGCGATAGCGACCTGCTCGTGGTCTTTGCGGGAAAGCGTCTTGGACCGCGAAATACTGTCGATTCGACCAGCGGCATCTTTGTTGCCGCTCGCAGCTGCCTTGGCATACCACCTGCGGGCTTCCTGAATATCGACTGGAACATGAATTCCGACCTCGTAAAAGTACCCGAGGGCGAACTCGGCGGTTGGAAGGCCACTTTGAGCTGCCCGTTGAGCATATGTAAAAGCTATTTCATCATTCTTCTCAAAAAGTCCTTCGTGACCGCAAAGGAACCATTTGCTAATTGCCATCTCGGCCTCGGCTTCTCCTTGTCTCGCAGCTAGGGCGTTATAATGCAAAGACAAAGCAGGATTGAAATCGCATCCCAGCTGTCCCAATTCGTAAGCGGCGCCCATCTTTACCTGCGCTTTTGCAAACCCGTGATATGCGGCTTTTTCGATATTGACTCGTGCGCCGTTGATATCAATGGGCAGATAATGGTCGGGCACGGACACTTGAGGCAGTTCTCGAGAGAGCAACATGCCATAAACCTATCTCATTTAGTACATGTCTCGTAAGAATATATGCTGGACTCACGTAAGCTCCTTGAGGCGCATTCTCATCGCAGGTCTGGGCTGCAAGGCGAATATACTCCAATCCTTTTTCATAATCTTGTCGCTGTCCATGCTGACCAAGAAGAATCATCATGCCGAGACGCTGAGAACGGCATGAGTAAAGGCCATAGCGGATCATGTACACAGGCAACTCACATAATACGAGGCAGAGTCATGCATGGCAACACCCTTTTCATAATGCCTGATAGCCTTGGCAGGCTCATTGGAACTCTCAAACTGCATACCCATCCGATACTCGGCGCGAGCATATCCTTTGTCTGCAGCCCGCGAATACGAGCGGAACGCCTCCTTTTTATCCACACGCATCCCAAACTTGCCGAATTCCAGCCACATGCCTTTGATGAACTCCGCATGGGGATGATGTTGTTCGGCCAGGAAGGAAACAATATTCAAAGCATCGTTCCTCAGCTGGCGTTCGACCTGAGGCGTTTGTGGACGGGCGGGCTGAGTTTGCGACATACGAAGTTCGTTCTGCATGGCAATCTCGACGTACGAGAGGGAGTCCTGGGCCCACGCCAGCTGCATTTCTGGATCGTTGGAAGACAGAACAGGGACACGCCCTTTCTCCAAGTTGGCTTCCTTTTGCTCGTCGGTCGGCGGGACATTGGGAGGCGGGTTGTGAAGCACGGGGAAGGGGGAGAAGTTTGGATGGTCCATAGTTTCGTACGATAGTTGATTGTAAGAGCTGCCGCCCGATCCAGGCTGGCTGTTATAAGCGTTGTCCTGGGGGGGTAACCGGGCGAGGGCATGGACGAGGAGCGGTCAGGGTACCGGGTTCGGTCGTACGAGGACTGGCTCTGGGTCTGGGGTCGCGGTGCGCGAACCTCGTGTTCCAGATGGGCGATATTATCCTGCATGTTCTCAGGGACTTCGGGCATTACTCTGCGGACATTAGTACGGTCCTTATGGTAAGTATATAGTAATTCTATAGGTGTGATATAGTGGGGTCGCACCGTTGAGGAGAGGGCGAGATGACATCGGGCATATAGAAGTCATCTGTGCCCCCAGGATAGAAGGTGGCAGCCGTGGGGCCTGGCCTAGGCTGCCCGCGACCCGGGGGTGGCCTGCTGTACATGGTCTATATGGGTTGTATGTCTGTATGGTGTTTCGGTGATGCTCCGTGGCCGAATGGCACAATCGTTCCGTCTCGCGCCAGGAGGGGAGGGGTCAATGGCGAGCTAGTCAGCGGTCGTTCGGCTGCGTAGTTAACGTTGCGTTGACAGCGAAGATCTGGTCAGTGTCCTGACTGGACTAACCGCGTCTTCAGGCTGCTATGCTTGCCGTTGCACAGCGCGATGCCAGATCAAGTCGCGCGTGCTTGCTTCTTTATTGCTGACGGAGACTTGTGACCGGGAAGAAATCAATAATGGCCGACGGCGACGATTAAAACGGGTACAAACGCTAACATTAACAACCGCGGGGCAGCTGCAGCATCCACGTTGGCTTTGGCAGATGATGGCTGTTATGATAATATGACTATTATCTGCCAGATTGGATTAAGATTGGATAAAGATTGGATAGCAAAGTTCAATATCGAGTCGAGGAGTCAAGCATCACGAGCGGGACCGCGCAGGCACAAGGTGAAGAATGACGGAAGATTCACTATTAATAATATTAAAGATTAAATCTTCCATGACAACTCTTCTTTCTTCTCCCTTTTTTTTTAGAACAGGGGCTGAGACCCCACAATAATTGACACTCTTCTACTCTTCCTATTATAATATTATCACTACTACTTACAATGCCCCCCACTGTACTAAGCACGTCGTAGGTAATAAATAGTCTGTCTGTTCCATAGTTAATATTAATATCAATTTAGTCTTGCACGGAGTAGCATTGGGGCTATGGATGCCAACACCGCCTGCTTGCTCAGCCTATGAGCTGCTGCATTGGTTCGTATGTATGACAGACAATCAGACAGCTAGCCGGGCCTTACTCAGTAACTCTGGGTAAAAATGGTCCTTATTTCATTTCGTCGTGCGACCGGTTAAGCGGGTGTTAATATTCTCAAACATGTACGTACGTCGTAGTATTTTTATGCAGAAGCTTCAAGCTTGGCGGTGGTGCCTGATCTGTGCCTGGTTGCTTACGGGGCCGTTTCCCCAGTCCAAAATTACGCTCAGTCTCAGAGCGTGTTGCGCGACTAATCCTCAGCTGACAAGGCTGAGCCTGATCCACATGCATGACACTTGACGCTTGACCATCATGGACAATGTCGAGCCAAGACAAAAGTTCTATCACCCCTATTCGCCCTATGACATTCAGCTCGAGTTCATGCGCGCTCTTTACGAGTGTATCGAGACGGGCAAAGTCGGCATCTTTGAATCACCCACAGGTCTGTTCGCCTACACATAATAACGAGGTATTCTCTAAAACATGACGTGTAGGAACTGTACGTGCTATTTACTTTTTAGTCCAAACACCCAAATCTGTAAAGTGGCACAATGCCTCGTGTTTCACCCGGCTGCGCGTTTGGATTTCTATCCTACATTATACACGACTAAATTAAATTTTGAACTGACCATCAATCAAGGGGAAATCGTTGAGTCTGATATGTGGCTCCCTGACGTGGCTTCGCGATCATAAGCGCAAGGCATTTGATAGCACCATAGCACAGTCTTCAGGTAAGAGCCTTGATTTTCTGCGCCCGGAATATTAGATCTGACGTAAACACGGCAGCCGACGATGATGAGCCGGATTGGATGCTTGAATATTCCAAGCAGGAGAAGACGCAGGCTGTGACCAAGAAATGGAGAGAGCTTGAAGAGCGGCTCGCGAAAATTAGGAAGGAGAAAGAACGTGCTGAGATATCGTACGATCATAGACGAGCACGAAAAAAGCAGGTATAGTTAAGTTCACTCATTAATTTAAAGTACATTCGCTGACGGAATAGAAAACCGATTCGAGCGCCCCTAGTACTAGCCTTGATGAGAGTTTCTTTGAATTAGACGAGTATGAAAGCGACGCAGAGACCAGCAAGAACCCCTCAGGTCACAAGTTTGGAGACGTCGAAGGGCTGTCAGCTAGCACGGTCGCATTACTTGAACGCTTCAAGGGTCATGCGTTGGGCCGCAAGGGGGAAGAAGATGAAACAGACAATCAGACCAAAATATTTTACTGCTCACGCACTCATTCTCAATTATCCCAATTCGCCCAGGAACTCCGACGAGTGAACATTCCTTCCAGTCTGCCTGCTCCCAAGGGGGAAACAGGGGAATGCACTGAGCTAGAAGAGACAGTGAAACATCTTAGTCTGGGTTCTCGAAAGCAACTGTGCATTAATCCCAAAGTCGCAGCGCTAGGCGATTCTATAGCAATTAATGAGCGGTGTATGGAACTGCAGCAACCAGGAACCGCACCTGAAAAGAAGTGTGCGTACCTGCCATCGAAAGAGACTGAGGATGTGGCCTCCGATTTCCGAGACCGTGCTCTCGCTACGGTTCAGGATATCGAGGATATTGGCCAGCTTGGCAAGCAGCTTTCTATTTGCCCATATTATGCAACCAGACCAGTAGTCAAACAAAGCGAAGTAAGACTAAATGTGCTCATACTATATCATGAAGTATCTAATGAAATAGATAATCACGCTTCCCTATCAGCTTCTTCTCCAACGGTCAGCTAGAGAAGCGCTGGACCTGTCTCTCAAAGACCATGTTGTCATCATTGATGAAGCCCACAATCTGATGGATACAATCTCTGGCATACACTCTGTCTCCGTGACACTTCAACAGCTACAGACTGCGCTTATGCAGCTAACTACTTATGCTCGAAAATTCCAGACCCGGCTAAAGGGCAAGAACCGGGTGTATGTCACCCAGCTCATCAGACTAATCAACTCCCTAGCCGAAAATCTCAAATCCCTCTCGCAAAAACATTCGACCTCAGAAGCCATTGTCCAGTACTCAGAGCTAGTGGCAGGCAAAGGAGTTGATCAGATCAACACATACAAGCTGTCTCGCTACTTGCAGGAAAGTAAGCTTGCAAGAAAAGTAGACGGTTATGTCGAACACACCAGCCAGCAAAAAGGTGGCCAGCAGCGGGAAAAGACAGCGATGCCTGTACTCTTCCAAGTCCAAAGTTTCATTCTCTCGCTGATGAACCCTTCTTCCGAAGGTCGCCTCTTCTTCAGCAAGGCGGATGATGAGGTGCATTTGAAATACTTGCTGCTTGACCCTACAAACCATTTCAGAGAGATCGTAGATGAAGCCCGGGCAGTAATTCTCGCAGGGGGGACCATGTCGCCGGTAAGTTCGGTGATGCTGGTACTTGGATGCCTACTAATGTATAAGTTTGTAGATGTCCGACTATGCTGATTATTTGTTCTCTTATGTACAGCCTGAAAGATTAGACACGTTTAGTTTTGGGCATGTTATCCCCTCGAGTAACCTTACCGCCCGTGTTCTATCTACTGGTAGCCCTGGTTCTGATTTCAATTTTACGTTCGACCGCCGAAACTCAGAAACAATGGTAAGATGTCATCCACAATTTTGTCCTTATTTATCTACTAGTTCTAACTCTTTCAAGGTAACCGACCTAGGACGAACCATTGCTAGTCTTTGCGGCGTCATTCCAGACGGTGTCGTAGCATTTTTCCCCAGTTATGATTACTTAAATCACGTTCTTGATAGCTGGAGAAAGACGCCAAAGAATGGAAGAGAGCCCTCCATTTTCTCTTTGATCGAGAAAAACAAGCCCATCTTCTACGAATCCCAAAGGAAAGAAAACGCCGCTAGTGATATTTTCCAGCAATACTCCGCCAAAATCGAGTCCGGCTCTGGCGGCTTGCTACTATCCGTTGTCGGGGGCCGGTTATCCGAAGGCATCAATTTTTCCGACAAGCTCGGACGAGGGGTTATCATCGTCGGCTTGCCCTTCCCCAACATTCATTCGGCAGTGTGGAAAGCAAAGATCAGCCATATTGAGAATCGAGCGTATGAGAAGAGCCAAGGGACGGATTCTGCCAGACAAATAGCTTCGAAAGCCGCAGGTAGGGATTTCTACGAAAACTCTTGTATGCGAGCGGTCAATCAGTGCATTGGGAGAGCTATCAGACATAGAAATGACTATGCTGCCATCGTCATGATTGATAGGAGATATGAAGGTGACCGGATACAACGGAAACTCCCGACGTGGATCCGACAGAGCCTTGTAACTCGGGCGAATGCAAAGACTTTGAGGAATACTCAAGATGATCTTGCGGTGTTTTTCAGAGGACATAGCTCCAGAAAAGCTCTTTGAGCAGATGAACTATATTTATAAGTGTAATTGCTGTATGGTGTCTATATTTTGGCTTCACGAACCGTGCCTACATTCTTCGGCTCATCAAGAGCTGACATAGAATCGTCCACGAACCGCAGTACTTCCTCCATCATCGCCGGCGTGAAATTATGAGCCACGCCTTCGAAACCAACATCTTCCAAGTGAACGCCGCCATCACCGAACCAGCCCCCAGGAGCAATAGCCTTTTTCAACCACGACAGAAACGGCTCCGAAAGACGATAGGGAACCAGTTTATCCGCCAGTCCAGACAGATTCAGAATCCTCTTTCCCTTCAAATGACGGTTTAGAAGAGGCAGTAAACGTTCCTTATCCTGAGGAGTAGGATCCGGTAACTTGCCCACTTTGACAGGCCCATTCTTGATATAATGCTCAGTCTGGCTCAGCAGAAACCCAGCTGGATCATTCTTCTCCACTACATCCAATAGACTCTTCGGGAAATGCTCCGAACCCAGGAACTTCGCGCCTGGAGTGTCACCCCGTTTCCACGAGGACAGTTTCGACAGTCTCGCTCGATCCGTCATCACATTCACATAGTCTGGCGCACCCACAACAACAACACCCGCCGTGACACGTGGTTCATGCAACAGACACAACCACACCGCATGTCCTCCGAGCGAAATCCCCAGAGCGAAATGCGTTGCTATCGTCCTTTCGCCCTTAGGAAAGATATACCCAGGCAGAAAATCAATCAACATCGAAACATCTCGTGCCGTAGTCACTAAACCCTATCAACCCCACCCTCGCTTTCCACGAGCACTCATTCCCTCGTAGGCTGATCACTTACTATACACCGAAAACATATCCTGCGCATGCCTCTCATTCCCATTCCTCCACGCATGATTCGCCGCTTCATCGACCTGCCTACTCCCATGATTCCGTGCATCAAAAGCGACCGCAATCAATCCTCTACTTCGTCCTGAACCCTTTTCTTTTAATTTCTGATTCCAGTAATCGACAACCGTGGTGGCAACACCAGCCATGTCCTCCTGGCTATCCAGCCGCGGATGCAGCAGCCACAGACAGACTACCTCGGTAGTCTCCGGCGGAAGCTCATCGAGGCCGAAGACGGTGGTTAGAATGCCGGCCACGTGTAGGGGCTGTTTGGAAAGTGTCGATGACGGGGCATTGTAGCCGTAGAGGGGGGATATTGATGTGACCATTGCGACACGCGATATTGAAGCGTACTGTGGTCAATTGAGAATTGGGTAGAGGAAGATAATTATTACAGAGAGTGTAGTACGCGGTGCTGATTGATGCATCGGCACGGTGCTGTGGGGGAAGCTGTCGGGAGAGCCTGCCGATGAGACCCTTCCTTCCCCGAAGCTCCTCTTCCTTCATAGCGTCCCATCCCCATATTTTATATGTATAATTTAATGTAATTTTAAGATCTATCTATTTATTTTAAATTCCTTTTTAATATGTATTTTCTTTTACCAAATAAGTGATATAGTAAATTTTAGATCATAGTTTATATATGATTTTTGTTGAGGTATTAGGATATAAAAGATGGCTATTTTATATGGATTACATGGGTGGCCGGCTTGCTTGTGGAATACGTTAATAGTCTGTCTTACATTATGTTAAAATAGTGAGCTTGTTGCTATCCTAATTATTCTGTGGATAATTCCCCTCTTAGACCACTACCTGCTAGTGTATTTTCGTAACGGTGAGCGGTTTGTACAGGGGAGTGGTGGATTACGTTACCAAACTTCGGGATGAACTATCAACAAATTGTTCCCTACAGACTCATATTGTCCTTTTTCTAAAAAATCGCAAATGGCTAACCTTACCGTGGCATCAAAGGATAATAACGCTCTCAGCCTTCCCATAATTCTTGCTTTATCTTTCCTGTCGCAAATTGATTCGTCACGTAAATTTACTCTCAATTATGAGGACAAAGCCTCGTTGAATTCCAACGGAGAATACGCCGAATTTACTACTGACGACGCTGATAAATTTGTAAATGACGCAGTTCTTCGGTATGCTCAGAAAGAACTGACTTCTTTGATTGTTGGCAACCAAGACGACGTATGTATCATGCACAATCCATTGTTTTTATACAATTTGACCATTCTAATCCGTAAAACCGGCCCAGGTCACGGAGTGGTTGTCCCGGAGCACGTCCCTTACTTCTCCCGATTTCAAGACTGTGGAGCAGTCAGTTAGCGAGCTGGATTCGCATCTTGTCCTCCGTTCCTACGTCGTTGGTTACTCCCTGACCCTTGCTGATATTGTAGTATGGGGAGCTCTCCGTGGTAATAGGGTATCAACCGCAGTAAGAAAGAAGTACATCAATGTTGATCGGTGGTTTGATTTTATCGAATCTTCCAATTCCTGGGTTGCTCCTGTTATCGCTGGTTTGGAGAAGACTGCTTATGATAGAAGGGCTGCAGCAAGTGCAGCTGGGGCTAGTTTCAACATAGGTCTCAAAAATACTGAAAATGGTATTATCACTCGCTTCCCCCCGGAGCCTTCTGGATATCTGCATATTGGTCATGCAAAAGCCGCATTACTGAACGACTATTTTGCACATGAGTATCCTTGTCCCTCGTCTCGACGGGCCCTTATCTGTCGTTTCGATGATACAAATCCATCAAAGGAGAATGAGGAGTTTCAGGAATCGATACTGCTGGATCTGTCTTTGCTTGGAATTACCCCAGATCGAATCTCGTATTCTAGCGACTACTTTCAACAAATGTTTGATGCCTGTATTCAATTAATCAAGGATGGAAAGGCATACGCCGATGATACGCCTAAAGTAAACATGCAAGAACAGCGGATGGACGGTATTGCCAGCGCCCGTCGAAAAATGTCGGTCGAAGAAAATCTGGCCAGATTCGACGACATGAAGACCGGTTCCGAGGAGGGTCTAAAATGGTGCATCCGAGCAAAGATTTCCATAGATGACCCGAATAAGGCACTGCGTGATCCTGTAATATACCGCTGTAACTTGCAGCCTCATCACAGGATGGGGACAACATGGAAGATGTATCCGACTTATGACTTTTGTGCACCCTTCTTGGATTCGCTGGAAGAGGTTACCCATGCATTACGAACAAACGAATACCGAGATCGCAACGCCCAATATCATTGGATGCAAAATGCTTTGGGTATTCGCAAGGTTGATATTTGGGACTTTTCACGCCTCAACTTTATTAAAACTGTTCTCTCAAAACGAAAACTGACTACGCTGGTTGATACTGGTGTAGTCTGGGGTTGGGACGATCCTAGAATGCCAACTGTCCGCGGTATTCGCAGGCGAGGTATGACGATACCAGCCTTACGCGAGTTTATCCTGAAGCTGGGGCCTAGTCAAAATATATTGAACTTAGATTGGACCACATTTTGGGCAACAAACAAGAAACACATCGATCCGATTGCAGCACGGTATACGGCAATCCCGAAGGAAAACGCGATAATTGCCAATGTAGCCGGGATCGATACCCCAAACACTATCGAAAAACCGAAACATAATAAAAATACCGGCTTGGGAACCAAGAAAGTTTGTTTGAGCAACGAAGTGTTTATCGGACAGGAAGATGCCAAGTCCTTCTCGCTGAATGAGGAGATTACGTTGATGAATTGGGGAAATGCTGTTGTCTCCAACATTTCTACTGAACCTACAACTGGGAAAGTGACGGCATTAGACCTGCAGCTTCACTTGCAGGGAGACCCTAAGAAAACAGAAAAGAAAATCACTTGGCTCGCGACCACTCCTTCAAATCTTGTTCCTGTAGAATTAGTCAATTTTGACTATTTGCTTACCAGAGATAAAATTGAGAAAGGTGAAGAGGTTACTGATTTTCTCAACGCCCAGACTGAATTTCGAACTGAAGCGTGGGCAGATTGCAATGTGGTCAATCTTGCTGAAAACGATATCATTCAATTTGACCGCGTGGGCTATTTCAGGCTTGATCGTGCTTTCCATGACGGCCAACCTGCGATCTTCTTTAACATTCCAACGGGAAAAAGAAATTGAAGATGTATCCTGATTCGTTTCCTATGCTTTGGTCGTTTATTCAAATAAAGGTAATCAAAAACTCGATTCTAAACATGTTGTGATAAATCCAGCAATGACAGACGTCTCAAAGCAAATGAAAACACATTTGACATAATTTCTTTCAGGAGTTGAGATCTAGAGATTGTTCAATTGAATAATCGTGAGAAGAAGTGAGAATCAGGAAACTAGCTATACAGATGAGGGGTAGGCTCAATGATCAATGCTACTCGTCATTCCCTTATCCTCATAACCTACGGTCTTTTTGAAAGCTCGTATCCGAATGGTTTGAGTAAAGACACAAATCTCAATTTCCAATAGGCTGGCCGACACCAGTTCTAGAAGCAACATCAAGTGTTAGAAAATGCGCCTTTTTGGTCTGGCGGTTATTATTTGATATCAAGGAAATCGGGTATTACCAGTCGGAATCATCGTCCGAAGAACCATAATAATAATTACCTTCTCTCTGCTGTCTATCCAAAGCATCATTGCAGGCTTGATCCGCGACCTGGTTATCCGCCCTAGGTATCCAAGTATACGTCACACTTCCTGCTTCTTTGACTCGATCATCGAGGTCAGACGCCCGCTCGATAAGATCCCGATTCGTAACCTCATAGCCAGCCGCGTTCGTCCAGCCGTTCCGACACCACTTGTATATCCATTCCGTCATGCACCCGGTAGCGTACTTGGAATCTGAAAAGATTTCGAGATGAAAGTCTGTGTATGAGTCTAGCTCCTTGAATTTCTCCAGGGCAAGTTCGAGTGCGAGAATGATGGCAGTGATTTCAGCACGCTGATTCGTCGGCCTGGCTGAAGCTGAATTTAAATCTCGCGTAAAGCACTTGTACTTGCCCCATTTGTTCTTGATGCAAGCTGAAGCAGCACCTATGGATCCGGGCAGTCCGTTACGTCTACAACCGCCATCGACGTAGATTTCCATAATGTAGCCCATGATCGACACCAGTATGGTGGAGGTGATGGTGTTGAGTCTGTTGACTGCGTTTTTGAGACGTAAGCTATGTAGCTACCTGAGCCGAGCGTGGAACAATATCAAACGAACGCCAATTTGATGGAGTTGCTCTACAGTGACAGCTACATACGTAGAGGAGAGATCGCAGCTGCGGGGCCCGAAACAGCTAGTCCTCCTTCCCAAGGCGCTCGTGCCTCAAGTAAGAGAAGATCTTTGTTTAGTTCGGACCAATATTTATCCGGTCAATGCTCTGTTCTACCAATAAGAGCCAAATCAACCGCCGCTACCCTTGAAGGTTGCCCTTTTTGGTGTTATATAGACATATTTATTGAATATACTGCCATTGGTGGCGGATTCCCTGTCATCAGAAAGTGGGAGCCCGATACCAGCCGCGCCGGCCGTCAGACGTTGTCCGTGTTTAGAAGACGCAACTGTTGAACCCGTCTGCACCATGGTTAGGAACAAATCTCGTGAAAGTCCTGTACATGAAGCATCGGAAAACCAGAGTACTTCTCGAACTTAAATTACTAAATTGAACCAGCTTGTTGATGACTAATAGCTAGCCACATGACCAGATGTTGCCAACCGCTTTGTATGGTTCTTTAAACCTTCATTATATTGCCACTTCCACTGGCCCTTACAGCAGAGGGCCGACATCATGCTTCCTTAAATGTCTTTGAAGGACACGCGAAAGCTGCTTCCTGTTCATTAATGATTATAATGTGTCCTTCCCAGGATACAACCTTGGTATTTTCATCCATCTCCTAAAGCGCATTTTACAGTGAGACTAATAGTCAAGTTCTATAGACCGCTTCGGCAACCAATGTTTTTGAGGATATTTTTCTCGGACATAATGCCACACAAGTGATTGGCTCATCAAATAGCAATCTCACAACGGCAAAGCAGATTACTGTCGAACCAGGGGCTACACAGTGCCTTGGAGATTTTGCGGATACGACGGTGCAACAAGTCCTCAACAATCGCTGTCGTGAACCGAGTCCAGCTGTGAAAACACGAACAAATACCGCTGTTTTTGAGCGACATCATGGACTCGGACACCCACTTGGGTCTGCCAGCGCAGCGATTACATAAGTACATAAAAGTACTGATGTATTTCTCATTCCATAACACCTGTCTTTGGCTTTGTTAGCCCTCAAATCACCAGATATCTTAACCCTTGCGTTCAGATGACCTATGTTTACTCGGTCCCCTGCTGCGTGACAGTGCATGCTTTAACCATCCCTTCAATGGGACTGGACCTGTTATTTCTCGATTCTGATCGCAAGAAGTAAAATGCTATCCATTTTCTTCGGCATAATTAGCCGTGGTACCACGCCTCGTAGCTCGCGGGTCGCTGAGCATGACCGGTCTACGACCTATTGGCCTTGCCGACCGGTCAATCGAAGCAAGGTAAAAGTACCATAAGTGCAGTTTTCATGAGCCTGACTCTCTCTCTCTATTAGAATGAACGAAGATGGAATTCAATTTCGCAGAATTACGGAGTATGCGCACCCGCACATATTTGGCGCTCTGGGGGGTTCACAATTGTTTCAAGTTAGCGGCTAAGCATTTGATCTTGACCAGTGGGATGCTCAAAGACTGCTTCCTACGGAGTAGCGCAGCGGTTAGATCATCTCGTAGTAGAATAGACTACGATTATTCGCTGATGTTTCGCGCCCACGACGTTGCTTCACAATGCATGGCCTTCATTTGGTGGCGAATGGTTGCGACGGGACGTAGTGCGACTAATTACGTAGTATATGTCCTTGACTCTCGTTGGCCGTGCTTATTACTTTAGCTATTGCGACCCCACATCCGTGTTTCGGTAAGCGCCCGGGCTGTCTGGCGCTACCGCTGAGATCAGACTAACTTACCAGACATGCGACCTTATATTATTCGAAATCTACCATGTTCTTAACCCGGGGACAACCATTCAGAACCTCTTACATTGTCCCTGAGCCCCCAGACTTTTTCGAAGTGATATTGATGAATGTTTTGCTCACT
Source organism: Talaromyces proteolyticus (assembly GCF_021365285.1). NCBI lineage: Eukaryota > Fungi > Ascomycota > Eurotiomycetes > Eurotiales > Trichocomaceae > Talaromyces > Talaromyces proteolyticus. Next base: position 515,277 of record NW_025764293.1, on the reverse strand, counting down.
TGTAGACTTGAATCATCATGGCAGATCCGCTTTCAGTTACTGCCAGTGTAGTAGCATTGGCTGGGTTTGCTTTTCAGACTAGCAAATCGCTTTACCAAGCTGTCGAGAGCTTCAAGAGCTCGAAGAGAGCTATCCGTGAGCTGCGCGACGAAGTCGAATCGTTGACTGGAGTCCTTGAAACGTTAACACAGATCGCTGTCGAGTATGAAGATCAATTAAAATCCTTGAAACTTCCGCTATTACGGTGCGGTAAGGCCTGCAGGGAATTCGAAGAAACTATCAACAAGTGTGTGGCGCATGCAGGCGGGCAGAGGACAAGCTTTCGTGACTGGGCGAGGTTGCAGTATATGGGAGGTGATATCGCAGACCTTAAGACCACTTTGGCGGGATATAAATCAACAATCAATGTTGCCATTGGTGGCGCGACTTTGTAGGTTTTTCAGTTCCTCAATTTTCTTTGAAAATTCTGGGAGGTTGCCGGAGAGATGGCTGATAAGCATTAAATGTAATAGTCGTCAAGCCGCCGTCACTACCGAGGTCCTCGACAATTACAAGAAGATGATTGACGAGGCTACGTCAGATCTGCAGGAGCACCTACAGATTATTGATGAGAGAATGCAGTCACTCTTAGAGCAAGGACGGCCACTTCAGACCCGACACGCCTCTGAGGTTGAGGAAATCATAGAAGAGAAAGAGAGCATAGGACAGTGCCTAGCAATTTGCAACGACGTTTCACAACTTATAGAGAGATTTCAGTCTCGCTCAGATCGGATCTTTCATACGTCCAACAAATCACCTTCAAGAGATAGTGGTTCACTATCTGCTGCAGAAAATTTGACAAAGAACATGCTTATGGATTTCCAAAAAAAGTTATCTACAAACCAAACAGACCTTAAAGCCCGACTCCTGGAGCTAGAAAGCCGATTAAAGAATTATCCTCGGCAGGGTGAGGCAATGAAAGAGCAAGATGCTGCTATACTGAAGGCTATGAGAGAAGAAAGAGACAGCCTTAGTCAATGTCTAACAATTTGTGCTGACGCATCCGATCTTACGGCAACCGCGCGGACCAATGTGTATGAGGATGTATCATCTGCAGATAATGCACATCAATTAGTTGTGTCGACAATAGGGGATCTAATATCAGCGAAACACATCATAACTGGGTCCAATTCAATTCAATGGCTCGGCCAAATGTCTGATGATACGATACAGAAGCTTTCTGGTGATAGCAGACGCATTATTCCCCAGAACGAAGCTGTACAAGTACGGGCGGAAAAGGATGAGTTTCATAACCGGTATGGTGCTGGACACCAGCTCGAACGCCGACACTCTGAGCAACACCGACCTCCTCCTAGTGGAAGCCTATAGGTATTCGCATTACCCCTAGGTAGGCTTTTAGTGCATCGTGATGGAACATTAATTCATATCATACTTTGGTCATTTAGGGTTTCTTTTTTTCTGGCCTAGCTTGCTTTCTTTGTTTGCGCCTGCCAACCGGTTCTACGTAGCCTTGTCGTACCTTGATAAATGAGCGAGAAAGGACATATGCCTATAATACTTCAAACAAAACCATTTAATTTTCTTGGTCCTTTGTAGAATCTTCTACAACGCGGATCCCCCGACAGAACAGCCACAGATCACGTCACGTATCGACGCTAACATTAGCTCGTACCATTCCTTCGCTAAGCACCAGAACTTTCTTAGGGAGTCATGGAGATCACTTTGCCAGCCGCTGAAAATAGCGGGAGGCTAGATTGAACTCATCTCGGCATAGTTGGAATGCACTTTGTGAGTATCATGTGTGTAATGCGTCAGAAACGAGCTTCTCAAGTGAACTTGAAGGGGGACTCATGAACATGCTATATTGAATATACTGGATGTGGCTAGTGCAGCTCCACGTGGGCCCGTTCCTCGCCGCTGCTTGGCGCCGAGGCCCAGCCAGTAATCCGCCATATTTATCACCATATGTCAAGTGCTGTCTCCTGATCAATATACTCACTGGCGTGACGCCGTGTTCTTGGGTTGACTATCTTGTTTTTACCTGGCATTTGTGTCTGAGCGAAAAACGATCCCAGTTCACGATTTACCTCGGCATGGGCCTGTCGCTGGCTTGAAGAGCGGAACGAACCTCGTGGCCCCGTGAAACGGTTAGTAACCACCGCTGCTGTCCTACAACATACACCAGGAATATTGAACGCTTACGTGATTACTTTGTGCAGGGCCCAAGGCAAGCCATAAATTGACTGCCCTTGTCTCTATCCAGCCTGCAGAATGGCAGAGTCCAGCGGAGCCCAAAATAATTCTTCAGCCAACGAGCTCGGAAATGGCTCCAAGAAACTACACCACCGCATTCCCTCCCTGAAAGGCTCGCCGGTCAAGATTACTACATCTACTGAGCTGGAGGAAGGAGCGGCATCTTCACCCCTTTATGCAAGCAACGTGGTCGATCAACCAATTCGAGAGGTGAGCTTTGACAATCTACTACGAAGGCAAAGGCTACCGTGCTGGGATGAAATGTTCTTATTGATACACCCCAGGACTCACCGCTCGACGATGACGAGATTTCTCGACCACCCTTTCCCGGGCCCTCAACACCCTCTGCCACTCGAAACGTGCAGTTCTCCCGAAATGCGTCCGACAATGAGCTACAAGAACAAGGGCGATCACGGGCATCTTCAATTGCGCCAGATGAGATTGATGTACTATCGAAAGATAGAAAGCAGTCTATATTTAACAAACTGAAGGCATTCGCCGCCACCCCGTCTTTCCCTTCCTCGCACTCCCGTTCTGCAAGCGTTGCCACTGCTTCTGGTGTAAACGACCTTCGTCCTGCGAATGACCCACAAACCCCGACATCTGAACGTGAGGAATTCCGATTCCCGGCAGCCCTCGATGAAGAGAGCGAAGGAGACGCGGATGGCGAGGAAAGTGGAGGGGAACAGCGGCTGAATCGGTTGCGGAGAAAGAAGAAAAAGCAGCAGCGTCCACCACGCAGGGTGGACACCGATTCTCCCGGCCCGCAGACTTCCCCAACAACCCCGAAAGTGACCAATGCGCATCCGGGGCTTTTTTCGTTTAATTCTTTCCACCCGTCTGATATACAACGGCCTAGCATGTTCCGCAGAGCTACTGCCGACTTCTCTCCTCAAATGCGTGAACTTCGTGATGGTGTCTCTGAGGATGAAGGTAGGGATAGGTTGAATATGGATTCGCACTGGAGGAAACGAAGTACTGCATGGCTGTCCACTGCCCGTGGCTTGACGAATGGCGGACGTCAAGATACCCAGAATAGCAACAACGACGAGAGGAGACCTAGTAATTTCCGACGCTTAGCTACCCTTGGTGGGCCATCTGGGGAGCAGGAAGGCTTTAGAGAAGCTTGGAGAAGACACAAAGCCGAAAGGGGCTCGAGCTTGAGCGCACAGAAGTGGCGCCAAATCAAGGCAGGACTGAAACTGATCGGACAGAGACGCAAGGCAGAGAATACCGTCGATCATGTCAAATCCGCCGAACTTCTTGCGGAACTCACGTCCGGAATTCCTGCTGCTCTAATCCTCGCCAGTATGTTTCAGCGTGATGAGCATGGGAGCAGGCGTATCCCTATCCTACTTGAACAGCTCAAAGTTCAGATCACAGACAGCCGTATCGACTCGAACCATGGCGATAGACATTTGGTTTTCAGAATCGAATTGGAATACGGAAGCGGGATGACTCGCATGAAGTGGATAGTGCATCGCACTTTGAGAGACTTTGCCAATTTACATTTGAAATACAAGCTCCAGATCGGTACACAAAAGTACATCCAACTCAAGAATCCAGACGCTGGAAACGGTCTTCCTCGATTTCCGAGAAGTGCATTCCCGTACCTGCGAGGAGTTCGAGGTCTTGATAGCGAACGCGAAGAGGAAGAGGAAGACGGCGGCGGCTATGAGACCGGTGCTGAAGCAAGCGGGAATGAAGCTCGCCGTAAGATGAAGAAGCGGCGCTCTTCTTTTGCAATTGCACGTCGTCGGTCCAGTATTGGACCTGCTCAGGAGGGCTATACTACAGCGGGAGAAGGCGCCGGCGCCGGCACGGGTGAGAGAAGGTCTTATTCTGAACGACAACGAAAGAAACTAGAAAGTTACTTGCAAAAGATGATACGGTTCTTGATTTTCCGTCCCAACAGCAACCGTTTGTGCAAGTTCCTCGAATTGTCTGCCCTCGGTGTCCGGCTTGCCGCCGAAGGAAGTTATCATGGAAAGGAAGGCTTCTTGGTGATACAGTCAGCGAAGGGTCTTGATTTCCGTAAAGCCCTTACGCCGTCCCTGATCAAGAAGAGGCATTCGCCTAAATGGTTCCTTGTGCGCCACAGCTATGTTGTTTGTGTCGATTCTCCCGAGGAGATGAATATATACGACGTTTTCCTCATCGACCCTTTTTTCAAGATTCAAGCACAAAAGGTACGGCTGAGAGACCAGAATGCAATGGACATTGCTCGATCTGCCAAGCAGTCGGCAGCCCATCCTCAGCACCACACACTTAGACTTGAGAACTCGGAGCGGAAACTCCGACTTCTCGCGCGCAATGAAAGACAATTGCATCAATTCGAAGATTCTATTCGGTTCATGGTTGATAATACACCATGGTCGAGACCAAATCGTTTTGATAGCTTTGCACCAGTACGGAAAAACTGCTTTGCTCAATGGCTTGTGGACGGACGTGATCACATGTGGCTGGTATCGCGGGCTATCAATCAAGCAAAGGATGTGATCTATATCCACGACTGGTGGTTGAGCCCGGAGCTTTATATGCGACGGCCAGCTGCAATCAGTCAGAAGTGGAGACTGGACAGACTCCTTCAGAGAAAAGCCCAAGAAGGCGTCAAAGTCTTTGTGATTATGTACCGCAACATCAATTCGGCTATTCCTATTGACTCGGAGTATTCAAAGTTCTCTCTACTGGACCTTCATCCTAATGTCTTTGTGCAACGATCGCCCAACCAATTCCGACAGAATACTTTCTTCTGGGCTCATCACGAGAAATTGTGCATTATCGATCATACGCTTGCGTTTGTTGGAGGAATTGATTTGTGTTTTGGTAGATGGGATACACCCCAGCATCTACTTACTGACGACAAACCTACTGGCTTCGAAACGAGCGAGGTGCCGAGAGACTCCGACAACTGCCAGCTCTGGCCAGGCAAAGACTACTCCAACCCGCGTGTCCAAGACTTTTACGATTTGGACAAGCCTTATGAGGAAATGTATGACCGCAATGTTATTCCCAGAATGCCATGGCATGATATTTCCATGCATGTTGTAGGCCAGCCGGCCCGTGACCTGACAAGGCACTTTGTACAGCGGTGGAACTACATCCTACGTCAACGAAAGCCAACCCGACCAACTCCATTTTTGCTTCCACCGCCGGATTTCAATCCTGCCGACTTGGAAGCCCTCGGCCTCGATGGAACTTGTGAAGTCCAAATATTGCGTTCCAGCAGTATGTGGTCGACGGGTACGCCAGATGTGACAGAACACAGCATCATGAATGCCTATGTCAAGCTGATTGAGCAGTCTGAGCATTTTGTGTATATTGAAAACCAATTTTTCATCAGCACCTGTGATATTGACGGCAGGAAGATCGAGAACCTGATTGGAGAAGCTTTGGTAGAGCGAGTTATCCGAGCCGCGCGGAATGGCGAGACCTGGCGTGCTGTCATCGTCATCCCCCTTATGCCTGGCTTCCAAAACACGGTTGATTCTGAAGGAGGTACTAGTGTGCGTCTGATTATGCAATGCCAGTACCGCAGTATCTGTCGCGGCGAGACATCTATATTCGGGCGTCTCCGAGCTGAAGGCATTGAGCCGGAGGATTATATCCAATTCTTCAGCCTGCGAACCTGGGGCAAGATCGGACCGAAGAAGCAGATAGTAACTGAGCAGTTATATATCCATGCAAAATGCATGGTGGTCGATGACCGAGCAGCAATCATTGGATCTGCGAATATCAATGAACGGTCTATGCTAGGCTCACGCGATTCGGAATGCGCCGCTGTAGTTAGGGATACCGACATGATTTGGTCCACGATGAACCAAAAACCGTATCTTGTCGGCCGGTTCCCGCACACGCTGCGAATGCGGCTAATGAGAGAGCATCTCGGCATCGATGTCGACGAGATACTGGAACGCGACATTGCGACTGAAGCTGCATCACGCAGTCGACGGAACAGCAAAGACAATGACTCCACGGGCAATCAAAGCGACCACCACACCGAGACAGAATCCCTGGAGCGCGAGAAGCAAAACGAGAGGGAGATGATTGAACGCCGCCATCGGATTCAAGACGAATTTCTTACCCGCTCGGAAGATATGCACAGTTTCAACCACGACGTCGACTGGGAGCAAGGCAATAACCCGAATTTGAAGTCGAACCGGAAACTCACTGCAGACCCTAGAGTTACGGAGAACGCGGAACATCGAAAGGATGTTGACGGTAATGGCGCTGATCGGATGAAAACTAGCATCGAGACTGGCGTTGGTTTTGGCAGAGATTCTGCCTTACTAGGCAATGACACTGAAGTGCTCGTCAAAGACATGGCTTCCGAGGGTAAAGGGACATTGGCCAAACCGAAGAAAACCTCGAAAAGCGCTGGGAACGGTCAAGTCGGCAACGGAGATATCAAAGAGCATGTCCTACCGCCTACCCCCGGCCAGATTCATGATGACGGATCGCTGGAAACCACTGCCCCGACGCATCTGCCACCATTGCCGCAAACCAACGACGTTGATATCGGCGGCCCACGAGACCAGGTAGGTTCATCCGAATACTCACACCCTCTCGCAGCGGCCCTCAGACAACCATTCGTCGACGAACACTGCATGAAAGATCCCGTCAACGACGTGTTTTACTACGACACATGGCAGACGATTGCCGAAAACAACACCAAGATATACAGAACGGTGTTCCGCTGCATGCCCGACAGCGAGGTCACATCCTGGAAGGAATATAAGGAGTACACTGCCTATGGCGAAAAATTCGCCGAGGCACAAAACAACCGGCCCCACGCCGCACAAGCGATGAAGTCGCACCAATCCAGTAGCCAGGATGAGAAATCGACTGCTATCGATGCTGATTTGGTTAATTCCAACTCTCACTTTTCCAAATTCGAGGCTATTGACGGGTCTTCTGAGCTTGGCTCCGATATACCGCCTGTCCCAAGCCAGAAACCAAATACCACACTATCCGAAACACTCTCGCCAGATGACGAGAAAACAGCCCTAAAGGACTCTGACGAAAAAGGTAGCCACGCCGCAACAGACATCGAATCCGAAGCTGCTCCTCTTCCTCCTACTGGGCACGAAAACAAAGACCGGTCTGGCTCTGGCACGCAAACCGTCGGCTACTCAGCTGCTCTCAACATGAACATGAACGCGTCTCAATCCTCGCAACAACGGCGACGACGACGCACAATGACACGGGGGTCGAAGGGAGGGTTTCATACCTCTGACGGCGTGATTGATACGCGACACGCGGAGGAGCTTCTTGATATGGTGCAGGGTCATTTGATTAGTTGGCCGTATAATTGGTATGTACTTATCCTTGCGCCTTTTATCTTTATGCTTGTGAGGGTTGTTTGTTCTAATGTGTCGCAGGCTCGAAAAGGAGGAACAGGGAGGCAATTGGCTCTACACGCTAGACCAGATTTCGCCGATTGAAATCTAGTAAGTTTCCTCCTCTGTCTTACCTAGGGTTAGGAAGGTGGCTAATGGTGGTAGTAATTAATCACGACCTTTCTTCTGTCTACATCATCGGGGCATATTCAATTAGAACGCGTTGAGCGCGTATCCATATCATATCATATTAGCGTTATTCATAAGAGTATCATGCTATACCAATAAAATACAATTTCTTTTAATATACATTTGATTATATTACAATTGTTATTATTATAAATATAAATATAATATCATTGTTAGATTGCTGATGTTTGAGTAATTTCCTGGTTAGTAGGATACATGATTTAGAACGCTTGCTATATAGCACAAGCACAATATGCTGATCGGGGATTGTATACAGGTATTTTGTATTGTAATATACGGAGAAAGTATGTTTTTGTTTTTTTTCTTGTTTCTTTTCCTTTTTCCGACTTCGCTGTTGATGGTTTTCTTTTTGAGAGGTTTTATACATGTTATTATTACGAAAAAACTCTTCACATAGGGGCAGGGGCAGTGGCATCCACCTACGATTGCAGCAAGAAGTGTGGTGTGAATCACTACAACACCGAGTTTGAGACATCGCTGTTGGAAGGATAGTAAGGGGGGGATTCTTGTTATAAGAAGTGCTGCACTGCTAAGAGGAGGGAAGTCGGCACACTCAGTGGACTGTAAAGGTTACTATGGCTTTATCAGCTGTCATTTCAACGTGAAAGTTACCGGTACTCGGATAATTTTTATTTCAAACTATTTTTAAATGTTTTAGTTGAAAATGTGAAGATTCGTCAGATGTCGTTGCATGTCCTGATTGGTCAATTTCGATTTAGTAAGACTGAGTCGCTCCAACAAATAACAAGTTAGCATAGGCGTGATAGATTGATGTAACAGCCAGTAGCCAGTTGTCACTCATTGGGGTGTTTTTCCTGCCATTTCTTCCATCCTACCTGTTTGATATGTCTCTAATACTGGCCATAAGAAAGTCACCCAGCTTTTTATTTTAAACAGTGCAATCTCCAGCTAAACTATTATCTAACCTCTCTCTTTAAGTTTCAGTAAAGGCAAAAAATTGAAATACAAAATGGGTGGAGGCTCTGCACCGCCACTAAGACCCGGACACGTTAAGTGGCTCAGCCCCCGTCTCCACTATGGTCGGAAATGCCTGTGCTTTTAACCACATCCAATCATCGCCATCATTATTAATACGAGTGTGCATGCTATACTAATGATACAATTCCCTTCAATATACGTGTAAATATAAAATTACTATTTTGAATATAATTAGAAATATAATGGTTATATTGGCAATATTTGAGTAATTCCTTGGCGAGAAGGGTACTAGTGGCGGCCTGACAGCTCCCAGGAATAAGGCAGGGCCCTATATTTCACTAGCCAAAGTCAAACTGGCTCGGAGCTTGCGGGCCAGTCGGGGAATGCGGCCAGATCCCGGTTAGTCCAGTAATAATCTATCTCAGGCCAAAGGCAACGTAATTAGTTGGTAAAATGATAAGGTGTCATTATACGAGGACATTCTAATTGTATCGAATAAAGGGTTGATTCAGGAAGAAAAGAACAACGGCACCGTATTACTATTAATATAGTAAGGTTGATACTACTTTAATAGATTGAGTGCGGATCTGCACGAAATCATACAGGTCATATAGCAGAATACGGAAAAATTTTTCCTTTTTTCCTGCATTATACGGCAATGCCCCCACTAGTATGGAGACCTGCTGAATCATAATAAAACAGTTGCATGCCAGATTATACAAAAATATTTATTACTGTTACTGTCCAATCGCAGATGAGCAAAGCATGCATCGTATGTCCCAAAGTGGACGGACGGCCAGTCCTATTATGGTTAGGGGCTATGGGTGGCTGAGCCCGCGCCAGTTACGTCGCGATTAGATGCCAGAACAGAACAGCAACACTATTCGATGCTCGATTGAGGCTAGATTACGATGCGCAACTTGCTTTTTTGGGCCAGGCGGGGTATGGACCGTGCCCTAGCCTGCTTTTGGAAGGCACATACCACTCCCCTTTGGGCATGGCCAGCTCCTTCCCGAAAGAAGAAGCTTGTTGCTCTCCTACTCGAGGGTGCTAGTCCGTGGTAGTGATTTCAGCCACCGGCCTTCTCCACCCCCCGACGTCCTACTGTCCTCCTACTCCCATCCATCCCTCTGTTGGAGAGTCGGCCTTCGCCCGTAACTTCTCTGCCTAATAACAGTAATATTTATCTGATATTTATATTATTATTTATCATTTATCATTTCTATTGTTGTTGCCCTTAATTGTTTAATACGAGGCCCTCTTCAGCCACATTGTGTCTTGCTCATTTCCCCTCTTCTGATCTGCATCCCATTTCATACCCACACACCTGCTCTTGAGATGGGCTCGTTTCGACCCTGCGAGAATTCCTGACTTGATTCGATTTTATTGCTGGCTGCGTTCAGAAGAGTGTAGTTGGAGCTCCGTCAACAGCTGGAGTGAGTAGTGAAAGAGTTGGCCGCCAGTCATGGACAATAGTGCTTTCGATAATTTGCAATTCATCGACCGGCAACATACGACAGACTCGTATCCTCCGAGTACCGCCACTGTGACACCAGACTCACATGGCAGCGATAGCAATTCACATGGCCTTCGGTTTTCCGTAGCACAGAACCACCCCGCTATCACAACTCAGTCAAATGGGATGCACCAGCAAGCCTATCCGCTAATGGACCAGAGCGGCCAGTCGAGAAGATCGTCAATAGTATACGATTCTGTCACCGGCGATCCTGTCGGCTACGGCTTTGGCCCATCACCCAACCAGAGCACTACTAACAACAATGCATCACCAAGCATAATGTTTCCTGCCGGAAACCCGCAACTTCAGCAGTCCCAGCAGCAACCCGGCGGCTTCTATGACGGTGCCGAGCGCTTCAATCTGGACACGGGATATGATTCCGCTCCTTTCACGACTTCGCTGGATCCAATGTCCGCCTTCAACAGCTACGTAGCGCCTGACAATTTTCAGAACGCACCGATGAATATGCAACTAGCATATGGCGTTTCGACAGCGCAAACCGTGCCGCCGCAGCCGATGAATATGGTTTTTCCAGGGTCTACTTACGCGCCTATGTTACAGCACCAATTGCACGATCCGAATACTTCTGGGTCTATGAACCAAGAGAACTGGCCGAATATGTCGAATTTTGATTTGTCTTTGTCTGGCCAGAATTTACAATCTATACCCCTCCCTGGAAGCCCGGCGCCACAGAATCGCCTCGCTATGCAGATCAAAAATAAAAACGACTCCAATGTTGCCTCTTCCTACGTTCCATCTGAAGCTCAGCCTCGTCGGATATCCAAGCAAACCTCTGTTAATAATACTCCATTCATACCAGCTGGTAAAATGCACCTGCTTAACTGCCATGAAAGCACACTAACCGAGGGCCTACAGAAATTGCTGCGTCAAAGAAGCCAAAACCTGGAGGAGGAAAAGTTGCTTCTCAGTATTTAAACGCCTATTCAAGCAGCGGCTTTGATATGTTTGGTATCCTGGTAAGCCTGGTAGGGTACATCCATTGCTTATGGTCCGCTGACCGCTGTTTAGGCACGAATAGCAAGCAGGCCAAACCCGGAAATAGATATCGGTGCTGTTGACATGTCATGCGCGTTTATCCTTTGCGACGTCACATCCCATGACGATCCTATTGTATACGTATCTGACGCCTTTGAAAGACTGACTGGCTATACAAAGCACGAAATTCTCGGCCGAAATTGTCGCTTCTTGCAGGCACCTGATGGAAAAGTTGACCCCGGCATAAAGCGAAAATTTGTTGACGACCAGACAGTATATCGGCTTAAAGAGAAGATTCGCGCTCGAACTGAAGTCCAGGTCAGCATGATCAACTATAAAAAAGGGGGACAGTCTTTTATGAATCTGTTGACCATGATTCCGATTCAATGGGGCTCGTCCGAATACAGGTTCTATGTCGGCTTCCAGGTCGACCTAGTCGAGCAGCCCCAGGCAGTCACAAAACGGAATGCGGGTACGTCCTGATAGTCACCCCGCCACCTTTCTTTGGAGCATTATTTTTCTGAGAAGTGAGATAGATGGTTCTTATACAATCAACTACCAGCGGGACCAGCTTCCCCGGTACGTTCTTCACGCGCCAGATTCACGAAAGACCCAGGCCAGCTTGTTCAAAAGCATCAGCCACAGCGAGGTGTCTACTCTGTTAAAGTCTTTAGGCGCAGGCACCAAAGACATTTCTAGTCGATACCTCGATCGCATGCTACTCGAGAATTCGGACGACGTCATTCATGTTTTGTCGTTGAAGGGACTCTTTCTGTATCTGTCCCAGTCCAGCAGCCGACTCCTTGAATACGACCCAAGTGAGCTTGTAGGGAAGTCGATTTCCTCTGTATGTCATCCCAGCGATATTGCTCCAGTTACTCGTGAACTCAAGCAGACAACGGTCGGATCGCCTGTGAGTGTGGTGTATCGGATACAGCGTAAGAATAATGGGTACATGTGGTTTGAGAGCCACGGCTCACTGCACGTCGAGCCTGGAAAAGGACGCAAGTGCTTGATTCTTGTTGGTCGAGAGCGTCCAGTTTATACTCTTGACAAATCAAGCGTTCTGGAAGTCGGCGGCATAGGGGAAAACGATTTGTGGACAAAGGTGTCCATCTCAGGCATGTTCTTATTTGTATCGTCTAATTCACGTGCTCTTCTTGATAGGACCCCTAGTGAAATGATTGGATGTGGAATTCAGGAGTTCATGCGAAGCGAATCGCGCGGCGAATTGGGCAAAGCATTGGAAGTTGGCCGTACCGGTCAGCAGGCGTCATTCAAGCATGAAATCAGACATAAACGCGGCCACGTCTTGCAGGCCCGGACCACTTTGTTTCCTGGCGATGCGACCCCTGGAAGCAAACCTTCTTATCTCGTCGCTCAAACGCGACTGATCAAGTCTTCTCGTGCCAGTTATCTTGCGCAGCGCAATCCCGATCCCAGTGCAACTGGCTTCGTCACATCGACATCCTCCGAAACAGATCCGCAGACAAACGTTTCGCTACAAACAAAACCTACTATTCGGTCAGATTCTGCACAAATAATACATCCCGCACCAACCGAGGCAGGCTCTCATGGGTTACCCTTGGGTAGCCAAGACCAAGCGCTCTTATCAGACACAAACATATTCGAAGAGCTCAAGTCCGTTCGTAGCTCCAGTTGGCAATTCGAATTGCGGCAACTGGAGAGGCATAATCGATTACTAGCCGAAGAGCTTCAGGGTCTGATCACTCGTCGAAAGAAGCGCAAGAGGAAGAAAGGTACTGGTCCGTTAGAGAAGGCCTGTGCGAACTGCGGCACTCGCAACACGCCGGAATGGAGGCGAGGGCCCAGCGGTAATCGCGATCTTTGTAATAGCTGTGGGCTGAGATGGGCCAAGCAGGTAAGAGTTCAGCATCAGAATATGCGGGTTGTCATAAAACTGACCCTTTCTAGAATGGCCGTGTATCACCTCGCAAGTCTGACCAGAATGATAAGAATTCTAGCGCATCATCAGCATCAGCCAAGGCTTCGCCGAGTAGCATCAGCGATGATCGGCCAAATGAGAAGCTGGATTCTGAGCCTTCTGGCCGCACCAGTAACGAGACTGGCGATACCTAGCTTCTACCTATTTCTACCTGGGGATTATCATTTCGTCTCGAATCTCATCAAGTATGGATATGGCCTTCAAGGCTAACGCGAAGCAATCATCCAGTTTGGGCGGAGTAGCCTTGAGCGATGATGAAACCAGTCGATTGGTTGGCCAGATTGAGATATCAGTTTGTTCTAAGTCCAAACCACCGGTCATTGAATGTCGTACAGGTGTTGACTGAAGCGAACATCTACTACACCATTCCTCGCGTGTGACTCAGTCCGTCTTTACGGTGCGTCTCCGCACGCGGGGTTGGCGGCTAGGCCAGTATATAACTAAGGCAATCTATTTATCATAGATATACGACACATACCTAGCCTAGCCATTTATCATCAAAATTGAGAGTATATAAGGACATGACCCAATTTAAATGACTTGAGAATCCTTCGCCCAAGAATAGCATCTAATTTACCCAGTGGGCCCGGCCATGCCGAACAGGGCTGAAGAAGCACGCTAGGCCAGCGCGCTAACACTCCAAAAGGGGCTCAAAACAACGATCCTGCTCCACCAAAGCTGTCGAAAAAAGAAATGAAAAGAAACAAACACCTTGTCCTGAAGAACAATTACAATATCACAGCATCAATAATACTATTGCTCCGCCCTCGTCAGAACTTGTACGTGCAGATTGATATTCATTCAATTTTTGGTCGCTGTATAACGCCTGTCTTTAATTTGTTTTGTTTCTTTTTTTTCCCGCCAGCCCTATTTAACGCACGAGCTTCTTAACGAATCGCAACGTAATCGCGTGCTTCTATTTACCTCGACAGAACCGGCGACTAGTCACTCGTTAACAATATCATATCAACCTCTCGCATTGATACCATAATCTCGGTCCACTTCAGACAAGAGATCGATACAAATGGCGGATAAGGTGTCAATCACAATATGCGGGGATGGTGGATGCGGTGAGTGCATCAATTGAGGGCTTTCAATGACTGAGGAGGAATCTGACGCAGCACAGGAAAGTCGTCGATCACACTGCGCCTAGTACGCAGTCAATGGATTCACGAGTGAGTTGCCTCGTTATCAAACAGGAACAGTTCTTGCTAACAAATATAGATATGATCCTACAATAGGTACGAACCCGCTCACCCTCTTCCACTCCTTCTAACGAAATACACAGAGGACTCATACTCCGTCACCCGCAACATCGACGGCAGCGATTACTTCCTCTCCATCACTGACACAGCCGGCCAAGAAGAGTACCGCGGGGTATGGGAATCCTCGAACCTAAAATCCGATGCCTTCCTACTCGTCTACGACATCACGAGCGCGCAAAGCCTCGAAGCGCTGGACTACTTCATGGACATAATAGAGATTGAAACCGACCAACGAGCCGAAGACAGCCAGCGCTTATTACGCGAACTCGGCCCAGGCGAGTCTCGCGGCGTGCAGGTCGGCATGCCACCGCCCGTCAAGATTGTGGCTGGGAATAAATGCGATTTGAAAGATTCGCGCGTCATCTCGGCGCGAGACGGCCTCGAGTATGCGCGTAAACATGGCTGTGGGTTTATGGAGACGAGTGCGCGGGAGATGGTCAATATCGAAGAGACTTTTGCACGTGAGTTGATCAAATGTTAGTAAAGGGATGGGTCTGACGTGCGCAGTTATTGTTCGCCGCGTGATTGAGGCTAGGAGACAGCATTATCTCGCGCAACAACCGGTCCCTCGTATGGGTTCGTCGACGGCACGCACACCAGCATTGACGGTGGGCGAGAAGAGTGCGAGTGAAAGTAACGACAACTTTCTGAATGGTGGGCGTTGGCAGGGCAAGTTGTTTGGCTTCAAGAAGACGAGTAGTGCTGGGAAAAGGGTATCGTTTATGGATACCAGTGAGAAGAGTCAAGATGAGCCTAAAGATGAGCCCAAATACGAGGGTAAAAGTATTCATGTTTGGTACAGGCGGCTGCTATGTCGATGACGCTCTTTATCTATTTCTTTTTTTCTTTTCTTTTCTTATTCTGGTTGTGCTTCTAAATACCCTATTGTTTCGATTGATCTGTACTTTAGATATGTTTTGTAGAATATGGTTGCATGCATGATATGTTATATTCAAGCGGCCACTTAGATCGGGTGGCTAGCTGCTCTCATAATAATATTTCGACACGTAGGATATTATGAATGATATTGTAAGGGTCATATTGGAAGGTCTGCTGTATCCTGCAAGGAAGTGAATGTGATAACCCGCTAGTTCTAATTGGGCGTCCCAATACGCTGTCAACAACGGTCCGGTGGGTCCCTGCCGTGTGGAGAAAACAAACAAGCTGAATCCAAGTCATAACTTGTTAGAATCTAATAAGTACTACATCTAATGCCAATTGCTCAACGACAACAGTACCTGCTAATATTAATAATGGCCGCTGCTAGTCAACTACTCGATTAACCCTCGACAACACGGATATCAGTACGGCCATAAGAGGCCACACCATGGAGGACTCCACGTCAAGCACAGCGCCGCACGATCCCTCCATCGCCGACACCCACGACGAATCCTCAGTATCTCTACCCCCCCTACCCGACCATGATGACAACACTCTCGCCAGCAGCCTGCTCGAGCACTCCATCGACGCTGACGACACCCACTACCGCCCCGACAACCAGACAATCCTCGACGAGAAGGAGATGCAGCGTAAGCTAATGGATATCGAATCCAGCTTCTTACCAGAGCCATCTACAATCGGCATAGTGCCTGCCGATGCTCAAGCCGGTGCGGACGATACGTATCTTGTTGGGATCGTGGAGCAGAGCGCAGAGAATTCTTTCAATATGGAGGAGCACCATGAAGAAGCACGCGACGTAGGTGCTGGTGAGAGTCAGGAGTTGGATATATATAATACATCGAGTCTTGAAACGCTGACGTCGTCGCCAACCGCGGCTGCGGCTGAACGGACGACTTCGCGGGCGCTGTCGGCTGCGTCGAAGAATATCCAGCATAGTGTTAGTTCTCGAGAAGCGCGGCTGGGCCTGACGCCGAAAAAGAGCAGGCGGACTCTATCACCGTCAGTGTCAGAGTCGAGACAATCTCGTGATGTGTTCGTGGATAATGAAGATGATGGTAGACTCTCCGCGACACCGTCAGAGCGGAGGCGATCTCGTCCACGATATCTGACGAGTCGGCAATCATCGCATCGGTTTTCTACGTCCTCTGCTGCCAGTACAAATACAGACACGACGAACAGCGACGCGACTCTGGGCGCCGATTTTGCTTTGCAGTCTGGCGGGGCTGTGGCGGGGAATATTAGTAGGGGGGGACGTAATGATTTGTCGCGGTCGATTAGCTTGGGCAGCATGGCTTCGGGGGTGTCTGGGATGAGTGAAGAGAATGTGTTTGATAAACGGGCTGTCAGTGGTGCTATCGATGGCGGACTGCATACCTTGGATGAAGAGGACTCATCTCATCACAAAGATGTTGAGGATAACATGCCAATGACACCGAAAGCTGTGCCGAAAGAGTTGCCATTGCCCACTGATACTGTGATTGCAGCGCATGTCCAGGATATCCAAGTCCCCGGCACCTTTGCGCGGCAGTTTCGCGAGAAGTTTTCGAGCAGTTTATCGACTGAGAAACGTACGGGGGCACCAGCCCCGGGATTTACGCGGAGTGGTAGGAGTATGACGTTGAAAGAGCAGAGTAGTACGATTGACCGGCTGTCGAAAGAGAATTTCGATTTGAAAATGAGAATTCACTTCCTAAACGAGGCATTAAACAAACGCTCAGAAGAGGGCATTAAGGAAATGATATCGGAGAATGTCGAGCTCAAGTCAGACAAGTTGAAACTGCAGAAAGAGAACCAAGGAATGAAACGCACGATTCGCGACTTGGAGAAGCGATTGAAAGACCGCCAGGCCGGCAGGGATTCTGCTGCCAACGAGGACAGTGAAACGGACACTGACGAACACCGAAATACGGCTACAGAGGAAGAATTGGTTTTCTTGCGGGAACGAATTGAGTCGTATGAGGTGGAAATGGAGCGGCTACGATCGGAGGTATTTGTCGGGGAGAATGAGAAGCGCAGGTTAGCTGAAATGGTCAAGTCTATGGGGGATAGTCGCCCAATGGGCTCAGAGTCTGGAGCGAGAGAGGAGAGAGTAAGTACTCGAATCGGTTAGCTATATGGATGCTAATGCTAGATAGGATATGTGGAAAGACATGCTTGATGCTGAAACTGCGGCGCGTGAGCAAGCCGACGAAGAGAACCGCAGGCTACGCGACGAGATTCTGCGTTTAAAAACAGAAGGGAATACCAGTTCAGATGCTGGACGGTATGGAAGATCTGGACGAAAAGGCTCTTTCATATCCCATTCATCGGTCTCCGAGAGAGACCATGACCGTCGTCTAACAGTTCCCAGTTCTACGAGTAGTACTTTGGTAGAAATCGACTTGTTGAAAAAGGAGAATGCCGAACTACGCAGAGAAGTCAGCGCCCAGACCTCGATGCTTACATCTCGCAACAGAGAGAAAGAGCGGCTCTACCAAGAAATTGAAGACCTCAAACTTCAACGCCGCGATGGAGAAAGATCCGTCGCCGGGGACAGTATCTTTGAACGATCGGCATCACGAGCCCATGCCCGTTCTTCGTCACGTACTAGTAACGGGACAAGGGCATCTCCTATCAGCGATACGGAACGGGAGAGCTTGGAAACCCGGAACGGGGAGCTACGAGACCAGGTTTCTACACTCAAACTCGAGAACCAAGGCTTGCGCGGTCAACTCGATGAAATTACCATTGATCTAGAGACTTTAGATAAAGCTTATCAGGCAGATGTGGACCAAGCTGAAGAGGAGATACAAAATCTACAGCAGGAGCGAGACCAGGCGTTACTGATTGCTGATGAACGGGAAATCGCACTACGGGACCTTAAGAACGAAGCTCAAGAAGAGATCGACGCACTTGGAGATGAGCTAGATCAGAAGATTGACGAATGCCAAAGACTTGAACTAGACCTCCGAAACCAAGAAGAAAGCCTCAAGGCGTTGCAGGCTGAGATGCGGTCCGCTAGCGAAGGTATCCTCAGACTGGAAGAAGACGCTCAAAACAATCTCCAGAAATACAAAGCCGTACAACAAGAGCTGGAGGACTCAAACCATGAGATCGACTCGCTCGAGAAGGGTCTTTTCGAGGCAAATAACAAGGTTCAAAGACTCACCGTTCAACTCGAATCCGGCCAGAATGAAATCTCCTTCTTGCGTGAAGAACAAGACGCTGATAAGATCCGCATCAGTGATCTTGACTCGGAGTTGAAGACTACTCAGATCAATCTGCAAGTCGAGCGGGAAAAGACCAAGGAGCTAGAATCTCGTCTAGCTGAGGAAAGATACCAGCGCGAAGTTGTAGCCGGCAAGGAAAAGCAAGAGGTCCAGCGACTTATGAACGATTTGAACCGCGAATCATCAATGGCCAAGGATGAGGTCAGGAAATTGAAAAAGACGCTATCTGCACGTGAGATTGAAGCGTCGACGTGGAAACAGCGGCTGATGGAGCTTGAGAACGGGTTGCGTGAAGCGCTGGGTGACTTGAATGGTACTCGTTCTAGCCTTCTCAATTCGATTGTCAAGCTACAGAAAGAACTCGAGACAACTGCGCTGGAACTAGAGAGTACGAGATCTAAACTCGATGAAAAGGAGTCGACGCTGCAGAATCGGGATGCGTTGTTGGAAAGCCATGGGTTGGAGTCTCGCAAACTCGCAGATCTGCTAGAGCGCGAAAGACAGGCTCGTCGGGCTGACAAGCACTCTTTCGACCAGGCATTAAAATCTCAGCAGCACGCATCGAGGACCATCACCCAAAGCAATTCTCGTATTACCGATTTAGAAAATGCGCGCAGCCAAGACCGGAAGCGCTTTGGGTCGCTTGAACAGCAGCTCAAGGATCAGCTCAGCGAACGCAACACTCTCTACTTGAATTTATGGAAGCGGCTGTCAGCGATGTGCGGTCCCGACTGGGCACATTCAAACAGTCTTATCAACGGGAATCTGCCAAGTATTGAGGTGATTGGAAATATCCTTTTCTGGCCTGGCTTCAGCCGTAACCTTCTACTTGCAGTCAAGACTGTCGAGGGCATGCTCTCCGGCTTCAAAAACCGCATCCGAGCTGTTGAACGAGACCTCACGAAAGAATACCAATCACTCGAGCACAATATGGGCGTACGCATCAAGAAGCTGGATCGATTGGAAGAAGCCGTTCGAAACATCCGCACCCAGCAACGTTCCGCGGCAACATCGCCTGAAGTTACCAAATTACGCACTGAAAACCGCTTACTCAAGGCAGAACTCAATCTAATGCAGCCTAACCATCACTCGAGGAACCGGCATTCGGGTTCAGGGGCAATGCACGCCGGAGCTGCAGCTATTGCTGCCGCGGCCGCGGCCACAGCAGCAGACCATGATTCGGATAGATCAGGGCCACAGTCTCCAGTCCACGCGGAGTCGCGCAATAGTAAAGGATTGATCCCACGCAGCGCGTCCAGCATCCCCACCCTTCAAACCTCATCCGCCCTGACGAGCGGAGCGCACTCTACTTCATCGTCTCAAAGAGGGGGGAGCGATGCGGACCAGGATCGACGCTGGATCGAGCGCCTCCGCGAGCTTGAGCGTAGACTGAAAGCCGAGCGAGAAGCGCGTCTGGTCGACCGCAACGGTGCGCGCAAACGCCTCGAAGAGCGCGATGCAGAGAACGAAGAACTGCGCGCTGAACTAGAGCGTGAACGAATGCGTCGAGGACCACGGGCTGCTCTGGAGGGTTCCAGCCATAGAAAGGCGGTCGACTCAGCACCGCATTCTGGCGAGCGCACATCCAGCGATAACGACACGGATGCCCATAGTTCGTATGGCGAGGGTATTACCGTTGACATTGAGATGTAGCCTCATCTCTTCAATATTTGTTTACGATCCTGCATTGTTAGGTTATGTATTACGTTGACGACGGGCGGACTTTATATATAGGCAAGGCGTATGGAGTACACTATCAATACATACATCATTCTTCATCCTCATTTATATTCTTGTAGACCTACATTCATGTTCTTTCTTGTAGATCTACCGCAGCGAAACCTTGAGCGAAAAATCCACAATCGGCGTACCCTGATGTATCGAGCTGGTCGAGAGTATATCCACATCCTCACACACATACTTGGCTGCATTACTCTCATTCAGCCCACCACTCACCTCAATCAAGAACCCCCTTTTGCCCTTCTCCGCCCACTCGGTCTTAAGCTGTTTCGCCGCGCCACGCACCTCCTCCGCCGTGAAGTTGTCCAGCATGACCACATCCGCGCCTGCACCAATGGCGGCATTCGCTTCCTCGATACTGCGCACTTCGACTTCCACTTTCGTTGAAAATCCGCCGGCGGCTTTGGCGGCGTGCACGGCGAGGGGGATTGCAGCCGTAATATCATTTCCGCTCACATTCGCCTTTACATTTTTGTTTGTGGTGGTAGTATTGGCGTTGTTGTTAGCGCACGCCCATACGTGGTTATCCTTGAGCATGGTCATCGAGCTGAGATCATGACGATGCGGATCGGCGCCGCCGACGAGCAGCGCGTATTTCTCGACTATCCTGAAGCCCGGAGTTGTCTTGCGAGTACCGGCGAGCGTGCCGGACCAGCCGTGGGCTCGGAGGGCGGAGACGAGGGCGTTTGTTCTACCTTCTTAGCCCTTACACAAACGCACATCCAACTTTATAAATAGAATTGGGAGGGGGAGGGAGGGCATACTTGGTAGCTATCCCCGAGCATCTCGCGAGAATATTCAGCGCAACACGCTCGCCGAGCAGGATCTTGCGAACTGGGCCGCGCACCGTAGCGCATTTCTTGATCGGGGTGATAGCCTCGCCTTCATGCACATGCCACTCGACGCTGCATCGATGCATTCACTTAGCTGCATACACATACACACACACATACACACCGACAGTAACAAACTCACGTGCATCCCAACTGTGCGAAAACCTCATCGAAGAACGGGACCCCAGCGACAATGCCCTAATATCCATTAGCACACATATAATACAAATTATATATATATATATATGTTGTAGAGGTACCGCGCTCTTGCCCAGTAGATTCGCTTCCCCCGCGGCCTCGCCAACCACAAACCCGCCATAGTCGAAGCTAGGACAGTCCTCCTCCAGCCAGTCTGCGATCAGCCGCTTGTAGGTGGACGGCAGCAGGTGCGCCAGGGCACCATGTGACGCAGCCATGCTCGATCAATCGATATAGGAAGTTGTGCATGTAGAATGTGGTACATGTAGGATCCTGGAGGGGCAATCGCACCAGTGCGGGATAATCGCCAGATTGCGGGGCAACAACCAGTCAGCCAGAGCCAGAGCCCAGCCGATCCTTCTTTTTTCAGCCTACGGTGTACCTTGTAGACTGCATGGTTTACTTAGCTTACTTTAGCTTATTTGTTTTCGCAGCATAAATTAGAGTGATATTTACTAAAGTGCAAATATGGTGATATCGGTCCGAATAAAAGTCTCCGTGATTACTCATACGATACATGACATTATACATACAGTAAGTATCACGGTACATACAATACAGCTGCCGCTTTATGCCTTGCAACAAAGAACCCCATTTTTTTGCTTACTTTTGACTTTGGACTTTTTTATTTTTGACTTTTTGATACTCGATTTTTTTTCTTTCTAGTTCCGCACTGCTTTCTCCATTGGGAAATACATGACGGTGCTAAGCATGCTATTTATGACAATTATTTGGCGCTGATACTGTCAGATACTGACAATACTGACAAACACTGACTACTACTCTACGTCTACGTTCGCTGATCTGCAGCCGTTAACGGGCCGTTTCAGCTCCCTTACCGCTTTGGCTGCATCCTCTACCCAAAGGTCCTCCCAAAAACAACATTTGATCCACCAGCCAATACGCAGCAGTATCGTGACTACTCTGCTCTGTCTCAGCATCAAGTCATGTAACTAGGAAGTTAATAATCCTTACTACTGCTGATTTAATTATTATTTATTCAATGTCAACAATGAGTACAAGAGGTACTGTAATATTGTAGGCACCAACGTTACTCCCGCACAGCCTGTTCCTGTCATACTGAGCTGTGTGTTGTGTTGGCCGCATTGGCCAACCAGCCAAGAGCCCAAGAAAATAGTTTTGATTCCAGCTCTGCCGCGCGTCATCAGGCAGTGCAACTTACTCGTTTTACGGTCGTACGAGTAGAACATGTTGCATTGATGATAATAATAATTATGAGCTGCCTGTTACTTAACGTAGAAATTAGAATTGTAATGAAGAACGGATATCGGCGCAGGCAATCCCGACACGAGGCCGGACAATTCGGCCGCTGGTGCCGCCTTAACCGCTCAAATCCGTTGTCCTTATTATCCTTATTCCTTATTTCTCCTGACATATCTGATAATATGCTAACTAAGGGGTGATCATGTGCTGTGGCGCTAGCTAAATGATCCTCGCCCTGCACTACCCATGATGCGCGTACTTGACTACTGTGCATCCTCCACCTATGATGTACTCTCTGTATCCTCCACCTATGATGCACTCTGTGTATCTCTCCACGCCTTGTAGACAATCTTCGACCCATACACCTGGCCCCTCTTCAACAGTGTCATATGGCGCCACGCCGGCACATTAGCCGCATTGACATACCTGCTCGGCTCGACACAGAAACCCGCATACTTGCCGCGGGCCGGCACGCCATTGACCGCAGGCACATCGATGCCGTTGCCCGTGTAGAACTGGAACGCCGGCTCAGTGCTGTACACCTCGAGATGGATCTTGGTGTCGTCATGGCTGAAGCTGCCCAGTAGTCTGACCGGCTGGTCGCGTGTATCCAGCGGGACTTTGGTTGGGTCGGTTTCGATCAGAAAACAATCGTCCACCTCATTTTCCTTGGTGCCCAGCACAAACGGCCGTGCAACGTCGACTTTGCTGAACCGATCCACGTGGCCGAACGGGATGCTCGTGTCGTCGAGCGGTAGGCATAGATCTGTCGCGAGCTGCGCGGTTGTGCCGGCGATAGTCGGAGCGCCGGAGATATTAAAGTATCTTTCACATACATATCAGCAATGCCACTGCCACTGTAAGTTGAGGTGAAGGGGATGATGGACGCACGAATGATTGGTGATATTAACCGCCGTCTCCTCGACCTCATCGCCCACCAACTCGGCCTCATACTCAGTCACCAGCACGGTCTTCCCCTCCTCTTTCCCCGCCGTATACCACACCCTAACCTCGACCGTCCCCGGATAATTCTCCTCGCCATGCTTACTCACATACTTAAAAAATACCCCTTCCTTTCCCCCCCTGCTCACAGCCTTCGGCCCCGCAAACACCTTCTTATCCCACCCCTGCGGCCCGCCGTGCAGCGCATTAGGCGCGTCGTTCGCCGCGAGAGAGTAAGTCTGGCCATTAACATTTTCTAGCTGCGCGTTCTTGAGGCGATTGGCGACGCGGCCGACGGTGGCACCGAAAAAGGGGGAGTTGTGTTTGACGTAGTCATCTTGCGTGCGGAAGCCCTGCACGATGTTGGTCCCGTCGATGTTGAATTCCTGGATGATGGCGCCGAGGGGAAGGAAGGTGAATGCGGAGTCTGCCATTTTAAACTCGACAACACAGCAATACTGGTTGGTATACGTAGAGTGGTACAGTACAACTGTACAATGTAGTTGATATCAATGTTGATGTGGGAGCGGATGAGGATGAGTGAGGGGTATGACGTCGATCGCTAGCCCCGCTTACATAGAGTCCTTCTTGTTCTTCATCATCATCTTCTTCTGTTTCTTCTTTAATTAATATTCAATCCTGTATTTATACTTTTCATTGGGGATCAATTGATGTAATTGCCAGGCAATATACCCTATTAGCCTGGTTTAGGCTAATCTATATGTCACGTGACTACCATGCCACAGCCTTACATAAATAATTGACAGCCAAACAACATAATTATATAAATAAATGTAAATATAAAGATGCGGGGAAGATACCAAGAGGATTTAGTATTTAGTATTTAGCTACTAGTCACAGAGTCGTTAGTAGAAAAAGAAACGCCAACTTGCAAAACAGGAGCAGGGCTTCGGACCCGACCAACGTCCGCCGGATCAGCGACGTTCCGAGCCGTTCACATCTACACAGCCGTCAACCATATTAATGGCCGATTGTTTTTTCGGGGGTTGTTTTGATCGACGATATGAATTACGAGGAAGCGATCCTTATAAATCTGCGCAGCCACAGCAATTCATTGTTTTTGCCGTGAAGATGCCACGTCAACGACTTGTTTACCCCAGACCGACTTAGACGATGTTAGTCCGTAGCCGTAAATCTAAATCTAAACCTGCAGCTGCCAGCGTCGTTCCAATAATATACGAGTACGAATACGTGTAGATTACTGCATTCTGCTAGCCCTATACAGTATACAATCGCTATACAGCGATACGCTCAGCCTCAAACATAAGATGAACGTACGTTTACATACATACGTACATACTCGGTACGTAGAGTAGTGTTAAATCCTTATACTACGTAGAGTATAGCTACGTCGCCAATAATATCAAGCACCGCCCGACTGGCCCAATGGTATGAGAAGAATGAATATTTAAATTCGGTGCTATGGCTGATGGGAGGATGGCACGGCCGTAAGCATTAGCTCGGCCGATGCTCGTCGGTCCTGCGCTCGCCCGATTCCGTCCGTTTCACCTACTGTCACTTTCCTTTTACCTTTACAGTAGTCACTTTTGTTTGTTGTTTCTCGTCAGCACAAGATTGAGGAAACGATACCTCCGTGAATAGTAGGCTAGTCGCGGACATAACGCGGAGTCCTCGGCGACACATGGTGATCCTCGCCAAAAAAGAATATTCCCTCATTATAATAAGATAATAATATAATAAGAAAATACCAATAATAAATCAAAAAATAAAATCCAACGCCCGATCATCCGATCCGACTTTCCATTTTTTTTCTGTCAAGCCCGGCTAAACGGATATACCGCGCCCCGCCCCTTTTCGCGCTCGGAATCGGCATCTCCCACCAAGTTCAGCGGGCCTAGTTTCTAGACGGAGACTAAGTCAAGACGAGATAGTGCATTTTGGGAATAACGTTGTGCTTACCTGCGCTTAGAAGTAAGTAATTACGTCCGTGATCCTTCCAGGCGTGGGCGTGGACCCACTAGAAAGAATAGTAAGTGCTAGAACGTGACTAATTGTGGATGATTGATTATGATTGATTATTGATACGTGCCAAATCCTCATCACAAGATTATATTTAACTTTTTGCGGCATTTTACTACTCTTACTATTTACCGTTAGTGCGTAGTAATATAGCAATTGTAAGGGTTGTAGTTTTACTAGTTTTAGGGCCTGAAGTTTACGTGAAGAGATGCGCCGGAATTCGTCCCCGCGAATTATACTCGGTTGAGCCATGGTATTAACAAGATAAGAATATCGAAAAGTTAGAACTGGCTCTAACAGACCAAAAAAGATCCAACAAAAAGATCGCCAACCACCAGTACTCCGTAGAGAGTAAGGAAAAATAATGTACACGCATTAGTCGTAAACACATAACATGAGACAAGAACTATATCGATGGAATCTCCGTATTCGGGTTAAAGTACTGATTAAAATCATCGTTCGCATCAAACAGCATACTCGGCGGTAAACACTGCATTGACATCTGTCGCCCGTACATCGGCGATGCCCCCGTCGCTTGTATTTGCTCGTCGAATAATGTGTACTGGTTGCCCATCATATCGATATCGTCGAACGAACCCAACTCATTGCCGGGCCACGTCTGCTGGCTCTGCAGCGCCATTGGATTGACGCCTTGTTGCTGAGACACCTGCGCCGGCATCTGGAAGGCCGGTGTCAGTTGATGTTGTTGTTGTTGCTGCTCTTGTTTAATTGATAGATGCTGTGTCCGCGACGAGGGACTGTAGCTTGGCGGCGTAGGCGGGAGCTGATGACGTGCAAAAGCATCTGCGAAGCGAGACCCTCCTCTCGACTCATTATTACTACTATTATTGTTGTGATGGCTGACTGGAGAATGGGCGGTATCTGAGCTCCCATCCGATGACTCCTGCCTCTGCATATAACCGTTATTTTGGCGCCAGAGATCGTGCTGCATAACGTCGACGTTCTCCTCAAAGTGCTCGCCCTTGCTATGGTCCAGCGCGCCGAGCTTGGTCAGCAGATCGTGCGTCAGGGGGTGTCCATTCGACTCGAGTTTCAGCGGCTCGCCCGTCCAGGCGTCGCCGTCGTGGGCGCGCCGGTACAATTCCTGCAGTCCGTTGACGAGCCAGACCTGTTGTTGTTCTAGCATTTCGACGTATCTACATAATCTTAGAATTTTTGTACTGCGAGAAAGGAAAGAGAGCATACCCTTTTGGATACACTTTATCGTGAGCCTTCTTGCGCTCGCCAAACACGCAGATGGCGTTGTCTGCACGACACCGGCCGCAGGGACTAGCGCCGTCACACTAATATACAATTAGTACATATGTAGGGTAAAGAGATATAGTAAGAGAGAGCTAGTTACCTTGGACTTTTTCAAACGACAGCGGTCGCAGGCCTTGCAGACTCGCTTGCGGACGTTGTCCGAGTGAGCAGAGTGCTCTGACGAGGGCGTTGATTGCCGGGCGGTCATTATCAGTGTGTTGTTCAGGTCAATGACAAGAGTGTACAGTTAAACTATCGCAGTGTACACTGTATAGCAGAGGTGGTTAATATATAGTTCAACTGGTGTAGAGCAAGAGGTAACGATGGCATCAGAGCCAGCGATAGGCTAACCAGGGAGCGTCAAAGCCAATATAAACTGATCAGGTAAGGTATCAGCAGAGGAGGAAGAGGGCTTTTAATAATCAGTAATCGTGACGACAATTACTAAAGCCTAGCCAGATGGAGATTCTTGATCAGCTCGGCGACTGAGCTGTTATCCATATAATACATGTACGCATTATTACATACCATACTCATACGTACACACATCATGCATCATACACTATACATTATGCATACTGCACATCACTCACTCACTACTACACATTCATTGTAGTGTCATATTATATTCCATTCACATTCATATATTATATCTATCCAACCACTTTAATAATTATTAAATTATTATCTATCAATTACTGCCATGTCATTGAATGTGCTGTATAAATTATTGTATAATGTATGTACAATGATGATTAATGTAACGGAGGCTCGGAGTAAAGAATCGCTCCCGACTGGGATCCGGCTTTTCAACATTCCGAGCATTGTGCCGCGCTAGCCGTATTCGGTGCATTAGGTCCTGTTAATTAGCTCAGTCCAGTCCCTCTTTTTCACAATTTCAATCGATGAAATAATAGAATAAATAATGAATAAAAAAAATGACACGAAAATAAAAAATTCAAATGAATGGCTGCTCATAACATCATACCACGATCATATCATGTTCTCATGGCGGACGGAGAACGGCTTAACTCCGGCCACTCGCAGTCTCGAGCTTCGAGTAACTAACTTATCGAGTATGTATAGAGTATTGGCTATGGAATTATTAATTCACGCGGAATTCAAGTCCAGAGTTCACCAACCAACCAGCGAACCCACTCGCTTCCAATCATGACGCGACGACAGATGCAATCGGCCATAAAGAACCGCTCGCGCCGTCGCCGCTTTAGCAGGGAGATCGCCGTATTATACAGGATCCTGGTACCGTATCCGCGTATAGGGAACGAGTCCGGAGCATTCGTCCGAGCGATCGGTGCACAACTGGCTGACTAAGTTATGCACCCTGCATGAGTAATGCCCCATTCTTTATGACTATATTATCATTCATATAATTATATTATTCTTATAGTTATAACAAATGATCATAATTATACGCACACACCATGATTATGAATACTTCATCCTGTGTCAATCGTAACGTATTTCTGGCAAGCACCGAAAACTGTATCAGCTGTAAACTAAAATTAAGATTTCTCTGCATGTACTAAAACGGTATCAGCCAAGTTAAGTAGTAGTAGTAGTAGGAGGAGGAGGAGAAGAAGAAGAAGAGGAAGAAGAAGACGCAAGCATCGATAGCGTTCCCTCGCAGCATTCTTCAGACAGTATACCGATTGTACGTATGATACACGTACCGATTACTACTGATTGTACAGAGTCATGACGTCAAGACGCTGATAAGGGCAAGGGTAATTCGCTGAGCCGCTGCAAAGGGTAAGTGTAGTCTGGCGATTTGGATTGGCGGTCTAGATCGGTTCTTCAGATCCGCTTTCCAGAAGGGTCAACCAGCGACGTCAGTGACTCTTACTAAATAATTATTAATGGTCCACGTCTGATGAGAAGGTTAATCAATAATTTGAATAATACACAGTGTCGAGGGTTTGTGTGATTTTGTTAGCTACGAGTACACGAGTAATGACCGATCGTTTCGTATCATTAAATAAGGTAAGTACAATTAGAAATAATAAATGTGGAATAAGCAATATCATATATAATGTTTAATATATTAATTTATATTTAATATAAGATAATTATCACATTAGGCCAATTTTAGATGCAAATATATTATATATCCCACGCACGGACCATCGCTTGACAAACTCGACCTTTCGGGCTAGAGCTGGTTCCGTCTGTTTACTACCTTTACTACCTTTCCTGTGCCTATGTTTGAGCAACATGACAGCATACTGGCCACGTTGGCGGCGCCTCCCATCGAATATATCAAATATTTCGAATATTTCGACTATATACAGTGTTAATACACCGCTCAGATGCCTACACATGTCAACATCACCGCTCTTCGCCCCCGGCGTCGACCCAGCCCAAAACACCGCCCCTTTGCAATCCCTGCTGGAGCAGAGCCTCTGGTCGCTGGACGCAGACCGCATGGGCGTGACCAAAACCTACTACTTCAAGACATACACCAAATGTTTGGTGAGCACAGCGCTATGATGATATGATGAAATATCAAACATTGACGTTTTCAGGACTTCGTGCAGGTCGTCGGCATCCGCAGTAAATCGAAAAACCACCACTCAACTATGACCGTCGTACGTGCCATCACTAAAGAATATATGAGAAAGACCGAGATACTGATTCGAGTAGAAATCAGGCTCAGTTCATGTCCACTGGACGACGCATGTCCCGCGCGGCCTCTCCGAGAAGGATATCCAAATGGCCCAGTACTGCGACCAGCAGGCTGGCCAGATAGGGACTGTAAGTCAAGCCGAGGCCAATAAATGCGGTCCGACAGGCAAGGCTGGCTCTGAGTATAAGGGGCGCGTTTAGATTCCGTAACAGGATGGATTGTACTAGGTTAGTATGCAGATTCTAACACACCAGTCTGTCAGTCTGTCGTCTGCTCGGATTGATCCAGTCAACTTTCAACTAATTTATACTCGATAATAGCTCGCATAGAGTCGACCCAGTTAATTTTGACTAGCGGGTTGCAAGATAATCACGGATTTGACCCCGAACGGGTGGCGCAGATCTGCGGGCGAGTTTTGGCGCTGTCTCGGATTTCTCTGCGAACTACAGCACGCCCACAACGGTTGATTACAGTCTTCTATTCTCCTCTCTTCGATAATTAAGTGCTAATTCAATATTGGATGACTCAAAATGATCCTCTTATATTATCATCTTTACAATTAATTATATTTTTTCACACTATGGAAGCGGATCTAGAAAAAGCTCAGGGCAGAGAGGAACATGGCCAAAAGCAGTCAAATTCTGGCGATATCCAAGAAATCCAGACTCCCGCCAGTATGGATTTTGAAAACACCCTCTCCAAACACCCCACGTCCGGCAGCCAAGCAAAAGCAACTCTTGCAAAGACCATGTCTCTCGTCCGCACACGAGAATCTGGACGTGATCCCGGACCTCCCCTCGACGGCGGATTCGTGGCCTGGTCCCAAGTCGCCCTCGCCCATCTGGTGATTTGCAACACATGGGGCTACATCAACGCCTTTGGTGTGTTCCAAACATACTACACCGAAACCCTCCACCGCACCCCCTCCGACATCTCGTGGATCGGCAGCGTCGAGACCTTTCTCGTCTTCTTCGTCGGCACCTTCTCTGGCCGCGCAACAGACGCCGGATACTTCAAATTCACCTGGACTGTCGGCGCAATCCTCGCGGTGGTCAGCATCTTCCTCACCTCCCTCTGCACTCAATACTGGCAGATATTCCTCTCCCAGGGCATCCTGCAAGGCATTGGCTGTGGCCTCATGTTCTGCCCAACCCTCTCCCTCCTGCCCACCTACTTTGACTCGCACCGCGCCATCGCCATGAGCATTGTCGCCGCCGGCTCAGGTGTCGGCGGCCTGATATTCCCCGGCATCGTGAACTCGCTCCTCCCGAAAATCGGCTATGCCTGGACCATGCGCACCCTAGGCTTCTTCACCTTCGCAACCCTTCTCCCCAGCGCATTCTTCCTCCGCCAGCGCCTCCCACCGCGCCAAAGCGGACCCATCCTCGAGCTCGCCGCGTTCCGGGAACTACCCTACGTCTGCTTCTCCGTTGGAATGTTTCTCGTACTATGGGGGCTATACGTGGGCTTCTTCTACGTTAGTAGCTACGCGCGCGACGTCCTCGGCGCATCGCTATCCACCTCCACCAATCTACTAATGATCATGAGCGCCGTGGGCACAGTCGCACGCATAGTCCCCGGTCTGATCTCCGACCACTACACAGGACCGCTCAACCTCCTAATCCCATTCAGCTTCGCCACCGCCATAACAGCATACGGGTGGTCCGGCGTGCGCAACATCCCCGGCGTATTCGCGTTTTCTGTCATCTACGGCATTGCCTCAGCCGGCGTGCAGGGAATCTTCCCCGTGGCGTTGAGCTCTCTCACAACAGACCTGAAGAAAATCGGCGTGCGTATGGGTATGGTCCTCACGATTGTTAGTTTTGCGGCACTCACCGGCAGTCCTATCGCAGGCGCGTTGGTACAGGCAGATCAGGGAGGGTATTTGTATATGCAGATGTTTATGGGAAGTTCGATGCTGCTGGGAACGGTTTTGTTGGTTGTGGCGAGGATTGCGAGGTTTGGGGTTGTGATGGTGAGGGGATGACTCATCTCATCGTTAAATTACATTATGTTTTTATCGATATATATAATGAATGATAGAGAACAATAGCAGACAAGTAAAAAGAAGTAAATAAGTAAACGAAGCCGCTGATTGGTCCCCGCTGACCCAGTGGAGTCTCACGCGACGAGGGGCAGCAGAGGGGTTATTTTTAACTCCAACAACTCAGCAAGCCAGCCAAGTCCAGCTGTGTTTGTGTCTTTGTCTTTGTCAAAGCCAAACAAGTCAATCCGGACTCTTCACCTGAAACCGTCTATTCATTGTTTGCTTCAGAGCTTTCTTACCTCGCCTACTACTCCTCCGCTCTCGACAGAGTATATTAGAGCACACTCATACCAACCGATATACACCTATCCATACCCATCCACTCAAGCCTCAAGACAACATGGCACCTCGAGGCCGTGGCGGAAAATTCTCCAAACCGACTCGCGGAGGTACCACCACCGGACCCATACCCATCCATAACGGAAGAACCAACTAACCAAAATAATAATATTAACCAGGCGGAAAACACTACAGCCGTGACGTGCAACCAGTCGACAAAGACGGCAACGCCGTTGGCATGTGGCGTGTACGCCCCCCCTCCCCCCCCCCTCTCTCTCCCTCTTCCTATTAGTATCTATATACTGATCAGTGCGTGCAGGACCCCGCCGACGCTGGCACCGAGTCGTCCTCCTCCTCCGACCACGATTCCTCGGATGAGGAAGAGGAAGATGATGAAGAAGAACAGGCGCCCGGAGACATGACGCGCGAACAACGCAAAGCGCTCGCCAAAGCACGCAAAGAAGCGGCGATTCGCAAGAAAAGAGCCGTGGCGGCACAACCAGGAGATCTGCCACCGACAGACTCAGACGAAGAAGATGATGAAGAGGAAGAAGGGGATCTACCCGCGAACCCGAACCATACCTCCAAATCCCGCTCGCAGGCCGCCGCTGCAGTAGTCGGGAGAAATACAGGGAATGAAGTAGCAGCTGCTGCGGGTGCAGGAGAGGGAGGAGGAGGAGCAGGAGGAGGAGGAGGAGGGAAGAAGGATTTAAGTGAGCTCTCGCGGCGTGAGCGTGAAGCGATTGAGGCGCAGCAGGCAAGGGAACGGTATATGAAGCTGCATATGGAGGGCAAGACGGACGAGGCGCGGGCGGATTTGGAGAGGCTAAGGTTGGTACGGGAGCGTCGCGAGGCGGATAAAGCAAGACGTGAGGCGGAGAGGGAGGAGAGAGAGGCTCAAGCCAAGGCGAAGCAGGTGGAGTATGAGGAGAGAGAGAAGAAGGCGCGTGAGGCAGCGGCGGGCAAGGCTGGGAGAGGGAAGAAGGGGGTGAAGAAGTGATTTATTTTATTAACCTGTAGATAGGCGTGGTAGAAGATGGAATGGGGTTCAGATATCGACGATATTTTGTACACCAGTTATTACATTCGTCCAACGCCAATGCAAGTTGCATATGCTGAAACTATCTAAACATAACATGTTATCGTATTATTATGGAGACAAGCTAAACACCCCAGAATAATCCCTCAACGCCCCGGCCATGCGTCACCACGTTCCAGCCCGCAATCAAACTGAACAGCCATAGAATTGACAGCACGAGGATAGGAAGGAGAAGAAGCTCGGTGTTGTGCAGGAACGGCAACGCGTTGTAGCCGAGGAACGTAATATAGGTATAGTACAGCAGTGCTGATAGATATAGCGTATTCCCGAGAAACGTGGTGAAGAAGTTGGGCGGATCGCGGGTCAGCAGGGGGAGGAGTAAGAACTGCACCACGTATAGGTGCAGGTAGAGCGGGAAAAAAGCGCGGTTTGAGACCTGCCATATATATATATATATATTAACTTATATATTAATAAATCGGAGGATAGGGGCTTAGGGCTTACGTCAAAGCAATACCCAAATTCAATCTGCTCCTTCTCACCCGGCTGCACAAACAATCCCTGAGCCGCACCGCGTCTCCGCGCCCGCGACGAAGCCCCCCTCAGCCCCGTCAGATTCGCCGCTGGCCCGTTTGGTCCGAAGATGCGGCCGATGAGGAAATATCCGAATGTCGAGATGACCAGCGACGTGCCGATGAAATGCACGAATACGAACAGAAATGATATGCGGATGATCGAGCCGAAGTGAGGCGAGTATGCGAGACCCCAGGCGAGTGCGGTCAAGAGGAGGAAGAAGGAGAGCAGATATGTGAAGGAGGGATCGGGGCGGTGCCATGTGTTTTTTGTTTCTGACTAATTAGTAGACGAAAGTATAAATCAAAAGGTATCTTGCGTACGTTTCTAGAATGGAATTGTTAGCATGCGTTGTGTATAGTTTGTATCAGGGGAAAATTGACGTACGTGATAGTACATCGACTTGAACACTTTCTTCGGCGCAATCAACAGCGAAGTCATCTCCCAAATGGCCATCTCAAAGTCCATTTGCGGAAACTTGAACAGCCTGGACGTGTGTCAGTGGTCGTCAATTAGCAGCTGGTGCCGCAACAGACCTTTTGAAGAACCTAGGCATTCTGATACTCGACGCTCCCCGGCCAGCCGACCCGGCGCCAGAGCTGGCGCCGAAGCTGGTGGGAATGCTGTGTTGTCGGGGGGCAGAGATGTGAGGATTCATGGTGTCGGCGTCTGGCCGGGCCCTAGTCGTATAGTAATTCTATATCCCGTCAATATTCCTTCCTTATCCCTTCTGGTATATCCTGGTCAGTCGGTATGCGGAAATGGAATGGAATGGAATGGTTGTTATTGATGTTGTGCGGCTGTCTGGGTTGTCAACTGGACACGACAGATGACGATGCTGATACTGGCCAGGCTAGGCTAGTCTGCTTGAGGGCGGTAACTTGGCGGCCCGCGGTAGTATCCATCATATCGGCACAAAACGGCTGGGTCTTGATTTATATAGTCTTTTTCATAACACATTCTTTTTCTTATTATCTTGCTAGAGAATTGCTGGATGGTTTTCAGAGGACGATTGTGTGGCCACGTATGGAGAGTTGGGGAGTTGTGTTGATGCCAGCCTGGAGAGAGCAGTTATTTGGGGCAGACACTGGTTACTATCACGTTCAGACAGAACACCGCATAAAGCAGGACATGGATATGCATCGACATAATCAGTAAGAGACTTGGTTAACACTAATAATACTCTCGTCGACCAAAATCTAACCCTGAATTCCTAGTCACGCCGACACGACGTCAACGGTAGATTGGAATGAAAATACGTCATTGCCAGCATGAATATTGATGACGAACGAGATCCAGACGAGTCAACATATTTCGAGATTTCAATGCTCGAGTCTGATACGTATTGACTCAGATCAATCAAATCACGGGCTGCGTGGCAACATTCTGACTTTCAGGCCCGACATGCTAACCCTGCATGCACTGTCATCTCAAGACATGCAGCATTCCGGTCATCTCTGATAAGTCTAGAAGACTAGAAAGTCTAGGCTATTCCGTACAGAGGGGCTTGTTTCACGATCTAGTAGCCTTTTAATATCAATAATCATGTCTCTAAAGCTGCGTCGAGCATGAATGGGAGAGTCGGAGGGGACTCGGGCCTCTACATATCAAGCCAGCTTCCCCTAATTAGAGTTTCGGATTCACTATCTGGGTACAATGGGGACGAAATTGTTGAATGCCGATCGAACATCTATTATCCAAGATCGCCAACCTGAGTTGGACTTGCTGATGCGATCTGATCGCTCTTATCGGTGCAAACCTGCGGGGCTGAGGATTGCTTTTCTCATGCCGTACTAACCAATACAGGAGGATTGTCGTGCTTCCAGGCTGCAGTAGTTTGTGATCTGTACCTGAAAGTCGGCTCGACTGACCGACATCCATGGTTTAGCTTTTACCAAGGTTCATGCCACATCCTGACTCGAGTGTGCAGTGGGTTACAATTCTCAGAAACTTAAAAGTCAAGAGGACACATCAGATTCGTATCTACGCCACAAACCAGCACACTTCCAAATGCGGCCATCAAATGTCAAGCTTATCAGGCCACGATTCGTTGAGATTGTTCGCGTACACAACATTTCCTGCTTCGTCCTAGTGGGCCTGATCTGTGGGCCGACGCAGCGACTTACTAAGTTACTATTGAAGCTACTCAGCCTAGTGAAATCGGGCAGCTGAGATTATTATTACAGGGACAAGCCATGATCACAGCAACTAAGTAGCTGCATGTCTGCGACTGATAGATGTCTGTGATGCATAAGTAATAATAACACTTGGCCGCCTCAACTCTTGTACGTAATAATACTGAGTACGGATACTGTGTGTGCCGGCGATGGTATAGATGAAGCGTTACTGCCAAGTCGATGAGATCGCCCAGCCATTAGTCAACAATGGTGCGAACCTACTCCGCAACATGACTATTATAGTACCAAGTTCAATCCCATGCCCAATTGTTAGCCTTGGGTCGCCGAGTTAATGCGATGAAGAAGCCGTCATAGCGCTGGCCAGTGGTCACAGGTCGCCCAGTAAGAATTGCCAGTGACAAACCGTATTCAGGATCGTGACGAATAATATCAAATCCCAAGAATGAATATGAAATAGGAAAAAAAAAAAGAATATCGTGGTGACTTGTTAACTGCAGCGAGAATAGCGGCTAGCGACAATCTCACTTGCATTCCTGGAGGAGTCATAATAGTATCGATGATAATACAAGCAGAAAATCCTGTGCGCCATCGGAAGTGTAAGGTTCAGGGGCAAGTCCTGGTATGATTTGGCGCGACAACGCAACGTGGATGTAGTAGCGGCTTGTGCCTTGCGTCGCTGACAGCCAGTCGAAACGCCCGAAACTCACCACCGCCAGACCCGTCAACTTCCAGCCAAGCAGGTCGACTAATTCTTACAGACTAATGTAGTCTTAGTCTCAGGTTGATTGAGACTTTAATCTTTGGGACACTGCAGGGAGCCAAAGTCAGAGGTTCCTTGTCCTACCTGGTGGGAAAAGGGTTAAAACGTTAAGAGGACCCACAATTGACAGCAACTTCGCTCCGTCGAGTCTCCTCCCTGGTCGCTCCCTCATCGTTTCGACATCTCGAACGAAATTCGAGATTTCTTCTCGACTCTCCTTATAATTGCTGCCGGCACCTCACTCGAGCGGCGAGCCTGATCTTGACACGCCCGACGATCGGCTCTTGCATGCAGCAGACGCTTGCATGCCCGCTCTGATGAGCAATGCAATAGACAGGCTTTCATGCGTCCTATTCATCGCACTTGATTGAGTCAATACTCCCTCCTTCACTCGCCGGAATTGCGAGCCGCCGCTGTTTCACCATTCTCTCATTTCGGCAGCATTCGCCTGCCTCAAAACACAACACAACACAACAAAACACAAAACAACCCAAAATAAAAGGAGGTAACCATGGGCCTCGACGAATTTCCCCGTCCGCCGAACCGTCGCGGTGTGGCTGCTCCGACCAGTCCCAAGCAGTACCAATCTCGTAACCGTTACGAGAGCTACTCTCCTCCATTGACCCCGCCGTCCAATGCTAGAAAGCAGAAATCGCCGCAGTCCTTGAGCGTGGATGCTCGCCCGTCATACCCCGAGACGTTTCTCGAAGACACGACGCCAGTCGAATACAACGGCCGGCCGAGTGAGTCGGGCGACGAACCCGATCCTCACGACCTGGCTCTGTCTCCAAAACATGTCACGCGCACCTCGGTCGTGGACAACATGCTTCTTTCTCTAGATCAATTCGTCCCAGGATCGCCACTATTCAGCGACACTCGCTTTTTCGGTGGTTCGCCTGAAGTAGATCGTTATAATAACAGCCGATTCCCCGACCATCATGGCCGTGCGAGAGGCCACACCTTCTCATCATCTGCCTCATCTGCAGTATATGCGGATGATATATGTGATTACCCTCAGGTTCCCCGTTCTAGTGGCCATAGAAGCAACAGCGGCACTGCCATTCAATTCCCTCAGGGTCGCTATGACAATGCTCGCAATGTGGAAAATACCAGTCTTGCATATCGCTCAAGGAATTACGATTTCGCAGAGTCTCCTCGTGCTAGACAAGCCTATTCAGGACATTCGACCCATCAGCAAAGCAAGGGCAGCGTTTCCAGTACCGACTACGACCCTACGATCGGAGAGGACTTCATTGATTATCAAGAACGGCAATCTTCAAGTTTAGACTACGATTCGAGCCCAGCATATCATACTGAATCGGGGACCGGCATAAGACCTTCAACAGATGATCTTGACGCGGCGCCAACCCCTACTGTACCCCCTGGTCCTCGAAGAGATCTGCTATCCGATATGTCAGGATTACCAGCCAATTTCTCAGCACCACGAAATCCAGTCATATCTCGTCGGAATAGCAACAAATCAGCCAAGAGTATCGCCACTAGAAAAGGTCGTTCCGAGACGTTGGGAACTTCAACTATCAAACATCAAGATCCGGCACCTCCTTTGCCTTCAACCCTCGTCGACCCATCTGCCCCAAGTCCCACAGTATCATACCAGAAGCCGCCACCTCCGCCTGCTGATTCTCCACAAGTGAAGGAAAAACCGGGTTTCTTTAGACGAGTGTTTGGTGGGTCCTCAAAAACGACTCCTGATCCTACCCCGGCAGAAAGTCCCAAACAGCCGACAAAACCCAACACCCCACCAAGAAAACAGCCAGAGCAAGATGTCGTTCATCCTGTGGTGGCCAAGAAAGCGTCATTCTTTCGGCGACGGAAGAAGTCAGTTGTTGATCACAGCCCGCCGCCTCTGGTTCTTGCCCCTGGTACTCTGAAAGCACTCGATATCCAAGCAGAACCGAGCCCTGTAAGTAGTCTTCGCCAAGTGATGGACCCATATTTGGCGGATGGTACGCCTTCACCACACACAAATTCCCACGAAGCAGACGAAGCACTAGAAAGCTTATCTCTGGACAAACGTTTCGATTCTGAGCAGCTCTTCTTGGGAGGTCTCCCACCTCGCAATCCGTCTCGCTTGACACGTACCGCCGATGGATCGTCAAAGAAGGATGGTTTGAAAGGCAAGCATAGTCTTAACCTGAAAATACCGTCGCATGACCACGATGGGACTTTCTTGGTCGATAGTGGAAACGAAACTGGAAGTAATTCCGACAGACAGCGTGGTGGACGACCAAAGACAAGCCCTGTCGCTCGTAGTCATCGTGACGAAAACAGGTCCGGGAACACGTCAAGTAGCCTGGTGCCTCCGCCCGACATCCAGTCCGGCAGCTTTCTCCAAGCCAATTCGAGTCGTGGGTCTCTACGAGAAGAATCTCCCGCTGACCCTAATATGTCTGTCTCGGAGATCTCTCAATACCATACTGCTTCGAACTCGCCTTTATCCGAAACTCCAGCCCCCCCTACGGAGATGTCTGATGACAAAACTGATGAATCTGTCGAGGAACCTGTCGAACCTGCCACAGATCTGGCGAATGACCCAATCCCAGCTGCGGATCGAGAGTTGGCTCGTAAACTGTTTGAGGATCATGAAGAGATTATTGGCAACGAACCCGCAGCGGCCTGGTTGGG
Source organism: Talaromyces proteolyticus (assembly GCF_021365285.1). Classification (NCBI taxonomy): domain Eukaryota; kingdom Fungi; phylum Ascomycota; class Eurotiomycetes; order Eurotiales; family Trichocomaceae; genus Talaromyces; species Talaromyces proteolyticus. Next base: position 476,357 of record NW_025764293.1, on the reverse strand, counting down.
AAGTGTCGACCGAGCCAAAGTTCGAAAAGCTTACATGGATTTCTTCAACTGGACGAATATGGACATTCTCGCAGCATTGCGAAGTCTATGTACAAAAATGGCACTAAAAGGAGAGACGCAGCAAGTGGACCGCGTACTAGACGCACTGTCTGCAAGGTGGTGTGAATGCAACCCTAACCATGGCTTCAAAGCTGTCGGTGAGTTTATACATGCGTTTCGATTTTCGATTAAACTAAATTGCTAATTTGATATTCAGATGTGGTGCACACTATATGCTACTCTCTTCTCTTACTGAATACCGACTTGCATCTTGCAGACATTGAACAGAAGATGACGAGGAGCCAGTTCGTTCGCAATACCCTGCCCACGATTTACAGAGTCGCATCCGACGCTGCCCCTGATGGGTTTGAGACTATCCGCCCAGCTCCCAAACCTCGAGCGCCAGTGAGTGCAGCTATAAAGTCGCCGACTCTTCCATCAGGCGAATTTACGCTTCCTAATGAAGGCAACCTGAAGTCAAAACGAAGTTCTACCTTTGTTGACACTTCTGGGTCTTCTGGACCCCTGGTGAACACGCCGTTCCAAGGTACCATCAAAGCTTGGGAAACCCAAGTTGAGTTTGTTCTCAAAGACTTTTATAATTCCATTCAAAAGCAACGTCTCCCATTATACAACGCCCCCGTCGAACCCGAGGGCCTCGCTCCTCCTTCAAGCTCTGGCAATGTTCTACGCCGCAGTCCCAGTGTTCTCAGCAAGACAGGCTCAGATGTCATTCCTCGCGGCCGATCTGCCGATTCGAGAGTTACCACGGGAAGATGGACATCGAAGCCACGGTCACGCGCCAGATTGTATCCTCCGTCAAACATGGGATCAAGCCGTACCAGTTTGGATGACCAATCGTCTATCTGGAGTCCGTCAGGCTCGAGTACATGGAGCAAGTATTCGCTTGGAAAAACGCTTACTTCTATGTCTGTGGACTCTTTTGGCTCTGAATACCCACGCGGCGGCGGTTATCAACAATCAATCGGGTTTGCAAATGCCCTCAGCCACGCAATCATCCGCGAGGACTCAGCACACTCCATCACCAGCTTCGACGACCCTGAAGCAAGCAATTCACTACTAGAAGACGAAACCCTAGAACTTGCAGGCGCCCCGTGGGCCAAAGAAGGAAGCCTCAAACATAAACAGCATTTGGAGGCTGTTGACAAGCGTGCCAAGGACCGTAACTGGAATGAATGCTTCGCCGTTATCCAACGAGGCTGGCTCCGCCTGTTCTCCTTCAACGCCAAGTCGATGCGGATAAAGGCCAAACAGCGCCAAAACGGCGGCGGGGTCGTAGGAGGAGGCAACTGGATGGAAAACGCAGAAGAGGTTTGGAAATTCCTTCTTCGCCAGACCATCGCCAGCGCCCTGCCTCCACCAGGCTACTCCAAGTCTCGCCCACACGTCTGGGCGTTGAGTCTACCCACAGGCGCCGTCCATCTCTTCCAAGTCGGCACAGCTGAGATTGTCAGGGAATTCGTCACAACCGCCAATTACTGGAGCGCGCGACTCTCCAAGCAGCCGCTGGTCGGCGCCATCAGCAACATGGAATACGGCTGGGGCGACGGGGTCATCAATAACGCACTTATCCACGTCGACAGGCGCTCCCCTCCACCCACTTCTGCTTCCGCCCCTCCTCGCCCCAGCATCCAAAGCTCGATCCGCAGCTCCCTCGACCAACAAGGCAGCATCCGCGCCAAACTCCCCGCCGACCGCGTACACCTAAGCGACTGGACCCCTCCTCAACAAACCATGAACGCCTCTACGCTCAGCGAATCCGAACAGCTCACCGCTCTACAAAACTACGTGAAAAACGTCGAAGAAGACCTTCAAAAACACAACGAACTCCGCTCTGCCATGTCCCTCGCCTTTTCTCCCCGCCACCCCAATGCAACCAAAGCCCTTTCAAACTGGGAGCGCAAATCATCATATTTGCTGCGCGAAATCGTCAAGTTCCGTACTTATATCGACTGCTTGCAGGCTGCGAAAGTACAAAAGGAGAAAATATACGCCTCGCGGATGGAAGACGAGGCTGCTGCGCCTGAAGAGTAGATGATGTATTTAACGATGCACTCAATGTCTGTTATTTGCTTCTTGTACATATATATCCGCATTATATACCTTTGATACCGTCTACGAATGTAGTTCGGAGACGCCCTACACGACCCACTGATGAAAATTTTCCTATTATACAGCTTTTTACTAGCTATCAAACTTTGAATATTGAATTGATGTATTAAATTGGCTATATTATCAATAATCTTTGACGAGTGCATGTATAGTTATACGTAACATGGAAACTGTTCTGTACAACGAGTACAAACAAGCAGTGACGTGAAAAATAAATATTTGAATAAAATTGTTAGCATATAACGTATTTCACAAGCAAGCGACGCGCCCCCGATTCCCATATCAAACTGGCATTTTTGGGCCCTCAATATTTTATCATTTTTACTCGAAAATATAGTCTGAAATTGATATATAATATAAATCTTAAACACTCTCACAAAAACCAAACCCATTGTGCAGGTACATTCCCACAACTTCTCAGAAATGTTCCGACACGCTTTCCACCTAATATCCAGCTTTACTACATATCAAAGTCGTCGAAACTCTTACATATGTGTCATCTCATTTCATATTCCCGGCAACATTGTGTCGATTCCAGGTACAGCGTGAATCGAGTCCCTTTAATAAAAAATTAGATCAGAATAACTGGGAATGGGAAGATAGCATAGAAATTTGCAAATGGCTGGTTGGTGGTCTATCCAAAGATAAGTTTGGATGATATGTTTGTTTCAGTATTTTTCTAGATGCTGCTACTCATAGCTATTGTAGTTTTAAATGGGGGCGATATTCATGCCAAACACTCACTTTATGCAAGAAATAAACTCGAATATCCAATAACCCCTACTAGTACTCAAAGAAGCTCTTACAGATTTCCATACTAATTCTTCCACTTCGGTGGATCCAGAGAAATGGTTAGAAGCTCATCCATATCACGAAGCATTCCTTGATAACGGCGAGGAGTGGCTGGACCGGTAAACTATTATAATGTGGTTATGGATGTCAACAATTGTAGAGTATCGAAAGACAGCTAAGCAACCTGGGTGCTCCCAATATAAGTGTATTAATTTTACGTGATTGGATTCTGGTAGGAATCAAGCTACTGTCGTATATATCACTCTATCGAGTCTAAAACCACCAAACCAACAAGAATACAAGAATACAATACAAGAATAATCCAGGACATCCAGGCTCCAGCGCTGGTGTTGGAGTCAAGTATATCGATATATCAATTATAATATAATGCAGTCCACCATACACCCAGTTATAGGACTACCCAAGAACAACATGAACGGTCTGATAAGTCTATTTTGTTTTGTTTGTTTTGTTTTGTTTTGTTTTGTTTTTCTCTTTTGGTTTGTTAGTTAGTATTCGGCATCAATCGAGCTGTTATTGAGCATCCCAATTGTCGAGATTACGTCCGCCGGTTCCAGGAGATGCCAACTCGCCAGCGTCTGCTTGGAGCTGGCGCCGACAGTCACAGAGAAGACGTGATCGGCTGGAAGATCCGAGTCGCGGAGAGCGCGGAACATGTCTATATTATTGATTATTAGTATGGCAACAGAAAAAAGCAGAGGGTGGGAGGGAATACCCTCGTCTGTAAAATCATCCCCCAAACAGAGAACAAACTCCGGCGGATCCCCCGGGCCCGCACCATACTCGTTCACCAGCCTCGTGGCAATAAATCCCTTATTCACAAACGTTGGGCGAACTTCTAGATTCGCTTTTCCGGCCATAACCTCCACGTCGAACTTCCTCATCACCGTGTTCTCGAGGTTCTTCCGACACTCTTTGGCCTGAAAGGCGCCGTATTCCGGGTCCGCGCGCCGATAGTGCCAGGTCAAAGCAACGCGTTTGCGCTCAATGAAGGAGCCCTGTGTGCGTTCTGTGTAATGCTGGAATACCTCCATAACGTCCTTCTGCCAGGCCATATCGAACTGGGCCGCGAGGTTCTCCCAGTCGTCACTACGGGGTTTACGGATGAAGCAGCCGTGTTCGGCGCTGAGGCCTAGCTCGGGGATATGGCCCATCCATTCGTCTAGAAAAGCCTGGTCGCGCCCGCTGATTATCCAGACGGCGTTTTTGGGGTCTGCGGCGAGGCTTTTGATGCTTCGTATCACACGGTCTGACGGGATGGCTGCTTGCGGGTCTTTGACGATTGGGGTGAGGGTTCCGTCGTAGTCGAACATGAAGAGGCGTTTCTTGGCTTTGCGATATTGTTTGAGGAGTTTGGCGCGGTCGAGTGCGGGGGTTGCGATGGATTGGTCAAAGGAGGATAGGTTGGTGAGGAGGCGATGGATATAGTGCTGTGACCACATCGAGACGGTGTTGGATGTGACATGTTTGTATAGCTTGCGGTGCTGATCTGCTTTTTCCTCGTTGCTCATGCTTAGGGCACGGTCGATGGCCGTGGCGACTCCGCTCATGTCCCATGGGTTTATATGAATCGCACTTGGCAGCATTGCAGCAGTGCCGGAGAATTCTGATAGAATGAGAGGTCCGTGGTTGCCTTGTTGGCAGAGGACATATTCTAGACTCGTCGTATTCATGCCGTCACGGACACTCGTGATCAGACCAACGTCTGCGACTCGCAAGAGACTGAAGTATTCCTTCGGGGAGATGTACTGAGGGTAGTACTGAACAGGAGAGAAACTCAGCGATCCAAACCGGCCATTAATCGTGGACACCAGGTTGGATACTTGACTGCCGATTTTGTTTTCAGGGTCCTCTTTCTGTTCCTCCATACTTGTCGGACTCGTGACTTGAATTAGGACAACTTTTTCGCGCCATTGAGGATATCTCTCCAAGAATGTTTCGAACGCTTGAAGTTTCTGAGCGACACCACGGACACTGTCTAGTCGATCTCTGCCCACTATGATCTTCTTGCCTGAATAGAGTTTCTTAATTTCCTGAACCACATGGTCTGTTTCATCTGACCCAAAAGCCGCCTTTTGGACATTCTGAGCATCAATGCCGGTTGGGAACACGTCGACTGCGACATGGGCACCATAAGCATCGACCCCCGCAGAAGTAGAGTCAAACCCGAGTACACGTGTGCAGCAAGAAGAGAAATGTCTTGAATATGAATAGGTCTGGAAACCGATCATGTTTGCACCAAGAACGCCTGTAAGAACCTCCTTCCGCTTTGCGAGACAGCGCATATACTCGCTGCTGGGGAAAGGAGAATGTAAAAAGAAACCAATGTAAATGTTAGGAATCCGTTGCCTCAAGAGGCTCGGGAGAAGAAAGAGATGGTAGTCGTGGATCCATATAATATCGCCTGCCTGATAAACCTGTGCAATTCGATCTGCAAACAACCGATTTAATCGCAGGTAGTCAGCCCACCATTTGCGCTCCGAACGCCCATCTGATGTCCCCTTCTGCTTATAGTGCAGGAGAGGGTATAATTCTCGCTCCGCATACCGCCTCCAGCGGGATTGATCTTTCAATAATATATCATCTTCGGGTTCGTCGGATTCGGCAGTTGCCCAAACCGGGAGGATCTTTCCATACTTGCTGTGCCGCAGCTGAGTCTCGAGGCGATTCCTCTCGTCTTTGGACAGCTGAATACCTTCAACTAATGGATTTACGGGCGGGTGTTTTGCATCGACAGGAACCGGCGCCGACGCTTTATTCACAGCCAATGGAGGCGTAGTCATTGTTCCGTTCCCACTGACAGATTGCAAAGGTGCTCGCTCACTATTGGCAGTGTCCACCTCTCCTGTCCAGCCAACGAGTATATGTTTCCATATTGATTTTTCAGATGCGAGGTGGGCAAAGGCGTCGAACAAGGCTGACGTGCCTGGTCGAGGTTTCAGCTCCTGCGACACGTTAGAATGACACAGACTCATGAAAACCTAATTTTAGAATTAAAAAAACGTACCCAATTCCCGTCTGATTGATGGGCAACTTTGTATGGGATGCAGAATGTCGCACTGATGATCCTCCCCGTCAATTGGAGGCCCGGGTGGTCGGCCATGGCGTCAGTTACCGGAGTTGCAGGAGTCAGATGTGCGCCTCCGATCAGACTTAGACGGCGGAGCAATTCAGTGCCTGAGGAAGCGCCTGAAACAGCATCTGCGGGACTCGCGGGGGATTTCACATAGGCATCTTTCTTGGTTTTTCCTGCTGTTCCAGGCACATCCGAGAAGTATGACGCACTAGAATTCACCTTGTCGTCGGTCTTGTGGCTATTTCCATCGGCGACGACTGCTGGGGTTACTATCGAAGCTTTTTTATAAGCTCCCTCGCCCAAGGCGGACAATCCTGATCCGACAATCACGGGGTTCGGTTGATCTGGGGGGATTCTATCTGGTGTTCCTTGTTCGAACGCCATCGTTCCGAAGGTCGCGTGTCCGCTTGCGGCGATGTGACGATGTAGAATGGCTATGGTAGGAACCAAGGAGAATCTCAGCGCATGGTCTGTCCAGAATCAAATTGGCGACGTAGAATCAATGGCACGTAGAAAGAAATGCGTTGTCTGGGCGTGTGGGTGTCATTATGAGAAGCAGCAGCGGAGAAGAGGGGTCCGTACCTGGGCAGGCCGAGGGGCAGAGGGGATGAGAGCTTATTTGCGCGCCGCCATGGGTGGTTTCGAGCGGCGCTGGGTTTAGGGAGGAAGAAAAGGACTCGCAGAGTTGTCGCTGGAGATCGAAGAGGGGAGTCGAATACGGGTTGGGCTGGTTATCTCTGCGGGTCTTCCAGGAATATTCGCAGACGGTGACGAGTGACGACGCGGGAGGTCAGCTTTAGCCTCCTTATGATTAAGCCTTACTAAGTTACTGCTAAGAACTAGCACCGCCAATAGTAAATACTAGATAGTCCGCCTAAGTCTTAATAATTGTCCAGTTGTTGACATGATTGCTTCTGTTAGCTGTTTATTGCTAGACGCTCGTGACGAGATGCCATTTTTGCTACGGCGTGTTCTAGGCCGGCCATCCCACATCTATTATTTTCATTCTCCGTGCCTCAAATAGTAATATCAGTGCCGAATACATGTTAATATTATCGCACGTGCAAGAAGACAAAGGCACCCGAAATCCGGGAAGAGAGGCCCGCCGATTGACGACGGTCTGACGTTGGTGATTAGTTCCGAGGCTCGTGGAGATCCTTTCCTGTTGTCCTATTACAGTCGTTCTAGAAGCAGAATTACAGATCGTCGAGAGCAGTGGCGCAATGACCTGATCGTGCGCCAAGAATATTCATATTTCAGTGGGAAAAGGCATGAGTCGACGTAATATAATATTTAATTAATAAATAATAATCAATTGATGTGGTTTAATAATCATAATATATCTGTGCGTGGTAGTAGCGCAGATTTAATGATACCAAGATCACGTGACCTCGATAAAGATTTAGATAACGATTGCTTGGCACTGCGTCTTTGCATGGACCATTCTCGACAAAAGAAACAGAAAAATCGCCGTGCTTTTTCCTAGTACCCAGTACCTTCGTTCTATGCGATACGAGCGACTTGTCATTCCCCCGCAATGCTGCGCTTTAGGTGACTGCAGAATGGCCCTTGGCGGCCGGGGGAGGGCCTCGCTCTGGTCCCTGACGACGTCTCAAGCACGGTATTACCGGACGAACTCACTCTACAAGGCCGGTCCCAGAACAGCCATCCACAGAGACAGCCTGCAAAAGACCCTCGAGGCCCATCGTGTCGCAAACCGAGCGAAAGTCATTCGCAAGGTCTACCTCAATGAGCCGGACCCTCGTATCTATCGGCCCTTGATTCTCCAGCCGGATGCTGAACCAAATACAACAAATCAACCATCAACTGCGCAGGAGCCGGAAATCAGTGAAAAACCATTGCTTACGAAGCAGCTAGATGGCAGGCAGGAAAAACCTTCAAAACCAAGCAAGCGGGCGTCACTAGGTGTAAGGGGAGGCCGAGTTGCACAATGCCCTTGGCTTGGCTTGAGTAAGTCTGGAAGGGCCGAGACGGGCGAGTCACGTCTAAGTACCGAAATATCAGCTCTTGCAGAATATCTCAGACCGTCACATCCAGAAGAATCGATTGTCTCGCGCATAGTGGGCAAAATAGCAGAACATGTGGCAGCAGCGGTACCCAACGCGTCAGAATTGGTTGGCTCGCGATCAACTCAAATAGCGATCAGCTCTTCTGATATTAACCTCATGATTCTCGTGGATCCGCCTACTGGAGATCGCGCATCAAGTTCAATGAATCCAAAAACTACCAAAACCTTCACTAGCATAATCGAAAAACTCCATGCTGAAATCCGTCGAAACTCAGTGTTTGACGACTTGGCCATAGTTGAAGGGAAAAGTCCAATATTGAGCATGACTCACCAGGCATCGGGTCTACCGATCAAAATATTCTGCGGGTATAACCTTCCTCACTCGGACGCTTATATTACGGCAAGCCTGAGTACTCTTCCATCGCTCCTACCGCTATATGTCGTCTTGAGAGCCCTTCTTGAAAGTAGGAATCTCTTCGGGTGGGAAAAAGCGTCCTTAGACTCCTACGGCTTGATTCTGATCATATCCGCCTTTCTGAAACAGAAAAGCCCTGAATGGCAAAAAAGGGGGTTAGGCGAGCAGTTACTAGCTCTACTAGATACATACAGCTCGCAGGTCAATTTGGAAACCGTTGGCGTGGCTGTAGAACCAGCGAGTTTCTTCACTCTCTCAAGTGTCCGTCGGGCTGAAAAAGAAAACCAACTTAGCGAATTACACCCAGTCCTCATCGGACAACGCGCTCTACTTCGATTCAAAGTCCACGCCGCCAGCAAGGCGAACTACCTGGCTGCGAAGCACTTATGTATCCAGGATCCTACGAATCACTTGCACGATGCCGGACTGCAGTGCGTTCGAACTGCAGAGCTGCAGGGGATTCTTGCTGATGCTCACCGTGACTTGACGTTTGCGGTTGGGAAGTGGGATCAGTCGGATACTAGCATTCTTGGTCAAGCTCTACATGCGAATTTTGACGATCTCGAACGAATAAGAACGGCAATGACAGTGCTATGATTACTGTATTATATTATAAACCAGATTTTTATGCATCATAGGAGTTTTGAGTGGACGGCGTTTTATTCTCAGCTCTGTATCTACTTTTATGTTGTACATATATAGTCGACGTATCTACACAATAGCTTACACTTCAGGATACCCAATCAAGACCTCCTCTTCAACCAATCCGCCAACCACCTCCGTCCCTCCTCAACACTCTCAACATTCCCATTAGTCCACCCAACCCCAACACCACCGCGCTCATCCAGCGCAATACGCACCTCCTCCGCACTCAACGCCTCAACTCCCCCGCCTCCCCGAATCAGCCTATCATCAACCTCCAAATACTCCGTCCACCGCTTGAGCCGCGGCCTGTAAACCAGCGGCACCAACCAGCTCGGTCTTTGATGCGTCTTTGCCAGCCCGAAAACCGCACAGCCCCTGAGAATCAGCTCTGCTGACGCGGTATCTGCGAACCCGCGATCCCCGAACCTATTCGCCAGCCACTTCATCTCTTCACCTGGACTAACCGCCGAATTATTATTTTCGAGACCGACCATTGCAGCACCCTTCCGCACCTCGCGCTGCCGCCTCCATTTCTCAATCTGCTTCGGCACTCGACAAGTCGCTGGCGTTACCGCATTCCCCAACATCAGCACAATTAACGGCGTAAATTCCCCGCACACAATCAACAACAGACTAAACGGAATCATCCGCCTGATATCATATGCCGCGCGATGCGTGAGCTGGAAATCCGCACGGCTGACACCGGCCTTTTCCACCTTATCCAAAAAAGCTGAACTAGACTGTCCGTTGGGAGGAGAGGTAGGAAGGAATCGTGGTAGACCTAGCGCAGCGCGGATTGGCAGGGAGGCTTTGTAGTTATGGTATACATTTTTTAGTCCGGTTTTGTAGAATGCCAGATATGCGCGGCCGATAGCGATGTAGCGTTTTAGTTTGTCTGTGGTCGAGACGTCGGGGGTGGCGGGTGCGGGTAGGTCGAGTTCAGCTGGTCGCGTGCTGGACGGTGGGTTGAGAGTCGATGCGAGGGGGGAAGAAGAGGTTGATGCTGATGCTGGCTTCAAGTTGACGTTGGCTTTGACTTTGACTTTGTTCAATGACACGCTGTTCGTCACCGATCTCGCTGACGTGCTGCGTTTCGTGGCCTTTGACTTTGGTGTTGATGAGGCATATCGCTGGGCTGTGTAGATATGGGCGACAAACACATTGTCTTTTATCCGATTCGTAGTGAGAAGCGAGTATCTCTGCCGCCGTATTTCGATATTGGGATTCCTCCAGCCATTGTAATTGTAATTATTCCTTGCAAGGAGCAAGTTCTGTGTCGACATAAGCTGGCTTCGCGACGCCCGCATTGCGGTTGCCCTCGGAGTGCTGGTAGCACACCGGCCGCAAATCGTTGACATTGGAGTATGTTATCTAGCGTGCAGCAGTAGCCATATATAGACTTGTACTCGACTTGGATGGTTGGAAAGAATGGAGTGGGTGGTTGATGAAGTGGTGCAAATTGCGGAGGAACAGTTTGCTTAATTTGTCGGGGGATTAATCAGCTTCGGGTTCCACTAAGCGTTAAGTATCTTTTGTGTGGGGTTGCTATATAAAAGATACCTGCATAAATCTACAACAACACTGTCCTGATATTAACAATTGATGGCTTGAAACGCAGAGAGAGGATCTATTTTTCATTGCTTGTCACAGTTTTCTAGGGCGGTGGAAGTATTTAAAACTGTTGATTACAAGTGTATCGTCCAAAGTATAAACAATCATAGCATTTCTGGAAATTTTTGAAAAATGTATTTAAGTTTCATGCATGCCAGAGCTACAGAGCTACCAGAGCTTCTTTAGAAAATTACCCGGCAGCAACGATATTCGACCGTTGAGCAACCTTGATAGCAAGCGATACGATGTTTTCTGTATCTAAAGCCTCAGTAACCCGTAGCACCACTTCAATCTTTCTCTTGAGCCAGTCGCGGAGGTCTACAGCAGCCAAACAGTGTAGGCCATAATCTAGTAATGGCGAGTATACGTCTATTCCGCTTGGTTCCATACCCACCAGCTTCCCCAACCCCTCTTTATCGCAACGATAATGACCTGCTGGGCTTCTTCGAGGTACTTCTTACCACCCATCACATTTTGGAGCTTTTCTTTGACACTACACGGGATCTTCAAGTTGGGAGCGTTTCTTCTTGTCGAACATACACGAACACCGGACTCCATGATGTTGTCGTCGGCCCAGAAGCTCCTACAAATGACAGCCCATTGAATCCAAGAAGTGCCTGACACCGGTCTTGCCGAGCCTGTGGACTGAGCGAGTAGGAAATAAATGCATCGAGGCCAGTGGCTTTGATAGGTGGTATACCTTGACGTACAAAAGTTTGTCGTCTTATACTACCCGTGGATTGGTCATGTACCGTGCTGCCCTCGACCATGCCTAAATACAATATTTTTATTATATTATATTATCAAAAATAGAATTTTTGAATACGCGTGTAACACGGATCACGTCGTTGCGCCCGATATCCGGAGTGTCTATAGAGGACTGTTAATACAGGGATTTAAGATATAAATAAGATGCCATGGAGCATTATATCCATCATTTGACTCATCAACAATCAAAATCCCATAATCACCAATAACTCAATCAATTCCAATTTCATCTATACTATATTTACCATAAAGCGTAAATACTTTCTCGCTGCCTTTGCTGCGCTGGCTTTTGCCTCGTCAGGACCCAACCAGCTTGATGACCGCTCTCCTTGCAGTGAAGGAGCCGTAAGTTTGGAGTTGCTGCTTCAACGTTTCTTCAAGTATTGATAAACATGATCAGGAATGTAAGACAGTGTCGCATTCGGAGTCTTGTCCAAAGGAGTATGAATATCTTGCCATAGTTTCCATTCGTACTATCTAATACCTGGTCTAATTTTCGTTATAGTATGCCCCACGAGTGTGACTTGGAAAGTTTCAAACATTGCTGTGTAGGTATCTGAGTATATTGAGGCTTGGTATAAGTTGATACATTGATGAACCAGAATGAAAAATGTTAGACAGTTCAACTGACAAGTATCAAATATACTTTAACTGTCATGATCTATAGATTTCCACTGTAATGAGACTATTCTGAAACATTCGTTTAATATATAGAAGTCCTATGTATATCTTGGTCTTTACGTTAAGCAACTATGTCTTCCTTGTATCTAGAGAACCGTCTTCCATATATTATCTCAGAATGCATACATCTTATGTTTCATTTAGCGCTTATATCTATACCGTATGGAACGAATGTTGAACTGTTAAGTGATTATTTTCTTTACATAGAGAGTAGCACTGAATGGTGAGGAAGGCGCTAATGGCCTCTTTACAGCTGAGAAAAGGTTGTATTTCCTTCTATTAGAAATATCTTTATATTATATCTCCCAATATATACTAGCGATAGAAAATTATATAGTTTCTCATAATTATTTTAGGTGGAAAGGTTTGGTAGTAGAAGAACATTAATCCCTTAGTAAGGTTAGTACCAATTGATATCTCAATATAGGAAGAGCTGTTCTATTCATACTAGTTGACCATATAGACACTTGGGACACTACGCCAGTCTTGGTGGTTAGGCTAAAAACAGTGTCAAGTAAATATTAATGATATTATTAATACATGACCATTTGTCAGCATACTTCCTTCAATTTCAGCTCCACCGGCCACAGACTTGTTATTAAATGCTTCTTGTGGGGTCAATCAGTTGTCGATAGTAGGGCGTGAATAGTAGGGCGTGACTCATCCCGTATTACAGAAGAATATCTATATATAAATAATCCACCGCTCAATGAGAAAGTAAACCAAAACAAACATCACAATTAAAATGAAAATAGAGAAAAAAATGTCTCTGTCATTCGACCAGCCCTCCGCTCTAGTCCTAATCGACAACCAAACCAGCTTCAACCACCCCAAATTCCCAAGCTCGTCTCGCTCCAATCCCTCATACGAAGCCAATCTAACCACCCTTCTCGCCGCATTCCGCTCCGCTCGCCAACGTCTAACCCCTGGACGTATCCACATCATCCACATCTTCCACTCATCTCTCGAGACTGACAGTTCCTTCCACCCTTCTGCTGCCCCCAAACCCTTCGACTTCGCGACTCCAGCAGCCGATGGCTCTGAGCTCGTGATGTGGAAGTGTGTCAACTCATCCTTCATCGGGACCAGCCTCGAATCCTATCTTCGCAAGAACGGCATTCGACAAGTCTTTTTCGCTGGCCTGACAACCGACCAGTGTGTATCGACCACGGTGCGTATGGCGGCGAATCTCGGGGTAGTTGATAATTTTCCCGATGGACGGCCGGTGACGGTCAACTCGGATGGGTCACATCCGCCAAATGTCGATATTGACCACGGCCGCATTGTGCTGGTGTCGGATGCAACGGCGACTTTTGCAAAGGGGGGGTTTGATGCGGAGACTGTGCATGGGGTGTCGGTAGCGAGTGTGGAGGGGGAGTTTGCGGAGGTTTTTAGTACACAGGAGATTGCCAAGGCATTGGTTTGAAAGAATATCAAAAAGGGTAGTATAAATATAGTATCTAATAACCGCATGTGACGGATATAATTGATATAATTGATATGGAGATGTGTTGGTCTGGTAATATTTCCATATTCGGCCCCGACTGCCTAATTTGTCGCCGTTAACCCTAAGTTGCATTTCTGCGATGATAATTTCAACAACCCTTACCAAACAGTACGATCCTCCTTCACCCAATGTATTGTTAATCCTGTACTCAGAATGGCCAATGTTATACGAGTATTATAGAAATGTTGTCTAGTATGGAAGTGGATCAAGTGCAGCGTTAGTATTTCTTGTAGCTAGCTTCTGCATCTCCTAAGAAGAGATTAAACCACAACCAGATCTAACTAACCTAGCATTAAAAGATACATGGGTGGCAAAAGCAAAAGCTGGTGTCACTGTCCGTTTGCACTGCTTTGTCCTTATTATGAGCCGAAAAGAAAAGTACTGCCGGAGAGACCCGCATCTCAAAACAATGATCGTTATATGTTCGTTTGTAGATTTTCCCCCACTGTTTGTATACATTTGCAATTGCAATTATGACGTTTTTACAGGTTTTACGCTCACCCGATAGATTCGACATGTCTGTTTCATACATCTACTTTCTTGATACTTGAGCAAGCAAACTAGTCAGACTTTCACCCTGAACATTAACTACTAATCATACTGACTGTAGAAGCTTCGTCAAGGACGGGGCTTTTCGTCAACATTGAACATGAACATGAATCCCTTCAATTTCCGCAGAGGACAATCCACAATACTAACACGTCCACCCCCAGACCCCAAAAAGATTTTCGCCCGCATTACCCCCAACAACCACCACGCCATCGCCCACTTCAACGACCTAATCAATAGAATGCAACATGGAGGCTATCGCACGCAGCAGGAATATGTGGATATACACCGACAAAAGGTTCCTCTTGGAGTCGCCCTGGCGTACACCAATGATAACAGTTACGCGGAATATTCACACGGCGAGATGCCAGAGCTCGCGTCTACGGTTTGGCGTGGAGATTTCGTGTTCCATCTCCAGCAACCTCTCAAAAAGCCTCGTTACAAATGGTGCATTGGTAGGATTGCAGGTGACGAGAAAGGCGATAGCCAGACCAGCGAAGCAGAGATCTTACTCTGGGATAAATCCTACGCCAAGCACCAAGGCCAGCTCGCTGCCTCACTCTACTTCGACCGCAAAACCGGTATATTGACAGTCCAAAGCCGATGCGAGGAGAACTCGTATAGTGTGGTACTCGACGGCAGGGACATATCCTACGGCACGCGCTTTCTCAACCAGGGCCGCCATACATTCCGCTTCGGTCGCTGCTCATACGTATTCGAGTATCAAATTCTACGAAACCCGGCCTTCAATGAAGTTGAATACCTACACGACAAGATCAGATTTTTCTACGAAAAGCTCCACCTTCCGCCTCCAGTACCAACGACCTCGCCGAGTCCTGGAATGGGATATCCGAATGTAGGCAGATGGAGGATTCATGGGCTGGTCGCGCGTGGGTCTTCCGGTGTTGTCAAGTCAGCTTCTCGCTCGCTTCCTATGCAATGTGCGGCCGCCAAGATGATTGTTCGGCGTAGCGGGCCTTCGGCGCAGCACATTGCTGAAGAAGTGCTCATATCGATGCACGTCCGCAGCCTGTTGAGGAATAAATTCTGTCCCTATATTATGAGATTCCGGGAAGTGCACTATGCTCGGAAGTCAGTGATATGGGATGGAAAGTGGCCGGAGGAAGTGCATCTGATATACAGCCCGCTCTGTAACATGAGTCTGCGGAAAATTATCCACGAAGGAGGTTTTTCGTATGACAGCAGGATAGGGATACTGCATGACGTTCTTTGTGGATTGAAGTGGCTGCATTCGAATGATCTTGTGCATCGGGATATCAAGCCAGAGAATATTGGCATTGAGCTGTATCTAGAGCTGAAAGCTGTGATTTTAGACTTTGGGTTCTTGTGCAAGGCTCACGGACAGCCGCTTCCACCGCAACCGTTCAAAATTGGGACTCCGCAGTATCTGGCGCCGGAAATGCAACAGGTGCCATACTGTGAAAAGGTCGACATCTGGGCGGCCGGGCTCGTTGCGTACAAACTCTTGATTAGCAGTGAGGTGCCGTGGCAACTATGTGATGGCAATCCATGGCACGAGGACAGGGACTGGGTGAAGCGATACGAAGTTTTCAATAATGTCTGGAACAGTCTGGCGGACTATAGGAGTTCCGATATCCATGTGCTGATTTCGCAGATGTTGACATTTGATCCTGGTGATCGAATCAGTGCGGCGGATGCCTGTCGACATGCGTGCTTTGACTTTGAGGACAAGAGCGAGAGTGAGCGTGGTCAGCGCAAGAGGAAAGGCAGCGAGGCGGAGAATCCTAGACGAAAGGGTAGAATACAAAGACGGTGATTAATACAGACCTGGATGGCTAGACTGGTAACTATGCTGATGATTAGACCTGCGATGCTCGACCGGCATGTTACTCGTGTATAGTATTAACATATGCTATTTTTGTGAGCGAACATAGTCGAAGAATAAAGATGAGTTCAATAACAGCCACAGACAAGGAATATCAAATCCAGTAACCCAATTTTGACACTGAATACCAATCTTTCCTAAACATCCCATACCATACCAGTCCCAGCAGAATAGCCTGGCTTCATATCAATTGATCACTCAAAACCACATACGAATCAGTTGACAAGTGTTGAATATAAAGAGTCATCATTTTCCAGCAACGCGCTTGCTACGATGCCCCGTCTCGCGACTCTTCTTCACCGTGCTCAACTTCTTCTCTTTTTTCTGTACCCTGCCAGTTTTAGTATTCCCTCTCTTCTTCCCCGTAGGCCCGTTAGATGTCGTCCCCTTCGCCTTCCCACTCCGCAGACTAGACTTTTTCTCCTGAACAGCCCGCTTCGGATTGAACGCCGCCCACATCTCCAACTTCCTATCGACATCCCGCAACCATCTAGCTCCCTGCCTCGTCTCCGGCGCGCCAAACAAAGTCCTTATAACCGGCGAACACGGCTCAGTATTCAGAACGCCCCCCAGCACTCCATCAGAATTCGGATCCTTCATCTCCATCTGCTTCTGCGCCCATATTTTTCCTTCGTCCGGCTGCATGCCCAATGGCGCTGTGACTTGAAAGCCTGGCTTGGCGTGATACACCCACACTGCCTTCCAGTTCAGTTCGCATGTCTGGTCCGTTTGTCTGATGTTCTCGGCGTATGAGAAGCGGTACCATGTTCCCAGGCGTTTCTGGAAGACGTCGCAGCCGTGTCGAAGGCCGATGTAGGTGCCATGTTTTCTTTCGTTGTAGTCGGTGATGTGGCTGGGAAGAGGGAGGGGGAGAGGGAGGGGTGAGAGAGGCATTTTGGATACCAAAGATATGCTTCTGAGAGGCGGCTCCGAGAGATGATTGAGGTGAGGGTTGAGAGGATGGTGAAGGATTTAAATTTTGATGTGACTGGTTGTCCTGATCAGAATCAGATAGGGGTGATTTTCTGGTTGTCTAAGTCTTAATGGGCTTGTCTTTATGAGGAGATAAAGAGGATTTCAGAGATGTGATGTGAGAGAGAGTATATGGTGAGAGCAGTGAGCAGTAGGTAGTAAGTGACCAGCCACCAAATAAATTTGCAGACAACTTCCAATATATTGAGAGCTATCAATAGATCATTGAAAACCATCTATTGTCTATTATCTATTGTCAAGCGGACGGCTGATCTGATACCTACCTCGATCTGCAATGCCATTGGCCAGATCTGATTCTCCAGGCCCCAAATTAAACTACTCAGTCACTTAAAGAGCAATATATTGTGAATATAAAATATTAGCATTGTCTCAAGCCACCCCTATTAGGAACAAGTATGTACGTGAGTTGAATAATCCGCCTCTTTTTGGGCATTGATAAAACAGAACCAGCTTCCTCTTCTTCAACTATATTCTCTACACGAGGCCGTGAGGAACTCAATACATGCAAAATTGACTGTATGTAAGGAAGAAGAGCAAGCCTTCCTCCTTCGGACGGGTTGTATAATTTCTACCCCAATTGACGTGCCGCTCCCCTCAATCGAATCCGTTCCCTACGCTTCTTCCTGGCCCACCCACATTAATACATGTAGAAGGTACTGCCTTTACCCCATTCTAGTGTCATCCCAAATCCTTTTATAAACTCCACTCTATCGCCCTACATTATCCACATGCGTCGGTAAATTATACTCCGCATAATCCAAATGCACAAACGCCCTATCCACACTTCCCACATTCTCCAACATATGCTGCAAACTTTCGCCAATATCATGACTATCATGCAACGAGATGCTCTCATCCAACACAATATCCACCTCAACCGTCAGTCTATCACCACTATGGTACACCTCCAGGTTCTGAATCCATCGTATACATGTGGCGAACCGCATCACGAGGTACAACAGCACGCTCCGATCGCCAGGCGATGCAGCGGCGCCGGTGAGATGGGCGATGTGTTCTCGAGCGGTTCCAGCCCAGTTACCTATTACATAGAGAGAGAGGAGGAGACCGCCGAGGGGGTCGAGGAACCAGAGATTGGCGAAGGAGCCGACTGTCATAAGATTAGGGATTGTGAGTGGTAGGGGAAGGTAGGGACAGACTTAATGGGAAGATGATACTGAAAATATTAAACACGATATCAGTCATCGCGTCCTGCGCCAACGCCTGCACATTCGAGTCATTGATCCGTCGACACCAGAGCCAACAAAGCCCCTTAACCACGACCGTCGAGGCCATAATCGTAATCGCCGGCACGGTCAATTCAACAGTCGAATGGTCGTTGCCCGTCAACTGCTGCAGCGAGAGAATAGACACCTGGAAGAACGACGTAATCATCACCACGGAAAATATCAGCACGCCGACTGGCTCCAGCCGCTGTCTGCCGACGGGGTATCGGTGCTTATCTCGACGGACCGTCAGCCGCGTCGTGCTCCATATAATCGCCGTACTAAGAAAATCCAGCGCCGCGTCGACGAGACTCGCCAGCACCGAGACGGAGCTGGTCATGACAGTGACGGCGATTTTGGCAGCGAGTAAAATGCAGTTTGCGACGAGGTTGATGTATATCGCCATCATCACGATTGTGCGCGGGTGGAATGAGTCTGTGTTGTCGTCATCGTCTGTGGTAGAGAGAAGGGGCGTGCGCTCAGTGAGATGGCGACGAGCGCGGTCTGTGTCAGAGCCGGATGGAGAGTTTGATGCTGTGTGTCCGCTCTGCTCTTCTGTGATTGTATGCAGATAACTTTGATTCCTCGCCCAATGCCGCTCATAATCCTCAAGCAAATCCCGCGCAATCGACGAATCGAGTAAACGATCAACATAGCTATACCGCGAGACAAGATAGTTCATTCGCTCATAATACAGGCGGCTGAAAGTCAATCAGCATTTGCCCATTTACATATAATAGGGATACATACACTGGTTTCCGTAGTTTCGCCAATTGAACTGGCGGTGTATGATACTCGGACCTATCTATCGCGTCAACAAAGTGATGAAAATAAAATGATGAAAATGAGGGAATTAATAGATTAGATACCATCGAAAAGGCGACTTTGTATCGCCTATCAAAATCGACCCGCGCCGCTGCATATGCGGCCGTTCGTCGAACAGCGATGAAGCAGACTCCTGGCCGGTGCCCGCAGTAATCCCGTCTTCAAGCTGGGAAGAGTCTATTCTACGATGGCCTGACTCTGCTGTTCCCTCAGAGTGTGAGTATCGCCGTACCAGCCCCGGCAAGCTCTGACCGCGCGTCGACAGGACTTCCCAGCCTTGTTGGGGGCATAGTTCTAGGAAGGAGGGCTGGTTCGGGGTAGAGGTTGAAGGGGTAGAAGTCATTATAATTATATCATGTCGTTGAATATATATGTGTATGCATATGTATTTGTGTGGTGTATGTGAACTGATGTTCTATCGAGCTGAATGAGAGGACAAGATTGACAGTGGGGGGAACATTTGATTGGCTGGATGACTACGGCGGACTACTCGAACTTTAGGGGCATGTAATTGGCACTAAGCATTTGGGGAATAGGTTCAAAACACCCAAAGTTACGAATAACGCGACAAAACGCTACGTTAAAAAGTGACACAAAATTTATTGCTGACCCTTTACCCCTGATGACAAATATTAGTGTAAATTTGCATATAAATACGGCTAGATAATTGAGTTCTTTGCAACTCAGGCTTGTATCTCAATCCAATCGAATTTGACACTAAACTCAATTTGTTATAACGCGTAAAAAGTCCGACAGGGCAAAATTGGCACGTGATTTCTGTCTGGCTGTACGAGAATAAGGCTTGAGTACGGCGGACTAAATGGGTCTCCAGGACATATTCGTTATCCACTAGTAAGCTTTATTGACACGCATAATTTAGCATTTCTACATATTGAAAATTAATATGGTATATTTATATCGATTGTTATGGGGCATGCTGCTGCGCAGCGTTTCTATAGCAGTGCTAATTTATATAATAAGGCTAATTACATGAGACAAACTACTACGTAATATTTATATATAAATTGACCTATTAGATAAATATTATACAGTGATCTGTCATAAATGCTGCGCAGCGTTCTATTATGTTTATTAAATTTGAATATGTGGAAATACTAAATTCTCTGTGCAACTATGTAAGACCGAATTATCTCCTGAAGCCCCGTTAGTCCGCCGTAACGCTGAATCCTCTCAGTCTTGTTCCTGTTGTTCAAAACCTAAATTGGTGACGGCAAAACGCCTCAGCACAATCATCATAAGATACATCAGCAAATATGATGAGCCCGATCTGCCGTCATCACCATCTCTTAGCTAGAAATCCAAAGACATGGGAGAAAAACGATTAACCTTCTCTCCATGGTATTCTCATTTCAACAAGAAGATTTTATCTTTATTTTAATATTCTTGTGATCTATTCTGCGTTCAATCTGCCATCTAGTATACGTGCTCATGGATGTTAAGCAACAACAAAAAAGTTGGAGGAACTCGATAAAACCATGATTTCAGTCAATCAGAACTCCAGAAGAGCTCGGGCGCCAATGCATGCTGTTTTCCACTTATTGTGCCCTCACCCCTATCCCCGGTATGTATTACCCAAAGCGGTTTACCAAACTCTACGACTTAAATGCCCTTAGCGAAATTCCCTGTGATTTATCCCTGTGATTTATTAAAAGTATTTAAATCTGAAACAGTCCTATTGTTTCATAATTTCAACAAAGAAAGAAGTCCAGTCATTGCTAGAGACAACATGCCAGACCACGCCGATTCTCATTC
This sequence comes from Talaromyces proteolyticus, assembly GCF_021365285.1. Lineage (NCBI taxonomy): Eukaryota > Fungi > Ascomycota > Eurotiomycetes > Eurotiales > Trichocomaceae > Talaromyces > Talaromyces proteolyticus. The sequence continues at coordinate 455,410 of NW_025764293.1, read as the reverse complement.
CGAATTCGCTCAATCTGACCAGAAAAATGCGCAATTCACCACGGCAATAGTCTGCAAAAACTGCAATATCACATACAAAAGACGATCTGATTACATTCGCCATTTGATACCCAAAATCAAATGTCCTGCCGAGAGCTGTTCGCAAGCCTACCGTAATGACAAGCTCAAAGACTTTCTTAGTCACATGATGAAATCGTACCCGCATCTTGATATCCAGAGCAGCACCGATTACTTTAAAGGTAGGAAACCAGCTTAACCATGCTTGTATTTGAATAAGCGAAACTGATTCCAAGTCAAGCAATGCAAGAAGTCAACATCGCTCCAATTGGAGGACTGTGTACGAAGGTTCCCCGCGTTGCACCTGCCGCTCGGAGGGTAGACTATGGACTAGAGAGAAGTAACAACTCTTGTTTTACCAATGAGCAGCCAAATACCATACCAAAAAATCCAACAACAATCAGTTCTCAATTCTCACATGCACTTTTTCCGGCCGAAATCGGTTTCAACAGCGCTCTCCAGAGTGGGTACATCGAATTTGAAAAATTCGAATATCCTTCTTCACCTTTGTTTTCTATTTCGCCTGGTTCCCATGATGGTTTTGTAATAAACCCTGATAATAGGGATATGTGGTCCACCAACTCTGACAGCCTCTACGTTAATCCGCGAGATATCTACTACCGCTGAGGAATGGGCTGCAAGTGCGTAACCTGCGAAAGACGACCTGGAACTATATATACCAAGTCTGTCTTAAGTTTCGGCTGTTCTACTTTTCAATTTTCTTTTATTGATATTCAATTCTTATTCTTTTTCTTTTATATTTATTTTTCTACTGTTTCTTAGTCCCTTCCATATTGGAGAGCCATTCTACCTTTACCCAGAGTCTATCCATTCTAGTCGCCTGCCTCTGCGCTCTCTATCTTGAGAATGGCCAGGTCAAAGTTATCGACAACACCGGTGAGAATGTCATACCGTTCCCAGCTATTATACCACCTAGTTCTGAGTAGTAAGGTGTCTACGAATTTTGTTCTTATTCATCTTAATCCTAGTCGCGCTTTAAGAGAGAGTTTATGGTATCTTAGCTCAGGAAGTTAAAATCTATAGACGTTACATCACCGAGGATAAAGATCCTATCATAAAATAGCTGCCCCTAGATGCATACAGCGTGAGCGTTTATCTTGGTGCGCTTGATAGAGAATTTCGTCTTGTTCTGGCTGTTGTTTTAGTGCGCATTGTGACTGATATCGTGTTGAAAGTGATAATCGCACTTTTGTCGGTCGCTCGTCTCCATCACTGTAGGAGGCATGCAACCCAGATGGTGCTTCACATTTCATAATCAATACTGCGCCATACTAGAGAAATCTATTTCAAAGATCAAGAAAACCAAGTGACAGAAATAAATAGACAACACAGTCTCATCAGCTGAAAGAAGTTGGGGGTTGAGTGGTGATAGACAGACCAAAGTTGGCGCAGCCCATCTTCCTGGCAGCATGAACATCCAATCATAAATCAGACTCTAACTTTTACACCCATTACGGTATGAAATCGAATATCATCCCATTCTACTCCTCGAATTGGATTATCTATTCTTCAGGTTCCTCATTCCAACATTCTCTGCCAGCTGGAATCTCCATCACTGCTTCTTTGCACCAAATATGTACAGCGGTAGACATCATTTCCTGCGTCAAGGCCTCCAGACAACCACCTTTCACGTTTAGAGTACTCTCCCCATGAGTGCGATGTATGAGCCGTGATCCACAGGACACGCAGAATAAACACTCCAGTTCTCTACCTTTGAGGGTTCTTCGAGTATAAATACGGATCTTCGCGGTACCATCCGAGTTAACCATTGGTATCTCAAACCATGGAAAGACAGCCGTTATACCACAATAAGATGAAGACTGATGACGGCATTCCGTACAGTGGCAAACGTATATCTTGCGAGGTGCTGGGAGGGGTGCCGTAAATCGAACAGCTCCACACTGACAACGGCCCTCCATGATAAAGGTTTCAGTTGTTGTGGCGTAAAGGTAAAGGCAAGCTTGGTATCAAGTCCAAGATGTGAATATCCAGGAAGGTAATTTGGGATCTAAATGTGCTATTCGCGTCTCTTGTCGAGAGGGATTTGTAGAGGTACGTGAACCCCACCTGCCACAGTGGGGCTTATGTAATACATCTAATACGTGCCCTCAATATAATCTCTGGAGAGAAAAAGCATAACTCTTTTATTTGTCCTTATAAAGCTGTGGATGAAAGCTTCGTTATATCCACTGGATAATAAAATAAGCACCAGGATTTTGCCAGCAAGACTAATAAAACTGACTGATAATGTAAGCATCCTGGAGCAACACAAGTTAACTAAGGCGATGGTACTCTGCAATCATTGAAAACGTCTGTAGCCATCTATTAAATGTAAAGCGTAGGTGGCATAAATCATGAATAACAATGTAAATTTCGGGTGTCTATTGATTCAACCTTGAATCAATGTAGGATTGTGTATGCAGAGTATTAATATATCCACATTGTTTATAACTATAAACAACAGAGTTAAATTGAAGAATTCATCTTTCCCATGCTCAATAGGGTTTGCAGAATACGACTACGTCCTTGACATTGAGTACCAGTCAACATGTTTAATGTGAATAACCAGTTGTTGGTAATTTAGAGATCTTTAAATATCGTGATTCCGCATATAATCCATAGCTATATTGAACATTACCATCTAGGCGCATTCGCCTCATATAATCATAATGTCATATCAAACCTTGTCCTCCGAAATAGCAGCCTGATGACGATAATTTTCATACGAATTCCCAATCAACTGTTCCTCAGCCGCCTCACTGGGCGACCGACTGTGCACAGGAGTATGCGCGAAATTAACATCTGTCGACATGGGAAAGTCGTGTTGGGGCTGGCTCGTATTTCCCATGTTATCGTAGCGATAACTCTGAGTAGCGCGGACATTGGGCATCCAGCGACGACGGCCTGGTCCTGAACGATGGTTGGCACAAACCAGGGTAAAGAGCCACCAGATACTGCTGCTAAAGGAGAGTATTGTCGCCAACCACAGTATGATCACGAAGCCCTTGCCTAGGTGCGCATCGACCCCGATAGAGGACAAACTGTTATGCCATGCGGCGACGACAAATGACCAGATCGCTGTCTGCGTGATGGTGACCAGGAGGATGAATACGGATGCGCCCTGTCATTAAATTTAGTCTTGTGATCTGTACAGCGTATTTAATTATGGAAGTAAAGTAGTTGAAACATACCACACCGGTAAATGTGGCCAGTAACCCCCCGAATTGGAGACGACTGCCACAACCGCGAGGACCAGCTCGATGAATTTGGCAATCGCAGCGAGAATCAACGAGGCCCGTAGCCAGTTAACAGCGGCCCGATAAACCCGCATTCCACTCGCTAGCTTCTCGGGATAGACGCTGTCCTCTGGTTGCGAGCCCGTCCACCTGGATAGATCCATTGCCGTGAAGGGGTCAAACTTGTCATGACTGCTATGAGGGCTGCAAACAGCACTCGAAGCGACTACAGACGTATCGCTGGTGCAGTAATCCCAGAGATAGACGTTGTAAAACTGTGACAGCACATCTGCACCGCGCGCGTGCCACAATGCACTGGCAAAGGCCTGTGTTTCCGATGTCATTCCAGGGATGTCACCCACACTGTTGTTGGTGATACCCGGGATAGCTCCGCGATGGGCGCCTTCGGGTTCGTTGGCGAAAAACGTCGTTAGATCGATTTGGAAAGGGAAGAGATTTCGGAGCACGTAGGAGTCATTGTTGATGCCGCCCAGAATGGCGAGTAGAATGCCCGCAAGAGAAGAGAGGGATAGCCCGAGGGCCACGAATAGACCGAACCCGCGGACAGCCATGGTGGTAGTAGCAGGTTATGAACAGCAACTAGAAAATCGGGTGGTGGATTATACATGTATTTGTATCAAGCAGACTATTACTATTAAACCAGCCCTATCAGTAAGCTGCGGGGCAGATAATTGTACATAGGTTTAGGTTAATGCTATTATTGTAGTCGCTCAGCTGAACTAACTACTTTCAGAATCAAGCCTTTAGTTCAGGCACAGCTGAGGTATGGAATTAACTGGCTTGGCGTCATGCGGCGCGGCTGTGCGAATAACTCTACAAAAAATGAATGTAATTATAGGCCATTATCGGATGAGCTCCGATGACAGTTCATAATTATGGAGACGCTCACGAATAAATCCAAATCTGATTGTAACCGAAAAAGCCGACTTGGCGAGAATAAGCTGAGGTGAGCTAATCTTAAAATAGGCGATCCAAGCTCAGCCTCACAGCGAATTGCCTATTCCGGAAACCCCGGCCCTGCTAGTCCCTTTGTCTGCGCCCTCTCGGGTGAGCGTTAAATTACCAACAATCGATTGATTGGCTTGAATTTAACTTTCTCGCATGATATCCATAAGTAGTAAGACCAACCATGTGCTGTGCCTGTGCCTGTGATTGTTAGTTTTGATCCCTGCACAGCCAGTGAGCACCATGGCGCTAGAAGATTGTAAGCACCACTCCTCGTTAGGCATGTCGCGCTGCAACTCTTGCGCAATGATTGGAGGTAAATTGACCGAGTGTTTTCCTTTTGTGGCCGTGTTATGCAGCTAAGGTTATACACTCTGGCTAAGCTTTGCATGCCTGAAAAATAACAGGACAAGCTTTGGTGATTTATCCGCCCAGCGGCCAAGCAAGCGTGCTGTACGTACAGAGTAGACTGGGCTATTGTCATGTCTAATTTTGGACAGACCATCATACCTTATAAAGAAGCGTGTCCTTGCTTGTCAACACATTCTGTTTCAATCATATCTGCCACTAATAATACTTAACATAGCGAATTCTGAATTCTTTAAAGGAAAAGGAAAAAGAAAAGATACCTCACAATGCGCCGAACCATCCTCTTGTCTCTCCTAGCTAGCCTGTCAGCCGCAGCGCCGCTCATGCTGGAGCGTTCCAACAACAACAATGTCCTCGATGAGTTCCAGAACATCGACAGCTTCCCTAGCCCCAACCAGCAGCAGCTTGAGAACACCGAGCAGCGTGCACATGGCACGCTGTCCAACAGCACGCCGCCAGCCAAGGTCGACCCGGACACAATCATCAGTCTGCAGCTCATCGCCGCGCAGGAGCAATTCGAGGCTGCCTTTTTCCAGCAGCTGTTAAGCAATGTATCCAATGCGGAGCCCGGGTATGTCATTGAGAATGCCAATGCCGCAGAGCTCGCTATTAGTGCCTTGACTGCGATTGTCGCTGTAAGTACCCCGTTCTATTTAACTAGAAGACAAAGCCACGAATGATATTAATAATCGAACAGCAAGAGGAACTCCACGCCCTCAACGCCATCAACGCACTCAAACACTTCGGTCACACCCCGGTCGCCCCCTGCCTGTACAACTTCCCCGTATCCACGTTCGAAGACGCCATCACGCTCGCGCAGACCTTTACATCAGTCGTACTCGGAACTTTGCAGAACGTTGTGCTCAACATGGGCTCACACGGCGACGCTGCCCTGAGCCAAGGCGTTGCATCCGTTATTGGACAGGAGGGCGAACAGGAGGGTTGGTTCCGGCTCCTAAATAAGCGTATCCCTAGTGAACTGCCATTTCTCACCAACTCGGTGCGCGACTTTGCCTTTAATGCGCTGGTCCAGGACTTTATTGTGCCTGGCTCATGCCCAAATCTTGACCAGACTGCCGAGCTACAATCACTACACTCCATGCAGCCTTTAACCGTGGTCGAGACGTTTGACCCCAGCAAAAGTGCTAATGAGGTTGTCCGGCTAAGCTTTGAGCTGCCATCCGGTAGTGAAGCAACGGAGTATGAGGTTGCGTATATCAACCAGCAGAATGTTCCGTTTGTGCTGCCATATAAGGTCACCAGTCAGCAGGGACAGACTCTATCGGTGGAAGCGGAGTTTCCGTTCAAGGAGCACGAGCTTAATGGGTTGACCATACTGGCGATTGTTCCGACTGCGACGGTGGCTACTTCTAACCAGGCGGTGGCTGATGCTACGCTGGCGGGGCCTGGTTTGGTGATTGTCAACTAATAATTTGCTGTATACTTGATTAATGGTTGTATATATATATGAATAGATCCTTGTCTAATAAATGCAAGTACTGTCTTACAGATATCCAGCAACTTATAAACTGATATTATAATAATAAGGGTCTACATTTTGGCATGTTTGCCTGCATTAGGGCTATTGTCCAAAAGTCAACAATCATTCCAAACTCCAAATCGTTTCAGCCTGAGCTTTGGATTGATAATCCGCGGTTGGATCAATTCTAGGCGGTCTTTCGCAAAGGCACCTGGATATGTCTGGATATGAACTTGGTGTATGTAGAAATTTGTTGATACTGGCTGGGATCTTTCGATAGTATAGCAGTTGTGAAGTTGGCGGGGATAGGAATGTTGGATTATTAGAGCTATTTGATACTCTCACTTTAAGAGATATCGAGTGCAGCATTGATAGCTTTTGTTTCCTTGCCCGTTATGAGCAGTAAGGGAGCCAGGGCGATGATCTGTTAATGCTTTCCCACCCCAGGTCAGGACAGTTTTTGAACTTTAGAATTAGAGAATAAATAGAGTTATCCTTCACGAAGCTATCACTGATCAAGAATCGTTGTTTGATACCACATTTATTCGCGTCCAGATGTAAAGACACCAATTGATACTTCATCTGATTATCTAATACAGGCTGATTCCTGCGTCAGTATAGACAATCTCAGAGTAGGTAAAATGCAATCCGCTCATTATTGACCCATCCTTCTCAAATAGTTTCATATCACCAAGGGCTCGCATACTTACATATCTCTTCTATAGCTTTGTTAATGGATTATAGACTTTTATATAGTATCTAAGAATTAGTAATTACTAGATCATATAAGTTAACGGAATAGGACACCCACTCGCCCAGGACATCGACCCGGCCACCTTCAATACACATACAAATAGCCATTTTTTAGACCTTAATATCCTACGATTCTATAAGTTTAATTGCATATAAATTATATGTATTATCAAGTGTGTAGTTATGAAGATACTAAGATCGAAAAATGGCCATTGGTATGTGTATTGTGTATTGAAGTCGCCGGGTGGTTATCCCGGCCGGTGTCCGATTACGCTAAATGTAAATATTTCGTAATCTCCTAGCTTGAGTGGGCCGTGGGGTTTTGAAATACGTTACGTTACGGTCTAGGGCTTGTGTTTTAAAGTGGAGTGTTCTGCGCGCCAACTGTGCCGTGCCAACGACGGAGTTGTCGCTTATCCTCTTTATAATCATACTCGCAAAAAAAGAAAATAGTGCCATCTTTTATCTTTCCGCGGTCAGTGGCAAGATAATCAAATATACTGAGTCATATTTCCACCAATCATATAGATAAGCTCAGAATCAATGCCGAGCGAACAACAAACTTCACCCATTTTGATCGTGGGAGCTGGGATTAGCGGCCTTGCGCTGGCCCAGTACCTACACAAATCGAAAGTTCCGTTCAGGATTTTTGACCGCGATACTTCGATTGTCTCTCGTACGGGTGGTTGGGGACTGACGTTCCACTGGGGTTTGCCAGCGCTGCAGGAACTTCTCCCGGAACACCTCTACGCTCGGTTAGGAGAGTGCAATGTCAACCCGGCCGTTACCGATGCCGGCAGTTATCAGTTCCTGGATCTGAAAACAGGCGATGCTCTGCATGCAGCTACTTTCCCTAAAACAGGTCGGCTGCGTGTAATCCGCTCTAAGCTTCGGACTCTTCTTTCCACTGATATCAATGTTGAGGTAAAGACCCAATCCTATCATGACGCAAAGTATTTCAGCTTCAAACAGAGTTATTGGATGATCAAATGTATAATTGGATCAACAGGCTAACTGACTATCAAAGTGGTCGAAGCGATTGACGGGAGTGGTCAACAATACGGAAAGCGTTACTGTTAAGTTTGAGGACGGGACTACCGCCACAGGCTGGCTTCTGGTTGCCTGTGATGGCTCTAATTCCCTTGTCCGAAAGTACGTTCACCCATCGGCATTCGAAAACGTGCCCGTTCCAGTGCATCTGCTGGGTGTGACGGTATCATATACTCCCGAACAAGTAGCCGCCGCTCTAGCCATCGACCCATACTTCTTCCAAGGCACTCACTCAGAATCAAACTTCTACCTCTTCTTTAGCTGTAAGTTCTAGCCCGTCTCCGCTTGATGAAGCTCGTATTTTATCGAGTGAAAAAATCGCATGATCACGGAGTTCTGGCAATGACAAATTATTTCAATCAGTCTTGAACTCGCCATACAACACAGGCAATAATACCGGTAACTACATCTGCCAAGTTATAATATCGTGGGCCGAAACCAGGGGAATTGTGGTGCCTGAAAGTAACGCAGAAAGAATCTCTCTTATCAAACAGGTCACGGGCGACTGGACAGAGAATCTACGTGGGCTAATTGAGACGATCCCCGATGATGCCGAGGCCACAGCCATTCGTCTAGCCGACTGGTTCCCGACGACAAAGCGGGAGCAGGACCGCGTGGTTCTCATGGGTGATGCGGCCCATACGATGACCATGTGTAAGTTAACCAGCTTTTTCAACGGCTTTTTGAGGACTTCTCCACTTGCCATTTTCATCCTGCTCCTAGCATCCGTAAGGTAAACAACCAGTGGCTGAGCTAACCGAACCGTATAGTTCGCGGCGAAGGGGGCAACAATGCTGTGACAGACGCCAGTGACTTCGCCAAGCACCTTGGCCCTCTTATCACATCCAGCGAGAAAATACCCTGGTCTGCATTTTCGCAGGCGCTAACTGCATATGACCAGGACGTCTTCACTCGGGGGCAGGTGTGCGTTGTAAATGCCCGGCGAGCATGTCTAGATGCGCACGACTTTGCTTCGGTCACGGCAGACAGCCCGCTGGTGTCGAGGCGAAGCAAGTAACTAGAGACGCCCCATTTTTCTCAGTTCTGTCGAGTGCATACTCTCGGCATAACCCCCTGTGGGATAGTTCACTTAGCTAAATATTGCGCGCTTCCTGCATCGAACTTAGAGTCGCGGGAAATGGAATATGGCCGCGTTACTCTAATAAAATGATGGATTACAGCCAAAAAAAAAGAAAAGAAATCTATATCGTAATTAGAACAAGATATTGTACCTGATATAACTATGCCTTTTCAGCTGCTTTGGGTTAACAGGGACCCCCAAGTTTCTCGGCAATACTTTTGCTTTGATTGGCTAATGCCGGCTGTGGCGCCGCAAATCTCGGCATCCCTGTAGGAAGTGTTCCGACGGTTGGCCAGATAGTGGAGATAAACTCTGCGCCAAATGGACCCCATCCACATTGCAGTCAGGATCTGCTGGTCTGTTCTTCCAGAACGAATTGCTAGCGCATTTATGACTCGTCAGTCAGCTCAGGGATGCCGATCCTAAAACTTTAGAGGGTGGGGCAGACCTGTAACCCGATTAATGCGTCTACCGAGGGGGTACAGTTGCCCGGTGGCTGCTACTGGGCAAGTGCAACCCCGTCTATGGACTAGACTATGTATACACGGTCTAGCATCATTCGGAAGAGTGCGGCTAGTTTCACAATCCCACCTTGTGATGTAGACTTTCCTATCATAGATAGCAATTATCTCAAACATCTTAACTAGCCCTTATACCGAGTCTTACAGGAAAGAAGGGAAAATGGGAAAAAAAGAAAAGAATCATTGCTAACAAGTCCTTCTAGATCTGGAACCCAATTACGCTTGACTGACAGTTTAAACTATGAAATGGATGTTATACAATACCTAGCGCGCTTCGCTAATTCGTAAAACCAATAAAGAAAAGCAAAATATTTACATAGTACTTATATAGTGTCTCGTTCGTAATCATATTTTGAAGAGTCTCTCATAGAGTCGCCGTACTTCAATCATCAACTGTCACACGATATTCAGTTGTTCGTATGATATTATTACCTGTAGGTTGATAGGTTCCGAGAATGAGTTCCTCACTCGGAGTGCGTGATACGACCTTCTTACTTGTGACCGCAACGGTGTCTTTATGGGCGCTTAATTTGATGCCGTCCTTCCCATATGCGTGTAGTGCATACCGATCTGTAGTTGGGACGACCGTGCGTGTCCGACTGCGATATCCGACCTGGTAGCCAAAGTCAGACACCCAGCGTTTAAACATGGGTGCCAAGTATGGGACCGATGTGATGATGTTCTATCTCATATTAGCTTTCCCAGAAGAATTCGAATGACATGAAAAACTCTAGAATCGAACGCACTCCAATATTGAATTCGATAGTTCCCCATAGCACCAACATGGTGGAGTCTCCGTTTCCGTATGCGATCACTTTGATTTGCGTCAAACGCAGAATCGAGCAGATGGTCGTGAATAAGCCCAATGAGAACAAACATATAATACCGACCTTCTGTACCGGTCGGACTTTTAACTGTAGTAGCAGCGGAATCGGGAGGAGGATAGTGGTCATATCGCAGGCGATACTGAAGCCGGCCATGCCGTAGTTTGTCGGTCCAAACGGGAGGCAAGTTCCTTCTTCCATTGGGAGCCAAGATTTGCTGACCTAGAATTTAGTCAGTAAATATTATTGACTCGGGGCCCAAACGAAGGGGGAGCATACTGGATTGCAGTTGAGTATAAGAATCAAAGTCCAGGCAAGATGACCCAGGGTCGATATTACTGCTACCGTCAAGATGAGAATACGGTAGTTCTTCTTCGTTGTTCCGGATAGCAGTCGTAGATAGCTGATGCACAGGGCCAGTTTGAAGAGACCAATACCGAATTGATAGAATGGTCGACCTGCGAAGTTGACCTGTTTGCTTTAAGTTTATGCTGGAGAAAGGAAACACAGGAAAAAAGAGGGGAATAGAAGTGTAACAGGCTCATACCTTGGTGTATGTAATCAGGTTCGGCTTTGGCCGATCCTTCAACGGTAAACCCAGCCCATATCTCGTTTCTGATCACAAGGTATTATTATCAGTCATTGTCCAAGCAAGGGTGAGGAACTACATACGCACGATGCAGAGGATGTTGTATACAATACTAAACAACATCGCAACCAGCATCACATAGTCATCCGCACCCAAACGACGCTGCGCAGCTCGAATAGAAACTCGACTGGTCACAGTCAGGGTCATCAGGAGTGTCAGGATAATACACACCGCAACAATGGACGGAAACTTCGACATCGCCTCTACCTCAGGAGAGGCATTGTATACCCAAGCCCCCATTGCGATTAAGGAATGTCCAAGTCAGTGTTACGATTATCGATCCTATCATCAAAGTGGCGAAGTTTGGGGCTGGCAGGTTACCGAGGGCATGGCCTATTTCTTATGCAATCTAATTCCTGGACCTAGCCTACATTAATCAATTAAGGAAGCACCCCAGAACCAATTCAGGCGGGGCTGGTCAACCGGTCATTTGGACGTGGATTCCTAAGGCAGCGTATTAAAATACTCAGCTCCCCTTTCGCTAGTAATGACGCCATCTGTAGCTTCGGAGCCTTTGCCATCTGGTGACGCTAATAGCCTTGTTCAATAAATGCTTTGTAGTCATTTCATTTTCAAGACAATGACAAGGAAGTCACCAAGTCCGATACTAACTTCTTCAATGGGTTAATGAATGTATTTATGCTTGAGGTACGAACATCTCGAGGTGACTTAGCCGACAAGAAAAAGGGCACGCCGGACTGGCATCGTATTTTGATCAGCTGTATACTTGAAATTTCTATTTCAAGAGCATTACGAGTGCCTCATCTATGCAAAGCCCAGTGTCTGTATCGTATCCTCAATGCTTTCCCACTAAGCAAGCTAAATGCCCTGCTAAATTAAAATACGGGCCGCGGACGCCGCGGATGGGCTTCTTCCGACTTCCCGGAGTATTGTGTGAACTTTTGTCCAGCCCTGAGTGGATAGATTCCCGTAACATCGCGGCGATATCTGATATCCCGGTCCGATAAAAATTTGCGGGCTTTGGATTTCTGTTTATTAGACTGAGGCGTTACAGTTGAAGCTAAAATTTAGTGGTCGTAACAATAAGGAACCGGTACATTGGCCAGTCACCAGCTAGAAATATTCCCTATGTGATCCACACCACGTAGAACTGTACGAATTAAATCACACTCCAACTATCCGTGCCGTACTCCGCACTAGTTATCAAACAACACAACGCCACTTTCCACTTGGGAAACATCATCTAGACCCTAGTCTAGTCTCACCTTGCCTGCAGGTTGGGGCCAGCCGCTTTTACCGAAGCTGGTTAATTATTTCCTCTTTCTCCTATTCCCCTCTCGTCTTATTTATTCTCCGTGCAAGGGGTTGAGTTTTGTACGACTTGGAGAAAATTATTCGACCCTTCTCTTCCTTTTTCATTTCTTAACAGCCTTCCTCTTTCATTGGTGAGATCTTTTATCTATCGGCCATGACAGACGCCGAGTCCAAAGCTCCCAGTGTTGGGGCGCAACAGGTAGCCTCGGGTAACCAGGATGATGCATGGCGATATCTCCAGGATCACGCTGCTGTTCAACAGGCCGATGTCGAGTCCGTTGACCTGCAGCAGCTGCGCAGAAAGATTGACTGGAACATTGTACCGTTGATGTTTTGCTGCTATACATTGCAATTTATCGACAAAGTCATTATCAATGTTGGTAGCATTTCTCTAAGTCCTATTGGATACTCTTTGATCACAGGCTAACATCTTGTAGTATGCAGCCGTAATGGGAATCAGTGCTGAGCTGAACCTGGTTGGAAATGACTTCTCTAATGTCGGGACCTCGTTCTTCATCGCCTATCTGATCGCTGAGGTGCCTAACAGTAAGCTTAATTTCCCCGACCGTTGTCCCAATATTGAATCCATCTGACACCGAAAAGCGTTCCTTCTACAAAAGGTTCCCGCTGGAAAATGGCTAGGTGCTAATGTAATACTCTGGGGTATTGTCGTCGCTGCCACCGCCGGCGTCAAGAACTACACTACCCTCGTTGTGGCGCGCGTCTTCCTCGGTTTATTCGAAGCTACAATAGGCCCATCGCTAATGCTCATCAGTAGCCAGTACTACACCAAATCAGAACAAGCTCCGCGCTTCAGTATCTGGTATTTGGGCCTTGGTGTTGGTCAGATTCTTGGTGGTCTAATATCATTTGCATTTCAGCACGTCAGTCTTCATGCGTCTCTCTCTGGGTGGCGGATTATGTTCATTGTTTTGGGCCTGATCACATCTCTAATCGGTTGCTTAACTTTCTTCTTCATCCCGGATACTCCAATGAAAGCGCGTTTCCTTAGCGAAGTAGAGAAGGTTGCGCTCTTGAAACATATCAGCTCGAATAAAACCGGAATTTGGAATACCAAATTTGAGATAAAACAGATTATTGAAGCTCTTCTTGACCCCCAGCTGTGGTTGTTGACCTTGATGGTTATCCTAGTGCGTCCCCTTTCTCCATTTGCCATTCTCTCGATTCCCAATCACCAGAAGTGAGTTTACGTGAGAAAGACAAACTGACCCAACTACAGCAATCCGTTTCCTCCGGTGTTGTGACTACCTACTCATCAACTCTCATCCGCAACTTAGGCTTCAGTCCCCAGCACTCTGCACTGCTCAACATGCCTAGCGGTATAGTCAGTATTTTCTTCACCTTGCTCGTCGGATTCGGTATACGTCGGGCCAGCCACCGTTGGGCCTGGGTATTCATGTGTAGCATTCCAGGAATCATTGGTGGTGGTCTTATGTCGTTTCTGCCAAAGTGGGATACAGCCGGTTTATTAATCGGCGTCTATCTCGTTAATGCCATTGTGGCACCCTTGCCGATAATCTATCACTGGACCGCCGCCAATTGCGCAGGCTATACAAAACGGGCATTTGCCAGTGCACTTGTAGCAGGCTCTTTTTCTGTGGGTAATATCATAGGACCACAAACCTTTCAAGTAAAGGATGCCCCGGATTATCGGCCAGCTAAAATTGCTGTTCTGGCAACTCAGGCTGCAGCTGGTGTTCTAGCCATCGTTCTATTTATTTATTATGTTTGGGAGAACAAACGACGGGATGCTCAAACTAATGTGCAAGCGGAAATTGATCCTCCATCTGATGAATCTTCTGTCAAGGCTGTCGATTGGTCCGGGTTGACTGACAAGGAGAACTCCAGTTTTCGCTATGTTTATTAATGAGCATGTCTCAATTCCACTAGTTCGATAGGCAAGTCTATTGCTAGGAAAGAGTCTGTGTGTATATATCTATAGATTTCCAAGTCAGCAATAATACTAGTGTTTATTACATCCACCTTACTCCTTTGAATTTTACGTCATCGATCTTATATTTTTGACTCGCCTTGTAAAATCCATATCGTAACATATCATTAATGAAAAGTGTATATATCCTGGAGAGGCACATCATTTCGAAGCATCCAGACATTTGGAAGATCTAGGTGTAGAGTATAGCTGTGACCTCATTTTTCATTTTATTTCAAACCTTCGCAAATGGTACTGCACCAAGGACTTTGCCCAACTGGTAAGACTAAATTTTGAGATTTTTACATTGGTGCAGGGCGGGGGATCGGCAGTGGGGGCATTAGATTTAGGAACAATCAAGTTAGTGGATTCTGTTAGAATGGTGGCAAGACACAATAAACCCAAATAGATGGAACTCTAGTAAGCACAACTTTTCCCGAGAGTTTATTCGTCTAAAAATTATACAACCGATTCGCTCATCTACAAGGCATCCCAAGGGAGTGGAGCTAGTAAATGTAAGCCTGAATATGCTCGTCTTTCATATTTTCAAGACGAATTCAATATAGCTCTATGTATATAACGTAGAATTTTGACAGAGAAATTCGGTATGTAAGCTGGAAGAGTGTATTAAAGTGGTCATAATAGATACGTGTAATAAGCGCAAATATATCCAACTCCAATAAGTGGCATTTTTCTCGTGGGTTTATATTTCCTGTTGTTGGACTTTATCCAATATGAGAAATAGGTCTATATTTAGGACTAATCCAACACCAACACCAGCACCAACACTAACACCAGCAATAACACCTGTCAATCAACCCAGTCTTCTTTGTTTCTTTGTTTGTTTGTAATTAAGTTTATTCTCCACGTGACAGACACAGCCATATGCAATGTTTTACCAGATCCTGAGTACGTGCTATAAATCCTTGGTGCGGTCAGCAGAACTAAATGCGTAACAGGTCGAATAAGCCGAACAGTCGCAATTTCAGAGCTGAAAGGGCTTTTATTCAGTTGTTAAAGAGCCAAAATTTACTGATAAATTGGCCATAGTGGCATAACATTACGAAGATTCCTTACATTTCTAGGAAGGTTTGAACGGATTGAATAATTCGTTTATTACCTTTTTGACAAAAACAGCAAGAGCCCTACGGTAAACTCTGTTGGAGACGAAAATAGTTTGTAGCAATCCAGACCATTTACTCGCATTATGCCCCGTGGATACCCCAATCCGTGCTGACCTGGGCAGTTATCGTCGTTGCCGGAGCAGCCGGCTGTGTTCTGGCAAGCAAGCTCTCCGAGGACTAGAATGTATCAGTCTTCCTTCTAGAAGCTGGTAGTCATCTAAAGGATCACTTGTGTACAACCCCTATCTTGTGCAAAGCTAAGGATGGGGTGACACTCGACTACCTTACTAAACCACTTAAGTCGATACCAGCATTGATACAATGGCTACTGCTGGGAAGCGGCCCCCTGACCAGCAATGCACCTGAAGCAGCAGCGTTCATCCGGGCGTCAGAGGATTTTCTAGGAAATAAGACACAGCAAAGTCTACCACGAGATTATGCTTCGGGCGGCGCGGCCCCTGACTTGGAGATTATCGGTGCACCGATAGCGTACATTGACCATAGACAGGAACGCTCTCTTGATTCTTCCAGCATTTTCTCTCTCGACCCCATTGCGCTACGACCGCAGAGCCATAGGACTATTCGCCTGCGTACCAGAAACGCATTTGATCACCGTGAGTGCAAAAATTTCCCGTCAGCATGTTTTTTTCCTTACTGAGAGCTAACATAGACACAAATTTAGCAACAATTGATCCCAAATACTTCAGTGACAAGGAGGACAATGATCGCAAAGTCCTCTTGACGGGAGTGCGCATCGCCCTCCGAATTACGCGGAGCCCAGCTTTGCAGAAATTGTCGAGCCGATGGACCGAATGGCGACCCATGGTCTTACTGGTGGCCTTATTCAAGCAGCAAAATTGACGAAATCTCCGATGAGGAACTGATCCACTGGGTAAAGGAGATCCTTTACTCTATATCACCCAGTGGGCACTGCCTGCATGGATCCTTCACCATCCACCAGTGTTAGTTGATTTGGAATGCCGTGTCCATGAAGTTCGGAATTTACGTGTAATGGATGCTAGCGTCTTCCCAGAACAGCTCAGCGGACACCCAGCTGCCCCAATCGCTGCCATGGCTTGTTGGCTGTGGAAATTTGCCTGAGCAGCCAGAACTGAAATTGAATTTCCACTTATAGTAGGGGGTACTATTAGACTGCCATTCCAGGTGGAATAGTCGAGGAAGAATAAATATGCTAGCGTGAGTACAAGTCAGCGTACTTAGTGGGGAAACTTCAGAATCTGAAGGGCTCTTTGTCCCCCTACCTTGCAAAACTCACATGTTTCTATCGTGATTGGCATTTCCACTTATTTGGAGTTGAGCATCTTCCTTCATTCTGCCCTGAGAAGCATCCGACAAAATGAAATTTGAAGATCCCCGCCATCTCGCTGTCGCCGCCCAGAGCTGAATACCTCAAATGTGCTCACACCATCTCATTTCCAACCCAGCAAGCGGCTACCCACATAGATGATCCTGTACCAGGCCCTGTTTGGATCAGCAAGTTTCCTATCCTGAAACCGACTGGGCAAAAGCAATCGTCAATTTAGCGAGAGGGGAAAAGTTGCCCTCGAGCGCCTCGTGTATCTGCGCAAAAGGGCTGGTTGCCAAGCCAATGGATGTGGAAAAATTGGTGTCGTACACGGTGGCCGAGGCAAAGGAGTTTATGTGGAAAAGATGCTCAACTCCGAAGTCCCTGCATTCAGCAAGAAAAAGCAACCGACGCTGTAGCGAATGCCGCAGTTTTACATGAGAAATTGCAACTCCGTCACGAAAACAAAAAAAGAAATTCAGGCCAGTAAGGGCAATAACAAAACCTTTGGTCATTAATCTCCTTTTACCAGCCATCCCAAGAATCAACCTGAGTGGGAGTTACCGCAAATGTAATCATCAATATAAAATATTTTAAGATTTCAGAACTAGCAGGGCCTTTTAAGGGGCTCATACAGAACCCACAAATACAAAACTTAAGGAAAAAATAGTGTCTAGCAGATAATATTGACTTTATCCATTATAATCACGTACTTTCCAGTACTTATTTCTCATGGACAGCACAGCTGTAATTGATAGGGGCCGTTTCAGGATGCAGGGTCTGGGTCTGCTTCATAATGCCAGTATAACTGTCAGGTCCATGATGAAAGGAACGTTCCTCATCCCGCCAAAGATATCGACATAACAACATGCGTCATAAGATGCTTTCTTGGGGAAGACCAATTCAAGGTTGAGCAAAACGGCTGCGGGAGCGTAACTTGGGACCAAATATCCACAGTGCGTACAGCAAGACACAACAGACGATATCCAAAAAGGCGAGCAAACTCACACCCCAGTGGATCCCAAGGTTAAGAAACATAGGTCGTGAGAACATGATCGCTCCTGCTGCCAAGGTCGACCGAGAAAAGTCGTTTGCTGCAAATAACGAAGCTGAGTATTTGGGATAAGTAAATGCCAAATATTGTAGCATGCAGACAATGATTGTAAATGTTCCGACAATGCTTAGAGATAACCCTACAATTGAGGCCATCCAGTGCACACTCGGTCGTGCCGTCCAAGCTTTATCAAGCAATCGGATATGTCAGCATAAACAATATAAACAGACTCGTCCACTTTACATACCAAATAGAAACAGTCCGATAGGAAGCCAGATGCATGCGAACAATCCAGGAACTAGACGATTTTCTGGAACTCCGAAGGCATCAAATCCTTTGGTCCGAAATGGTTTGACTACTTGAAAATGCCAAACCAAGGCGCACAGTATTGCAGCCACGAACAACCCGGGGAACACCCCTAAAAATGGAAGACCAGAGATATTAAACTTGAATCCATATATATCTGAAAAGACAAGCGGGAATGATTCAAAAAATGAATAAAATATGGCGTAGACGAGACTGGTGTAAACGGTGGAGAAAAGTACAGCAGGATCCAAGATATTGATTTCGCCAGGCTTGATCACGGCATTATACACGATATCTTTGACAGTCATATGTTGCTTTGCTTGATCTATTTCCACCTGAGACCGGTAATGCAGATTTCCCGTTATATTTCGTAGACGTTTTGCTCGGTAGTAAAGGATCGTAGCCGATGAAGTTTCAGGTAGGAAAAAGAAGAAGCCCAACAAGATCGGGGCACTGAGCCACAACATCTCCCAGGATACCCAATGCCATCCTTTGACGGGTGCACTGAGGTTCGAAACGACGGGTGCTAGAGCAGGACCAAATACAGCTAGACAATTTCACTCAATCTTTAGTTTCTGAAGTTGCTGGCACTCAGTCAAGGAGACTTACTCGCGGCGCCCCAGATGATCAACAGATATGGCACTTGAATAAGTGGATACTGTAATATGTGTTAATATATATCTGGCGCATGTCTCGAACCTAGAGTTTTACAATATCACTAAGTGAAGCGCCTCCAGTGGCAAGGCATGGGGATCCTATTGATAAAAATGTTAGCATGCACTGCTGTCTCCGGGAACAGAGTTATACACTTACCGAAGAAGCCTGTTAAAAATCGAAGAACCACGAAACCGGCGAAATTATTTACAACAGAGGCAGGTATCCATAGAACGGTGTATATGAAGAGTGTAATTATGTACGGAGGGTTTCTTCCTACCGCGGCGATTCTTGACCTTCAATTAGCCCCAGTTCCATCAATACCGATAAGAGTGGAGAACTTACTCGCTTAGTGGAGAGAATATTAGAGGACCAATACCATCTGTACATCTAGATCAGCAACCAGGTGTTACAGGCCTTGGGTAAGGCATACTTACAACCAAAGACATACAAAGCGAGTGCCAAAGAGGACACCTCTATGCTGATATCGTATTTTTCGGTAACTTCGGGAACTGCCCCGACGTATATGGAGGAGCCGAAATATACGGCAAAGGAATAAATGCTTCTAGGAATTAGCTCTTGTGCATCTCGGACTAAATCCAGAACGAAACGATGGATGCTTGCCAGATTTGAAAAGCAACGAACCCCTTTTTAAAACCACTCCAATTCTGCGGGTTATCTGGGTCGTCTAAAAAAAATATTAGGTATTTTAAACCGAACAATTCCTTGGATCTGCTTTTATTTGAAATAGACACTAGTTGTTGTTCCAAGAAGACGGGCTTACCGGTTGTGTACCAGTCAACCAATATTGTGCCGTCGGTGGTTTGCGTCGGCCGTATAGATCTGCTCATTCTTTTCTCGATCTCGTGAAGAGTTTGCATCGTAACTACTCGTTCAATGGGATTTTCCCCCGGGCCGTTCGCCTCCACATCCTCTTGCGCTGTAGAATGCATAAACCCAGATGTCTCATGTTGAGAATCGGCTGCTACGGAACCAAAGGAAGGAGTTTCTTCCGGCTTCGTCTCAGAGCTAGCGTCTTGAGCATGGCTGTTAATCTCAGTCTCCTCCGGCAAAGAGTTAAAGATGTAGTATGGATTCTGAAAATCTTCTCGCTCTTCGACGTATCGAAGCCACTTATTCTTAGTCAGGAATCGTGTTATTTGGCCGAAAGGTGAGTCACGTATGATATCGTACATTGTGGAATCAGTTGAGCTGCTGCTGACTATGGATAGATCTCAATCTGTTTTTGACATGGCCAGCGCAAGGAACTTGGAACTTGGAAATACTACACTTTAAGTGATTCCAGTTCTTTAATACCTTGCAAGTTTATAATCGCACTGGTTAACATAGTTAACGGAATCCTTTTGAATTTTTGATTACAAAGTTTCCGTTGCTGTCCATAATTGGATCCTATGCTTGAGGTAATTTCAATGCAATAATATTACCATAGAAAATAAGGTTGACTAGTAGAATTCGAAAATTACCCGAAATAGAAAATGATAACCGGGCCTAGCTAGAAACGTTAGACGTTTACGCTCGATCCGGTTCTTCTCTCCGAAGGCTCATCATGTTGTAATGATTAACAAATTTGATAGAACTTGGTTTTTATAACCGACGTAATTTAAATCTGGCATACCATTATGTCAGAAAAAATATGCAACTAGAATATCCCTATAATCCTTACCAAGTAAGGGTTGCGCTCATTTTGGTATATGGTTAAAGCTTGACACATTATCGTAGAAATAAGATTGACACTAAAAGCAAGCTAGATCTACAAAATTACCGGAAATAGAAAATGATAACTGGGGCTAGCTTGTGGAATGCGTACTAAGCAGATCGTCCTCACTTACATATTCATACAGTGGCTTTATTACTTACACACCCAAGTTCCCGCTATTCGTAATATTCATCGAAAGCCAATCTTATAATTTAAAAAGGCATCCACTAGGTCGCACGCAAATCCTCTGGTAAAACACAATCATATTGGTCAAGGATTCCATAATTGTACGTGAAGACGGACGGTTCTTGTAATCTGAAGAACGTTAGTTCCCACATGGAGTTCTCTTGTTCATCGTCTTGAATTTTTGCCGAATGAACGGAGCCACATATCTGTATTATTAAAAGTATATTTTTTTGGGTTATTTTCTTTTTAAAGGAACAGGCTCGAATAGATGTGATATAGTTCGCCGAAAAGAACCTTTATCTCAGTATCACCATTGCTAGCACTAAGTAAATTGCAACATGTAATATGAGGGGGTCAATGGCAAAAAGAAGCTGAAAATTTAGGTGGAAAGACCCTGTCTGGAGGAAAAAAGATTACTTACATGGCCACTCCTAAGAAGAGAAAAGCGAATTCTAGTTTTAAGTTTATGATTTCCTCCTAAATTTCTTCATTTTCTAACTGAATAAATAACTATCAATAGAGCTAGGAGGAAAGCTTAATTACGGTGTCAGATAGACCTAAGCGTAAGGATTTGTGTGCGCTTATCCATGCTATATTACATTACTTAGTTCTCTATATGAAATAACTAATCATCAGCCGACCACAAATCAGTACTAATATTATTGACCTGAAAATTGCCCTAAGTGGAAAATGATAGATGTTACTCCACTGTGTCATGCATGTCTTGCCACACATCTCAAAGCTCGATTAGTGATCGAGAATCTACGCACCATTCGCGGCACACACCTTTAGTATGGCTAGTAATTGTCATATATAAAAGACGCTATGTTCTGAGATTATATGGTTCAAATCGATAACCTTAACAGTACCTATATACATACATATTGTGTTGTTCTACATTGAAGCTTGAACAATGACATCCACACAGAAGCTTCTTGTAGTCACATCAGCTACCGGTGGACAGGCGAGTTAACAACCCAGAATTTGTGCCACATGCGCAATTTTGAATTAATGGAATACAAATCTTGACAGGGATCATCAATTGTGCGATATATTCTCACTCACTCAAGCAACCTATATACCGTGCGAGCAGTGACACGAAACCCAGAATCCTCAAAGGCTCGCGCACTTGCCGCACTAGGCGCAGAAGTGGTACAAGGAGACTTTGACGATGAGGACTCGATTCGGCAAGCCCTAGCGGGAGTCCAAATTCTCTTCCACAACACCGACTTCTGGACAACAATGTCCGATGACGCTGAAGCAGCTCAAAGCCTGACTGTCGCCAAGGTCACCGCAGCAGAGCCGAACCTAGAGCATGTTGTGCTTAGCACTCTGAGCGATCCTACCACGTTATTCCAGGGAAAGTATATGCACAATCTTCCGTACAATGGGAAGTTCAAGGCTGAGAGAATGATTAAAAAGGAGTATCCTGAGTTATGGGCAAAGACAACCCGACTTCTGGTGGCGCTATATCATTCTAACTGGTTCCTGCCTCCTTTCTCCCCTGTCAAAGTATGTACCATACCCAACACATGTTTTTTTTTTTTTTTTTTTGATTTAGACCAGCGTGGTGGGTTTATGCTAAGTCCAAATCCAGACAGACAGCGGGCAGCTCGAGCTGCAAAATCCTTATTCTCCGAGTTCTCGCATCCCTTCGGCTTCTCCTGACGACACTGGAGTTGTAGTGGATGCCATTATTAGAGGGGGACAAAAATATCACGGGAGGACCGTTTCCATTTGGTCCGAATGGATCAGCGACGAAGAGAAGCTCAAAGTCTGGGGTCATGGTGTGTATTTATATTCCCCACCGACATTTTTTAACAGTCTGCATTGTCGCTAACTCTTGTCAGTTCTCGGTGTTAAAGCAGCCTTCAAACAAGTTACCCCAATTGAGTATCAACAGAGACTTGAAAGCATCGGCTTCCCTCCATATCTAGCACAGGGCTGCTTGGAGCTTTTATCTATGCTTGGAGAAGGAGTTAATTATGTTACTGGTGGCGAGATCATCGATGCGAGGACGGTAGGCGAGATTTATAAATACCAAATCACACAGTTCTTCGGATTCCTACTGATAGTGATATAGATCGTTGACCCTTCGTATCATTTCAAGACGTGGGAAGAGTACGTCAAGGAGGTTAACTGGACAAGCATTCTTTGAAATATTCTCTCACACTATATATATGTATCGCAGCGACAAGCTAACTAGTTATGCAAGAAAACCAGCAAACGATACAGATAATCAATATCAAATAATCGTTTCATGGCGTTTTGGAAGTGAAAATGGACTCTGAATTGAAAAAGAACATTGGCTATTCAGTACCGTACTGTATGTTGACTATGATACCCGATTATCAAGGCTACCCTGCATTCTATTTACAAAGTTCTCTGGAACTTGAGGTGTTTAACTGATACGAAGCCTATTATGCACTATCAAAAGATAAACTAGATTCAAGATCATCCCACAAACGCAAGCAGTGCTGTCGGCAGAACGAATCCATCCACAAGACTCTTTTCAGGTTCGATTCAAAGTCCTCGTACTCTACTATCCCTAACACGCTATTGATTTCAGAGATACCCTGCAGGGCGAGTGCACGGGTCGTGGAATCCTTTGATACCGTAGCCCCCATAAACAGAACCCAAAGACGAATACACTGATTCAACCCAGAACCTATCGACAACGACGACAACTCTCGCCATCGAAAAAGACACGCGGATAACCTGTCTATCAACTCGCGGTGCCTAGGAGCCTGCAGCGGGAAATCGCGTATAGCGAGAATAGAATAAAGAAGAGCGGCGACATAAAACGGTTCATTACCATCGTATCCAATTCCGATCTCCGAAAATATAAGTGTGAGAAGACGATATTCGACTACGTAAATGGTATTGCCAATGGCGGTTGGATCGCCGCCGGTAAATGGGAATTCGGTAATTTGCTGGGAAACGCTTTGGAGTATGGTGAGTGTATCAAGGAGAAGGGTTTTAGGGTCGGGGTGGTTTGAAGGGCTTGAAGTCGTTTGTTGCGAGGCGGTCTCAGTTTTTAAGATGTGTGAACGGAGGAGTGGATGTGAAAGTGACTGCACTAAGGGAAAGGAGAGTGGAGTGCCCCAGGTTACAGAGAAGGAGAAGTCGGCCCTAGGGAGAGTTTAGCATACGCAGCTTCAATTGCATGTGCTCTAGATGACAGTTGCGCACCATATTATCACTCGTTGGAGAGTTGGAGAATGATCAAAGCTAGCGAGGCCTCCGCAGATGTCTATCATCTTGGATAAGCCGCGCATATGTATTAATGCGGTGGCAAAGTTGTCATCCAGGGCCTGGGAGGCATCAGCACATATGATTGACTCGATCGATTTGATTTGAAGCTGTAGTCTACAGCCAAAAGCTTCCAATAAGTGAGAACCTACGTACCTCGGCGGCCACAAGCACCGCGACAGCAGCGACTACTTGCTGGGACAAAGTCCCTGGTTCGACAGTTAATCTCTGGTTGATTAGCCGTATAGCTTCCTGGCGATGATGGACTACGGCATCGAGGTCATTAATTCTAAGATGGAGATTGCGTAGCACAGCCGCGGTGGACAAAAAAGCATTCAATAGCCCAGCGTCTGCCGTCGCAATGGACATCCAATCGCCCCTGGGGTTCAAGGAAAATTTGTTGGTGCGGAAGCCGGCATGACCTAGACTCACTCGCCTATGAGTATGAAATTATGCCATTGCACCACCTCTACTTACAGAACTGTAATATGCGCTGTGTTGGCAGGGACATGGGTATTGGCAGAGTATTAACCGCTGCCAGTTGAGCTGGCAAAAGTGAAGGGATGGGTATATCTTGATGGTAATCGTTGGTTTGTTTGTTCGACCTTCTGGGACGCTGCCAAGAGGCCAGTTTGAATTTGGATTTGAAAGACTGCGGACTGCCGCTGTTACGTTGACGTCTTTCTTGGAGTGTCCATGGTTCTATATGAGACGCTGATCGCCTGGCCTGGGCACGCACCAGATGACGCGACTTGGCATCTAATCTGCCGGCACCTTCTTGACTGGTTTCGATAAAGAAGAGCTGCTGTGCCTGGATGGTAGATGGTAGATGGGGTTCCTCTGGGGGGTCCATTGTGCCACGACCGTGAAAGCGAGTATATTCGCTCACTAAGCTGCTGCGCCAAAAGACCAGAATGTTGAGGATGGTGAATCCTCTCCACTACTTACTCATATAGTAAGGGCGTCACACATTTCTTGGTGTTTGCAAAGGCAGTAATGTTGAATACGAACATGCTAGTAGCAATCAATCGATGTCGAACTTTGTACGTGTTAGTGATTACTCATCAACAAATTAGCATAACTAGACAGAAGTCTACATCAAAAACCAAAGACATAAAATAAGAATAAATTTATATTAAAATAATTATAACATATTTAATTCGTTTAATTCACATAATCGAATTGCATGGCTATGTGGACTCCCAACCTCAGCTGGAACGGAATATGTCTTTCCTATGCTTAGCCTTACCTACGGCAGTGATCATCTACATCTACATCCCAAAAGCAACACAAAGACAAGATCTACCCATTAAAAAACCCCCGACCCAGCCGCTAATGCCAACGGCAGACGAATCTTAACCTCACCTCCCTTCCCAATCACAGTCATGAGATGCATACTAGCGCCCTCTTCCTCATCCTCTTCCCCCTCCTTCACATTACCATTACCCTCCCCTTCTCTAACCTTCAACATCGCACATAGGGCAGCCGTCCACCTGAGCGTATCTATCTTGATCTCAATACCCAATGCAGGCCGCTCGGACGAGTACTCGATATGTCCATTATCTTTGAACGCTATATACATATTATTCCCCGTCTCTAGTATGTTGTCTGTGAGAATTAGCTCGTCGCTGACCCGCATCGGGCAGCGGCAGTTGAAGTGGGATTGTCGAGGGGGACTATCCTCTCTACCGAGAAGAGGAAGAGGAGGCGGAGGAGGAGGGAGAGGGGGAAGCTGGTACTCAACTGGTTCCTGACCGAAGACGCGAACGCTACATTCTGCGAATTTGTTCCATGCGTCGACGCTCATCTACCCTCCACCCATCAGTCAACCCTACCCAGCATACTCTTGTTAAATGAAAGAAAGGAGGGGAAGCCACCAGTGAAAACCGCACGTGCAAATCCACAAAGCCGTCCTTCACCCACTGGCCGCAACGTGGAAACACATACGTCCCACGAAACTCAAAGGGCATTTCGGTGGGCTCAAAGTAGCCTCTATGTAGTAACCTTCTCTCGACGCCGCGGTCATCGTAAAACGTTTGCTCGATGTATATGCAGCGCAGAAGAGAGTTCTGCTCGGTGATGGGGACGGGAATGCTCCATTGTGTGCAGGTGTTGCTGTCAAGGAAGAGGCGGGAGCAGGATGCTACAAGTAGATTAGAGGGTGTGGGTGTGATGGAGGTTGGGGAAGGGGCAAAGGTACGGTGGATGAATATCTTGGTGATGGCGCGGCCCTCGACGGTATTCGCGTAGACGGTCTGGTCGACGCTAGAGGTTAGCACGATGATGCTGCCAGGGTGTTTGATGGATTTGACGGCGTGCTCGATTGGGCCCAGGCTGTCGATGGCCATGATTCGGGTGTATTTGTGGATCAACTTGATTTACATAGATGGAATGAGTATGAGATGGGATGAGGATGGAGAGATACCGTGGGTAATTGTCAGGATAACTGTGGCAGATTTTATTCGAATGGAAACGAGGCAGGTTGTATTCTTTGTCCAGACTGCTATATTGATAACACACCAGTCAATAGTTAAAGGATGAAACAACATCATACATCCATCTGAAACGATACTCCAATAATTGCACAAGTATTAGAGGAGTGGTAATAATTGATAGCATTAAGAGGATAGGAAGATTGCAGGAATAATATTAGAAATGATATCAAATTGATTGCTATATTAATCCCTAAATAGAACTAACACCGTCATACAAGAAAGTTGCTAATAGCTAGCTGATTTGAGAATAGAGTGTCAGAATAGAGTAGAATAGTGTTTTTAAGCATTCTTGCCATGCAGCGATTCTCGGTCACTCGCGTCGAGAATGTCGTATTCCTCATCCGTCAAGAACCCATTATCGTCCGACACGTCTTCCAAAGCCAAGCTCTCGACATCCTCTAGAATCTCCTGCTCGTCGGCACTCGACAAGGGAGGCGCGGATGGGGCAGTCTCAGACATGGCTTCATGGGTGCTGGACAAAGGAGACTCCTTTTCCAGTTTCGGGAAGATCATGTTGCTCTCGCTGAGAGGGGCTGTCAGAGATGATTCGACTGGCAGCTCCTCGGCAACCTTGATATCACACCACAACTTGTGTCCAAAGGGAGTTCCGTTGGGCAGCTTCAAGCGCCAGTACGAGATGGAAGTTCCCGTACGTTGAGGACTCTTGAGAGTTACTGTGAAGTCGGCTGACTCGGCTGGTCCCACAGGACTGGTGAGTTCGTCGCTGGACATGGCCATGGTGAGTTCCTGCGCGCTGGATGGGTGGTTGGTGTCGACGTTGAACATCGCATCGCCGCCTACATAGCGTATACTTGTCCCTATAGGCCAGGCTAACGGGCCCGGGTTGTACAGCGTCCATGTCTGTTTGAAGACGTGGCCCGGCGACATAGACGTGCCATCAGGAATGGTGTCCCGCATAAAATAAGCACCGTGATCTTCCATGACTGACTCCAAAGGTTCGGCCTTTTCAGCAACTTGCGGTGCTTCGGTGAATTGCTCTTCGCTCTTGCTGTCTTGTTTTTCCGTAGCTACTTCAGGAGGCACTGGGGTAGGCTCCGTAGTAGGCGCTGTGGTAGGCGTAGGTACCTCATATGCAGGCATAGCATTGTGGTCACCCATGACAAATGGATGACCGCCAAATCCATCGTCACCGAGAGTGCTCACGCTCACATTACGCACACTAGTCTGGAATTTGATCAACGGGTGCGTGCGGTTGTGCGGGTTGGTAGGCAGGGCCTCGCAGGCTGCACAGAAATCGGTATCATGACAGATAGAGCACTTGTACCGAGGGCCAACGATCCAGGAAGCTGCGGGGTTGTTTCGGCACAGAGGACCGTCACAGTAGATATTATGGTGGACTTCCCGAGAAGGCAGGGGCTCAGCAATGACGTCGTAGATGGGAACAAAGCGGTGGCGGGGATGAGTCTCGTCAGCATTCTTGATGCATGACCAGCAGTAATCCCAGTCAGGGCATGCCAGGCACTTGTGACGGACTCCAATGATGCGCTATAACTGTTAGGACTTATAGATTCGTTATTCAGATTATTACTTACCTTGTTGCATCCATCGCAAGTTGCTGCATGGTGGCGATGGTGGCCAGGACGGCAGCGCGACTGCACCATAGCCTTCAAGCAGAAGTGGACCTCACTGATGATGGAAAAGCTGTGTCCGGGATGATGGCCATGGGTGTTTTTCAAGAGACAACCAACACACAGGTCATAATCCTCGCAGTCGTCGCAGGTAACCATCTTGGATTTGGAGAATTCTAAGTCGTTAGATCAGTCTTAAAGATGGTCAAGATATGGTACATACCACGGAAGCATGCATTGCAGGTTCGTTCCTCGGCATCACAATTGACCTCCAAGACCGGAGTCGGGGTGGTCTCTTCAGCCTTTGGCTCTACCTCTTTTTCAGCAACCGGTTGAACCAACGTCTCCTGAACCAACGTCTCTTCAGATGCAGTACGCTTGGGAGCGATGGTCTCTGTAGTGCTATTAATCACCACACCATTCTGAACCAACCGCTTAAGCAGCCAATGGTTCTGGCCAGGGCACGTCACACCGGCATTCACGCAGGCAGGACACAAGTCGTAGTCGCCATCATCGCAAATGCCGCAATGGAAGTGTTCTGCTGGGATACCCTTTCTGCAGTTGTTACAGTCGATGCAAAATGATCCAGCCGCGCTATCATTTTCAGGGAAGCGAAGAGGAAATGTAGGCCGTGGCCGACCGCAGGGCAGTGTCATGGTTGAAGCTCCAGGTTGAGGGAATTCTTGCACAGGCTGGGGGGCCTCGGCCTCGGCCTCTGCCTCTGCTTCTTTCTGCGGTGCGTTAAGCGGGGAGCTAAGGACTGTTTCTAGATAGCTATAACGTGGCGACGAATCTTTCGGGTCCTTTTGAGACGGCAATTCAGGAATAGGCGAAGGAATAGGCGTAGCAACAGGCTCGGGATTGACTTCTGGATATGACGTGGCCTTGATACGAAGCTTGAGCTTCGCTTTGGCAGCACGGTAAAGCTGTTTGTAGACTGTCAGGTTCTCACTGTCGAGGAGAACGTAGGAGGCGACACTGTCCGAGTAGCGCTCGAGAGTCAAGACGTGGGTAGGGGGGATGGCGAGCAATTGGCGGATCTAATACGGTTAGCATCCAGTACTAAATAAAGATAGCTTACTGCTCGGATGATCGGATCCGAGATAAGAAGGCGGTGAGGCAGCAACAACATCACCGTAGACAGTAAAATGGTCCAGTACACACCTTCTGAGGAAACACACGAGCACCCAAATCTCTCAGCGGGAGTTTGACGCGACGGTTGACGGATTCGTTCTGCAGAATCTTGATTGTGACCAGCGTGTCAGGGCCGACGGGCGGAGCTGGGGGTGTAGGCGTCGCCATGGCTGAAGCGGATGACGAACGGGTCCGAGGCTACTGTAGCAGCAGACACACTAGAGCATAGAGCGAGGCGTCTTCGAGAACCGGCGGGCGAGAGTGCCAGAAGTCGAGAGGAGATGGATGTCGGAGCACTGGATGCAGAAGAGCAAAACAGAGACGCAAGTGATGGCAGAAGTTGGAGAGGGAGGGAACGAGCTGGGAGTGAGGAGGAGAGGAGGTCGGGAAGGGAGGAGCAGCCGTGTTAAGTGAAGTAAGTCAAGTCAGGCAATGAGGGGACGCGGCTAGTAGCACTGGTGCTGCCTGCACGGAGTAGCCTCGTCGAGAGCGGGGGCAGCCAATCAGGGGCTCTGTGTGGGGCAGGCAGACTGCTCCAGCAAACAGCCAGTATACAGCCAGTATGCAATTCACAGATACAGCATACATTAATACTAAAATTGTCTCAATACTGCTACTATGGCAGGCTATTTCCGGGGATTCCTATATTGATACCAATGCTGCCACATTCATCTCCTAGACACCGACAACAATAACTCCTCACCTGACCCAGAGACCGGGATTGCTTGCCAACAGCTCCCCACTAGGCCGGAACAGGCTAGGCCGGCACATCAAGGATGTCTGCACTACGACTTTACTTACTTTCCTACGGTGCTATGATGCTCTGTGACCGGTCTGCCGCCAGCCGATGACGTGGGCATGCTGTCTTGTGGTCTCACGTGCACCGCGACATACTACCTGGCGCATCACATGACAGGGATCCTGTAGATCCTGCTACGCAATGTATTTCTTGTGTTTATTTATGATACGGAGATAAGTAGAACACTTTTCACATTCCTAGTCTCTGGCTCTACACCATCGCAGAGAGACAACCCGCGAAGATACACTCAGCGCCGACAGCTCCGAAATGATGTCAACGAGATCCAAAAAGAATAGATAAGGAGGGGCAAAAAAGGAAGAAGAAGAACAGGAAGAAGAGGAGGAAGGGGAGGGGAAATAAAATAATAAGAGGAAAGCATGATCGCTGATGCATGGCGAAGACATTAATCTAACAGAACCTTCTCCAAAGCATGCTAGGTAGGGATGAGGGAAAGATGGATTGCGGAACAGTGATACAGTGATACAGTGACAGTGACAGTGACACTCAGGAATGCGATAACTATGCGCCGGCCAAGGCCTTGACTATAAAGTGTAAACCGTAGTGAGGTGTAGGACAGAAAGTGGGCAAAAAAAGAAAAAGAAGAAAAAGAAACAGTCATGCGAAGAGGAAGAAAGAGTAGAAACTGGATGCGAATGTTAGACTCTCACTGCGACGGATAGTACCCCCAGATGGCTGCTGAGGATGCTGCGAGTGCTGCGGATGCTGAGGATAGTAATATGTTGTTCCAGGGGGCGTCATCATCCCGCCCATCCCAACAACGCCCCCAGGCGGATAGGACGGGCCAGGATAGAGCTCGGCCGCGTCATAGAAATAGACAGTGCCGTTCGCCTCATGCGCAAGAGTGGCCGCTTGGGGTGCTTGCTCCCCGGTCGACGGTGGCGCGGGTGGAGGAGCCAGGACGTAAGGTTGAGCAGGGGTTTGCCCAGGCTGAATGTTGTATGCGGGATACTCGGCTTGTGGCATAGGATAGTACATAGATCCTGGATGATAGCCACCGTAGTAGCCTTGCTGAGAAGCAAAGCCGTACGGTTGGAAAGGTTGTGCGTGGATAGCACGTTCAGGGATCTGAGAAAGTGGCGTTCCAGAGGCCTGGCTGGGATGCGAAGGGTGGCGGCCGTGCGGATACTGTCCGGTATCAGGTCCATATCCTGGCCCGGAGACAGCCACAGGGACCTGATGGTGGAACGGCTGTTCTTGCTGGGGCTGAGGAGGGTTGAAGTGCAGGCTTGCAGGAGTTTCGATGTCAGCCACCGATACAGTCTTCTGAGGCCGGGGCTGATGCATGATAATAGGCCCTCCACGGCTTTCTCGGTATGTAGCGTTAGGGCCTTGAGGGAAAACAGGTAGAGCAGCCACAGCAGGCCCAGGACCGATCATACCAGGCATCGCCGGATGTGCGGGACCTGGAGGACGGGCCATTGGTGGGAGACGAACAACGGGTTTGGTCTCTCCAGATACCAAGGTTTGTCGTGACAGAACTGATCCAGCAGGTGACTGCATGCCATCGCGAAGAGATGACCTCCGACTCATGGACAGACTGGGAGAATGGACGGAGCCAGCGTAGAGACTTGGTCGTCGACCACCATAATACCCACCTCCTCGTCCACGACCCCTGTATGACTGCTGATTAGGTCGCAGTGCTCGTGGGATGAAGATGAATGAGCGCTCAGGCGCTGGATAGGTGTATTTAGGAGTGGCATCCGGAAGGGAGATTCGCACGGGTTTGTCTCGTCTCAAGGGCGGGCGGTGCTGTGGGAGACGAGTATGTTGTCGTTTGGGAACAGCCGACAGTAGTATAGGCGCTGCCATACCAGGGAGGAAGATTTTGACCGGCACGTTTCCGATCAGGACGGTGGTCGAGAATGAGCGATTCGGGGGTGTTGAACGAGGAGCAACAGACACAGGGATAGGCCCGTTTGGCATTACTGCGCTAGGATGGGATGGAGGAGCCATCATTGAACCAGACCTATCGTTGTGAGCAACAGTGTCGTGTAGATCATGCGTCCATTGACCATCCGTTGCATCGGGTTTCGGGCGTCTGTACTTCGTGAGTAACGGGTTAAATAAGTAATGTAGATTAAACTCACCTCCCAACATTCCCATCCACAATCAGCCCATATGGCCGTGATTTGGCCTTGCTATTAGGAGTGCGATGCCCATTCGAACCTGGTCCTGTGGACCGCTTGTCATGTAGGAAAAACCCTCCACGAGTTGGCACGAAGGAAGGATCCTCATCGCGAGCCTTGATGTATTCCTCATGTTCCCGTCGTTTGCGGTCTGCAATAGTATCTCTCCTAGACTCTGTCGGCGGTGCTGATGGTGCCCGAATCAGCCCATTCCTCTCCTCCTTCCCCATATCTTCAAACTGTATTTCAGCGACATCGTTGGCCCGATCGGATATGCTCAGCCCATTCATCATCGCCTCTGTATCCGACACGGTGGTAGTTAACTGCGGCTTGACAGGAACAGAGAGTTTTCCTTTCCCCGATCGACGATGAGCCTTCCGACCCGTAGCGTGGCCGTTTGTTTTGCTGGTGTTTGCGGACGCTGTACCCTCCACATCGCTGAGGTCGCTTCCCTCCTCATCGGCATCCTCGTCATCGTCTTCTTGATGGCTCAGCAGCGAGCCATCACTCATCGAGTCCTCGTCCATCGCCCCAACTACCGATCCTTCCTCTTCGCCATCATCTTCCCTCCTTCGTCGACTAGCTCCAATTCTATGACGTCGCGCAGGAGCCATTTGATTCCCGGGTGTCGATATCGAGCGGCGAGAACCGCAGCGGCTCAGTCGCCGAACGAGCACGTAGAAGTATCCGTCACGAGGTCGTACGAGCCAAGAAAGTCAGACAATACGGCAGATAGAGATGGGTTGAAATGTCGCCGCTGGGGCTCTGAAGGTCAGGATGTGTCACTCAGCGGGGGAGCACCGGAAGCCTGTGCTGGTTTTGGTCAAAGAAGCTTAGCACAGACTAGTCGAAGGGGTGGTAGCAGGTTTGTCAAGTAAGATGGACCAGGGAATAATAGAAAATAGAAGCAAACAAAGGATGGAAATGAAAGAAATGTTGGTTGGCTGTGTGCACGCGAGAGTGTCTGGAAAGCGATGAAATTGGAACGGAGCCATGACATCTGAAGGCGGCCCGAGAGATGTCAACGGGCCCGACTAGGACTAGCGCGACCATCAGTACTAATATCAGTAGAGCTCATAATATATTTAATGTATGATATTACACCAGTACATGAATATTTTACAAGTGTAAATAGTTGGGGTAATTCCTGAGAGACAAAATCATGCAATTATCTCATAACTCGTATCTAGTCTAATCAAACGTAACTTTTTGCCCTTGGGCCTCCACAATAGCTCCAGTGAGCCGTTGCACTGTATCCTTGGAATACCGCGACGGCGTCCTGTCTTCCTTCTTTGGACGCCCTTTCCAGCTACCTTTTTCTCCGTCTTGGTTGTCTGAATGTTGAGGCCGCCCTTTGCTGCTATCCTTGCCGTAGCGTTTCTTGTATCGTGTTGCTGCATCCTCAGCAAACTCCATGCGCAATTGCCGGCCGAGGAGTCGATTGACCCAGACCTTCTTCATTCTAAGCTTCTTACTCTTTGAGCGTTTCTTCGCCGGCTTGGTCCCGTCTGATTCTGACGCCGAGGCTTCTTCTTCTTCCTCCTCTTCACCATCCTCTTCCACCTTGACGAAGCCATTCACAGCGTGCTGGGCAGACTCAATACTCTCGAATTCCAGCCAACCGTAACCCTTGCATTTCCCCGAGTCCTCGAACGTTGCCAGATGAATGTCAGAGATATTTCCACACGGCGAGAAATGCTCCTCGAGGGCTTCCTTAGTCGCATCGAACCCCAGATTCCCAACAAAAATACGCCTCGAAGGGGGATGACCTGATGTCGCCGACGACTTGGCCACGCTCGCTTGCTGGTCCTGGTCCGGCCGCCCTTGGAAGTTCTGCGCACCTTTGATCAACGCACGCCGTCCCAGGATAAGTTGTTCGCTCAAGCCAATTGCCTCATCCATAGCCTTTTGCGTCGCGAAATCGACATAGGCAAAGCCTTTATTCTGCGGCATGCCATTCCTCGACGGGCCTTGCGGGATGTGGATGCGTGTGATTGTGGTGTCTGCGAATGTGCAGTTGCTGGTGAAAAACTTGCGTAGGTCATCTTTTGATGTGCTGAAGGGGAGGTTACCGACCCAGACGCCGTATACCGACCGGGATTTTGATTCTTTCTCGCTATCCGCGGTGGAGACTTTTGTTGGCTCTGTTTGGACGTCGGTTCCCTTCTTTTTGGCCTTGCGAAGAGCTTTCTTCGATGGCGGCTCGGGTGCGGAGATGTCGATTTCGATTTCTGGGCCGTCGTGCAGCTTGCGCTTCTTTTTGTTCTCGTCTTCGGACATTTTATATAGGAATTAAATCCCCAGAGAGAGATATGTATAAAAGAAAGTAGGAATCTTTGTGTGCAGTCAATATGATGGCTATGGCAGTTAAATTTTCCCAAGCTAATTTATGAAGGAACTTTTTACAGTAAGCGGGATCCGCAATGGCTCATGACTGGCTGCTCCTGCCAGCCGCGGAGCGCGCTTTCTGACGGCCTGAATCGACACCTACACTCTTCCTTTGTCGCTCTTTAACCTCTTTTCCACGTCAGCATCAGTCGTCGCTAAGCATATCTAAATATCTACATATCGCTGGTCATCGATTATCCAAATCACCAATATGCCTCTAGAGCAGGAGGATACTCAATCCACAACTGGGGATGCGACTGATGGAACTGCTACGCACAAGCAGTCGTATCGCTCGTTCAAGTAAGCCTGCCTCGGACCATGCGCTGCTTTTGTTAACACTCATATAGAAAGAAATTCGCCAAGCTCAAGCTTCAGTTCGAATTGAAAATGCGCGACAGCGAGAATCTCATTCGCGAGCAGCTGCGAATCGAGGATCTCTCCAAACAGATCCAAGAAACAAACGAGTCAGCCGATCCCTACTTCAGACTGTTACTCTTGTCTACTACTCGAGGAATATAGCTAATTATGATTAACAGCCAACTCCTCGAAGTTCTTATGGAATTCAACGAGAGCCTCCAAGTCAAACCTAGCCTTCGTTACGACCTCTCTATCCCGGACGATGCACCCTTATCTCCCGAGCCCGAAGACAACTCCCTGTCGTTCTATACCGCGTCGGCAGCAAAGGCGGCTTTGAGGGAGGCCAAAGCAGAGCTAGAAGCTGGAGAAATAACCGCCGAGACTTACCGACGGCTAGAAGACGCTGTGAAACGCAGTAATGCCTACCAACCAGCAGTCAAATACGCAGCCCTGCAACAGCTTTCACAATACGAGCCTGCGACTGAAACTGACAGCCTGCGAGATAATGAGTTGTTGAGCCATAGTCTTGGATACATGACCCCCGAACACGAGTACGAATACCTGCTTCGCAGCGACACGCAACTAGGCGACAGCGAGGCAGCGGGACCACTCTCCCGATTACCTGAGAAGCCGACATGGACGGAACGTATGCGAGAAGCGAGCCTCGCAAACCCAAGCTCAGTCTACAACTGGCTGAGGCGTAACAATCCGCAAATTTTCCTACAAGACAACGACAATGCGTCCGAAAAGGGAGTGGGAGCACCACGACCAAGTAATCTGCGCGTATCCAAGCGTGCACCTACGTCCCGAAACGCCGCTAAAGAAGAGGACATGTATGACGAAGACGGAATTGCCTTGGAAACACCCGAGCCGTCAAGTTCCAAGGGCAAGCGCAAGCGTGATGAAGATACAGGGTATCGACCTAAAGGCGGCCGAAGCAGTACCGGCCGAAAAAAGAAGGAGACTGATAGCAATTTCTCGGGTCGACGGTCTAAACGCTCGTCTGGTGTAGGGGCGTAGTTCGAATATCTGCGATGTATTATTTTCATGCATTTTTTTTTTTTTTTCATTCTGCAAGCCTCTTCATTTACTGTGATGATAATATTCAAACACGCTAAATTATTCGGGTTATCAACATGGCAGCGTTTGGTTAGGTGTTGTGAGGGTTTGGAGGCTCGAGAGCGGCGTTTATTTTGATGTTTATTGGTGGGATATATACATTCCACTGCATGTGATTATGTACAACTACCTACAATTACACAATGATACTGCTAAATCATTCTTGGTGTTGAATCAACATATTGTTGTAGCATTGTCATAGCATTGTCATAAAGTGTACACGAGCAGTGGGAGGTAAGATTGTATTCAACCTAGCAAACCACCAACAAATGAGGCCTACCAGACGTCACTCGAACTTAACAATGAACCAAACATAAAACACTTCAGACCAATCTAAACCTAAGCCCAGCTATACTAAACAAGCCCATGAAATCAACCAAACAGAATTACTTGCTGAATTGACTCGCTAGAAAACAAAACATAAGAGAACAATCCAAAAGACAAGAAATCATTCATATCGATGTCATAAGTCATTTCTTTATATTCACATCTTCCCCACCTCATTCATATATATCACTGTTCTAAGAGAAGTTCCTCGCCCAGTTAAGCCATAGTCGCGAAAGCAGGAGGATGAGGGTCAAGCGGCTGTTGAAACCACCCGATCATTCGTCTCGCACCCTTGAGCGGATCGAGGCCGTCGACTATCAATTACTATTATTAAAGAGAAATTCTTCAAAGGAATGCAAGGGGGAAAGGAAGGAAGAGGGACGAACCGTTTCCGATAAAGGGTTTGTGCAATCCATACCCCATCATCCGCACGATATCCTCAGGGATCTCGGGCAGTCGGCGCGGGTCAACAGCGAGAAAGTGGTTTTCAGCGGGGCGGATCTGGATAATGCCAACACATGTCAGAGGTAATTGGTGATTTGTGGTGGAAAGGGGAGGGGACTTACGTATGGCTGGCAGTATTGCACTGTGACTGCACGACGCGGCTTGTCGGATGTGTTGGGCCCGCCGCAGTGCCAGGTTGTTCCGAGGAAGAAGCTTTTCACATATCGTTAGAACGTCTGGTAGAAGTAGAAGGTAAAGAGGTAGAGAGAGTGGATGTGGTGGCTTACACGACACTCCCAGCCTTGCCAACCGTAGGCACGCATTCTTCCAACGTTGGGCGCCGCTTGGAGTCCCAGAGATGACTTCCTGGAACCATACATGTCGCGCCGTTGTTCTCAGTGAAGTCGTCGATTGCTGGACATGTGGGTTAGTCTGGAAGTAGTGGGAGTGGAAGGGGCAATGGGGGGATGGGTTGGTTGCACACCGATCATAATAGCAGAGCCCATAGGGGGGCGAGGACGGGGGAGGTAGGTATATCCGTCATCTGTCATGATTCCACATTTGTCAGGTTAGGTAGTAAGGGGTAGTTTGCGCTGCGCACCATGATGAAGCATTTGAGGCTTCTCGCCTGGATTAATCTGGATACTCGAAGTAGCCGACAGGCAATACCCCTTCATAAGGAAGTAGTCATTCAGCGCGAGAACGCGGTCAAAGAGGCAGCACTTGTCAAATTTGCGAGTTCTGTCCAGACTTTATTAGTTCTCCTCTTTACACTCTATGATATGATGGTAGGGAATGTACTTATTGAGCAATGAGTAAATACGGATGGTCTCCCGGCCCTCGAACATATGACGGCCGAACTTGGGGTGTTCGCCGGTCATATGGTCGATTTCCTCACGGAAAGACTTGATATCTTCCTCAGTAAGGAGGCCGTCGAGTACTACAAAGCCGTCCTTCAGAACGGCTTCGATATCAGCTCGTGTCACGGGGTCTTCTGGCAGTGGAGGAGCATCATGGTTCCGGTTGGTGAGGCCGGTGAAATAGTCAACTTCGGACTTGGGTTGCCCGGCGTTGAGGGTTGATGTCAGGAGTTTCTTCTTCCCCTTAAGCAGGGTGTAGAAGCGGGTGTAGGGGTAAACGAACAAGTCACGAAGGAAGTCCATGTTTGTGTAATCAGTGTAATTGGGGGTATGGTAAGGAATTGACTGAGTAGAATATGGAGTGATATAGTTGAGCTTTGCTCTACAATTTGATCGAGTCCTGGACGGATAAGATCAATTGCCGGCAACTGGAGGTATGAGATAAACAAGATGGAGGAAAATGAAGTAGGATGGGTGACTATATATATTGTGCAGTTTTAACACCTCAGTGTTGTGCGAAATGCCACTGATACTGTACAGCATGTATGGTCTGATATTCACTGTTCATACCTAAACAGCAGAACACAAGCCAGCCTCCCAAGCCGCTCTATTGCAGTGGATAGTGGACTGTTATAGTTTATCCCCACTACCACTTCATGGTGGCTGTATAGCACTCGGTTTGTTAAATTTTACTAAAAGGTATGGAACCCACAGTGGCCAAACCTACATTTACTACCCACTTTCTACCGAGTGCTATAATATTAATCCATACTCATAATGATCCCAGGAAGCCAGACTGCTGATCGACTAATGTAGCAGGGCCGCCGTCTAGGCCTCTTGCAGGACTTGCTGGTTTGGTCGACTTGCATCAACATTATATTGCATCAATTGGTCCATTCACAAGCTCCGACACTACCAGACGACTAAGGATTGATACAGACTGATCGCGATCATCCGAGGTAGTCATGCCGGTAATCTTCAGGATAAGATTCTTCAGCGCAAGAGGTCTGATCTCAGCAGCCTTGGCTTGCCGTGAGTCAGTCGTACGTGCATAAGGCGCAAAACAGAGGAAAACAGGAAAACAGCCTACTGGGTTTTTCTTTGCCGCACCAGTCATGATCCTTGCAAGTGCTTCCGTTGCGGCGGGACTCAGTACACCATTATTAATAATTACTATAATAATATTATAGTACTATTACCAGTTGCGTCAGAACTAATAATAAAACGTCCCAACGTGCTGCATTGCTGCATGTTTTACCCCTCCGTTTAACCCTAAAGGGTTAAGCCCTACTTCCGAATTCGGCAACGGCTCTACGTTCTTCTAGATCGGCCTTCGTCGTAAGCGCTACTATTATACTATCTGGGATCATTCTTGCATGCTACGTGGCACGCGTTAGCATGTCGAATTCAAATTAGCACGAACCCACACTTAGTACTTGGAACTAAGTCTGCCAATGCCCGGGCTGCTGGGCGGTGTTGCCTGACATGAGCGATCATGCAGTCGGTACCAGAATAGACCTATTCTGAGAATGATTTTATTTTAAAAGAGATTGGGCGAATAAGATTTATTTATTCATTCATCAATGGATTATTTTATAAGGGCTATATAAAATCATTGATGTCCAGAGACAGAGATTTTCTGTCTTTCACTAAAAGATAGACGCTTGGGCCGCAGTCGTACATTGAAGATGAAGGTCAAACATTTACTTGCATGTGCCAGGCTTGCATACTGCACATTGACAGTATTGTATAGTTATAGCGAGGTCTGCTTACTACTACTGTTGGTATTTGATAATTAGAACCTTCAGCGCGTCATTCTTTCCGCTCTGCGTCCCGTCCCGTCCCGTTGTGGATTCTCTCCATTCTGCTTGCTTTTTCCTGTGTCTTTTCCCTTTTCAATTGCTTCATTCCTACGGTGTACAGTACGACGGTTTACTAAAAATCGACCGGGGTGTTGAACGACGAACCTAGGGGCGAGAACCAATCCTTAGTTCCATCACTAACGAGTAATTCTAACTACTAATACCTGGTAATAATCCTGCTCTATGGCACTATGCTATTGCACGGCAATTCCATTGCAGGCCTTTCCCGGTATCGCCATCCTCGCTAGTGCCATTATTTCTAGTCTGAGCGCGAGCGAGAATTGACGCCGGCAGCGGGGAGATGGGAAGTGGAAATCGTCCTGCCAGTGGGCTCACTGTTGCTTCGGCGTTGGCGACTGCATTCTGCATTTCTTGAAAGGTGGTGATGATGATATCAGGTAGCCCACAGCCCGCTATGAATTACCTCAACCATAAACCTTCCTGTGTCAGGATGTCAGCCTTAAAGTGTGCATTGATGAGTCTATTGGTCTGGAGAAGAAAGTGTCTGACTCTGAGCGACTAATCCAGCCAGCCCGTAGCCACTGTCATGGGCACGGCTCAATTGCCCGGTCGAGGGCTTGTTCCTCCAGTCTACGTCTATCGCTAGCACCATGACAAATCTGGAGAGTAAAAGACCAACCTCACCTCATAGAGGATAGATTGATAGAGGATAGCCGAATGGAGATCCTCGGCTGTTCCGTTTTCGTTCCTTCCTTCACTCTTATTACAACCCAGCTGTAACATAATTGGCAGCACACTACTCCTGCACGCTACCGTCCTACATCCAGCAAACGAAGCAGAACCATCTAGTTTCAATACCAACCACTAACTGACTCGCCTCATCAACCGTTGCAGTACGCCACCTCGCCATTGCATGGCCGGAAGTCGTATCCTGCAGCTCTCTGCGCTGGCAGTTACCACAGTGCTGGGACCGACCGGGTCCGGGCCCCCTCGGCTTTCCCTCTTCATTTGGTTCGGTTTTTTCCAAAATCCCAATATTTAGTGTGCAAATGACAATTGTCGTGTGTTCCCATGGTTTCCGGTATTATGGAGTATCGGCCAGAGATAGATGTCAGGAAATTACCTGTTTAGTCATGCTGCAGGAGGCCCCTCCTTTGCGAGAACTTGCTGATTCTTTTTAGCAATCTTGGTTGAAAGTAGTAATAGCAACGCATGGAGTTGTCTCCACTGGCTGACGAGTGCAATGCTGTGTTATATTGCATGACTCGACAATGGCATCGTATAATGAATATACTAGGTGAGAATAGGAAGCAAGGTCGGCACCCACCAGTTCAAACGCTCCATTCACTAAGGTGCTAAAGCATGCTGATAATGCGATTGCCTATTATTCTATCCAGGAGTTGACGCTCATTTGCCGCCAATTGATTCCTAGCGATTGCACAAACCTTCTTCACCTTTAGCATGCCCAGTTCAAGCACCAGGAAAGCACGATGATCA
The DNA here is from genome assembly GCF_021365285.1 of Talaromyces proteolyticus. Lineage (NCBI taxonomy): Eukaryota > Fungi > Ascomycota > Eurotiomycetes > Eurotiales > Trichocomaceae > Talaromyces > Talaromyces proteolyticus. The sequence goes on along the minus strand of NW_025764293.1, from coordinate 414,599 downwards.
CGATGATCCCGTTTGATAACACTTCTCAAATTCTTTCCCCAGCTGAAACTTCATGTTTAGTAATCTATTCAGCGGGTCAGCTGCCGAACCTCTGACTCGGCGTGCATTTGCATTTCTGACCCAACAAACTGGTAAACCGGTATGTTTCCCCGGCCCCGCGCCGTTATGTGTCTATCACTCCTGCTCGGCCGTCGAACAAACTCATCCTAAGAAAAGAAATAAGCAGGGCCCGCAGAGTAATATGGCCGGCTTCGTAATGCTCATTGGCGTAGACATGCGGCTGCAGGAACTGGTCGTGTTGTGTAACCACACCGGCTGACCATGTCAGCCAGCCAGGGTGTATGGATAGCAGAGGTTATTGGATGGATTGATGCTTGGCTTGGATAGGATATACTTACTTTTTAGAGAGGGCCAGAGTTGTGTATTACGTGAACTGAGAACATGTTAATATACTTTGACTATGGGATGTACTCAATATTGAGGAAGAATGGTCAGCTGGTTGTTTCATTACTTGCCAGAAGGGGGAATCCGAGTTTATACTTCAGTCTTGGTAGTCGGGTCTAGACAAAATTGTAAGACCTGGCAGTGCCTAACTTAATGATATTCTATTTACTTGTCTATTTCAATTCCAAATACAATTCCAATATATGGTCTTTTCAGGGTTGTCGACGAATGACATCAGGTTTGTACTAGCGCTAATGTCGAGTTTATCAAGGAATCAAGTTGAGGATATCTAACTCTGCATTACTCTGGTCTTTCAAGTCAATGGTTAATCCTTGATCAAATTCAAAAGAAAGTCCATCTTTCTACTAAAAGTGTATGAGTTTATCGCTTATATGGATTTGTATACACTGATATTTGAAGATTAACCCTTTCTAACTGACACCGAGAAATAATTATAAACATTGAAACTTATAGTCAGATAGCCACCCATTTTCATCCCAACCAAAATAAATGCTTCAGTATTCCATACTTCATTCTACCATACGCTAACAGAAGCAACAACACCAATATGAACACGAACCACGAACATAACAAATACCATGAAACATTGAAGGGTATCATAACTCATCACATGCACCAGCACCAGCATCAGCATCAGCACCAGCACCAGCACCAATTTCAATTTCAATTTTTACACCGATTTCTTTATATCTTTCTTTCTTCCCTTCCTATGACGTCGACGCTGGTTTTCGGCCGTGCACAAAATGAATAATCACATATAAATGATTGGTTCCTGTGAGAAATTCCTTCTTGACGCGCTCCGTGAGCTGCCGGATGTCTTCTTTAGACCAGCTCAATACACGACTGAATGGTGCGAGCGTGAACGCATCGAGGCCCTCCAGACAGTGGAAAAGCAGCATGTACCCGATTTCTTTCAGCCGGCGGTCTTTGGGCCATGGGCCGACGGGGATCTATCAATATATTAGGGAAAGAAAGGAATGATAAGTGGAGAGTAGGAAGAGGCGGTACCTTGTATGCATCGTCACGCACGTCGACAAATCCGGCTCTTTCGAGTCGATCTTTCAACGTTTGGGCAAGGTTCATTGGTTGATTGATTCTGCCATGGTCAGCAACTACCTCGGAACTAGCGGAAGGAAGACATACGCCTCAGCCGCCTCATTCAGTTTCTGCTGCCACAGGCTGATAGCCGGGGTTCTGGTTACAGTGTCGTCGTCGGACTTGTATACGGATTCATACTCCTGCAACTCAATCACGCCACCGTCGTTGAGATTCTCATAAGCCTGCTCCAGCAACGAATCCCAGTCCTTGATGGACCCAGCCATGGCACGACCATGCACATAGTCAAACTTCGACTCATAGGTCCACCCCGACTCGACGTCGTCGACATAAAACCGACAATTCGGCGGCGCACAGCCCGGCTGGATGAGCGACAAGTCGATGCCAACGACCTGCGCCTCCGGGTTCTCGTCGGCGAAATCGATCGCCCACGAGCCCGTTCCCGTGCCAAAGTCGAGCACATGGCGGGGCTGACACTCAAAAACCACTCGGCTTAGACGGCCCCGTAGAACCAGTTTGAAGATATGGTGGGCGAGATCGAGCCGTTCTTGTTCCTTCTCGTCGTTGGGCATCATGTACGACCCTTGTCGAAAGGTGTGGTATCGTCGGCCGTTTTCGTAGCTGTAGCTCTGTAATGAGGGGGCGCCGTAGCCTTAGAAGATATTGTTTAGTAATTTTTTTTTAAATATTTTCTCAGGATGCGAAACTCACGACTATCAGCCTGGCTGCTGAAGATGGACGAGGAATCGTACAATTCTCCGCTCTGGATTTTTTTGTCAGTTGGGCGACCAAGAATAACGAAAACGAACCACTTACATCCACCTCGAGCGTACTTGGCCCGCTCATCGTGGCTCTGGTTAATTTCGGCGTGATGCGATGAAGCGGTATCGAGGTTTCTCTCTATCTTTGCGGCCGCCGTGAAGATTCAGCGATGCGATACGATGGGTCGGGCGGATTGCACAGGGAAATGTGCGAGATGCTGTCGATGATCCAGAGATGCATTCACGGACGGAAGAGATCGGTCTCGGTCTCGTGTCATGAGCGATGGGCGGTGGGCGAGTCAGGTCAGGGCCAGGCAGATGCTTGCGGCTCGCTTCCCCAGCGCATTTCTCACTCAGAGTCGGTCAATATCGAGAACAGGCCGTGACAGCACAGAGAATATACAACAATGCTTAAATAAAGTAGAAGCAAAAAGCACTTAGTCCCTGCTGAGAGGCTGGCGGCAGCAACCGAGTTGGCGGGCTGCGCTCGGACAGCTGTCTCCTCACAGTCAGTCCGTCGGTCAGTCAATCATAGCATACACTGTGCGAGCGCGCAACAAGAGGGGCTTGTCAGACCCGGCGGTGGGAGGTAACCGTGTTGGTGATAGCGTCGCCGGCTCGGGCATAACGACCCATGCTATGGTGCTGTCTCGGCCAACCACCGCACGCGCGGCGGGCCTCAGAACCAGAGCATTGGGACTGCCTGCAGCAGATATCAGAAGGATTATACCTTGATGCCGTGGCTCGTCTGCTAATAGGCAGGTGGTTACGACGTTGTACGTTGCAGTACTGACGTGTCGGCGTGTGACTGTGTGTCGCCCGCTTGGGCCGACTCGGCCTGAGCTGGCTATGACCATTACCAAGTTCTTCCCATCCAGACCGCGTCTGACTCCTCACATCACACATGTCGTTCATCGCGCATGGCGTTGACTTGATATTATCCCAGCGAGTAGCATGAGACAAGCAGGTAGGACGAGCAGGTTGTGCGACCAATCTCCTGCCAGACTAGCAGCTTAGCTAGTCTGTTTCGACGGACTCGTGCTGACCGACTAATTTCCTTAAATACCATGGCCATGGCCATCGCCGTTGTACTTAATATTTACATTGATATTATTGCTCTAAGCCTGTGCATCGTCAACCCGGACAGCGATCTGCACGCTGACTACCAACACGCCGGTCAAAGTTTAGCCTCTCCGGCTGTCTTCTGCTTATTCCCTTTCTGTCCGTGTGCGAATTCCTTGCTTCCTTCTATTTATCATCCAGGCCAGTATCTCGGTCATGCAAGGATCACAGCTTGGATTTCAACCCTCGTCCATTGTTCTTTTTGAGAATGAAACTCGAGCTATCAATGACCAGGTCCGTCCTTTTCCCCAACCATCGTCGACATGCATCGGCACTACCTTCTCCCAGGCCCAAGGACGGAATCCCATGCTCCTTCGGTATTGGTAACGACGGCGTCTCACTCAATTGTACCAATGGCCGGCCGAGATCAACGCCCGCATCATCGAAATCCAAGATCGGGCTAACACAAGCATTTGCCCCATCAAACACCGACCTCCAATGCTTCTGCGTTTCAGAAGCAAACTTCTCCCCCAAAACCTCTCTCAAAGCAGGCCAATTGCTCCGGTCATCGCGTCCAGGCATGACTGCAGGATCAAGCCCTACACCCCGTAGCATGCGCTCGTAAAAAAATCCTCCATGCACCCGAGAATCATATACTTCCCATCCCGCGTACGGTAAATATCATAATATGGCGCATGATCCGTATCGAGCGATGGCTCACCCGTCGTCGCTTGCTCTGCATGTTCTCTTCGTTGTCTTGGGAATATCGACATGTAAGCCGTGCCCTGCTGCACGCTGGCATCGACAACCTGACCCCTGCCCGAGACAGACCGCTGCATCAGCGCACAGAGAATGCCGACTATGCACGCCATACTCCCAGGGCCAAAGTCGGCCAAATAATTTGTTGTGGGTTTAAACAACACCCCATTCTTACCGCGCATATGCTGCAGGGACGGCAACCCGCCCGACACGGCGATATAATTTCCTTCATGGCCGACAGCGTGGCTATATGTTTGATCGTCGTGCGCAAACCCGTTTATACGCGCATACACCAGACGAGGGAATTGTCGGCACAGTTCCTCTGCATTCATCCCTATCGAGCGTTCAAAGGCGCCTGGCCGATACGGATCGATCAGAATATCCGCAACTGTCAGCAGATCGAAGAAGGCCTGAAGGGAACTAGGCGATGCGAAGTCGACAACGACGGAGCTTTTGCGACGGCAAAGTGAATCAATCCAGGGACTGTTCTTTTTCGAGCTGGGTGGATCGATTCTAACGACGTCGCAGCCTAGATCCGCGAGGACCATGCCAGTGAACGGACCTATGACAGTACCAGCCAATTCGAGGACTGATTCCGTCAGTGATTATACATTATACTTCGGGTCTGGACTGCTGATCCTTAAATTTACCCTTTAAGCCGGTCAAAGGTGGCTTTTGTGTCGCCTCGTTGTTTGCCATATTTTGTCGTCACATAATCATTGTAGTCCGAACCGTTGTTGTAGGTGAAGTAATTATTAAAGAAAAAGTATTCCCACCCATCTTAAATATTAATAATCTGCAGATTCTAAGCATAATTTCAAATCAGCGCTAACAATGTCCATCGTCATCGCCGATGAAAAAAAGCAACAATTAATTATCTCAGAAAAACAAAGCAACGGCTATTATTTCCCACTATTTGCGATTGACGGGAACAGCGCCCAAGTCGCTCGACCGATTGGGTAGGTGGATCTTCTTGTCCTGCACTGTGCAGCGCGTTGGTGTTAGTACTTATTTTATTACTTTAGTTTAATACGAGACATTAGCTTTGTGCTGCATTAACAATCAAGTTATCAACCGTTTGGCTTTAGCGCGATAACGATGATGCAGGCTGCATGATGTGCTGGCTTTCCCACATGATACTTTGATGAGAACTTTAATGCCGTCTATTATGTAGTGAGTGCTTTGGCCATTGATCTATTAAGCCGTCTTCGAGTCATGGCCGCGCTGTTATAAAACACATACGCAGTACTTTTAACGAGTTGGGTTGAGAGCCAGCGCTGTGGTACGAACAGCGCTGAGGCGCCGTACTTTCTTTCACTTTTCAACATTGCGACACACTATGACTTATCGATTTAATGATTTATTTATTGAAGATTTGAGTTATTTAATTCTTACTAGAGCGGCTGAGTAATTGCCATTCTTGGATTTGCAAATCAATAGTTTGAGGCACGGTCCAAGTCCCAGGATGCGGATAACCCTAACCCTAAACCCTATCGTCGTCACTCTTACTTTACTACATACGTATGTAGTAAATATGTATAAATTTAAAACAAGAACATAAGCAATAAATGGATCAGTCAAATATATCTATCTTACTAATTCATACACAGTTCTTACTGCCCTCACATATTTATAGACATCAGGTGCGAAACTTTAACAATCGCTTTTGAAGGAAACCGACGAGGCAGCTGTAAGCGCTCTTGCCACTGCCAACCTCTAAGCCCCAAAAAGTAATACTGAGGTAATTGGGCCAACGCCCAATTCCAGGGTTGGCACTTATATAAGCCTCGGTGAGCCCGCATCACGTGCCTGCGCTCGCTCTCGCGCCGCTGCAGCGCCCTTGCTGCTGTCAGGCCTCACAGCAGTGCCGGTCTGAAAGCAGCCATTGCCAAGGAAGTGTTGATAGGGTACAATGCAGTCGGTAACCCTATGAGTTTTATTAGTATTTTAGCAGATTTGAGATGTAAGTCTATCAGGGGGTGAGCGTCAACAATTTGTATACGTAGTTTGTGATATGATAAAATAAAATAAGCAGCTTTTTTAGTCTGCTATTATATATTCACTCAATAGGTCTTAAAATGTAGACACACATGTAGCAATAATAATATCATATATGTGTCAAAAGAACTCAAATTTATTCAGCCTTCAAAATGTTATATATCCATAACACTTCATTAGACATTACTATACAAAAAACGAGCATTATAGAGAGCTTCCTTTTAGATAAAATAACAAACCAACATGCCTAAAAACAACAATGGAATCAAAATATCAATTAACACAAGCGACAGAGGAAATATAGAGAACCAAGAGAAAGAAAGATAGAAGCACAGTATTTATTAACCCTATAACCAGAATAATTCTCAAATCAAATAAATTATATTAGTTCTCATATAGTATATCTACATAAATAAAATATCCAAAAAGGGATCAAGAAAAATGATTTCCTCAAAAATACCTGTCATTGACAATCAGTTATATCCAAATTCATTTACTCTACGTTGTACTCAATCTAGAACTTAGGTATACAACTTTAGCGTTATCAATATAAATCACCACAAATAACTGGAATTCAAAGACAAGGAGTACCCTCAATCAATGAGAGATCTATCACACCGCCATTCTATTGCTTCTTATTTAAGCACACACATTATAAATGACATCCCCGCGGGCGAGGTTGGGTTCGATATAGACATAATCAGCGCGTCCATAACCGTTGATACTATCACAGTCAGTAAGTGCCATAGAAGTTAATATCAAATATTTTGAACTTACTTTGCAAAATGGATGCATTCCCCTCTCATATACCCTCCAGGAAATACAGTACCCTGACTCTGCCAGTTAAATGTTTCACCGCTGTTGCCGCCTGATCCTCCGTTGGTCCAAGCTGCAGCAGCTCCAGAGACTGGGTCTAGCGCGAGGAGATCCGCACGTCCCTTGAACTGTGTGTCAGTTTGTCTCTGGTATTTTAATGTTTGGACTTGGAGGCTCTTCCTTACATCTCCATTTATGTCTGCAAACCGGAGATTGGCACGTTCTTTTCCTTCGGTGGTCTTTATGATCCCTGCGGATTGGAAGTTGTTGAGTCCTTTATTCAGCCAGCCATTCACTGTACCGTCTTGGCCTATGCACAAGAAATCGGCCTTGCCATCGCCTACCATAGAAATTAGCTCCAGATCAATAGTTGAGCGGTAGACAGCGCTCGAAGACTATGCAAATGAGAATTAAATAGAGATACGTGCCATCAATATCCGCAAATCGAACAGCTAGATCAAACAATCCAGGCCCATAATGTTCTTGGCAATTGACACCTCCCGAAACAGTTCCCACATCTGTGAATGAAAAGGTGTCCGTCTCCCGGGAGTAGTCATTGCGTAGCATATGAATCGAGTTAGATTCCTTGTCGACTAGAAGGAAATCGCATTTTCCATCACCATCAACTGGCACGGTCAGCTAATCTCTTTGACTTGAAATAGAAATAGGACTCACGATCTGCCAGGTGAATGTCCTTTCGGACATGACCGGACATCAAAGATTCCGTCGCGATAAAAATATGTTGATACTGTCCCCAAGCTGGGAGCATGTGATTGTTTGCATGAAGTGTCAGGTTCCCAGTCTTACCAATCCACACCAGATCGTCTGGAATGTATTAGTTATCTTTGAGGTTGTTTTTGTTATCGGAAAGATATACCTGTTCCCGATCCCCGCATGTCGCAATAGTGTACGCCGTCTCCTTTCGTCCTGGCTCCGCCAATGCCTGAATTACCTAAAACATGTGCGTGTAAGGATAGTTTGTCCTCAGACTCAAAAATAGTTGTGTAATCTACTCCCTGAGCATCGTATTTTGGAAAATTTGTGTCCGCCGTGAACGTTTTATTTATGACATTACCAAGCAGGACATGGGATCTATCTGTCACGTTTGGCCCACCCTGTCCAGTTCCTTGATGTGTGAGTAGGGTAGGTAGCCAGACAGGGTGATAACTAAGATCCGATCCGCGCTGGTTGATAGAAGTGTAGATCTGACCAGTGTTGCTGACCCAAGCCCAATCAGCTCTCCCTAAGGCTTGTTAGAACGGAATGATTTCATGAAAGAGTAGAAAATACCATCTCCATTGATATCGACCTGTAACGCGGAAATTAGCAAACTCTCATTGGCCTGACAGATCGCTCCGGAAACCTACAAAGCGAATGCCATTTACGTCTCCCATGGTGCCTCCACTATTAATAATGCCCATGTCCACCCAGCTTGGCGATCCAGTCTTTTCTGTGCCGACATTTCTCCATCCTCGAACATTTCCATCTGCGTCAATACCCAAGTAATCAACCCTACCATCCCCGTCTATATCCGCTAACCTGACCATATCGTTGCTATAGCCTTGTGCAGACATTATAACGCCTAATGCAGTCCATATTGGTTCCGTAGGGAAACTTCCACCACCATCATTCAGATATGCAGAAAGTGTCCCATCAGATCCCACGCAAAAACAGTCAGCAAGTCCGTCTCCATTGAGATCACCAAATCGCATGTCAGGACAAAGACCCATGCTGATATTCAAGGCATATTCATTATATGTCCATAATCCTGCTTTACCTGTTCCATCATTTATTACGATACCAAGAACTCCCTCTCCAGAGTTATAAATAAAATCATCAACACCTATTAAAATGTTAACAACTGTTTAAACCAATGGATTGTCTTAAACTTTCCATCTCCATTCATATCCGCCCAATAAGCGCTAGTATGTTGGACGTCCTGCTGGTTGTCTACTTGCTGTAATTGAATTTCACCATAAGGATGTCCCACATGACTATCTTATCATCAGCGTTCAAATCCTTGTGTGCATACACCTTCTGTGATAATCTCTCTGATCGAGATTCAATTGTAATTATCAGGTTAGATGGCAGTTGTACTTACTGATAATTGCTATCGTTGTATCCAGACCCCTTTTGGATCTGAGTTGGAGCAGGGAAATTTGCAGAATTTGCTTCACACGTTGTGATCCCTCCTTGTGTATCAGAATCATTCAAGCCCGCCACGGCTGCCGGAGCAGTCAACCAGCAATTGGCGTAGACCTCTTGAATGGCGCTGTACCATAATCCAGCCATAACTTCATATCCGTCTGCCATCACAAGTCAGAAGTTGCCGAAAGGAAAAACTTCGCCCACTTACAGTCAGTTGGATGAGTTCCGTCCCGGGCGTTTATCATCTCGGTTGTGATGCTGGACATATCGGCAAGGTAGACAAACTTGCCCGCATCAGCCATCTTTTCAACCATATTGACGTACTTTGAGTTCACTCCCTGGGTGATAGACTCCTTAGTTGCGTTGCGATTGACCAAAAGAGTTGAGACTATAACCACAGTGCCAGGTATTGCGTCTAGAAGCTTGTTAACCAGGTCTTCTAAACGCTGGTCAATAGTGTCTATATCGTAGTCTTGCGCTACATCGTTGGTGCCAGCGTTGATGAGAACAAGATTGGGAAGCAACGGAAGATCATTATTGGCTCTATCGCTGATCTGGTCAACGCGGAAGCCTGGCCTATAGTTAAAGTAAGCATATTTCTTGTAGCAACAAGAACAGTGATAGGAGTAGGGTGAGAATGCACTAGTCTGTAGCACGTAGCACGAAATATTCCGTGGAAAAATTCGTGATCTTCACGGAGGTTCTTGAAATGTAAAACGTGTTGTAGAATTGGGGAACTTACCAGCCTTCATTGTCATTGTCTCCCATAGTTCCGTGCTTTATAGTGCCAACCATGTTTACATTGGCTCCATCTATCCGCGTGTTAGTACGTCTTTCTGAAAAGGTTGGGGTAGTAATTGGTGCCGTGATTTAGCTTCCAAAAGAGCCCAACTCGAAGGACGCCACCCGTGACCATTTTTCTGAGAACCAGAGTCTTGCAGATGCGAATAGGGGCAGAAGGAACTCACTGGAAATAAGTTTATCACGAAGGTATTTTCTGTAACCATTACCGGAAGGAGACTGCTGACCCCAAGTGATCGAACCACCGAGAGATAATATTCGCAGCATCTGAGGGTCAAAGGTACTACCAACGGGTACACATGTCCCGTTTCCTTTGGTAGCCGGTCGAGTATCTTCTAGGAACTGATTGAGGACCAACTCCCTGATTGCAGAATGGTAGGCGACTTGAGGATGGAAAAGCTTTGCACGCCAACCAACAGTGTCTCTCCAGAGGTCATACCACTTGTCATCTACAGGATCGCTACTTACTGCAGCCACTTCAGTGACATTAACAGCATCCCAAAGTGCGTCTTCAAAAACCGAAATATTTGGAAATTTGACCCCCAGTGCTGATATATCTAACCCATTGGTTATTTGATCGGTGGCGTTTATCATGATTTGCAGCTCGGGAGAAGGGTTTTGGTCCTCGTTTTGCTTATAGGGATAGTGAAATAGCCAAAGATTCTCATTATTTTGATCTGGCTCCTTGATGTTGGGTTCGCAGAACCGATGACCATCCAAAAGCCCATTAGCCTGGATATCAATGAATTTGACATTTGAATCAGCATTCAAAGATACGGCACTTTGAATCGCTGTGTTGAGCGCGCGGCTCATTGAATTATAATCCTTTCGAAGGTCCGTAGTCATCATAATGTGCTCGTTGCCATCTGGTACTGGATTTGCAGTCCGGGCGAATGTGACTGTGTCACATCCTGGATCGTTCTCGTTGAAAAACTCTGGAAAGCCAGTAACGTATAACCTGAAGGCGTCACCAATAGTGCCCGATCTGCCCTTTGTGACGGTTTTCTTGATAAGATGATCAATGTTGTTGACCAGGTCTGGGCTGTCAATCAGAGCGTGAGTTTCCTGTCTCTGCTGGTCGCACGGTTTCGTAGGTTTGTAACCAAACTGGGTGGATTCGATGATACAATTGAAGAGAATGCCTTTGAAATCGATATCATTACCCCCGATAGACAGAGTAGCCATTTGTGGATTTCCGAACTTAGGACGAGGGGCTGATATGAGTTTATTAGTTTTGACCAAATGATTAGTATAATAAGACAGGGAGAGCCCTACCAAATTGCCAATTTGGTTGATTTGAGGTGTCGTCATCGTAGAACTGATAAAGCTCGACTTCTTCAGTAGTTGATCCGGAGCATACGACGTTGTTGAAGATGTGATTCAATGGTGAGAGATTTGGGTCTTCGTTCAAGAATACTGGGTAGGCTTGATCATATCGTAGACATCGTCTTCCATCCACATAGTTTCCGGAACCAACCCCAGACGCATATGAGTCTCCTAAAGCGGTCCACTCAAAATCCTGGGAGAAAGAACCCGAAAGAAAGAGAAATATGAAAAAAAACCTCCACATGGGTGGTGATTGATTCTCGGGGATCGTATTTCCCCTGATAGCTTTAAATCTAATGGCCAACAGGATGGTAAAAAAATGGAACAAGATCTTGTATATGGTTTAAGATAGTTTAGATATCGAAAACCACCAGAAGGAATTGCATGTTATATACTAGAAGCTGAGGTCCAAGGTCTTAAATGATACGAAAGATACAAGCGAGAAATTGAATTGCGTCTTGTTGGTATGATGTTATCTTGAATGTGGGTTAGTATTTTAAATCTCTGTCCGATTGTTGGTACTTCTAAGGAAGCGTTTCATTAAAACTCTAGTTAACTGTTGGCTATTTAAGCCAGAATTGGATTTCAAATCTGTCTAGTTTTGAACTGCGTGATTTTTTTATTATCTAGGCCTTCATATCAGACCCTCTATCCAAAATTAGGCCGAAAACCAGCTGAGATGAGTGGCCTGGTTTCTCATATTCGTACGGTTAATAGCCTCGTGTAGATAAGGCATTAGTAGCCAACGTTTTGCGATATTGTGTTAATGATGGGTGGTTGGAAAGAACCTGAATAATCTATTTTAGGAACTTCTTACGGAGCCATCAAGGTCTAATCGAACGTATTTGTCAGATTCTCTTGATATTTTATTCCATACACTGTCTGACTGTTCATAATATTAAGCCCGAGTAATATGATTGTTTCTAAGCCTTCTAAGACGATAAGTAGTTGTATTTGTAACTCCTTTATCACAATTGAAGAGACTATAAGTCAACACTGCTTATGGTTGAGCCGCCCGTGAAACGAATTTTGAGATTGTTCAATGTTAGCCGGGTATGGAAGTTGAGGCATTCGGAATGTTCAAGTTTTTTTTTTACTCAATATTTACCAGGAAGGACAATTGAGATAGTCAAAATAACCGCGAAACCAACAACTAGATGATGCTCTGGACCGTATGCGGCAACCACATGCCGGTCTCCAAAAGTAACTTCCGGCGCTCAAGATTTCGGACTAAGGAATACAACTAATTCGATTTTTTATTTCCTCTTTGAAAGATTGAAAAGCCACACTATCTGACCGGCAATTACATTAGACTCGATATACCGGCGGAAAATATCTCATATTAATGTAAAATACTTCAAAATGTATAGAGGTCTTCTACATTATCACCAAGGTGGGTCTAGAACCGCTAAAAACACCAATTTAGCGCATCTATAATCCAATCATAAAAATTCCGTATTTGTAAGGCAAAGCTTCTCAACTGTTAGCCTCTCAGCGAGAAGTACAAGGTAACTGGGCTTATGCCCCACACATCGCGGCATGGTCACAAGCCGAGACCCTGTGAACCTGCGCCGCCGGGCCGTAGCGCCGCACGCCCAAGCCGAACAATACTATTGTAGTATGATGAGGTATGAATACACCCAAATAATAATAGCTATATTAGGTATAAGTCGAAACGAATAGAGAAACAGACTGTATTTAAAATGGAATATTATTTTATTTTGTTTACCACCAAAGTCGCTAGACCAATTAGCCTCTTGGGATTCGCAAACTGTTGGTACCCCTAATCGCTTGGCATTTAAGTTGGAGCCTAGATCAATGATAACATTAGGTAGCTTATTAGATTGCAGCGCTGCTCCCGGGTGCTACCGTATTTTTCGAATAAAAGTGAGTTCCCCTCTCCTCATATTTCTAGACTCCAAACTCAGTCCTCTTCAGAATCGTTTGCGTTAATCAATAAATCTACTCCTACCCTTGTAAAGAATGGAGCAGATACGCTTTCTTGCTGTGAATACTCTTGCCTGGCTTGCTTGGTTACAGTCCCCATCTCAGCACTCTACAAGCACAGCTACCACATTGTCAATCCCTGGAGTAATTCCTGGGGGGTCGAATCTAAAATTCTGCTCTGAATCTCGCGATACAGATCTGTTCCAAATCGAACAACTCATAGTTAATCCAACGCCCCCACTCGTGTAAGACACCTACCTTTCTAAATCACTAGATCAGCCTGACACTGCCATTTTAGCGAAGAAAATCTTGACATCTACATTTATGGTAAGTTCTACGAAAGCGCATTAATGAAATTTACTAACTGCCCTAGGAACTTTTCTTTCAGACATCTCAGATGATCCGCTTTGGAATTATTATGCCCGCGATTTACGCGACAACTCAACCAATAACCCAGGGTTGAGTGGCACACTTCCGTTCTGTGATATAATGGAATCCATCGAGCAGCCAGACCCAAACCGAGAGAAGGAATGTCCACCTGAGAAAGGGTTCGGCTTAATAAGTCTTCATTATTATGTACCGTGGTTTGTAGGTGAGGTACGTTAACAATTTCTCTTCTACGTGTATATAAATTAAGTTAACGAAACAGGCAAACTTAACTGTGAAATTTGATGCAATGACGAAGGAGGGAGAGAGAATTTATTGTCTAGACGGAGAATTCGAGCTCCTGTACCCAGAAGGAAAGTCGGCTTGATAGGATTATTATGAAGGTAGAAGTTTTATCTTCCAACCGATCTAGCTTTTGGAGTTCTCAAGAATTGTAACCACTCAAACATATCTGAAGTTCACTTAAAAAAATTAAATAAACCAGAAACCTCTTTCTAACAAGATGAGAACCTCACATAGTCCGAAACCACCTGGCGATCCACCGGTCTCATACAACCAATTCATCAAATACCTAGTGTTCATGGACCGTACCGAATGGATGCTACTTTAGGAAGTCCATGAAATAAAGCGGTCGCCACATATGTCCTGCATCTCCACCAGTATTATCTTATCAAGTCACAAATGACCCTGGATGGTGAGGCCAGTCTCAACATCAGCCGCAGCCTAGTGTCGGATATCACCGATTTCTGACACTAGTGTAAACCACATGGCCACGATACACTGAGATAACACTTGTTGGATTTGATGAGACGCTTGGTGGTCTTGCTGTCGCTACGGCAGGAATACAGATATCGAGCAAATGACTGCGCCTGCTAACCCCTCAGCGTCTATCTCAGGGGTAGGACCGAGCGGATACACTTCGGTTCGAACGGCATATCTTTACCAATACTATCTAGTACATGCATGCAATCGCTCTTTTATCAGTAGCCCCGTCCAATTGACAGCTGCACATAGCCGCAGGATTTTGTGAGTTTCCTTAGCGCTCGGCAGCGCTCGGCAGCAGCGCTGCAATCTATTAAGCAGACTCTTAGCTATTCTCGGCCACAACCATCCACTGCCCAGATATCGAGTTTTGACAGAAGTTCACACACTGTGACTACTCGAATCAACGCAATTGGTAGTTAAGCAAGCCAGCTGAGACAACAAATATGTGCACCCACTAAGAATAGCCTCGCTTGCTACTTCCTTTTGGGAAACTCGGTGTCAAGAGTACACGAATTTTACAACCAGTAGATACTACAATTACTGGATGCCTCCGGGCTGTATTACAAAAAAATACATGGGTGGACATAGCATAACATTCACAACCCGAGCCCTTCTCTCAGGCCTGAGACTGGGGCTACCCTACTATCTGAAATGTAAAAAAACATTGTTTGTCGCATGTGTTGTGGGTGGATGTATTTATTATTTGAGAGAATTTCCCAAAAGATTATAATGTCGTCAATATTAAACGAAGCTTAATTAGGGCTATTTAAAGCCTCATCCGAAATCGTATTAATTCCGTGATAGCCTCAATTTATTATATAATATCAACACAGTTATAATACCAATTCTTGATATTTTAAACCGAATATACGTTAAAGAAAGCGTCAAAAGATACAATTTTTATTTATCCTCTTTATATTTCTGTAAATGCGACATCGAAGGTATTGATAAATCCACTGTAAATATAGCGCGATTGATTCGGCTAACACGACAGAATATCTATAAATTGCGTCAGAGATTTAATGACTTCGTCTTTGATATTTGGCTGTAATAGTTAGTTGGTCATTGTTTTAGACTATTGTTCATTGTCCTATGTTAGACATCTCACGGCCAGCATCTTTTGCATCCGTAATCACCGCCTTAACGTCCCACCACGTGCTTCGCTTCATTAAAGCACCTTTACATCCGCTAATCACCAGTCCGCCCTAGTATGACGCTGACGCTGGCGCTAAATCTCTACGACTGTTTTGATTCAACTTATTGTTAATTAAGGTGATACCGAAAAAGGCTCTTTTATATCTAAATCAAGCACCTAATTCTGACTAGTCTAGTCACACAATATATAAAATACTATTTATCCTCTTATCTTCTTGCCACGGATCTGGTCCGGGTATCCTGAGCTCCAGGAGCTACTATCAATACAAAAGAATTCGATGAATAAAGAAAACAATTACCCCATGCTGTCGATGTGCGGTTCCTATCGGCCCCGACTACATGTTGCTTCTCTTTCCTGTTGACCGATTGGATTCCTCAGTTATGCACTACAAAGACATCTATAGGCAAGAGACAGAGATAGCCACATTATCATTTCATTCCAATACTAATCGTGTAGACATTTATTTAGCTAGAGAATTATGCATCTTCCAAGGTTATAGGCATAGGTAGATCTTCTGCATTCCAATTCTGTCAAATATGAAACCATACGACAGTTATGTTCCTATTTTTGCTCCAATTAAGGCGATCTGGGTATAGGTGATTGATATAGAAGATGTCATACCAGATAATGCTCGTCCTAATTCGAATCGTGATAGCCTTGCGTACTGGCTTATCGAAACTTTCTAAGTTTTATTCATCCATCACTGTATCTTCCAAAGTGGAATTGAAAAGATCATTGATAGCTGCCCTGACTGTTCCCATCTCCTCTCTAGCCTGAGTAACTTCCAGTTCAAGGCGTGTCCGGAATTCCGGGTTTCTCTCACTCTCCAGGACGACATTTTCATTTCTCAGAGTATTTAGATCAGTTTCGATAAATCTGAGCTGCTGTGCCACTGCATCCGTTGTTTCCTGTTGCAGCTCCTCAGAGATGGATATGAACTGGCTCCTGAGGCGCCGACGATGATCCACGAATAAGCTCCGCGACCGGAAGCCAGACGATATTATTGTTTTCCGACGGCGGTCACTGCCTCTACCTGCGGGTGCGTGAGGACTAAATTTAGAGATAGAAAAAGAAGAGCATTTCTGACATACCGTATTCCATATTCGCCGCATTGTAATCTGCTTCCATGAGCTGCCCAATAATTGAAGTACGGATAGGCGAGAAAGCATCAGTCTGGATATCGGACATTTTTGATCGAAAATCTTCAATAATAATCTCAATACCGTGTAGCAACAGGCTTTTGCGATGGCGTAATGTTGCAATGAGAGGGTTTAGTCGAGCTCGCAGGGTGTTATTAGAATTTGCTGTGCTGGACGTCAATACCCCCACCACAGCAGTAGAGGAGAAATGTGGCCTACTGACCGGCACCACTTGTAAGCCTAAGAATATTTCTAAATACTTGATCTATGTCCTGGTGGATCTCATCAAGGTAGGAGGCAACGTTTCCATCGAATGTGGCCCATAGCCCGGACATGTCACTGTTCATCAAACTGATGGCTTCCTCGTTCCAGCATCTGGATCCTGCAGCCTCCGTGTTATACGTTCCATACTTTCGACAAAAGGCTGAATATGTGGAGTGATGTAACTGAAATTATGTGAACCTAGGAACGAATTATCTATTGGAAAGAATAAATACCGAACTCCAGCTCATACTTGCTTCCCCTGCACTGGTACTCCACTGCTGCTTTCGTTGCCCTAAGGAAGATCAGAAACAAAAAGATATACCGGTGTTCATCAGAACGCACTCATGTACTGTTGTAACTGGTCATCAAAGCTGGAGGTTATTTGGTCTGTAATATCACTGATTCGAGACACTGGAGAAGTTAACTACTAGAAAATCAGCGACATTCTTCCCAATGCATGACGGGAGTGCTTACTCCATCTAATTCACTCTGAATCACAGAAACAGCATCTGTAATCTGTTGTTTTCTTTCTGCATTCGTATTCACGGAAGCCGCCTGAATCCAGAGTTCAACGGAACCCAATAGTGCTGGGATTTCATTTTTAATGTACTCAGTTGACGCTCGCAGGTGGCTTTCGGCGACGATACCGATGCAATAACGACGCAGTCCAAGAATTCCACTAAGGTTGAGAAAGGGGAGAGATTCTTGGACCGGCTTATTACGCTCTTGTGAATAAATAGTATTGCTGACGCAGAATATTTGTAGGTCTGGATGCGTGCTGTATCGCCTTTGCAAGTCGCTACAAACCCTCCGGTTTCGCACAGTGATAATATGACGTCTCAATCTACCCAAATTAGCATATATATACCTAGGTATATGGAGGAGTTCTTATAATGGGATGATCATACTCAAATTCCGAACCGTCTAGCGACTTCCTGCATGGAGAGTAAGTTTCTTGAGGTTAATATTTTATAAAGAATTCTACTTACATAACTCTGTCACGCTCCCGGAGAAGTTCAAGCAACTCTTGCGCATCGTCAGTCGAGCGAAGAAGGAGGTCGTTAAGCTCATCGATATCCTCATTGAGAGACGCGAGCTCTCGTTGTTTGCGGGCGATATCTTCCTCCATTCCACTAATCGTGACTCTTTCATCGGGCCAGTCATTATTTGCCTCACTCAGCCTAATGTCCTTCTAAAGTGTCAATAGGGTATCATGAGCTGAAACCGAGTAGATACTTACGTCCGACTGTGTACAAACGACACCGACGTTGGATAATGAAGCCCGGCGTGCTAGTTCAAATACTTCTTGCACTCCTGCATCCGTTGTCGCTCTACCGATTCTGGTAATTGCGAATAACTGGTCGCATTGTCTGATATATCGTTCGGTGACATTCTGCCGTGCATAGTTGAGATCGCGAAGCCCTGATACAGTCAGCATCGTGTGTCTTGGACTTTTATATCCGGATTACCTGGAAGGTCCGCTAGTATAAGTCCCTTGCTTAGTATATAGGCCTTCATGTGCACCCTATGGCTCATAAATTAGCTGATTAAATTAAAAGAGCGAAGGGTAGGAATCGTTAGACCAACTTCAATTTACGAATGAAAGGCCAGAGACATGCCTGGTCTCTTTCCTCCGTGTCAGAAGTCAATATTCTCAATCGATTAGAACATTGATTGATGTCTTCGAATGACTCTCGCGTGTCACGATCTCGCGTGTCGAGTCCTGGAACTACTTCCAAAACCCAGACCATCATCTTGTTAATGGCTTGGTCAAAAGGAAGAGTACCAAGCAGTTCGGGATCATCATCCAACTTGTATCTGAAGCTTGCTTGGAAAGTGCTTTTTGCGAGATCCGCTTTTTGTCTCATGGCCTGCCGAACGTCATCCTCCGTTGTCGACTCGTGTTCTCGATACGCGCTGAGAAGCTGTTCAAATTGAGTTCGGAGCTCTTGCACAGTGAAGTAGTCAATGTCAATTGAGTAATCATCCCTATCATGAAAATGATACTCCGTGACCACACAAGTGCAGGCAGCACCGCTGTTGCTCTGTTCAACATCCATATTAGTTTGTAGTCATCATTGTCAATCGAGGAAAGCTCACGGCTCGTGCAAATTCGACTTTATCGAGTAATGAGTTGATTAGACTACTTTTTCCTACACCTGAATCCCCAACGAGGCCAACTATGCGGCGCGAAGGTGGTTCAAATGTACTTAATCTGATTGCGTGCTGGCACATGCTTTGAATACTTGAACCTTGTTCTTGATGTAAATTTGCTTCTGATAAAACTCTGGCTAGTCTTCCTGTTACATTTCTCGCGTTAGTCAGGGCTTCCTGGATTCGCCTCTCGTGAAATAGTGCCTGCGGAGGCTCCTCGTCTTCTACTCTATGTGTCGATCGATTGATTCCAGAACTGGATCGACGGCGTCGTGATGGAGAGGCCGTTGAGTGGCGTATAGCTCGACTGCCATCCACAGAGTCATGGCGCAGATGGTTATTAGGTTGTGCAGATTGGGCACGTCGATGACTAGGACTCGTTTGCAGCGCACTAACACCATGAGCTAGACCTTCTATCCCTGCGTTGGCTGTTGAATGATGAGAATACGTAGCTGATGCTGTTGGAGTAACATGGATAGATGGAGTAGGCGAAGCAATTGACCGTTCTCTTTGAGAGGCAGTATTCTCGGGGCTTGAGATTGACCGTTGCGGATGTACTGAGTGCAGTTCCAGATTTTGCAAGCGTTGATCTAAGCTCCCGTACTCAGACCCCTGGCGTAATGCTTCTGCATGGGGAGAAACGGAGGGTAATAGAGGTGTATTGCTCTGACTGTATGCTGATGTTGAAGTTGTATCTCTTTCAATGGACGGTAGTGGGTAATCGGGATCTCGGTAACGCACAGTTGACGGTGTAGATGATGGTGTATATTGAGTTGTGGACGGTGACCCAGTATTAGATGCCATATTAGTCGTGTTGGAGATTACTGGTGATGGCGCAGTTCTTTCAGAGACCGGGTCTGCAATCTTTGCGGTAATCAGTTCTAGTGAAATTCTGGGCAGATTCAACAACCATACGTGTTTGATAAGCATTGTTGTTTTGCCTTATGGAAATATGATGACAATCTCGTTTGATCGTGTTTTCCTGCATAATACAAAGAATCTTTGGGAGGAAATGGGCGCAGAAGTAACTACAAGCAACGCAAGATGTGCCTAAAAGTGGGGGTTAAGACATTCATGAGCGCTAAAATGCGGCGCAGATGCTGACTGAACACAGCCTCGTGAGGGGAACGCACAAGTGTCGGAAACGAAGCATGACTAGAGACGATGATACGCCATCCTTGAACAATGTCGCATTACTAGGAGTTCACTAAAGTTCTCCTGCAGCTTCTCCGACGATGCCTGCAATCCCAAACAACCAGTGTATTGTTCGTCCATGGATCCTGTGCCGAGTTGCAGTAATTAGATTATGACATCGGAAAATCCAGCAGACTAGCTAATATTTGACCAACGCCTAGTCTCCATCGTGACCCGTCAAATGCGGAAATGTGATGATAGGCCTAGAGTTGACTTCATAACTGTGTGCTATCTGCGGCCCACGTCTCCTGCAAGGGTATTCACACCCTGGAGGTTTAACTGACGAGTAGTATGGCTGGAAACCAACTAGACCCTCTGTTATTTGTATGTCTCGAGATTTCATCCTCGGCGAATCCCTTTATAACTACGGAGACTTTGATCCGGCATTATTACCGCTTTACAAAGGTTCAACCTGATTGGCCCAGTAACACTAGTCCATGCCACTGCTGGCCGCTTCATTGCTAACATGCTCCATCTAATGGCTCATAATCATGCCAATTTCTAACATATTCCGTATTTTTTTTGGGTATTTTGGACACTTACAAAGTCCATATAGAATCCGCCAACGTATGCGGGGACTAGACCCGAAGGGGTAAATCTATTGGGATCGGGTAATTCACATGTCCTTGCTTTACATTACAAAAAGTAAATATATCGCAACTAGAATATTTTAATATATTTTTATTAGTAATAAATTATGTAACTGGATCTTCAAGTCATAGTTATACTTAGTTAGTTCCTAATAAATTTAAATACAAGATCAAACATCATAGTGTAGTCACTGTATTAGCAAATTTAGCGCTATATAATACTTTTGATGCCCACCTCCGTACAGTATTATAAAATATACTGTGATATTAAAAATATATTCTCTACGGCAAAAATTAGATACAGTAAGAAAACGAATTTGGGCAACGTTGGGTGAATAGTCCGCTGTATCCGTACTATGGTTACTCGAGTTGGATTACTAGCATCATAGTTAGCCATGGTGATTCTGCATCATTAACCTGGGTGGTGATCCTAAAAACGCAGGAGCCATTAACTTTACGCGATGGAGGGTGACGGTGTTGGAGGACAGAATTATCGAGGCCATAGGCAGGCAGCCTAGGAGCCGATGGCGGACACCTGGAGATTATCGACCTCTTGATTGACAAGGACGCCAAACTTGACACAGTGGACTAACTCGGCGTACACTGTTACACCGTTCTACTTGGCTAGGGCATGGGCCAGCGACGAAACCCTTGGTCGACAGAGGGGCAGTGGTAGATGCGGTGGACAATGATGGGCATACAGCGCACGAACTGCCCGAGGAGATGGACCAGGGACCTGTGATAAAGGCTCTCGACGGGGAAGAGCCCGGTTTCTATATATTTGAAGGCCGCTTGATTGTACTCTAGGTAGTGCAGCCCATCCCAGCTGCAGTATCCCTCCTTCATCACCAAGGTCCTCAAACGAGGAGCCGATTTTTAGGATAAGTCGGCGGGATATCTGATGTGGGTTTATTGAGAGTATCTTGCGAGGATGTGGAAACAACAGGATAGCTTGTTTGTTTATATACGCATCAAGTCGAAATTGTCTAGTGGCGGGATATAAAAATAGTAATACCTTGAGGATAGATATCACCTACAAGTTGAGCAAAAGCATGGCTGGACTTAGCAGTTGCATCCCAAGTTGCTATATTTAGCTTTCCTTGGGAACCTACCCAAGAAATAGTTTGTGGATACTGCAATAAGATGGGATGAGCGTCTATAGATATAGTGACTTGTGCCTATTTCTATATTTAGCATTCACTGGGAAGCTCCCAAGGGACGTTACCACCCAAAGGCGTCCCAGTTTGGATGACCCTGTAGCTGATAATTTGTATCCTTTAAATAGTCGTAGCTTGCCATGAGATTCCAGCGACAGTCTACAACAATCTTTCTCTAACTATAACTCTCAAATCTCAAGAGACATCGTAAGTCCTTCAGCTCTGTGCCCAATATATCATATCTATCCCAGCATGTGCAAGGTACGGAAACGCCAAAGCCAGAATGCCTCTAGAAGGAGAAGCACTCTGACCAACAAGGTATATGAGTATGGAGAATTATACGGCGCCGATGTTGCCCTGATCATTTATCAGAAGTGGCGCTATTACACTTATGTATCTCCTGGTAACCCAAGTTTTCCACCACCCAAGAAAGAAATCGTAGGTTCACTCCTGATTTTGATGGTATCTACTGAATAGTGGCAAGATGAATTCGTTTCCAGTCCCTATAAGTATGTTGCCACACGATGTTGACGCGAAATCTCAACAGAAATGCAATCCAGAAGATCCAGAACAAGCAGGCGGGAAAGAGAAGGAATGCAAGGATAAATAATATCATATATAGCATTTGCAGCGGCAGACTGATAGATAGGCACAGTGGTACGATTAATCTCAGGGTGTGCTGGCACACGCCTGAACTCACACACCCCAGCGACGGGCTGGTTGCGCAGCGTGTATATCATTTCTATTGTTGCCTAGCGTCGTCGGCCGAGAGTTCCGAAAATAGTGGCACCTGGGGGTTAGCACTGGTGCATCAACATCGGCGTATTTTCGACCAATAACAGTCTGTGCTTCGTTGAATTCCTCCTGCGCCCCTCTCAGGGCTATTAACCCTAAGGTCGACGAGTCGTGCGACAGGCATCAGCTTTTTTATCTACTAAGACTACACTCGCATCCTCCTTTTGAACCACAGTCTGGGTTTTCATATCAGCTCACAACACTCTGGCATCCACTCACTCTTCATTGATGTACTTTCTCTAGCCCGCTACAACTTTGTTCTACCACGAAATCAAGCCAGTTTGCCTTCCTTCTCCACCTTTCTTTAGCAGCTCTGCCACCTCTGTCACTCCCACACTTCCTAACCCTAAGTCGAGTCTCGTCCATTCCGCCCTCGACTCAACGCATCTTCCACCCCCCCTTATTACCACAATGTCGTCCCCCGAAGCAGCCGGCCAAAATGATCCCTCCCAGTACCTCGTCTCCTTCGGCCCCGACGCCAACTGCACCCTCGCCTTATGCCCCGTCGAAGCCTCCCTCCAGGGCTACCGGCCCGCCGTCGGTGTGCAAATCGCCTTCATCGCCCTCTTCGGCGTCTCCATGCTCATCCACCTGGTCCAAGGCAGCCGCTACCACACCTGGTTCTTCGCCAGCATGATGGCGCTCGGCTGCATCGGCGAGATGATTGGTTACGGCGGGCGCATTTTGCTGTACCAGAACCCCTTCTCCTTTGACGGCTTCATCATCGAGATCTGCTGCATTACAATCTCGCCCGTCTTCTTCGCCGCCGCCATCTACGTCTCGCTCGCCAAGGTCTCGAATTTTTTGGGCCCCGAAGCTTGCAGGTTTCCGGCCAAGATATACGTGTGGGTGTTTGTGCCTTGCGATATCGTTAGTTTAATCTTGCAGGCCGTGGGCGGCGCATTATCATCGAGTTCGGTGGGAAGTGACAAATCGGGCGAGTACATCACACTTGCAGGTCTGGCGTTCCAGGTCTTCACTCTTACTGTCTTCATCGCTATGGCGTTAGACTACCTCTTCCGCTACATCTCGTACCGTAAGTCTCAGCGAGTGGATCAACGCCGGATCCTCTCGACGCGCCTCGGGATCTTTGGCGTTTTCTTCTCGGCATCTATTCTCTTTATCCTCATCCGTTGCTGCTACCGTATTGCCGAGCTCAGTCAAGGATACAGTGGGTCAATCTTCCACGAGGAGGGTCTGTTTATTGGGCTAGAGTCGGTAATGGTGATCCTGGCAGTGTTCGCCTTAAACATTGCTCAACCAGGTACGGTTCTGTCCCATGTAGGGAAATTCTCGTTCGTACTAACAGTTGCAGGCTTCGCATTCCAGAACCGCACTCAGGAGGCCTATACAACCTATGGTAACAAGGTTGAACACGAACCCAGCTCCGAGCAAAAGGCGTCAAAGGTAAGAGAAGCCACCCTGACCCAAGAATAAAACAAGTTGTAAGACAGGTCGCCAACAGCCCGGCAAACGCAGCAACCTGGCGATGGATATGTTGCCTATCCGAGGGATCGGCGCACATTGGGCTTGTAACAGGGTCTGAATGGTCTGACGGAGGCTATCTAATCGATGCTGAAGCGGAATAGTCGTGTAGGCTAGCGGTAAATGTAGATTTTCTTTTTTGTATTATGTTTTGTCGCTAGCGAATACACTAGCATAGCAAGAAAGGCTTAAATAAAGCCTGAAATTCAGCGTTTGTATTAAAACAGCTCGTGGTTATAACTATGTCGGAATTATCCTGACTAATCAAACTAAATCGAAGGGAATTAACTACTTTAGAGACCCTCCAATAAAGGTTCTTGAGGTGCGAAATGCAAAAACTTCACAATATTACCTGCAAAGAAAGCTAATTGCCTTGCATAATCAAGCGCGGGGTGTTCATTAATCTGCCACGTGCCAGTCTGGATTTATCGGTACAACTCAATTCTGAAATAGCGAGCTTTTATACTACATTTTACTGCACAATTTTTATTTGATGAAAGCTGACTCCGACATCGACAATCAATGGTGCAGATGATTCGATCAATCTCTTTCAATTCAACACCCTGTGTCTCACGCTTTCTAGAGTTGACCTTCAGCTAATACAATTACATCGCGGATGGCCATAGGGCTAGTTAGTAAATTTTGGAATAATAAAGGAATAATATGACGGGCCATATGTGGTACATCTATGGTTCCTGTTCGCTTGGTCTCAATGCGAAAATAGTCGGTCGGAATTGGTCTGGGAAGGGAGAAGTTGCATTGGTCGGGCAGTCAACAGCAAGGGAATGTATTTCATATAATCGCCAATAAGTGGGCATTGGCAACTTCTAGTGTCCACTTTCTAGGTCTATCCTGGTTAAGTCAATAATACTCATGTATATAATATCAAGAATATATTCTTTAAGCAATATGCATGGTATGCTCTGCTGTAATTACAGATTCGACTTGTATACTCAATTGACTCCATCATCTGCACAACTATTAGCACCTCCATCTTAGTGCTACTCGAAGGTAATGATCCTTTGCAATATAATTTATTATTTCCAATAAACTCACTAAACACATAAGTATTTTGTAAGGTCGGTCTGACGATGGGATAGAACTTCCCTAGTTGTAGTGTTTACATTGGCCACTTGTAGATCATAGAACATCCGTGACCTGCTGGTTAGATTGCACAAATCTCAGATGATGTTCTCGAAATACAAATTTTGTTTCAGTTACTAACCTAGTCGTTCGTGTCGAGCTCTAGCCCCGAATACGAGAATCGCTAACCGCTAATCGCAAGTCTCTGGAAATACGAGGTTTCATAGGTGACAGCGGAGATGTAAAAGGGGTAGACCGATAGAAGTGGATAGGACCCGCACTGGCGTAGCCAATTAACTTCTCGAGTACATCAACTCAGCTCTGAGAAGGTCGGCTGTGTTTATCTTGGTGCTGGTCAGTTAAAATGGAGAGAATGACTTCTGTTCGACTTGATAGAACACGATGACAACGACCTAATCGAGCTTTGTTGAGCATCTCCACTGTCAGGATTCTTTGTGCAATAACGTGGGAAACTAGTGCAAGCAGGACGAGGGATTTTGTTGAAGATACATTTCTTTGATCAGCATCATACTATCGGTGATTCTAATATTGGTTCTTAAGCAAATTAACTGGCCGAGATTTCTCTAGAACTCTCAATCGAACGTCACAAACCAGAAAACTGATTATACATGGATCTTCAGGAAGAAGTCATACGCCTGAACTCCAAGGGGGTATATGAACTTCTTAGTGGCGGTGCCGACGTCAATACCCAAGGGGGTAAATACGGGAGCCCTATCCAAGCTGCAGCGTACTTAGGACGTGACTCTATTTTGGAGAAACTACTGGACAACCAAGCAGACATCAATTGCAACAATGCTGGATTGCAGAATCCACGTCGACGAACACCACTGTCATTGGCTGCGGGAGCGGGGTGCAGCGGTACTATATCTTTGCTTCTCACGAGAGACGGTATCAACTTGGACTCTGATGATGATGACGGTAGGACAGCACTTTCGTGGGCTGCAGGGAACGGGTTAAGTCTAGTGGTACTGGAAAAACTTCTCGAAATCCCCGGTATCAACCTGGAGTCCGAGGATAAAAATGGTAGAACGCCGTTCTCGTGGGCAGCGGGGGAAGGGCAGACCAGAGTAGTGGAGCTACTACTCGAAAAGCCCAATATCAACCCTAATTCTAGGGACCACAATGGCCGGACACCCTTATCATGGGCTGCTGGGAATGGACAGCATGGTGTGGTGAAACTACTAGCAGTAAGAGAAGACGTTAGTCTTAATTCTCAGGATAATGGTGGTAGAACCCCTTTATCGTTAGCTGCAGAAGGTGGACAAAGCCCAGTAGTCCTAGAAACACTACTGAGCATAGAAGATATCGAGCCGGATTCTGGGGATAAAAACGGCAGAACGCCGTTGTCATTTGCAGCGGGGACAGGGCGAGGCAAAGCAGTAGAATTACTGCTCAGAAGGTCTGATGTCAATCCTAACTCCAGCGACAGAAGTGGTATACCGCCGCTGTGGTGGGCTGCGAAGAATAGCCATGACGAAGTAGTCGAGTTGTTTTTGGCGAAGGAGAACATAAATACCAACTATAAGGATAACGATGGTCGAACATTGTTGTCGCGGGCCGCAGAGGATGGTCGAGATAAATTAGTGAAATTGCTCATAGCAAAGGAAGGAATGAGCCCTGACTCAAAGGATAAGACCGGAAGAACAGCGTTATCATGGGCCGCAGGAGCTGGACGTAGCGCCGTAGTAGAACTTCTACTTCAACGGTCCGACGTCCATATAAACTCCGAGGATAA
The DNA here is from genome assembly GCF_021365285.1 of Talaromyces proteolyticus. NCBI lineage: Eukaryota > Fungi > Ascomycota > Eurotiomycetes > Eurotiales > Trichocomaceae > Talaromyces > Talaromyces proteolyticus. The sequence goes on along the minus strand of NW_025764293.1, from coordinate 387,535 downwards.
CAATAATCGCACACCCTTGTCATGGGCTGCAGGTAATGGACACAGCGCCGTGATAGAGATCCTACTTACCAAGGAGGACATTGATACCGACACTAAGGATAAAAGTGGACAAACGCCATTGTTATGGGCTCTGTGCAACAACCAACATGAAGTGGTACGGTTGCTTATCACCAGAGATACGGTCACTTTACCATCCTTGATCCAGGACGGAGACAAAACATTACTTGAGTTGCTGCTCTCTTCTGGATATGACGTGAATAGATGCGGCGGTGCCAGCATCACTCCAATCCGCTTTGCTTTTCAGCGTAAAGATCGCGATCTTATCGAATTACTACTCAAACACCGTGCGGAAACCAAAACCATCATGACAGATGAGTGGCTTGATGTGTATAGAAGACAACGAACAGACATCATACAACTTCTAGAAGGACTCGGGGGAGAGAAGCGGATTTCCTTTATTGAGAAAGAAAGAGTGGGAGAAATCCAGGCTTCTGAAAGCCTTCAGAATTTTGAAAGACGTCTTCTGTATGTTGTATTGGTTCTTTTTCTCAAACGTTTCTTACTAAGGACCACAGCCTATTTTCAGATTATAAATACTGGCCCAATTGGCCACTATTCAGTTCGGCAAAAAAAGCACGCCCAAACGAGCTGTTAATTACCTATGAGGATGTCACCGATCATATTGTCAGGGTTCATGTTTCTTTGTGGTTTCCTGCTGAGGAAGATACATCTCAGCAATGCTTCGGTATGCCTGACTGGGGCCAATGCAAAATATCATGGACAATAGTATCCCCTGTGAGGCAGCATGACCGTCCTTGGAAGTCGGTAGACCACATGAGTACATTGCCGAACGGCTGGATTCCACATGATGGCACCGATTTCTTCTTGCAGTTCATCATGCAAATAGAGGAGAGGTGGCTCAGATTATGCAATAGTGCTGAAGATCATCTAAAGCAATGCGTAAGTTTATCAAGGAAACCCTGAAAAAGATTTAACTCTACCCTTTAATTTCTTATGGCATACTAATCAAATATCAAAATAATGCACAGCGTCTTGACCAACTGCGCTCAGAAGGGAAAAGCCCTGATCTAATGCGTCGTCTTGCAAAAGATGCACAAAAGTGGACCGAGCTTCGCCTTATTTTACAAAACCATGCTAATATTGCAGAAAATTTTATTGTGGAATACTGTGAGCGCTACAATGCAAATCGAATCCCAAAGGATCTCCAGCAGTCGGTAAATGACTTCCAGGTCAAAGTTAACCATCAGATCAATCAGCTGGACCAGGCTGTCCGAGATCTTCTACAATTTGTAGGTTTTCAACGAATCTCCTTTAATCACGAATTTTACTCAAACTTATCCGGTTCAGGAATTTGCCTGGGCCTCGATCAACGAGACTAGAATATCAACAAGATTGGGACATAATGTTATGCTGTTCACATATATTAGCATATTCTATTTACCGTTGTCATTTTGTGCGGTGAGTACTTCATATCTGCTCCATATGCTTCGAAAGGTAGTTTTATACAAACAGTGCACTAACGAAACTGCACGGGTAAGGCTCTCTGGGCTATTCCCAATATCTCCGACACTGAAACTAGAAACCCCTTTATCGCTACTTCAATTATTGTAGCGTTAGTAACATTGTTTATTTCTTTTAATCTCGAGAACATCACTGGGCTCGTTGGAAAATTGTACCAACGCTGGAGAGTGAAATTGGTGCGAGATATGCGACACGATAACAATTGGAATGAAAAGGGAGAAGAACTCGACACAATTACTCCTAACTCAAGAATGCCTTCTGAGTGGTGGTTACTTGGATACTTGGTTCACAAACTGGTCGATAAATTCCAAGCTTTACCTAAAAGGAAGCAGGAGGGAGGTGAAAAGTTGAAAAAGGAAGATGATGATAGGAGTTTTTGCTAATCTGTCTTAAGGAATGGGATGGATATGTTGCCTTTTGGTTTATTTGTTGTCAGATCAGTAACAATTATCTGAATTAGGAAAAGTATAACAAAACTAGGGAAATGCCGTACAACTGTTATTTTACGTTTAACTGGTGCTATTCTCTCTTATGTAAACCTTAGAAAGAGAGTGATCAGTAAGTATCCTATATGAGCTCAGTACTAAAATATCGCGTGTCCGATGCGAAATGAAAAGAGATACATATAATCAACATACCTTCTCAAAACTCGCAACTCTGGCCCTCATGGGCTAGTCTAATGTAAATAGTTGCCTATAATCAGTGAGAATATTGGAGTATCGCTTAACGACTTCGGTGATGAATTTCGGTCCACAAATTATTACTCATCCGAGGTCAAAACTTATCAATATAAAGTGCTCGCTAGTCAATGCCACTTCGTAGTTGCTCTTACTAGCCTTGCGATGTTATTATACCCCTCTAGAGGCTAGAGTCACTACTAGTTCTAATCTAGTTTCGACTTCTGTTGCCAAATGAATAAGGTCATAGATGCTAAAGCTGCGTTGGCACAATGGGAGATGAATGACTGGGAAGAGACCTAGCTTGAAAATGCCGAGGCTACCGCCGATCTTCCGTTGTCGTTGCAACGTCCCTTGTTTCGATCTAATTACAGTAAGACTCTACACAATTTCCGATAAATAATTAATCAATACTATTAACCATTCAAAACGACTACTGACTGCTTGCTCTAGGTCTGCGCGGATTGTAATTTGTAAACATGTAGCTTTTCTTTTGATGAGATGTGGTTCGAAATGAGCCGAGAAGAAATCAACTTAGTCAACAGCTGCAAGATGAGTCTCAAAGAGGTAGTAAGCCATATATGCCGAGAAGTAGAAAATTTAACCGAAAATGGCTTTTTAAATATCTTCTCATTAGCTCGTATGCTACCCTATTTCTCTCTCTTGTCTGTTGTGTCTACGTCTTGTTTTGATGAATAGATCTGTGAGGAACTTAAAAAAAAATAAAACTAGTGTTGATAAACAATTGTGCTACATATCCTTCTGAATCTAAACCTCTATCTTTCTTCGACATATTTCGCTAGAGCCAAACCACGGCGCTATTTATCGTACTTCAGCCATGTCACTCGGTTGTATACAATCAATATGACACCCGTCACGTCACAAATCGTATCAATGCTTTGCTATATACGTTCGAAAGGATCAAACTAGATAGATGCGGCATTACTATCTCATTGACTGACTCTGACAAGGCCGGAATAGGTGATAGCTCCCTCTTGTGTCACGTGGAATTACGATCATTCTCTGACGTTTTCATTTATGAGCCAAGCCTGTATTTCGACATATGCTCACTATTAGACTAGTCACTTGCCACTGGGAAAGATGTGAGCGACGATTGATGGATGAAACAGATTATCCGCGAGGAAGGATCTGCAATTCACTCTTATGCTGCTTCTCGTGATCCGACAGAAATTTGTTCAAACGAACCAGGCTTTCTTAACGAAATGACAGAGAATACTTTCGAGCCATCTCTAGAAATATCATCTTCAGTAATAATGCCTACAGAAAATCTTGAACTTCAGACGGAAGATTAGAAAACCTGGAACTTCTGTTCATCAAAGGATGAACATCACTGAGTGTTCGCCGAGACGCAGCCGATTAGTGATATTTTCGATTGCATACCTATTTGTGGAGAATAAACTTATACCAGAAACTAGTAAATGTTTTTGTCTTCCTGGTTCATGTCTTTTCAACGATAATGTAATTCTATATGCTAGATTAAAGGCCTAAGTTGCTGAATACCGTATTCGTTATATACGGTCTATTTAGCCCAAGAAGGAGCCAGCCTTCTGTTCGGACGAAGAACGACTAATGTATATCCTCACTAGTATAGACCATATAATTTCTCTAAGATCAGAAATACATAAAACGTGTATACAAAATCTAATTAAATGCTTTTTTCTTGAATAGATTTCTTATTCTTAATTCAGAAGTATCTTAAGTAACATCTTCATTATATAGAAAACCACTATAATAAATCTTTTATAATATTGTTAACGGTCTATCACACATATCTAAACTGCCACTATAGTAGAATTACATAGAAAAAGGCTTAAACAGTATCTAAGAACTGGGGGGAGGCTCCTGCTATCGATTACATTCTAGCCAACTTATATCGCTCCGACTGATCCGAGTCGATTTCTTTGTTGGCCAAACATCCATTTTTGGTGATTGTTCCCCGGCAATTCAAATGTGTCTCTAATTTCATCCGTAGATCTTTCTGTCCTTCCGCGATTTCTGCAACTAACCCCAGAGTCTTCAGCTCTGTTCCGGTGATAGGACGTGATGACGAAATTGCATCCGACCCAAGTGTGTGTTTCCATTCCAAACCCCCGTACCGTGATACAAATACTGGGAATGGTCTCCTCCTGGTCTCGCTGAGATCAACAGTCGCTGTTTTCACCATAACTCGCTGATCACAAACAAAAGCCAAGGCGGCTCCAGCACCACGGGCATGGCCATTGAGACAAGCAATAACGGTTTTCGGGGACTGGTCTATCATTTCGAATAGTTGCATGAGATCATCGAACCGAGGTTTTCTTTCACTGTTTGTTCCATTTTTGTTCCGCGCATCCAGACCGGTGCAGAAATACCTGCCGTTTCCTGTGAGAATGATACGAGAAATCAAGGGATTGGAGCTGTGGTTTCTAAAGCATCCAATCAACCCGGAAATCATGGACTTGGTAAGAGCATTTCCGCTGTTCGGTCGATTCAAGACCACATTCAAATCAGTTCCGGTCTGGTATATGTGGAGGCTGTCCGAGTATTTTACGCGGTTCCACGACTCCTTTACATACACCACCGGTCGAAAAGAAGATAGCCGCGACTTCTTCTCTCTTGGCCGAAGTTCTCTCACACACTGACTGCTCCGACTGCCTGGCTGTTTGAGTCGCTCTGTGATCCATCTTCCACTCTCAGCAAGTTTGGCTAGATCAACCCCTGTGTTTATTCCAGCATTGTGGAACATGAAGACAAGATCTTCCGTTGATACGTTCCCTTTTGCGCCCGGTGCAAATGGACATCCACCTAAGCCACCAACACTGCTGTCAAAAACACGAATTCCGCAAAGATATGCCTGTAGAACGTTTACGGCTCCCTGTCCATACGTATCATGGAAGTGACCAGCCAGCTGGTCTAAAGGAATACCGTTTCTCTCTAGGAATCTAACTAGCGACGTGACTTTTGCTGGGGTGCCAGCTCCTGTGGTGTCGCCGAGACTGACTTCATAGCAGCCCATGTCTATCAGCTCTTTCACACAGTGCAAGACACTTGATGGTTTTGTTGGGCCATCATATGGGTCCACAAAAATGCAAGATACATATCTAAGTAGAGAGGTGAAACATTAGCGGCTTTTTTCAAGGAACTAGATTCGAGTATTACGTACCCTCTCACTGCGATTCCCGCCTCAATCGCTTTCTGTGCCACTGTGCGGGCCTTTTCAATCCCTTGTTGTACCGTACTGTTGATATTGGCCTTGCTGAATCCCTCTGTGGCGCTGACAAAAACGGCCACTTCTTTTACATCATGAGATAGTGCAATTTCAAGTCCCTTCGTATTAGGCACAAGCACAGGTAATCGAAGATCTTCCTGCTCATTTGCGAGGAGCAATTTGATGGTAGGATCTGCCAGAACTTGCTGGCAGTCTGCTAGCTGGGGTATTCTATGCGGAGAAACTACCGAGGTGAGCTCGATTGCCCGTAAACCTGCCTTTCGAAGCCGATGTATTAACTCGATTTTAGTTTCTGTCGGGATAGCATTTTTGATACTCTGCAGTCCATCCCTAGGGCCAACCTCGACTATGCGTACTTCCGGAATAAGCCGAGGCATGCTTGCGCCCGCCTACCGTGTCAGCGATAAGGCAGACGATCAACTTTCAAGCATTTCTGCTAGTTTGTAAGGTCTGTTTTTCTTATGAAATATCTTTTTTTTTCCCGTCTCTATTGAACAAGAAATGGTCGGTTTTATCTGATCGTCAAATCCGGGGAAATCAAGCTAGAAATAAAGCGAAATCATTGCGGAGACGATATCCCCCGAACGAGAGTGAATGAGCCTCGGACCCCGAGACAGAGTTAACCGCGGCGCATGGTCAGCATGAACAACGATAAACACAACAAGAATGATTATTTTTAACAGGCATGTAGCGGCCGCTAAACCGATCGGCGGCAACTCATGTAAGAAAAAGCCGCTGCTGAAGCCTTCCCTCCGATTCACATGACGTAATTAGGTATTTCGGTATTACTGTTTGCAGCCGAAGAACCCGAGACAAGTATAGAAACTCCAGCAATTCCAATTCTTCGTAATTACGAGTTGACATCGAGGTTACATGCAAGCTATAAATATATTCTACAATCCAGATATTTTTTTTTCATTCGAAATTGATTTTTGTAATGGTCATTGTGACGTCTAGCACACACTCAAAAATAATAATCGCCCCCAGGCATAATCCGAGTCTCAGCCCTCGGCGGCTTTCGGGTTTCAGCTGGGGTTCTCCTTTATTACGAGGTCTTGTTGAATGAGCAATAATAACAACTCTCTTGGTCGGATCATATGAAAGTTGGTTGTTAATAATCAACTATTAGATGTGTGGTTGCGGTCTAGACCCACCTTATAGCCCTTATTGTTCGCTGAAGTATAATCAAATCCACAAATTACCGAGATAAAAAATTACAATCGAATGACAAAGGCCCATGGAGAAATAATTGGCCAAGTGAAACTTGGAGACATAAAATTAATCGGTTCTTAACAACGACATAAAAACCATTTAACCTGCTCTCATTTGAAACATCTCTAAGTGATTGTCCATCTCCGGTGTCAAGTTACACAAACATACTAATCAATTAGCAACTCAATTTTCCCACATATATATTACGTTGTATTATCTCAAATTAACAAAGTAATGGCAAAAATAAAACAGGAGGACACTGCAGTGGCTGTATGATCATGTGACTTCGCCTCCTCACCAGCCATCACAAACATCATGATATAAAAAAAGATCAAGATGAATTTCAAGCATTTTCAGAATCAAACTAACTATTCTAACCGACTAGCAGGTGGCTACGAGGTTTGTATCTAGGGGATCTCTTCTCAATAAATGCTTACGTTGCGTGCATCTGAAGGCTCTAATTGGCTAGCGTCTTTAGAACAAACCAGGCAATTTTGGGTATTTATATGAAGGGTTTTCGCTCCATTTTTCTTCTTCTAAATAGTTGACAACTAAGCAAAGATGAGTACTTTGTGGAAAACTATTTTCTCGTACAAAGCGACCTTTACCGAACGAGAGTTGCCTGACCAAAGCGGAAAGGTAACCTATCTTCCTATTCACCAAGTTGAAATCGGCATCTAATTTATACCTAGGTGTTCATAGTCACTGGCAGTTCCAGTGGTCTAAGACTGGAGCTTATTAGAATACTATACCAACGAAATGCCGTGATCTGTATTGCCGTCCGCTCCGAGACGAAGGCCAAGGACGTAAAGAAAGAGCTACGACGTGCGTACCCGGACTCGCAATGTCATCTCAATCATCAATACCTAGACTTGAGCGATTTGAAGATAATAAAGCAGTCTGCACAAACTTTCCTCCAGAAGGAACATCGCCTGGATGTTTTGTGGAACAATGCAGTTGTGATGGTGCCACCTCAAGGATCCAAAACAGCTACGAGCTTTAACTAGGGGTGAATGGCATCGGAACCTTTTTATTCACGAGCCACCTTCGCCCAGTCATAGCTGAAACAGCCAAGATTACACCAAAAGAAACAGTGCGAGTAGTATGGGTAGCCTCTGCCGCTGCGCTGACGGCACCAAAGCCCCCCATTGACTTTACTAATATAGATTACAGAAGGGAGGAAAGTCAGTGGTTAAAATATGAAGAAGTAAGGCTGCAACTGTACTACTTGGAATTGAATTTGCGAGAAGATTTGCAAACGATAGGATTCTCAGCTTGGTGAGCTCTTCTGATCGTTCGTGCAGTTCGCTACAGTGGCTAATCTATGCAAATAAGACTATTGATCCTGGCCTTTGCAAGACAGACCTTGGCCGTACAATGTCATCGATTCAGATGCTATTTGTAGTATGAGTTCAATGATTTATTTTATTGCGAATATAGATACTGATACACAATTAGAATGGATTCGCTAAGGAGCCAATAAATGGTGCTTATGCCGAGCTATTTGCTGGACTCAGTCCAGAAATTACGAGTTTGAATAACGGAGGATGGAGTATGTATTCAATTCCTGGTTAGTTTTCTCATTGTCTCCAACTCGGTAGTTTATCCATTCGGTCGCATTGAACCACGCCGACAGGACCTATTGTCGGAAGATTTAAGTAAAGAAGTTTGGGGAGTGGACGGAGGACCAAGTCAAAACTTATCTCAAATCAGATAAACTACGTAACAATACTTTTCAAGTGTTAATTTTACAGGCCATGCTACCATAGCAGGTCGCTTCAATCTTCTCGTTGAAATTCATGTCTATACAGTCTCAATGCGTTGTATGGACCCTCTTTGTTAAATAATACTTAACAAAGGCATGTCTGCACAAATACCCCCCTTCGTTTCTATATGTCGAATTCTACGGCTGGCCTCCACGTAGAGATCTCCACAAATCACTATTTAAACTAATATCACTATTTTGCTCTCCTGTAAGCATCTCCCACTTCTTTAAAAACCAAGGCATAGCTTCCCAGCTACGCAAGTCACCACGGAACACCTTATCCTCGTCCTCCCATAGAACCCATTGTTGAGCTCCAACACCGAAGTCCACCGCTCATTATGTCTAGACAAATCTCATCTTCATTGATAATATTTGTATCAAGAGAGATCTACATGATAACATTTGACCGGAATGATGGCTATGGAAAGAAGTAGGTCATAACACGGATGATGCGATACACCTCTCTGCACGGAAGTCAGGACAAGATCAGAGAGCAGTTAGTTCTTGAACATGCTGTTGGTCAGTGGCCATGTCTTGGTTCGGCGGTGATGGAAATTGCACATGTAGCTATGTCGTTACATATAGCTTGAATAAAACACCATATAAGTAATAATCGCGCACTACACTAGTATATTTCTACTGTCTATATATCCATAAAAACTTTTGGGACCAATATTAACGGCGTAGGTTAAAAGAAAAATTCGGATAAAACTTTGTTCATAGTGAGTCATATTCACCTTCCCAACACGGCAATTCGTGGATCCCGCGAGGTTTGCTAAGCCTCATTCCAGAGCTCGGCATTTACTTAAATACAAGCGAAGATCCAGAATTTAAAACAACAATTGAATATTTCTGTCAAATTTTGGTTTGTATAGAAGCTAAAATAGATTTAATATTACCATGGAGACGTCCCGCCTAATATTAACACGCTTTACCAGTGATCATCTGGAGGGCTATTATCGGATCTGGTCTATCAAAGAAGCTACTCGATGGAGGTATGAGATGGGCCTAAATGATGAAGTCATTGATCATGCAAAACAGACTAATTAAAAACTCATAGCTCCCATGGCATCTGCACATCTCTAGACGATACTCGCTCCTGGATGGCTGCTCTCCTCGTCGAAAATAATCCAGATGCAGAAGTCTACGCAATTTTCCTCAAACCAGATGAATTAGCAACAGACGATCAAGATAAAAATTTAATTGGCGTCATTGGTACACATAAAACCGACCCGATTCCTGAACTAAGTTACATCTTTCATCCCTCGGCGTGGGGCAAGGGCTACGCTACAGAAGCGTTGAAGGAGTATTCCGGGAATTATTTCACACTCAAATCGAAATTCGATCAGCTAACTGCATGGGTGGATACTGAAAATCTACCCTCGATTAAAGTGTTGCGCAAGTGTGGGTTTGTGGAGGAGAAGACGGAAAAGGGGGATTATGTGATTCCGTGGATGGAACCGCAGAAGCGAGATTCGATTCTGTTTGTGATGAAGAATGAATAAATGAGATGTATATTATATCGCTAGTGGAAATAAATCACAAGCTAATTTATGTACCAATATATCGATGAGCTGTAAGGGAAACATGCTGAATTACGAGACAATAATATGCATGAAAAAATCGGCCTGAAAATCAGAGTCCTTTTTGGGAATATAAGCCAAGGCCGGCTCTATTTTGCAGGCAGTTGCACGTTAGTCGTGCCGTCTTCTGGGTTTGGGTAGTACCACGCCGTCACGGCAATAATTAGATACACCAAGACGCAGAGGCCGCCTTCCATATAGTTCGACTTGCCGTCGCGCATGAAGTTGCCCACAACCAAGATCGACATCACGAGCATCACGACCATGAAAATCTCAAAATTAAGATCCATATCTGTGCCGAGTCCCCAGCCAACAATGACAACGAGAGGCGAATTCAGTAGGGCAGTCTGAATAGACGGACCAAGACAGTGGAAAAGTGCAAAATTGATTTGATTATCCCTGCGGAATCATCATTAGCGGTTGTCTAAATTTTGAAATTTCTATGTGAATGAACCCCTACCATGCTTCATCAATCGCAGTCAAATGTTCTGCCGCCTTCTCAACCAGCGGAACCAGAATTAAACCGATGAAATTATCCGGCACACCTCGGCTTCTGATAGCAGGGATATTTTCAACCAAGAACACGGCGGAAAGAGCGACTAAGGTTAAGGAAACCGCAATCGCAACAAGACTCTCGGGGAGAGTGAGTTTAGGCCGATTTCGTTCCTTTTCTCCATCATTGTTTTGGTTCTCGTCGTTTTCGAGAACTTCATCGAATATACTGTGGTGTGTGCGGAGATTGTACCATAAAAACCTAAGTTAGAAGTCAGCTTTTTCTGTGGTGAGGTAATAGTAATAATATTAGAATGCACACATGCAAAAGGCCGCAAAGAGAATGATAGCGGTGGCCCGGCTAATCTTTCTCGTGTTTGAGAGAAGTTCATCGGCGGTAAAGGTGCCATTCGGCGAGACAGCGCCAGACAATGCGGAAAAAAAGGCACTCGGGATCAACAATCCGAAGCCAGCGACAAGAAGTAGTCCAGATCCAACCTCGCTAACAGCTTCGTGCAAAATCTGCTCTTCACGCCTTAGGCCACCAATGAAAAAACACAAGCCCAGACACAAGAGCAGATTGGCCAATATCGAACCCAAAATAGCGGCTTGAATGACGGAGATCAAGTCATTGTGATCGTTCTTCTTAATCAAGACCATAAACAGGATAAGCTCGACGGCCGAAGTCAGTGACGTCTCCAGCAGGATACCCCAGACCTTAGGCAATTTACGCGCCAGCTCGCCACCAGCAAATCCCAGCAGATTCGCACTCGGTACGATAGCGATGTAATTGAGAATGAATACCCAAAGGTCAAGATCCGGCCGAGCGAATGCTATGACAATAGCAGCGGGGACGAATGGCCAGAGAATATTGACGACCATGGAAACGGTACATGTGCTTCGGAAACATACTCTCAAAAAGTGTACCGGGTGGAAGCCATTTCTTCCGCTTTCCCCGGATGTCTGGACGCGGAAAAGTCCCAGGACCTTGGGTTGGTTGGTTTTCTCGCTGTTATGTCGTGGAAGAACATTTGAGGAGGCTTCGTTCTTGGAATTGGCACTGCTGGGCCGTCGGTGAATAATTGAAGTCATTAAGATGTCGAATCGGAAAAATATTAGTAATTGATTGAAGTTTTATGGGTTTTTTCGGAGTCATCAATTGACAGCCGCATAACAACTGAAAGCGGGGAACATCAATTAATACAGCGCACGCCGAATTGTCAGTTGACACTTGACCCAAGATTGAAGGGGAAAAAATCAAAAATATTAAAACAATCGGAGGTAGGAAAATAGACGGAATATAATCCACGTGTGACTAGAGAATATCCACCCAAGAAGCAAGGAGAAAAGAATAATACGAGATTCAGAAGAGAATCCGAGATTGCAGGCTGGGTCCTGCAGGCTGTAGCTGTCAGGCGCAAAAAAAAAAAAACACAGCTCCTGCGATTATTCAGTTCGGTTTGGTGATTTGTCCGTCCTCTTGGCGGCTAATGATTGGTGCCAGCCGCATCGTGATCCCGAAGGAGATCTTGGCTGGCTTGGCGGGCCGTCGGTTCTACCCTTGGCGGCGCCCAATCACAGTATCCCAGCCCCTGTTCTATTGGCGATTCATGTGCTCTGTACGTCGGATTTAAAAATGATGATAGTACGAAGTGTATTTTGCATGAATTCGCTCAGAGCATAGCTAGTACTCCGCACTTAATGGGCGATCCCCTTTCGCCTTTAGCGGGTCGTGGCGCTCAATAGTCAATACTATCACGTGATTTAGAAATTGACTGGCAGGCTATTGGTCAGCATAGCGGAGTCTCTGGAAGGCTAGGTTCATCAGCCTCACCTCAAGTCGGGCTGGCTGATCACGTATCAAGTTAGGTTTAGCGTTATCTCTGCCAATTGAAGCTAGCCGCAATACCATATTCTACTCCCTGTTCTGGGTTAGCGCTCCCGGTCGGCGCTTTTGAGGTCTCCGCATCAACAGGGAAACCTTGGGCACTTTGGGGGAAAAATCATGCGATAGCTTATTATTATAACATTAATATTTAATATTATTTAGCTAACTAGACCTTGAAGTAATTTAACATCTTAGAATCTTATTTCTAAGATAAACTATATTATAGATAGTATAGTACGTAAAAAGGATAGAGGAGCGTGAACGATATTTTTGAGGTTTTCGGAGCTGCAAAAAAGGATATATTCCAGGGCACAGATCTCACCTCTTGTATTTGACCGGGAAATTCCCAGACGTTCAGTATACCATTTATGGTATACAAGCTACTGTTTATATGGGAAATAGCCAAATACATAGCAGCGGACTTGCCAGCTTCCTTAATTCCTTAATTGCTAGAGTGCCTATGCAACATTCAGCCCCTTCGCAGTAAAGGGTGAGGCAAGAAATGTGAATATTTAACAATATATACACAGATTTGGTTTTCTAACACATAGATCCTAACAACTACTTTCATGAAGCCAGAAGCGAGCACGATCATAGAGCAAATGAATTGAATCAGGCAAAGTAAATCCGGAAGCCGCTGATCTAGACCTAGATCAGACAAATAACCTTGGATTCTGATTCGTAGTAGGCTTGCGTTTAGCCTGAGCAGAGATGATTAGTCTCAAGGCGAAATTGGTTCTAGAACCACAGACTAATATCTAGATCTTACCCAGGCTTGCTGCTGAGAAGGTGGAGAACTATAGATCTCGATCTATTCTCGGGTACTCACACCTTGAGCCTCAATCACATCGGCCTTGACTCATCGCTTCAGATCACTCGATCTTGCTCTGCATAAGACCCAAAACAATATTTGAAGCGATCGCTTTCAAATAGACTTGATATGATGAGGGGTGTCATGTGGATGTATGGATCCGGAATACGAGACTGCATAAATGGCTAGAATGAATGACTATAGAATAGTCCCATCCGTTTTCAGTTTACCCCAACAATCAAACAGTATCGGACGTAGCACGTCAGTAGCTAGTAATTTCTCGAGGCATTTATAAGAGAGAGATACAAGACTAGGAAAACCTTGTAGAATACTAGGAAAGAAGGAAGCTAGAATTGTATCGGGCTGAGCATGGTTTTAGTTTCCTTTCACGACTTTCTTCATACTCTCAGCAGCCTCAGCCGCATCCTTCCTTGTTGACATTTTCAAGGCCGTGACCTTGCTAATCCACTCAAATCGCTCGATCCAGTACGAAAACCGGTCTTTCGACCAGCCTTTAGGCCCCTTCCAGGTTGTTGGATACCAATCTTGCTCATCAGCCTCAGAAATCTTGCCCTCCATGTCGTAGATACCCTTGGCATCAATCTTCATCCACACGGCAGCGGCAGGGGCCCAGTAATCAAGGACCCTAACATCACGACACTCCAGTTCGTATTGACACTGCTCTGCAACAACTTCATCATCCGGATATTCTTCTAGTTTCTCATCCAGATCAGAGTGGTGAAATTCCTCCCATGGTGCCATTTCAAGCGTTTCTTTGAGCACCCACGCAGCGCGTTCTCGTTCGTCGAGCACTGGGACGCGGCGTGTGGAGATTTTGGAGCAAAAGGCATTGATATTGACCCACGCCTGCGCCTTTGCTTCGCGGTCTGGGTCGTTTGACCGGGGGACTTTAACTGCAAGGAGTGTCAGCTGTGTACAAAACAGCAGATGCTGGCACATGTTAACGTGTATTAGGGAGATATACAGTCATAGGCAAACTCGGTCCAATATTGCGTATAGTCAACCATGGAAGCAAAGTGTCCCTCGGGATCGGGTACTTTCTGAATCGCCGTAACAAGATCGACCAATCTGTCATTAAAATCCGTTAACTGTCTGACGGCGTCAGAGATGGATTCCCACAAGGTGCCGTGGTCAAATTTGTGTAAAATATCGGGATCTTGTTTGGTTTTCTGGTGAAGTTCGATTACAGGTGCAGTTAAATCCTCCGCAACTTTAGAAATTGGAATGGTAGGGTTTGTAAGAAAATTTCTCAGCGCTTCAAGTTGCTCCGGAAGAACAGGATGCTCTTTTTTAGCCTGAGCGGCGATATATTTTTCGGGAGTGACAACCGACATGATGGCTAGGCGATGGTGAGATTGGTGATGTATAAAGTGGTGTGACAGTATTGTTGTCTAGATTCTAAACGAATTTTGAAGCAGCCGTTGTAGGCTGTTTATGTCCTGGATACACTGGTGTAGTGCTAGCAGTGAGAAGAGATGGTTTTCTGGCGAGAAAAAAAATCAGCATTTGAAGGCTGCTGACCAGCGTTGGTGATTCATGAGGAAGAACAACGACCTGACTAGAGGCACAGTTACAGTGAGCACGGCCCCACTAACGACCTTAGGACTCGCTGCTGACAGAGGATCTAGCTCCGCTTGGTAGCGATCAATGCATGTCACTGATGAGAATCCGGCTGGTAAGGATTTGCTGTCAACTATTGTCCTGAGTACATGGCTGATGTCATATTAGTCTGAGACACCAGTTAGGAATCTTTGCCGAGAATCCACACACTGCTCATTTATTTTAAGTTTGCTTGCTGTTTCTAAATGAAAAAAAAAACCCTCGAAAAAGGACACTCAGTGGTGCTAGTACCTGAGCTACTTAGTCAAGTCACTGTCAGTGGCTCAACAGTTTTGCATCGCTTGAATCATCGATACGACAGGGCTGACCTGCAACCGGAAACCTCAGTTTGGCTTCGAATTGATCGGCGATAGTAAGCCTCACTCGTACCCTCGCGCGCTGAGCTATTGGTGTATAAGATAGCATCTGGTTTGGGTTTTACTATGCTGCTTCTACTATGGAGTACTTTGGGGGTACAAGCTACCCCGGCCCCAGTGACCAAAATTGGCCACGCCAACAGCGTTGATTAGCTTAGCCCCGCGACACCCGTTTCGAATTGTGTGTGGGTACACATCTTGCTAACATACCTAATAAACTCTAATAATATCGGCACAGGTCTATAATCCACTTCTGGCTATTTAGTAAACCTAAGTCGCATTGACTGTAAGGGGCTAAGCCACTGTTTGTTCAACATAAGGTTGCCGTACAATTGTCTATCTAAAGCTAGGGGAGAAAGGAGAAGAGCAAGCTCGAGTCGAGCCTCGAGCCTGCACATCTACTTTGCACACTCAGCAAGAGCTTCTGTAAGCTGGGCTCTAATATATTCTTCACCCACATCTAATGTTACATAGACCGCTCTTCGGGTCCCATCTGATTATATTCCTCTAATTGCTGAAACAATGTGGCTCGGAGGTACCAAGGCTCTTCGTTAGAGCACGAATTGTGATGCAAGGGCTCTTTGGAAGGACCTAATCAGTCTCAAACAATATCCTAATTTGGATGAGAAAGGTAAAGAAGCTCTTGGGAGACTACCTTCCGCTCAGATTTTCTTGGATGCTAAGTCTATAACATTCTACTCTTCTGCTTAATTGTCTACTGGCATCTTCCCTAGTCTCTAAACTCTTCTCAACAAAGCTTTCCCTAAACTGTGATTCACTCCAGGACAGAATCTATCAAGCAATGAATCAAAGAGCTTAATTATTCCTTGGTTTGCAGTTGCTCATCAACTCGACGCAACTTTTACTTACCTCCACTCTCTTATTCTATATCAATCTGTAATAGATAATTTAAAAGCGAAGAATAATTAAAACCTTTAAAATAAAATATGAACACCTTATCCATATATATTATTATTCTATCCTTAAATATATGTAGTGATCTATCTATCTTATTAATAATATTCAAATGTGTAAGAAAATAGTATCTAAGCTGATTAATAGAAATAAACTAATAAACTCTAACTTATATATCTTTAGAATATAGAAAAATTGTAACACGGTCCGGGCAGGGCCGTATCCAGTGGTGTCTAGAAAGACTAGAAGTGGGTGAGTTGAAGCTTCACCGCTTGATATTAAGGCTATAAAGCAAGGCCACTAGGGGAGTAGTTATCGGTGTTGATTATGTAGATATAGAAAGCTTCGAACTGAAGGCTATTCGAAGCCGAGTAGGCATATATTGAAAGTTATGTCAACAATTATACAAAAGATATCGCTTGGTTTCTTCCCTCCAGGTAGAAAACCAAGCTTATATGCCTGAGTCCATCTCTCAGGCCATTGATACCTAATCTAACTAGATACAAGCTTATATTGCGAAGTGAGGGGTACTTGCATCATGCCCGGGGTCTTATGGTATCAATCATGATATATCACAATTGACTCCATAGATATCTGGCCCCGGTCTTGCTGGATTCGGCATAAGCATGCTTCCTGGACCTATCCACGTTACAATAAAATACATATTTTAAAGTCTAGGGTAAGCAAAATACTAAATAGAAGATCTATAAGTAATCTATATCTAACTTCATTCAGGTGTTTTAAGAATCTCAACTAGATAGCATCTTTATCTCCTTCCCAGAGCCCATACAAGAACACTGTAATTGTAAGATTATTGATGCCTTAGTCTTCAGGCATCGATGTCGTTTGATTTGACAGTTACATCATGTTCATATAAAGCGAGTTTGGGGATTAAACGCCATTGGGCGATTAATGTTGGTCTTTTTTACCTTGTTGGTTAGGGTTGTTCCCCAAAGCCCTAGCTTACAGATATATTAGTTAGTTAGTATAATCTAACATGCTGGAGAATAGTATATAAGAACTATGGATTTTACATGTTATTTTTCTGTTAATTTCTAGGAATTTGCCATTACTTGAAAAATTATAAACGATTAGTTCCACTAGTAAACTGGGTATAAATTAGATTTGCCAGTTATTCAAAATTCAGGCTTCTCAAATAGGCCGTCAAATTAACACCTGACGTGCAATAGATGCTAGTATTATCATGAATAGCTCCCAGAGCCTTTTGTTAACAATAACCCTAATATGCACTACACGTCATAGCCAACTACTATTAGGTGAATGCATACATGGATATTATGGATGGATATGGAGAATGTCTCGGCTTAATTGCGACGCCCATATTAAGAAGCCTTTCAACCATCTCTGTTAACCGAGAGACGAATTAAGAGCCGATCTCCCTAGAATGTTTCTTGCTGAGTTCATACAATTGACTCTGGGAACTTTTACCATCTTTTAATGCCACTGTAACATGTTCTCCCACTAAGACCATCAACTATGCCATATTTGACCTGACGCCGTTCATTTACAGAATAGCAAGACCACCGATAACAGCAGCTCCCAAAACTCCCCATCCCGCGGTCTGCAAAGGCGCAGCGATGCCAGAGGAAGTTGACGATGAAGAACTGCTAGAAGCAGTTGCAGTGCTGGCAGTATTCGTAACACTAGCAGCACCTGAA
The DNA here is from genome assembly GCF_021365285.1 of Talaromyces proteolyticus. Lineage (NCBI taxonomy): Eukaryota > Fungi > Ascomycota > Eurotiomycetes > Eurotiales > Trichocomaceae > Talaromyces > Talaromyces proteolyticus. The sequence continues at coordinate 369,745 of NW_025764293.1, read as the reverse complement.
GTGCTTGCGCCGCTTTGGGCATCACCATTTGCATTAGACTCGTTGGCAATACGAGTGGCCGCGCTTCCGGAGAAAGGAGTCGCGCCGACCCCAGTGTTATTCTTGCATGAGCTTGGTGTATTGGATGTGATTTTTGATGAAAAGATTATATCAGCGCACTGCCAGTTGTAAATTAGTCACTGAGATTTCAACGCATTGGGAAAGGAATTAGAGCCCTACAGCGTATAGACCGCCGCCACTATCACCGTCTGTCACAACCTGCAATGTGGCATTTTGTCCATCATGTAGAGACGTCCCCAGGGTCTTTGAATCTAACGGGATACTAGGCAAGCAGAATTCCCCAAGACCGTGGGCTCCTAGTGTTGGTTCGAGGGTGATATTGAAGCTGCTTCCGGGATCGGACCCCAGGGCGAGAAGATACGACACGGCGGTTTGAGAATGATGGAATGTGATATCGACTGGAATGGCATTTGCGTTGAGTGCAATGGTGGTTCTGTTTGATGAGGGGGTGTCGAATCCGCCGCAGGGGAAGGTGGGCATTTTATCCTCGTCGAAGCCGCGAGAAGCGGGCCAGTCGAGGGTGAAATGGGCTGCAGCGATGGGCAGTAACGGAAGGAAGCTTAGAAAGGGATGCATTCTGAATGGAACTCAGGTTTTGTGTGCTAATGATGATAATAGAAGATTGATCAGAGCAAGTTGGTTTGAAAGAGCCCTATGTTGATGTCGAGAAGAGACTTTATGTCGTAAGCGGGGAGAACAAGGATTAAGTAGGGGTTTAAAGTATGGATTTAAAGTATGGGCAATCACGAGTGCCAAGGAGGAGAGACTTTGTGGGATATATGGCCGGGAATTAAATTAAGATTGAACTATACTATTCTGCGGTCAAATTCATATCCCGTCCATTCTACAGCAGAGAAGTAGTGAGCACGCATTGCTCATGACAACGCCATGTGCTATCGTCTTGGACTTGGCAATCCACTGCTCATATCAAAGGCTGTTGCTTCTTGAGAATCTTTCTCGAAACAATGATGATATTCGAGAATTGGCTCGGGTTGTAGTTCCTGTTTTCTGGTCATCTTTCGCAGAATGGTCCACACCTCGCTTCACTGCACCACGTTTTCTTCATGCACAGAGGCTTATTATTAACAGGCCTAGCGGTGGATAGATCATGGGTATGGCATTCATCTCGTAATACTAATCATAAATGACAACAAGATTGGCGGTAGTAATGAAATCTGCTCATTTCTGCTCATTTTTACTCACGCCTTTCCGGATTGGGCTGTAGACGGTATGAGAATGGCGCTAACTTTTAACTTCTGAGTGGGTCCGATCACCCGACAGCGGTGATTGGACAACTCTCATCACGGGGTGGACTGCGCTAACCGCAAGAAGTAACACGTACAAAACTGTGTTTCTCCGTCCTGCTTCGGCCCTGTTTCATTATGACAGCAGAACAAGTGGTTGACTGCATTATTCCATTAGACGATAGGAAACTCTGGACAAACTGTATACATAGAAGGTAGCTTCAGTGGCAATTTAGTCTAATGTTCGTTCCACTCAATATGTCGGCCCACCGCTAATTCGCCTATGAATGCTCCAGCGAGGACTGACATGAAATAGCCGATATTCAGGGTCATAACAGCCAACATCCTGCTTCCATCAGTACCCATACCTTGTATATCGTTTCGCTGCACAACTCGTAGAACTTACAGAAGATAACCGACACCGGTGATACAAAGGAAGAGCAGCGCTCGAGGAAGATCCACGCTGAATCGCCAGGGTTGCGGGCCTTGCGAGAGCCGTCGTACGACTTTGACATTCTCTTGTATGCCTTGTGTTGTAAGAAGTGCCGTTTTGGCTGAGTCTGGGTCGACGTTTGTTGAATTTATGATGTCCGACTCTGTCGGTTTGCCTGCAATCACCACGTAGCGGCGGTTGAGGGCAGTCGCCAGCCATTTCCGTTCCATAGCAGCTTTGAACGCAACGAGGAGACGGGCGATGATTGCAAGGACTATCAGGAAAATACATGTTCCTGCATACTGACCAGATGTGGCTGGCGTCCAGGAGGACGAGTAGAGCGGTGTGGTTTGGCTGTTGGAGAACACCATTGAGGTGCCGGAAGACATGCCCATATCCATTGTGCAGAAGGGATTCTGGGCTGTCAATCACTGTAGATGAAAGGAATGGAAGGCGAAGACATGCATACTTGTAGTGCTATCACGATGATGCAGTGTGATCTTGGGATTGGACAAGCCGGAGAAAATGGCAGAGTTGATTTGGTGGGGCTCATTGAGCACATTTTATCCAATGAGGAAGGTGGCCCGCCGCAGGGGGCTCCTTGCAATGACAACTGACAATTCCCGTCATGTAAATCGATTTCTACCTTAGTCAACTCAAGACATCCTCTTTATCACTTGAAAGTGATTTCCATTTTTCGCTGGTTGGACGCTGACTTGATTCACTGATGACCGCGTTCATCTGATACCACACACTAAACATGCACTGAACTTATTGTTTGATATTTAATTAAATCCCATTGCCCACCATGGATATGTCAGGTATGGACATGGGTGGTATGTCCAGCGGGAATGGCATACCTACCCTATTTGACTTCCAACAGTACTACTGGGCGGTCGTTGGCGCTGCTATTGCTATTGCCGCAGTGGTGAACGTGCTGGATCGCTTCCTCGCATATCAACGGTGCATCCCATAGCGACTTGCGAACATTGGGCTTTGCTAATTATATTGCCAGACTCTGCGATAAGTCATCCACCCCATCCAAACCAAAATCGATTTTCTTCAGTACGTATGCAACTATTACGGCTACGGCCAGAGAAGTGGCAAATACGACACTCCGACCTATCGCTCTTGGAAACTGCACTCTTCGTCTAGCGCCCTTGGGCCCTGTGTCCCTGGTGTTGGCTAATTTGGTCACCATCATAGTAATGATGTTCTATGGCTTTGACACCTTGGACAACTATAGTTGGGAGAATATCGGATACCGTGCCGGTTACATGACTATATGCCAGTTGCCTCTGGTGATTTTATTGGCGGGGAAACAGAATATTATCGGTTTGTTGACAGGAACCAGTTATGAACGTCTCAGCTGGTATCACCAGTGGATTTCTCGAACATTGTGGCTATCAGCGACTATCCACATGGGATTTTGGTTCAGGGATTACGCCCAATATGACTATATTGTCACCATGCTCCAGACAGATTCCCTTACCCGACATGGATTTGCGGCGTGGTGTGTCCTCACTTTTATTTTACTCGCCTCATTTGCCCCCTTGCGCAAGTGGAATTATGAATTTTTTGTTATTCAGCATATCGTAACTACGGCTGGTTTTCTTGCTGCTGTTTATCTTCATGCACCTAGTGAGGTCAAAATCTGGGTGTGGATTCCCATTGGCCTTGTGTGTTTCGATCGATTTGCCCGGATATTAGTGTTGGCTTTCGCCAACTTGTCGATAATCCATCTTTTCTCCGAGAAAAAGAAAGGGCCACTGTTCGCCAACAAAGCTACTTTCACCCCTCTTCCGGGGAACGTCAGTTACATCTCGATACCCAACCCTGTCATCGATTGGAAACCGGGTCAACACGTGTTTTTGGCATGTCATTTAATAGCTCCCCTGCAGAGCCATCCGTTTACTATTATGTCACTTCCGTGTGACGGTAGACTCGATTTCTTTGTCCGTGCGGAAAGGGGAGGTAGTCGACGATTTTTTCAGTATGCATCCAAGCAAAACTCATCTTTGGGTGAGACACAGCCGTCGCTTAAGAATGAAACAACGGTATTTATCGAAGGGCCTTACGGTAACATCCGACCACTTCACCAGTTCGACAGCGTCGTTTTTTTCGCCGGTGGGATGGGATGTACCTATACCATGCCACTAATGCGAGACATTGTACATAGATGGAAACGGGAATGTGAGGATTCGTCCAGCACGGTTTCGAGAGTCCCGAAAATGCCGTCCCTGCGACTTGCCGTTACGAAACGAGTCCGATTTGTCTGGGTCATAAAATCCCGCAGCCAGCTTAGCTGGCTCGAGACTCAATTCAAAGCGGTATTGGAAGATGTACGGTTGTGTGGACAATTGAGCCCGACATTTAACAAGGAAATACAAATCAGCATTTACCTTACTTGTGACGAGACACTAGAAAAAGACGCTGCTACACGGACTATTCTCGGTATTCATGATAGGACATCTCATACACGGATTGTGCCAGAGAAGAAAGAAATGCACGAAAAGGTACATGAATCAGAGACACTTTTTGAACGATCATTTTATTCTTCTTCAGAATCAACAGACGTGATTCAGGAGGCAAACTGCGGCCCCAGCTACACGTGCTGCTGCACCGCAACAATCAAGGACGAAACTGAAATTTCATCGTCAACAGCAAAATGCAACTGCTCCGGCCCTGCCGCAGCTGTAGATAACACATCTCAGTCTCCATCATTGTTATCTCTACACAACTCAAACAAATTCAATACAAAAACCGGGAGACCACACCCACGCACGATTATTCGATCGGCCCTCGAGCGTGCCGAAGGTGAAAGTGCCGTTGTTGTGTGTGGACCACAGGGTCTGGCAACAGATGTGCGACAGAGTGTTGTATCATTGAGTGACGAACGGGCTATACATAAAGGAACCGGTGCGCAGGGTGTTTATCTTCACATAGAGAATTTTGGGTGGTGATGACCACAGAATTTCTGCATTAAGTAAATCTGCTCCCTGGCAATGTCAAGTATGGTATATTCTGGATCCAGTATAATCGTGACCGGCTGTCTTTTGTTAAGCGCCGGGTACGTGATAACCTGAAGACAAACAAGTCTACGGGTCCATGAGGATGGGAGTCAAGAAACCTATTCGGGCACATTTACAACATGTCCCCGAAACGGCAATGCGTCGACCCAAGACGACGTCATGGCAGTATTACAAGACACCAACGAGCCGCCACCGGATTGCAAAATTTTTCTGCAAGGTGGTGGAATAGTTGAAGCTGTAGTTCTCATCATTTTTCAGAAGGTAATGGAGTTTGCTGGAGGTGGGAATTTTGTTGGGACCACACGTCTTCTCTACCAAAGTGCAGGAATGGCCATGAGTTGGAATTTGTGAGCGGAACCAACATGTTTTATGTCTCCGCTTGGACAGGGCTCCCCATCGAGGCTAAATAAGCCGCAAACATTGAAACCTGCTAGACGGTAGACTAGGAAAGGATTGATGTAGATGTACTTCGCTATCCGGAGAATTATTATTTCTTTCACTTTCACTTTGATTCCTCGGGCTTTCGCGGTCAGTATGAGGCTCGCTATCTCGCTGCATTAACTCTTTATAGTCAAAATTTTCCATTGATTTATTTTGAATATAATGAAATTAATTAATATCTATTTACTGGTAGGAGGATCATGTAGTAGTTATCCAATCTATTACTAAGTAATGCCTACGTATCAACTCGGTTCATTCCTTTGCTATTATCAACAGATACATGGTCAAGTCAGCTCACACTCTCCCAATCTCCACCATATATAATAAAGCGAGGACCGTATCCCTTCCCTATCGCCTCAGCACTACGAGCCGGTTGTTTCTCACTGAGCGTAATGACATTTTCCGGATACAGCTTGCCTAGCAGAGCCAGACGAATAATCGGGTCTGTGGCGGAGATGACATGCCACCCATCCTTGGTACTCGATACCAAATGCGGTTGTTTCAGCACATCTGCTGCATTGTGCAAGAAGCTTGGTTTGGAGAGCCCTGTAGACGTAGATGACGATGCTGGATTACTCACAACCGCTTCTTCAGCCTGATTATGTACGTGATAGGCATATCGTCGACCGCGTGTTATCTGCCCGAGATCAATGGAGACGGAGATGAAACTATCCAGTTCAAGTTCTAGTTTGAGGTAACGAAGACATGGGTCGGAGGGGGCAGGTAAAGAGATGAGAGAGGAAGGGATCGCGGAGCGTTGCGATGCTAGCTGCCTTGAGGAATGGAGTGCTGGCGGCCAAACCCCAGCAGGGATCAGACCCAGCGAATCCCCGATTTCAGTCCGCGGAGCACTGTAATAATCGTCATATTCATAGACGAATAATAAATCCACGGCTCCGTCGTCAATTCGCGCAGGATGATACTGCAGCAAATGCAGCGAGGCACATCCGGACAAATAGGCAGGTAGAATAAGCCCCTCGGAATATTGAATGGCAAACCCACCAGATGGCAAATCTGGGGCTGTAAAGGCCTTCGCCACATCAACTATAGTGGTCTGCTCAATTATTTTCGTCAGACACTGCAGCATAAAGCGTTCGCGCAGGAGCTCAAAACTGCGTAGTCCACGACTACCATCATCGTCAGAATGGGGGCGAATGACAAGTTGGACATCCTCAAAATTGACGAAAGGGAGCAGCGCATCGCGTAATAGAATCAACTGGTTCTGCCATTCGTTGTAGAGTTGCATTTGCAGGTTGTCGCTGCGAGAGCCTCGGAGTAATGAGGCCGCTGCTGGTGTCCAGACGTGTCCATCGCATCGACTACGGAGTGTAATGGTCGTCTCCTGAACTGGTTCTTCGTACGCCCATCGGATTAATGTCTCGCCAATGCGGACGGCCTGCGATGCCATTTCTCGCCGAGATAGATCGGTCACGGCGGGAGATATGGGCATGGTAGCTTGTGGGGTGTCGATGGATAGAGATGAAAGAACGCCATCAATAAGTATTTGTCGCGCGGAAATAGGTGCATCAGGAGGATCTGGGCCTAGGCGAGTAATTACAGAGTTGATGAGAGGTGCTAGTGCTCTGACGATTTCTTGCGGGGTATATACCCCGGGTTGCAAGCGCCATGTGTGTGAGGATGATGGGGTTGAAGTTGTGGATTTCGAGCGATCGTGATCAGCCTTTTCTGGCATGTCTCCAAGATTGCGCAGAGGGGAGTGAATGATTTCACGGCCAATAGAGAGGCCATCGCGACCACCGACGAGGTAAGCCGGAGGCCAGGCGGGGTCTTCCGCAAGCCGAACGGAGGGTGACATGGTTGTTCCGATACTAAAGATTTCTTCTCCCTCCAAGAATATTTCGTTTAAAAAGGTCAAAAAAATCAAATAGAATAAATGAAGGATACTGAATAAAGTTTATGAGGAAACAATTTCCTTTATTTCGTCTTCGGACTTGTGAAAAGCCGGACTATGGCCAACAAAATGCGAGAGTTTGTCATCTGTATAAGTTCATGACCATTTGGCTCCGAAAACGCGATGGCTCTACACTATCGCTCTATTTCAACAGAGCACGCAACAACCATTCTCGCAAACTCGTCCAACTCTGACAGTCGACTCCACAACTCCTCATACCTCGGTCCATCTGGTCGACTCCGAACCAATTGGTCCGCCTGCACAATTTCCCAGGTTGTGGCCTGGTTACTACCCCGCCATACCATCGACCCCCATTGCTCGGCCGATGTGGCTGTCCACACATCAGCGGTTCGGGGCAACAGCGCGTGGAGGATAAAGTCGTCATCGAGAGGCTCAGAGTACATACTACTTTGTAGCTTCATTCTCGAGGAAAGGACGTTGATTATATGCACGAGAAAGAATGTCCGCCGAACGGTTTCATACCTTAACCACTCTTGCCAGTCGTTGCTTGTGTTTGGGTGTTGGAGGTACTGTCGACGGAGTTCTCGTGCCATCTGGTATGTGGTTAGATTAATATTGATGTTGCTGGCAGGAGACTGACTACCTTTAGTAAAATTCCCTGGTATAGCTCAACCGTATGTGCTGTCGGTGATTTCTTGTCATCGAATAATGCGACAATCTGGTATAGACACATAGCCTGCACCATAGCAGTAGCAGGCGCACATTCATTGTTCGATGATTGCTTAATCGATCAGATTGAGTTTTCAAGAGCAAGAAGATTCCTTACAAATTCCCGGATCAATCTGCGTCTTTCGGTATTCAATATACTATAGACAAACTCTTCCGTGACAGAGGTCTTGGTGATGTGTGCAGCAATAAAGCACAAAGCCGTAGATAAAGGGCCTTCGATTAATAAATCCTCCGAGTAATTGTATAATTGGCGATGTATGAATGGTACTTGGCCGTATTTTTGAAGCATTCTTCCTGGGTATGATTGTAATATCTGTGCCATTCTCTCGGCAGACAAGTCTTGGAGAAGTAGTTGAAGAGGGGATGCATTAGGTCGCGGGAAAATACTTGATGGACTGGAATTCGCTACTTCGGTTTGGGTTCTTCCTTGAGAGGCTGGAGTTCGTTCATCCTCTAATGGTTCATTTTCGCGCTGTGAAGGGGAAACTTGAGAAGTACCAATGGATACATTACGCAGCGTAACTGTATTTAAAAAATTCAATCCGGAGATGTTAGATCCCAAAGAACCAGAATGTTGGCTTAGCAGCCTGGATCGATCCGGTGCACTTCCATGCAATTCGGTCATTCGATTATGGCTCGGTTTTACCGTGCTTCCCGTAGCTAAAACATCCTGGGGGTGGAAATAATACGGATTGAGTAGCTCGTCAAAGTACAGACTGTCTGAGATATTACCGTCAATATCCATGCCAATATCCCAGTCAGCGCCAAGCAGGATTTCGGCATGTTGCGATGATTCTGGTCTTTCAAATGATGCTGTGCTGCTTGGTTCATCGATGCCTCCGGGGGTCGGATGGGTCGCCTGGGTCTGATTGACGGAAGATGTTGGAGGAGTTGAAGATGGTAAATGAGAGTAAATACAGCCAGTCCCCCGAGCAGCACAGCGAGAGCATGTCGGATAAACCTGGTCGCATCGTATTTTGGATCGCGAGCATTCCATACATGATTTTCGCTTGGATGCTGGACTGCGAGCTGCGGATTTAACGCAGCGACGCCGGTGCCGGTCTCGTAGGTCTTCTATTTGTTTTTTTCCTTTCAGTCACTAATGATTGTCAGTAAAGATAATTTTGACCTACTGCGCTGGTAAGATCGGTGGCATAAATCACATGGCCAACGTGTTTCCTGCGCTGGCTCCATTATGTCAATCTCGTCGACGACGTTGGTTTTCGGAAGTCCAGCGGGGTCGGATATGAGTGGCTGTAAAAGCAGCCCGAAATAGCCAGTTTGCTCCGATAACCTATTTAACTCTAAGGATTGCAATTGAACCCACAAATTGCGTGCTGTGTATATCAAACTGCTGCTTAGATTTTCGTATTCCTCAAGCAGCTGCCGACCTATGCATAAAACGAGCAAGATTGCCATCAAAATGTCTAATGAAGATGCTCTACTCGCGTTGACTTACAAATGAGACAATATGTCTCTCAAATGGACTCCGACATGGCTTGGCAACCCTGGACTATGCAAGTTGAATTTCCTGCTCAGTCTAGTCCTTCTCAGCAGCGCGTACCAAGGATTCGATAATACTATGATGAGTGGTCTGCAGAGTATACCCAGTTGGCAAGAAGGTAATTTCCATCTTCTACTCGTGAGATAATATAAATGGGATGCTGACAAGCGTAGATATGAAGAACCCGAGAGGAGCTATCTTGGGCTTGTTAAACTCTGTGCAGAATGTAGGCGCCATTATTGCGCTCCCTTCAGTGCCCATCCTAGTCGATCGCCTAGGCCGCCGTCACTCGCTTGCCTTTGGAGCAGGTGTGCTTCTGGTCGCGGGTGTCTTGCAGGGAACGGCATTTAGTGTCGCCCAATTTATAGTCGCTCGATTCCTGATCGGCTTTGGATTGGCATTTACAATCGTCGCCTCGCCTCTTCTCCTCGTCGAGCTTGCACTCCCGCAACATCGTGGTGTCATCATGGGACTATTCCCTACAGTATACTACGTAGGGTCTATCTCTGCTGCATGGATAATCTACGGGACTAATAGCATGTCGAATTCATGGGCATGGAGGATTCCGAGCTTGTTGCAAGCTGCTCCTGCGCTGGTCCAGATATGGGCTATTTACTTTGTACCCGAGTCACCGAGATGGTTGATTTCCAAGGGGCGTGATGATAAAGCAAGACAGATTTTGGCCCGTTACCATGCAAATAACGTGCTCGACGATCCCATTGTTGCGCTTGAATATGAAGAAATGAAAGTCGCGATTGTGCAAGACGATCACTACAAGCAGCAGGGAAGCTGGAAAGATCTGTATCAAACAGCAGCTAACAGGCGGCGGATGATCGTTGTGTGTTTTTGTGCTTTATTTATCGAGGTGTGTTCTATTCATTAATCCTTCGTATATTCTAAATCCTCATGAAGTACAGGTATCTGGCACCGGTCTAGTGAGCACCTACATCCACACGATCCTCGACAGTGTTGGCATTACGGATAGTCGCACACAGACTATTTTCAATGGGTGTATTTCCATATACAAATTCGTCATTTCTACGGTTGCATCGCTGTATGTTGAAAAGGCCGGCCGACGTCCGTTATTTATCATCTCAACAGCAGGAATGCTATTCTCGTTCATTATCTGGACTATTTTGCAAGAATGTTAGTGACACATGGCCTATTCCACTATTCTCATCGAAAAACATAGACTAATTACAACCGGAATAGTGTACAGCAAGCATGCAGAACCTGGATATGCGCGAGGAGTTTTAGCCGCCATTTTCCTCGTCAATGGCTTCTACTGCATCGGTTGGACGCCATTGTGGTCTTATCCCTCAGAGATCCTTACCTACGAGACCCGGTCTCGCGGCGTCACCGTGCAGACGGGATTACTACATATTACGGGATTTTTCGCCACGTTTGTGAATCCAATTGGACTGGAGAATGCTGGTTGGAAGTATTATGTTGCCTACGTGGTTTATACGTTTATAGAGGTGAGATTCGTCATTTCCCGTATTTTCATTGCTTTCATGCTAATCGTTTTACATTTAGTTGGTGGTTGTCTGGTATTTCTTCGTCGAGACTCGAGGATATACATTGGAAGAAGTCACTGTTATCTTCGACAAGCCGGACTTGACGTGGAAACAACGACGGAACATGCGAGTTACTTCTAATGATATTCACGACCAAATACGCACTATAAGGCATGTTCCAAAGGGTGACAATGTGGAGGAAAGAGATACAGCAGTTGAAGCCCCATATAAAGGATAGCCATAACCTTACCTTTCACAGGCTGAGGTAGCAATTGAATGACCCTAACAATGACTCTGAATTTCATTACCGTCTCATTTAAATGTTCTTCTGAGCCAGATACAGAACGGTAGTAGTAGGAAAAATATGTTGGCAGAATATGCTACCCACCCATTGGTCTGTCTATCTCGCTTCGCTGCAAGCGAGTTATACCTTCCCGCCCTGTATGCATCGTAGTCTCTTGGATAGCTTCACAGCACAGAGTCTCTGCCTGCTTGATACCTGATGTAAATGCCTCAGGCTGTCACCCGAGGCACGTGTCAGGAAACATATGAACAGGAAACATGAATCAATCACGAGACGAGTCAACTTTTAATGATTCTTCTCCTATTCGTATCACCTTGTTTCTCCAAGACTCTGCATCATCATCACTGCAAGAACTAGAGAGCAACGCCACCACCCTTGGATTAGTAGACTCGGCTCTCCTACTCCCGATGCCCAAGTCTCCGCGAAATCATGCCGGAAATACAGAGTAAAAAGAATATTTGACATCCAATTTGACTATTGATTTGGGAAAAGGCAAATAGCATCAAGCAGTCTGGAAGAGCATCGGGAACGGCCGAAAACTCAGCTGAGCGTCCCGTCAAGCAAGAGTAGCGTATATTTCAATAAACAAACTATTTTGTATCAAGACTTGAACAATACCAGTATGGATGATGCAAACAATCCTGAAAAATTCAGTGTAAACCTATGAAACAAGGTAATAATTTGTAGATTTGGGGAGGAGGGGAGGGGCGCCGGCTACTTCTGCGTCTTACAGTAGGCTTCATGGGATACCTGAGACTCTATCGCCGTGATACTTAGGGTCGAAAACCTCAGCCCAAAACCCAACCCGGACGCAGTCACTAGGCCTCCAAATTTCCAGTAAAACTCCAATTCGACACTGCCCAACTCAGCCCGAGTGGGATCCGTTTTGGATCCGGGTTCTCCTGGATTGTGCGGAAGTCTCTTAGGTAGTATATTATTACTCTTGATAATTAGTGTATAAATTTAGCACGTTGCGATCTTGGATGGGGTTGTCTGGAACTTTTATTCTCGGTGTATTTTGAGCCAAAGGGCACGTATCTTCCGTGGTCCATAGCTTACTTTAAACGGGATACAAGAACAAAATCAACATATTAACATTCTCTGTTGGCCTAATTCTATTTGGTACACAGTCTCAAAGGTACGGCTTCGATTCTGTATGAGAGAGAAAGATGCCTGCATAACCACCATCAACAGTAGCCTTATTCACGAGAGCCAAGACGGATCTGGCACTGTCATCTGTTTTCCCAGGTCCTTGGAAGGTGGGTGAATATTCCTTGAATTTGCCAAACATAGCCATAGCCAATTGTCCCTCCCCCTCCGTTTCTATGCAAACGTTAGCTAAATGCATCCCATTGAAGTTGCCAAGACGACTACATACCAATATTAAGACTGCCGGTGTCTACAGCACCAGGGCATATAGCCATGCAGAGTACACCTTTCTCACGATACAAGGCGCTGAACTTGGCTATGGCCATATTAAGAGCTGCCTTGCTCATTGCATAGGATGTGGCTTGGTAGATATCGGCTTTGAGTGTCATCTCAGGGTCCGACATGCCCGTGGAGATGGCAATCACTTTCTTCGCCCGACCTTTTAGAATCAGGGGCATGAAAGCATTGAAAAGATGGACGGCACCGATGGTATTCACTCGTAGGTGGTCAATCACATCTTGTTCAAGGGCTTTTGGATCTCGGCTCCTGTGGAGGAATCAGTTCCAAGTCAACTATCTCTGGTATCTTTGTCACTCCGCCTAGAAACTTACATGGTATCAAATCCAACCAACGCAGTCTTAGATTGAAGCGCGGCATTGGCTATGACATAGTCAACGGCACCATTGGTTTTCTCGGAAACATACTGAGCTGCTTTCTATGAAGTCTTTCGGTTAGTTGTGACTTCGGTTTTGATTGATCGATTATGAGCTTGCCTCCAATTCCATTGGGTCCGTTGTGTCAGCCTGAATGATGTGAATATTTTCCCGGCCGATTTCAGCAGCAACCTTGGCCTCGACAGCTGCTTTATTGCGAACGAGGCCGAAGACGATATTGGAAGAGCTTTCAGAGAGCTGGCGCACGAACTCGAACTAGATGATGAAGTATGTGTATTAGTTAAACGAGCCTTATGCATGAAGCAGGGACAAGAGCGTACGCCAAGGCCACGAGAGACTCCGGTAATCACCCAGGAAGACATTGTGATGGTTTATAAAATTTAACAACTCTGAGCTGAATCGTAGAATAATTCTAAGGGTTGATGGGACCAGGAGAGCAACGATAGTACATGTATTTATACATCGAACGTGAGCCTCGTTTGCTCACTTTTGCCGATTTTTGAATTCGTCATGATACCAAAAGGTGCGCCTAAAGTAAGGATTCACTTTAAATTGCCAAGACACAAAAGTTGCTAGTTTTCTCAAAGCGGAAAGATAAGTGCACATTTGTAATCAGAAATGCATTCATAACCATTACCTCTTCACCGTGCAGCGCTTTTATGTGAGATCAACTTGGTTGATAATCTCAGGGGCAATGATTTGTCATCGACGTTGACTAATTATGATGCAGACAATACTGACTTGCTCTGAACCACTTGGGGAGATTATTGATAAAGTTCAATTAAACAGAATCATAATAGCAAACACACGGATAGATGACGAATACAGATGGAACTGCAATTTGATCATTTAAGCCTATATAAAGCTACTATATGTCTTCCTCAACGGTCGTTCTGTCTCTTCAATTCGTACAAGCTCAAGTATGGCCAGCACATCTCCGGTTATTCTCATTCTCGGATCGGGCCCCAATATAGGGCATCATGTAGCTCGGGCCTTTGTCGCAAAGGGTTACAAAGTTGCCTTGGCATCTAGGAGTGTCAAGAAAGAAGACAAAAATACGGACTTAGTTCGCATTTCTGCTGACTTATCGGATCCTCATTGCGTGAATGGCATCTTTTTGAAAGTCGAGGCATCGCTCGGTCTGCCAAGTGTTGTTGTCTACAATGGTCAGCATGTTCCTCATGGAAGACCTTTACCGAAACCCCGCTGACACCCTTGAAGCATCTGCCGGGGCTCCGAATAATCCAGAGAAACCCCTTTCTATTCCCCTGGCTGACTTTAGTCGAGACTTGCACGTCAATACGACCAGTGCGTTTGTCGCTGCGCAACAGGCGGCTTTAAGTTTCGAGAAACTGCCTGATCATAGATCCAAGACATTCATCTATACTGGTAATATACTCAATGAAATCACTATTGCAAGTCTTCTTAATGGTGGTGTGGGTAAATCTGCAACAGCCCACATCATCCGCACTGCTGCTGCCGCATACTCTAATAAAGGCTTCAAGTACGCGTTTCCTTCTTCCGCTCCAGCAGTTTTGGAACTAATGAGAAAGTAGATTCTACTATGCCGATGAGCGGAAGGCTGATGGGACTCCTGCATACTCTAAGATCAGCGGCGAGGCACATGGAAAATTCTATGTCGAGCTCGCGGAGCACAAGTCTCAGGGTCCTTGGCAGCAGACTTTTGTCAAGGACGTAGGATACAAGCACTTCCCAACTGCTTGATGCTTGCCTTTCTAAAATGGCGAATAAGTTCTGGAAGCTTGTGTCTTTTCTTTCTGTTGTCCATATCTTTATTTGTCCAGTCATGCTCCCTAGTGTTTTATATTATTAGTAATTCGGGTCGATTACGGATATCCGCGCCGTAACACGCTAATACTAGTCTGTCAGGCTGTAATACGTTTCTCCACAGTGGTCATCTTGATGGTTCTTCAATCAATCAATCCAATCATGTCCATTGGTTCTCTCAGTACTAGTCCGTACGGATATCTGACGAGTCGTCACCCCATTTAAACAGCAGCTTTTCCCTAGATTTTGCAAGACCTATCCTCAAACACCTGAGATTGAAATCAAAGTGCGAATTCACCGCCCGTCGTTCTCCTCTTTCGTTGACCTTCGCATTGCGGTTCAACGGTCATTTGGGTTACTCTGGTTAAGACGCGCAATTTAACCGGGCCCAAGAAAAAAAGGCAGCGATCACTTAAAGATCAATTAATTGATCATCAACCGTCGCAAATGACCTCGGTTTTCAACCGCTACGTGCTGGATATCTCAAAATGAGTGCAAGCAGATTCTCCATATGATGGTTGACTAGGCAAAGCCTCTGGCACCTCTGACACGCCCAGAAGATCAAGATCCGCCGTTAGTACTGTCCGCAAGGCGTTTTTGCTACACCAAGCAATACCGCATAAGAAAGCCACTGCAACAGTTGCAGGTAGTGAACGTAAAGGCGTGTAAATATAATGAATATAACCAAGAATCTATAGATCTTAGCTATCGTAGGAAACAGTGTTTAGTATTTCAAACAAATAATATATAAATATAGTAAGTCCAACTAGTCTTAAAATAGGGTTAAAATTGGGGGTATTGAGGCCCCAGTAACTGGGTCTTGGTTGGGTCCGGGTTGAGCTTCTATGATCCGGACCTAGGCTGGGTTTTGGGTCAAGGTCTTCGACCACCCATCATTGGGTCATGTGGAAGTCTACTAATAAGGCAGTGAGACCTAGGATTAGGGGCTGGGAATGAGGCCCGGAGAGTTTTATACGAATACAATCAAAACTCCATAACAAAATACAAGACATCTTTCCTGAACCAACCATAATTGATTCTCGCTGAAAACCGTGTTAAATTGAATACGTACAATCTAAGAGGGGCCCACTTTTAATTGCCAAGACACACAAAAGTTGCCGTTTTTCTCAAAGCGGAAAGATAACTGAGCATTAATAATCAGAAATGTAGTCATTTCCATTACCTCTCCACCGTGCAGCGCATTTAACAGAGACGACAAGGCAACTTTTTTGTTGATGCTTAAACATTTCTCTCAGCCCACAGAGTCAAAGAATCGGTCTACAATGCATACGAATGACTGTTGGGCTTGCAGAGGTACTGTTCCCTGTCCCTTGTCTTCTGAATGAGTGCGTTACTTACCCAAGGGCTACAGACTCCAGAGCCGATTGTAACCGCACACGACCACGTTGTTCCAGGTGCACCAAGTCTCATAGACCATGTCGGTATGGGTTGCGGCTGTCGTGGCCAAAGGCAACCAATACGAAGCGGAGCTTGACCTATTCCAACCAGGATAGATTTAGGGCTGCAAAAAGTGTCTCCCAGGCGAGCTTTGTAAATGCGACACCATGGGATATCCAGCTTCACCATTATCTACGAATGAACCAAGGTTGACTCTCTCCCAAAATTTGCCAATCACCCAACTAATGCTCCAGAAACAGGACTTGGTAGCCACGAGGGATTTACCTTCCAAAGACTCGATTTACCGATGTCGGTATCATGGCTCCCAATCAACCTAAATTATGAGGAAAGTGAACTTCTTGCCCACTGTAAGTGCAATACCATGATTTTGTAGGATTTGACCAAGCTAAACCTTATAGTTATATGTACGGCGTCTTCCACACTGGCTATTTTCGACCCTGACAAGAACGAATTCTTGAGTCTTCTGGTACGACTAGCTCTTTCAGATAGTGCACCCTCTTCGATGGCCGTACTACAATCAGCATTGGCGCTCTCGTCCTTTCACAGGCATGGTTTGCAAGGCGATGTTTTTCGACTCAAAGCGCGCGCTCTTCGTACACTGATCACATCTTGCACTCCCTCTATTGAAAGTCCCACGGTGATTCAACATATTGCAGCTAGTATGATATTGTGCCACCTTGAGGTATGTTCGATCTTGGGTCTATATCTTTTTTGAACAAACACTTACCAACGCTCAAGATGCTCGGAATGCCAAATGCAGTATCCGTGTGGTTCTGTAAGTGATGTGTGATCTATTTTTTTTCTACCTGCTTAGCCTGAAACCAGAACCCGGTCATACCGTGTTAGTTCTTGTGCTGCCTTGTCATGAAATAATTGACCCGACTCTTAAGAGACATTGCTTAACTGGATTTTGCAATCTAGGTCATTTGAGCGAAGCTAAATATCTAATCGACAACGCAGGCGTTGACAGCCAATATTTTCAAGGCGAATTTTCCGGACTTCTAGGCTGGGTGGAGTATCATATGGTCATGAGCCGGTTTACCATCCGACACTGGTATATAAAGGAGGAGTCTATTAAAGGAATCAAGAATTCCGTGCCTGTGGACCAGGGTACTTGCCAATTACGAAAGGTTAGGCCGAAGAATACGAAAAATTTATGTCAGCACCGTCATTCTTCTAACACAAGATAGGTTAAAGATGTATCGTACTGCTCACATGAAATTCTTCGATATTTGAATTTTATGTTCGAGATGATCCAACAACCGACAGACCTACTATACCACAGCAACGAATACGAAAATTCCTTGCGTTGCCTCGAAAATAGGATAACTAATATGGTCCCGTCGGCGCCAGAAGGTATATCAGATACCATGCCCAGCCTGAGCACAGCCTGGGTGGCTACAATAGAACTTTTCAAAATAGCTGCTCTAATTTACCTTAAGAGAGCATCACGGAACTTTTCAGGAACCTCCCCTCGAATTGAGGCAATGGTCGAGAGGGCGTATGTACTTCTCGATGACCTTGAGGCCTTCAGTCTGGCCTTTCCACTGTTGATCATTGGATGCGAGGCTCGGACAGATGAGCAGAGAATGAGAATTCTAGAGCACATCGAAATAGCAATGACGACATCGAGCTTGAGGAGCCTGCATGGCTTGCAAATGATTCTCCAGCAGATATGGGTTCAGGACGACCTTGCTGTTGATTATGAGCCAGACTACTGGAATAGATTGGACGCTGTAATAACTTCGTACCGGATTATGCCGAGTTTTGTCTAATATAGGAAGTTCTCGGATTATGGAATATCATGGATAATAGGAAACTCCATTCATTGAAAATGTTGCTTCGTGGATTCTACTATACTTTCATACCAGATCGTTACAAAGACTCTTATTCGTAAGGACCAACATGCAGCAGGTGAGGGATGACCGTCATGAATACTTTTGGATCAATTGACTTGAATTAGTTAACAACAATATCTTACCTTATTACGTATTGATTTTTGTTTACATCTCACAGTGGTTTGTTCATAGTTGTAAAGTAGTGTATACATTTATAACTGACTATTCCTTAAAATCCTTTCCTAGTAACATTAAAACGCGCATATGCTTTATTTATAACACTCAGTAAAACAGTGATCATTCGAGAATGCCACAAAACCGAGGTGTGCATGATGTAGACTGCGACTGTGACGCCAGCGCTGTTCTACCTTTAGCCTCTGTAATGTATGTTGCAGTATGAGACCGGAATATCCAGCTGAAATGACCAGCCTTACAATATATAGCGCAGTCCTTAGTTTATGATTACCAGCCAACTCATAGCAATAATCATGTGTAGGACCGACTCCTTGAAGTGATTTCTTTTGTTTCGAGAGGGAGATCTAAATATATAAATAGCTATAAAAAGAGAATAGTCAAATAAATTAAGATAAAAAATAGTCTAAGAATTGAAATAGAATAATATAAATATATAAAATATATAATTAAATTGAATAGATAAAGATTATTAAGGAGATTATTTATTAAATTTATCTTTAATAATTAATAAGATTAAAGATAGTGTGAGGCGGTTATTGGAAAACAGGCGAGCATTAGGAGTCATCAGCTGAATGTAGGGTTCAGAAGTTGGGTCTATGATAGACGCAAATTGATAGTTCTAATCACTGTGCATCTTGAGAAACTATAGTTCCTAAGATACTATTATTTTGGGGAATGCCATCTTATGAGAGTGGGATTTTATAAAAAGATATTCTGTGATAATTAGATTTCTAGATAGCTATTCCTATACTACCATCGCGAGGAATGCCATACCAGGAGGGTAGTATTTACTCAATCTTCCGGCGGTGTGGCATTTGCATGTCCTTATTTAGCAATACGACCGAGAAAGAACCGAGTTCACCTTGAATGAAGTTGAAAGAGTCAATGTTTGACTTTCTCTATATAAAATTCTCTACAAACACTTCGTCGAAAGTCAAGAGGTTTTTAATGGCATCGATATTAAGATATGAACCTCCTCCTGTGCTCTGACACCTCGATGCACATCCTTTACCCAGGACAAAAAAATAAAAAAACAAAAAAAACAAAAAATCCAACGCTGTATATCATAATCGTATCGGGATTCTGTTAAAATCAGTTTTTTATTATCACCTTTAAAGGACTGCGTGACTCTATCATCCAATCCTCCATGGCTAGCCATTAGCTCGAGCGCGCATCAGCCACACAAATTTCCTCTTCTCGAGGATCTCGCAGCGGACGCTGAAATGGCATCATCTAGTATGATAACAGATCGTAATACGCCTTGGTTTCTAGCTACCTGCTACTCTTAGCAGCAAAGAGATAATTCACCCGCTCCTATGTAAGGTGTTCATCGCTGCTACTACTAGCTAGTAAAGATAAGAAATCAGTGATGCTATTACTAAAGTATGGTTCTAGATAGACTTGATGTATTAGAACATAGGATCGAAGGTTTGTTGATGAGAGAGATGAATATTGATAAGTGCTGTAAGAGATTGCATTTTCTATGGATGCTGTGCTATATTTAAAAAATGTCGTAAATAATTCTGGTATTTAGGAAATCATCCCATAGTGTTGATTATATAGATATTGGCAGACTCAGTATATAAAGTGGCGCTCTGTATTTTGAGTGTTGTAGCGCCTTTACTGGGCTATATTATATTAATTGGATTGACGCTAAGTCTGTTCTGGTCAATATATACATTATGAAGTTGAGAAATATAAATGTACCTTTGCATTGATGAGCGAATCTACTCTTGGATTGAGGATGGGGCAATCTTTAAGCCTCGCTAAAGTTGTATGCTTAGTCTACCATGATTCAATTAGACGTCGTGGACAGTCAACATACAGTACTGTAGACCGTGTAGAGAGCAAAATAAGGAGTGGCCTTGTAAGGCTGGCGGCAGTGTCAGACATGTACACCTCAAATTACAATTGTACTTCTAATAATTTTAATTAATTTTAATATTATCAATAAAGATTAAAATCACTTAGGAAGTACGTACTTACGGCCGCATCTCCAGGTGATGGCACGACCGAACTAATGGATGAAGAACAGTGTGCTTACCGATCTGGTGATACGGTCCCTGTGAGCCGTTTTGAGACCTACAAATGGCGTGGTCCTCCCCTGGCCTATCTGTCATTCTTCGAGTACTGCATGTTGGTGCAGACTAATGTCCGTGACGCAAAAGCAGAAGATTTAGAATTTGACCCCAAGCACCCCAAACACGGGGCACAAGAACAGCGCTTGGCTCGCAAGAAGTCTCAGATGATCACTGTCACCTTCAGTGGCTACTTTTCCTAATTCCAAGCCGAAGAGGAGGGCGTTCCAGGAGGGCATCCGGTGACGACTGCGGTGCAAAGCGATCTGGACGAGGTACTCTTAGAGCTGATTGTGCCGTGGAACCAGTTACTGGCCCTCGTCAAACAATATTAAGTTACTTATTAAAGGACCTACTATTTTTAAAGCTCGAGGTATACTTAATATAAAGACTATTATTTTACGGTCAAGGGTTATAAGTAGTAGATTTAGTAGTCAGACAATTTCTTAAAGGCTCGGAAGGTGAAATTATAGGTGTGTTAGTATATATTAACTATTTGTCCATGACTTTATTCACACCTCCAACTTCTAGGGTCTCTGTGTGCAGAAGCATCCACACAAATATTTCTAAGCGGATAACGGCAATGATTCCTCACAAAATCAACCCCAAGAGCAATAGTATCCTGAATATTATTAGCTTTCCTGATTGACTCAACATAAATTCGACTGTTCCGGGGTAGTTTACATTGACATATTTTACCCCAGTAATAGTCTCTGGTGCACCTCGGTCCCCATTCTCCACCCAATCGACCAATCGCATCAGAACGTTATGTTGGCTGTCCACAGCGTTTCCCTGTGCCCCTATATACGTCTGTCCAATTTGCCAAGCTCCAGGTCCCTTAGAACAATGACCCATCCCACTAACGCGAAAGAAGCGGAAAAAGGGATCAAGATCCTTGCTAGGTAGACCCATCACATTGGAGACGTGGTTATAATAACGTGCAGTGTTCGGAGATGTTATTACATCGTCTTGTTGGCCGTGGTAAACCATCACTTTCCCACCAGCGGATTGAAAGGCTGAGAGATTGCCTGCCGCGAGTTAGATTAAGAAGCTTCAATTTTTCTAGACAAACCTTTAAAAGTGGCAATGTTCGCCGGATTTAGTGCGATTGAATAAGTAGCATCTTTGATATTAAAGCTAGCGGGATCCCATGAAGCATTTTGATACCTACCACCTGAGTTAATGTCTTTTTAGCAATATGTTACATTTTATGAGAACTAACACAACGTATTTGTACCAATCCTTAATAAAGATTAGTGCAGCTAATAAGAAACGTTAAGAATCACTTACAACAATGTACGGCGATGGTGCCCCTCCAACGAATTAGCACAGTTTCCAGAATAAGGATCCACAACTTACCTCCTAACACAGATTTTGACGCTCCCAGCTCAGCACCTGGCTGAAGCCGAGGGAAAATAAGTTGTCGATCTTCTCCAATATAATCACTCAGTACGGCCCTAACAGTCAATACCTGGTCACTCGTGAGACACGTTGAGGAAGTATTCATGCCAGGAGCGCATTGCAATGCTTCTGGCCGAGGATCTGCCAAATTGTGAGTCAAGCTTTCATTTGAGAAGACGACTTACAGCATAGTGTTGGATCTTCGATAATACCATCTAATACACCGTCAAGGCCATCGCATTGTCTCAGAATCTCTGTATGAACAGTGGCCCATTTAGCGGCAGAAACAAAAGTATTTGATGTCGAATTTCCCGTAATCCCAAAGAAATGACCGTTCCTAAGTATATTAGCGCCCTGTTTCTTACAGTTGCTTCAAGTTAATATTTACCATGCTACCAAGGCATTTCGGTCAATTGCCGGTGACCCCGCTAGTATTCCGTCGAAGTCATTAGGAAATTCTTGCGCTGCGTACAAACCCTGTCGACCACCAGTAGAGCAGCCCAGGTAGTAGCTTTTCGTGTATGGCCTTCCGTAGAAGAGCTTTGTCATTTCTTTGCCAAGGACCACGCCAGTATGCATCCTGCCTGTATTAGAAAACGTCAGAGTGGTGCATCAAACACTTACGAGCGCCATGAAAAGTCGATCACAACATCGGGGTTGTGGAAGAATGCCAGACCGCCTGTACCATTATGTCCATTGTTTGCGCCTACCATAATTAATTTCGAGTTCGATCAGAGATGGTGATTTCCTTGCCGACTGATGCAAATCCTAGTCCGCCTGCATAGGCCATATCCTCGTACTGGATACCTGGTTCATGGTTAACAAACGTACATAAGAATGAAGACTCTCTTCGAAGAACGGCAACTGTAGCCAATCTCTGAAGAGTACTTGGATTTCTTACACCCTGATTGGCCTCCATTTCCAGTACTCAAGAACCGGCCTGAAAAAGAACTCAGTGTTGTCTCCACCACGAAACGCGGCTCAGAAATGACATACCAGTCCAATTCTTTGGGAACCACGCCTCGAGTATAAGACTGGATCGGTTTGATGTCGTGACATTCATAGCGATGCGACAGGTATTTGTGTACACGACTTGATATGGGCGTTGGCATGTGTCCACTGGCATTTGTCAGGGGAGCAAAGCGATCGAGCTATGGCTCGGTGAGGTGGTACTATACGGCCATAGTCCTGAGAGAAAGTCAAGTTCGTCCCTGCTGGCACGCTGAATTGCAGTCAGCATTGCTACCTACCAAAATGGGTCCAGCTTACTGTTCAGCGAAATTCACCGTCACGTTGGGAAGGTTCAGCGACGCGCCGAAATTGACACAATGCCTTGGAAAGTCGATTTCATGATCCGGGTAATGTGCAGCGACAAGTGGTACAACTCCTCCTATCAGCACAAGAAAATAATAAAGAGATAGCATCTTAGGTTACTGTTGACATGCACCTGCTAGCGAGACAAGCGTCCTCCAAGGATGAGACTTCCACCGCATATATATTACGTACGGCGCATATACACCGTGAACTAGTTTGGCAGTTGTCACTTCCCCGGAAATTTTAATCACAAGGATTATACGTTCCCGGATATTTACTTCCTCCGAATGCTTTGGGTCTTCGGGGGTAAGTATCCGAAACTCCTCGACAGTACGTACACTATCCGCTGCTTCTCCGTCTCGAGATCTTGAATCAGGTCCCGGCTGCCTTCCACCTCTGATTTCAAAAAAGGGGACGTCCAAAGACAACACGTATTCGCAAACAAGAGAGTTATCAGAAAAAAGAAGACGAGGTTTTCTAATTTGTGGTGTAGACAAAAAGGTCACAATAAGCGGAGCTGTAGGACATCTAACGATAGCAGAGTTTTAGGCGCAAACGGAGGACAGCGATGCTGATACTAGGTAGTGCCAGTATAAGACGCAAAAATAGCTGAGGTACCGATTCGCAGACGTTGTAATCGAGAGCGAAGAGGGAGAGAATAGACAGATGCCGTCGTGGAATAATTAAAATCAATCCTTGCATTTGTCTATCAAGATTCATTGCCAAAATTGGCACATAGTTTCATATTTACTGGAACATAGAGTTCTATACTCTACTGTGGGGGTAATTAGCCATCAAGATTAAATTGAAACGCGAATGAGTACTCCCTCATGGGAAAGGGGGTATCACGACCCTACCGTGCCGGCATTCATTGACCGGAGAGTGGGAGGCCTGGCCATTCGGAGACCAAAGTCCGGTGGGGGTTCGCCAAGTGGGGGTCTAATAGCTTAGCCAGCGGGGCACCCTATCATCAATACAGGCCATCGCTTCTGGTAACATCAATTAATTTTACTCAGTACATATTTATTAATCGTGATAGCCGAAACACGGTGAGCATGGGCCATCTCAATGGGTCGGGCACGTTTTATATATGGATTTAATAAGAAAGGGTTTATTATATATATAACATCCTTAATAAATGATATCCTACTTCCGTAATTAATTCTGGCCTCATAGGTAGGTGAGCCCTAACATTGGACATATATCTGTTAAAGGTGATAGTAAGATGTTCATTGATTCTTCTAATACATGTAGGATGACTGTCCCATATATATACACATACCCAATCCCTACCACACTATTTCAGCCGCCGGGATATTCAACAAGCAGATATGGACGTATCGCAATATATATATCTCCATTGAGATGGTGGAATCAAGCAGGTAACTAATGGAATGGAATTGTATGAAATAAAATGAAACAAAATGACATAAAATGAGCCCCTTGCCTAAGGTTACTCAAGGTCTAGTACTGGTCCTGCCTCTTGCATTTGCATCAGAGGCTCACCAAATCACCATTTAAGCGTAGTAGTCTTAGGATGTTGCCTGGAGCCCAAGAAATCTCCTATAAGCCAATGAGATATGGATTGAGATAATTACATTAGCCAATGACGAACTGAGAAAAGATAAATTTCTAATTAGTGCCTTTGAGAACGCATTAACATTACTCAACGAAATCTCCAAACTTTCTCAATATTTCTACCACGAGATTCCTCTATCTGAATCGTATTCATGTACAAAGAATGGTCGAGTTGACCTGTCTATCATAACATAAGGGTTAATGGCTCCAATGCCGGCATAAAACAGAGTAATGGATGTTATAAGCAAAAGAATTACATATTAAAATAGGAAATTAGTTCTATTTTAATATATGTTATTGTCAAAATGTATTCAACGATTCGTCTGAGATCGAAGGTCACTCAGGATATTCTGCTAACAAAGTAGAAGAGGGCCATACAATAGATGATAAAGAGCTATTTATCGCAATGATGATAGTAAGAGGGTAAGTCGTTGATATATTGATAGTAGTATACTATTTTGATATGAAAATATAACACGATCTAAATACATGATGGTAAACGAGTGTCTATATATACTAAAGTAGAATCATAGCTATCATAGCCGTTGACTAATATTTGCTCTGTTGGATATGTCAGTCCAGATATATCCATTCCCTTACAATGGCTATGTTGACTATGCAAGTCACGTGCTCTTCTTTGTCGTAGGCTGGAATCAGGCATTAGATCAGTCATTACTGACTAAATGGTTGTGGCTTAGTGAAAGCGTAGCCGCTTTTGGCGTCGTTCCCGCAATAGCTAATTCTCCTCTCAATTTTCAAAGATAATTTTCATAATAAGGTAAGGCGTTGCGCAGTGTTTATCAATGTCAATTTGTATAAAGCAGGGCGCGGTGCTGTTACATATATAATCACATATAACACATATATTTGAAAATTAAATTAGATTTTAATATAAGAACACAACATAAGCATCCAAACAGAATCTGCCAAGAGTAGTGCACCTTTTGGCAGCCAATCGTCTAAGGCTCATGAGATAAGGGCTGGATAGCGGTCCTGCACTCTGTGATTGGCTCATCGGCGTTAGACCCTAACCTGGTCCATTTTTATCGGCGATAACTCGACACAGGCTCGAAAACGGATATCTAATGCGTCATAGTTGCCATTCAGGGTTAGACAAACAGTAGCATGGGTATGACACAACGCCGATGACTTCGGAGTATAATAATTATATAAACATGGCGATAGGCAAGATTCGATACTCGAGGTCATCAAGATCCTCTCAAGTAAGCTGCATATTTAGTCTTCTTTGAATCAAATGCAAAATGCCTTCCCACGGTCAATACACTGTTGAAAAGGTCCGGTATCCTTCACACGGAGAGACTATCGGTGGAGTCTTATTCCGTCCCATCAATATCACGAACCCCCCCGGCATCGTTGTCACCGGCCCATATTCTTTTATGAAAGAACAAGCGCCACTGCAATACGCGACTCGTCTTGCAGATGAAGGCTACGCAACCCTAATCTTCGACCCTCGCACAGTCGGCGAAAGCACCGGTCAGCCCCGACGACTGGAAAACCCCAAAATGAAAAACGAGGATATAGTCGCAGGCCTTGACTACCTCTCTACACGTGGAGATGTCGATGCATCTCGGCTCTTCTTGGTCGGAATCTGTCAGGGTGGCCCCCAATCGCTGGATGTGGCATCTTACGACAGCCGAGTTGCAGGCGTTGCCTCAGTCACGGGATACTATCGGGACCACGAAACCGACATTTATATGATTTGCGCTGGTTGTGTTGCGTGGGAGCCTGGGGTGGATATTGCGGCATTGAAGATGCCCACCGCCGAACAGGGAGAAGCACTGTACAAAGCACGACTTGAGCGAGCTAAACAAGCTCGTGAATTATATAACAAGACCGGGGAAGTAGTATATCAGCCGCTGGTCGATCCAAAGGCCGCAGACCCTAATACCGGGTCATTGGCCGGCCTTCCGGGACCGGTCGTTTGGGCCTGGTACGGGCCGTGGACACTGAAGGGATTTGAAAACCAATATGCGGTGATGAGCGACCTAGACCACTTTGACTATACCACCGTCCCGGGTGTGGCGAAGCTAAAGAAGCCGGCGCTGCTGATCCATGGTGACAACTGCATGAATCCACCGGCTGCTAAGCGTCACTACGAGTCCATTCCCGCAACTCAGAAAAAGCTGATCTGGAACGAGTTCTCCCACTTTCAGCACTATGAGCAGCCGGATTGTGTTGATCGCAATGTGGGGGACATTGCGACTTGGTTTGCGGAGGTTAAATAGAGTGCCATTGGCGATAGGTAGATTTTAATTGATGAGTTCATTCATCAAACTCCAAAAGCTATCATTTGAGAAGTCCCCTTCAAAATTCCAATCATTCGTAATATTCGTATTAAGTGGATCTAAAGATAAATTGTCCGGTGTATCCATGAAGGGAATTTGGGTGCTTGAGATATGGTCGTAGAACAGGTCATGGGAGGGACGCGGTGGTATCACAGTATCAAAAGATGGTTCCAACGGTGTTCCGTTGGAGAAATTTTTTTGACTGTTGGGAGATATCCAGTTTGGGTTGCTGTGAGGTGTTTCAAAGTCCTCTGCAGTTTCGAGGATGTCGAGTCGATGCTTTAGGTGATAGTACAGGTTCCAGACAACACCATATGCTGACTTTGCCATATAATTGCATAGACCAATAATGCGCAGCCTTTCCATCCCTCTTTCAACAACTTGGACAGATTCTGCTCGCCATTTTTGGTTCTGATTCGGAAAAGCGACATAGATTGCTGCAATAAGAACAAGCGCGTCGAAAGAAGCGTAGACCGGATTGAACACCTTGCACTGATGCGGCTCTGATTGTTGGAAGAGTCGCTCCTGTGTACGAAGAATAGATATTCCAGCTTTGAGGGCTTCCATTTGACTATTGGCCACAGAGAATATGTAGGGTCGATGAAGTGTGAGAAGAACTAGGTTGATGAGAGAGTACAGTCCTTCTCGGGCGACACGTAGCCATTGACACCCACGTATTTGATCAAATTTCGTATCTGGATTTTCCAGCCGGCACCAAGAAGGTAAAAGCTCTAAATTTTTTTGGATTGCTGCGTGAATGGATTCGACCTTTGGGTAGTCCTGGAGTTTGACGCCATTATATTCCAGCTGGTGAATGTCCTGGAAATATCGATAGGCCACATTATAACCGGCGAGGATGATATCAAATGGTCGAGGGGGGTCAGTCTCGGTCTGCCAATGCGAGAACAATTCTTGCCTCCTTCCGTCATCCTCAATAGTGCGAGAGAAGCTATCTATTTGGAGATTGGTGGTAGCTGGTCGACCGAGAACGACAGCCATATGGATATCCCAAATATGTAAGATCACCCAAATTCTATGACCATCGGTGCAGGGTCCAATTGGAGATCGCTCGGATACAACTCGTCCGGTATGTAGACCAATTTCCTGTGCATCGCGTATTGTTGCTCCAAGTACATGCCAGGCTTCAACAACTTTGCCACTGCTTTTCAAAAATGATGCTCGTAACAATCCTGATTGCACCGTAGCTATTGTAATGTCTCTTTTCCCCAAAATTTCTAGTATCTTAGCACCTGTATCGCTATATTCGGCGCCAAGATCATGGAAGCTCATGCCAGCCATAGTGATGAGGGAACTAATCCTTTCATCATGAGGGGGGTGAAATAGAAGCGCTTGTGCGATGACTTGAAGTAGCAAGGCGGGAAACACAAGAGTTTCCGACGTCAATCTTTCGAGCCCCTTTTGAAGGTCAGAGTACGAGACTTTTCTCCATTTTTCTAATTGTTCTCGAACGGTTCTCTCGTCGAGCAGAGCATACTGCCAGTTGATGTCGGAGAAAAATGTCTCGACCAGGATGTCGATGCAGGCTTTCGAAGGTAGCTGGCGGACCAGTTCCTTGTACTTAAAATTTGTATCACTTTGGAAAGGGGGCTGGTTTGTGATAGACGGACTAACTAAAAAAGCGCTCTGGGCTCCATATAGCTCTGTGGTTCGTAATAAACTCATGGAGTGGTGGTTGCCTTGGCTGGAATAGCCAAAATCTCGGATTTCGTCCTGAAATCCGCTAACCCACTCAGAGTCCAGGCTAGTAGGTGGAGGCAGATGCACCGTGTTGATGCTATTGCTGCTTTCCGAGGAACCGCTCTCATTACAATTGCTTGGCATGGATTGGCAACCCTTTGGGTCAACATCATAATAGCAAATATCCTAGAGTTCTCACTCAGATCAAATGCAATATAATGTCTAGAGGAGTCAATACCTGCTTTTCTCGCTTAATACAGTTACAGCATGGATACTGGCGGTCGCACTATTGAATATTTAGTAGTTAATTAATTAGATCTTTTATAGGTGCCTTACTTTTTGCTTGCGCCGATGGCATTCTGTACAAGAGATAATAATTCTCTTCCTTTTCCGAGGTCTGAGTTGTTCTGATGATGAAATAACCATCTTGGTGTTTCTTTATATTTGTAAGAATTAATGAAGAAATTTATAATCTCGATCTGAATTGGATAGAGATTTTCTTTTGCATTTTTATTAAACTCAAAGGTCTGCCCTCTTTTGAAGACAATAATAATACGATATGCGAAGAGTTTCAAATAGGAGTGTGTGATTGATCTTGGTGAAGAGAATAACGAGAGATGCGGGGTACTGAACTATTGATGCCTCAGGCACAAAGGCAAATTTTTTTTCCAACCTACTTCAGACAAAAAAGACCACTCCCAGCCTTTTCCAAGCGTATATCGTGACAACTAATATTTAATTACATTAGTTCATATATGTTATATAGCCATTCTATAAGGATTTTTTTAAATGAATCTGAATAAGAAAACAATTTGAAGTTATAAAATGGACCCCACTGCCTAGCAGCTAACAGGCTCGTAACCACTTCTATCACATGGATTCGTTTCTGTAGTGATACTGACTGTATAGTATTAGAGCGGCCACTATCCCCTTCCAATAATGGAGACAATCTGAAGGAATCTATCACTCGTGGTTCATGTCGAGTGGGCTACATACACTATACTGTATCATGGTATTTTCTTAGTATGTATTGGTTTGAGTCTATGCATCTTGGTATCCTAGGCTAGTAAGAAGATGTTCATTATAATAAGACTATAAACTTGACAGTATGTTAATGTAGCTATCATTGCCGTTGGTGCTAGTGTCATTGGAATCATATCAGCATGGATGAGGCATCTCCCATTTTAATGTCATTCTTCTTTTTATTGACAAATTAAATGGCTATTACCCATCATAATCGTCGTCGTCGTTGTCGTCATATGCTGTAAAGCAAATATAAAAATTGAACGGTTTGGATAGGGTAGCGATGAATCAGAAATTGAGGCAGCCTCATACTAGTGAGTCATATTTCTCCTAATTCTTGCTGACTATATATATTTTGCGGAAGCATAAAACTTTTCATATCGTTTAGTTGCTTTAAAGCAGACCTATTCTTAGACTTTGGGAATCAGCAAATCTATTCTAACATCATCATTCTTTATTAGACAACTGCCGACTCTGCATAACGGGCTACACTCATAGAATTGGCTAAAAATAGAGAACGCTTTAAAGAATATCCGTTGCCGTGGGTGTTCCACCGAAGTTCCAGGTGTTACAGATCGATTCGCAGAAACGTTCCGGGTTACGCCGCACGACATCCTCACAGGGTCGAGGCTTACAGCCAGAGCTACGTATGATGGTTCAGACCATGCAGCAACAGCTAGAGACGCAAGAGAAACTACTGGCAGAGCAGAGAGAGCGAGAAGAGAAGCGAGAAGCAGAACAGAAGGTACCGGAAGAGAAGCTTTTAGCAAACCAGAGATTGAGAAGAGAGACTGCTGGCAGAGCAGAGAGGATAGAAAGAGCAGCTTCTTACACAGTTGGAACAGTAAAGGCTGTGAGAAGAAAAACAGAAAATAGAATAGAAGGCATTGCAAGAGAAATTTTTCACACTTTTGAAAGAAAAAAATTAAGGGAATTAATATTTATGTTAGCAATATTGCTAGAGTATGATAATTAATTTATAATAAGATTATGGTTAATATGTTAACCCAGAAAAAAAATATCTGAAACTTTTGAGTATTATAAACTATTATATTATTTAGACGGACCTTTTCAAAAGAGGCGATAATCATGTCTTTATAAGAGCGCTAGAGAGATAATGAGTTAATGAACTAGATGGAAGGCAGGGAGCGGGCAGCTTTTTTCAGCATTGTTGTTCAATTTTTAAGGTCCTGTAAAAGAGGAGGGTAGGATGCTTAATGAGAGATGAGTTGGTTAATTATATAAGCCATCATCAGACAATAGGGTAACTTCATTTATAGTGAGGGCTATCTAAATATAATGTCACAAGAATCGATAACTCACAGCCAATGAATGTTAGTTATAGCAGGCGGTATTCCATAATAAGCACGCAAATGGAAATTGTTATATAGAATATATTATATAAAGGATATCTGAGATAACTATACTAATCTCAAAATTTTTAAATTATTTAGATTAGGGTTATTTAAGGTTATTAATCTTAATCTATTAATATTTTAAACAGCTATATTAATCTTGAGTTTTAAAAATTTCTCACCATCATTCCTACAGGTGTCATTCCTATGGATCTTGGCAGCACCTTCCCTGGTTAGGCTTAGCGCCGGATACGGTTTGTATGTACACCTGTCGGGATACAACGCAAACTAGTATTAGAATGGGATAATATATCTCTTTCTGAGGTTATAGAGCCTCAAAATTCTGATATTTTATTTTGTTATTGATCTTGTTGGCGATTCCAGCCTTGCTTGAAGATAATTAGAATCTAGTTTGGTGAGAATTGTATGTGTTTTTCTAATAATCTATAACATTTGGTGTTGGACTTTGGTTTGGCGTTGCACTTTGGCAGACCGACTCTGTAAAGAGTGGGGCTGCTGAAAGAGACGGGTATATCCTCCGTCGATGGTGCAAGGTATCAGATAAGTTACCGTCGGCGCCTGCCTATACCCCCGGTCACATGAGCGGCATGCCATCTAATAATTAGGGGTAGTAATCACTTTACTACTAATAACCGTATCAGTCCTTTAAACTCAATCGATTTCTCCACATTTGGGCCTCACCTGATTCGTGCCCGCATGGTTGATATCCTCACTTGTGTCCGTTCCAGTTTGGTCAGCAAGCCACGCGAGCTAGCTATGTGGAGTAATTATGTCCTCCTCGTTATCTAGCCTCACTCAAGAGAGAAGTGCATAGAGTTAGGATACAAGATAAGAAAAAACATGGGACCCGCACTGTGGTGGAATTGGAAGGAGCCTAGTCATGACTAACATCAAGGAACTTATAAAACCATAGTTCCTGCGCTCTATTCATTCCCATATATTGATCATTCTCAGTTGCTCTTACATTGAGCAGACAGAAAACATTGGTTGTGATTTCTGAATATTCACCACGATGGCCACTAAATCCAACGACGTGAAAGAATCGCAACACCATGACGCGGAACAAGAGAGATCTATAATGGAATCAGGGTCTGTCATAGCCGCCCCTGGTGACCTTATATCGCTAGGCAACGTTGATCAAGCCTTGACTGCTAAGATGAATCTTGTCAATGAAGTACGTTTCCTCTTAACGGGCCCTTTCAACAGGGGTATTCTTACCATTGCAGGCAATTGATACAATTGGGTTTACCACTTATCATACAAAGTTGTTCTTTCTCAATGGATTCGGGTACGTGGGTGTGACCAAAAATCAATCAAATTCTCAGTGTACTGATAAATTACCAACAGCTATGGGGTCGATTCCCTATTGCTTTTCCTCATGAGCATCTCCGCCGATCAAGTAGTAGCACAGTACCCCACGAAATTCAAGAGAGGCGCACAACTAGGCTTTTACCTTGCACTTTTAGTAGGAGCATTATTCTGGGGCAGCACAGCAGATATCATTGGCCGAAAGTGGGCATTCAATTTTTCACTGCTCATTAGCGCTATCTTTGCCATCACGGCTGGCGCTGCTCCAAATTATACCGCGTGGGCTTCGATGGTAGCAATTTCGGCTTTTGGCTCGGGCGGCAACTTAGTTCTCGACACTACGATCTTCTTGGAATATCTTCCCTCCAACAAGCAATGGCTCCTTACTCTTTTGGCCGGGTGGTGGGGAGTTGGTCAGACTGTGGCCGGTCTGATAGCATGGGGCTTTATGGGTGATTATTCTTTTCCTCCTCCCCACGATGTCTTCTCGTGCTAATATACCAGCAGCAAACTATAGCTGCCCCACTGATGGCTCTGTCCCGTGCACAGAGGGCAACAACATGGGATGGAGATACCTGTTCTACACAAGTGGAACCCTTGTTTTCATCCTGAGCATTGCCAGAGTTCTGGTCATCCGGTTTCACGAAACTCCAAAATTCCTCCTCTGTCAAGGTCAGGATGAGGCCGTTATCAAGACACTTACTGCACTCGCTCGCAAGCATAATCGAGAATGCAATCTCACTCTGGAGCAACTCCAGACCCACGGTCAAATCCACAGCGCTCACGCGAAGAACAAAGCCTCGTTCTCCGAGTTAGTAGTACATGTACGAGGTCTCTTTGCTACTCCAACCATGGCTCTCTCGACATCTCTGGTGTGGGTTTCCTGGGCTCTTATTGGGTTGGGCTATGCTTTATATTACGTTTACCTGCCGGAGTATTTGGCATCTCGGGGATCATCTAGTAGTTCAAATTCCACAGACATCACGTGGCGGAATTATGCAATTACGAATTTATGCGCCATACCAGGTCCCATATTAGCAGGTTTCATGTGTGAAATGCCTATTTTTGGGCGAAAGCGAACTATGGCAATGGGCGGGCTCGTCACTAGTAAGTGGTATATTGAACCAGATTTGAAGACGGCTTGAGCTCACATCTTCTAGTGGCATTCTTTTTTGGATACACTACAGTGAAAACAGGGGCTCAAAACCTGGGATTTGCCTGTGCAGTTTCGGTTACGATTAACATTTACTATGCGACTCTATATGCTTACACTGTCGAGATTCTACCCTCTGCGCATCGTGGTACTGGTAATGGTATTGCCGTCGCCCTTAATCGATTGATGGGCATGGTTTCGGCCCTTATTGGTGCTTTTACCTCGACATCTAGCTCGGTTCCTATCTACGTGTGTGCTGCATTGTTGGGGGTCGCTGGTGTCCTTGCAGCTTTCTTCCCTCTTGAATCACGTGGAAGGAAGAGCATCTAATTGAGATATGGGGCGTGGGTGTATGTCACTATGCCATAGCAGATCATTTAAAGCTGTAATGTATGTAAGAAGGAGTGAAATGAGACTGGCTCCTCTTAAGATTAAAATACATTCGCCAGGCCCAATTTGCCTCTGTTAAAGACGGCATCTAGTAAGAATAAAGTTTCTGCCGACGGGTCATTCGGCCTGTTGTTTTTAGAATAATATAGGATCCCGCTGTCCCTGTTTGTCAGCAATCTTATTCTGTTCACAGGATTACAATCATCCCCGCCGGGAACCGTCCGCGTATGTCGCGACGAGATTTCATTTATCAAAAAGGCGTTGTCGGTCCCGTCTCAAAATTTATTCCCCTCACATTCACGTCGCGACGATAAATATATCTCGTGAAAATAATGCAAACAAACTTATTGTAATGCAAAGGTGGTTTATGTCATCGTATATTAACTTAACATACTCAATATGCCTAGTAAAACAGAATACAATGGTGTGCTTTCGGTTTCACCAATTCTCAATCCACTCCTCTGAAAATAAATCATATTTACTAGCGTGGAAGAGGAGTCTAGAGAAATATTTTGATGAGCATTCATATTCAATTCTCATAGATGCTTTAAGGGCTTTAATTCATACATGACTATTCTATGGGTATATTTGAGGGACTACCAATGTCGATGGTTGTGGCGATGGATAGATGAACCAAAACCCCAAGAGATAGTAGAAAACTTTATCATTATAGATTTCCAATTTTCCAGAGTCCCCGATACGGATTTTCGTGATCCTGAAATCGGAAAAAGGGGTCATGCGTAAGGTCCATGAAGGACACATCGCCCGGAAATCCAGATCCTGGCCACATCCATGGATCCCGTGGTGGAGGTGCCTGACTTGGGACATTGTCAGATGAAGCTGAATTGTTCCGAGTCCAAGGCTCATTTTCCGGGTTCTCAAAAGTGGACCGATCGTGTACTGTACTTGAGTATGGTGGCAGCGCTTGGCCTCCATCGGATGTATCTACCGGCCCCGCAGAATGATGGAATATCTCGGTCTCAACAGTCACTTGATCTGGGTGTTTCTGACTAGGAGGCTGTAGAAACGATATGTCAAAGAGACCATCCCCTGGAGGAGCGGATGAAGTCTCGGTGGACTTCTGGCAAAGGATGTCCCACATCAATGCCGTTTCTATTGATAGCGTCCTCCGAGGTAAACGGTGCCGACTAGAATATAGACTGACAGCAAATGCGGACTGGATGAGCCGCTGAATCTTTTGATGCTGAATTAATACATTAGCGAATTGAGCAATAGCATATTTGATGTGGCCTCACTATTGCCTGGCACCTTGGCCATTTGGTGGCCAACTCACCCAAGAATCTCATGCAAGTGTCGAGTTTCCGTTGAGCGGAATCTGCCACGGCTGGATCTGTAGCACGGCAGTAATACATGTGGATCGTCGCAGCAATCGCCACTGCATGGGCAAGAAACGGATCTGAAAGTTGATATTCTTTCTCGGCAATCATGTCAATGAGGTGAACTGTCCATGTTGTGTGGATAAGTGCCAACTCTGATGATGTTCTCCAGAAGGTGTTTGGCACTGCAAACTGAGCGGATTGTTGCGGCCGCCACGAGTAGAGGAAAGGGTGATTGAGGACGCTGTGCACGGCGTGATAGGTGAACTGGAGGTACAGCCAGGGACTCCAGTATTCGCGGTTGCGATGTAATTCTTCTTTTGATTGGTCCTGAAACCTGACCGAGTCATATCGATGGGAGGTGGGAAATTTGGTTTCCATGTCCATCAGATGGGCTCCGATAATTGAGTAGCCAGAGTCCACCAACCAGGGCGACGTGGGATCTCTGCTAGCGCAATGCGAAACGTAATACTGCACTTCGCTCCAAAGAGTGGATAGCTGCACCATATAAGCCCATATGCCTCCTCTTAATGTGAACGCACCGCTCTCTTGAGGAGTCTGAGGTGGCTTTAACCCCATTTCCAGTTGAGAGTCAACATTGACAGCCATGTACTTTGGATTGTGAATGTCCCGCAGCATATTCAGTTGCATGTTATGTGAAGCGTATTGCTGGTTAAGAAGATGGATGCTCCAAAACACCCTCCGCCGCTCTTCCACTTCTGGTATGAATTCACCTTCGTGGAGCTCAGTATCAATGCCGGCACATTTGGCGAGATTTGTAGCAAGGCCAATATGTAGCCAAGTGAGATGGGTATCATTGGCTAAGAAACTATTAGTGCGATGCCATTTGTGAGCTGGGAATAAACCCTCACCAGTGTATTCCGCCAATGCGATCAAACAGAAACTCTGTATGGTTGAAAGGTTTACAGTCCCATCGGTGATTCGCAGCATAGCGTAGCTGCGAGCGGCCTTGGCGTATTGCTGACACATCTGATCTGCCTGTCCTTTTAGAAACGGATTGTTGGAGTAACGCAGAGCGAGACTGAGAACGCCAAATATCACCTCGCTGCGACAGCTTTCGGCAGTGAGATCGTCTGGGTCAAAGAGCCATAGAGGTTGCTTGTGGCAGTATTTAAAATAAAGAGCAATACCCTCCGTAACAACGTCTTTGGGTGGCATTGCGAAAGATAATGCATTTGTAGCCTGAAGAGCTTTCTCATCAGTCGGTCTCCCTTGTGTCATAGGCTTTGCCTGCATATTGCTTGATTCCGATGCATTGTCGCAACTTGGAGGTCCACGAGAATGTGATTTACGTATTTCAATTTGGCGATTGGATCTGCCACAATCAGCACGACTTGCCTGTTGCCAATCTACAAAGAAAAGCCATCCGCACATTGACCCTTCCAGCATTAATTCCATTTTTTCTTCAAGCTGTTGTAATCGGTCCTCCTGCTTTAACATTAGTCAGCTCACTCTTCGTTTATTTAGACCAGCCTTATCAAACCCGATCGCCAAGTGATCTCTCCAATAAGTCATAGCTTCTGCTATACTGGCATGTTTGTTGGAGGCGCGTGCATATTGAGCACGCTGGTCGCTCCCCTGGGCACCGCGTCTTTTTCCGCCTATAGATAGGCAGCAAATAGTTAGCTCTTGCATATTATAGGGTCTTACGGCGCAGACTCACCTGCAGTTTTCACACGCTTGATGTGATCTCTTACTGACACGATTATTCATTAGAGACATCTGCGGCAGAATAGAGAGATGCTGAGGAAAAGAATCTATCTGCTGATATGCTACAGCAACGTGCCTTTTATTGGTCACGGAGCGGGGTTGTCAGCTATCTCCCATCTATGGGCCGTCTGCTCCGCACGTACATACAATACCGTAAGACGCGGGGCCGCCACGCAGGGAAATAATGCCCATAAACGGAACATGTTGTCGTGGCTTCTTAACTAACGAATTAAACGAACTTGGGTTTTTTTGGCATAAAAACAGTAGATGAACAACGGCCTGGCCGTACAGGGCAGTATCGACACGAGGTGTGGCCTACGATCCTACAGCGTATAATCATTCCATTTTGAAAGTATGTGCTAGGAGATTGACAATGTTCCATCTAGAGATAATGCCATGTATGGCTCATAAATTAAGTTATATTAAACAAAAATGAAGCTACCAGTCCAGTTCACCAGACCCATCCGGTGAGCATGCTAGCCCTGAACAAAAATCAATGTCCTCTGCAGTAGCCTGGCCTGCTGAATGCTGCCGCGCTGGCCAAATCTCCCTTTCCTGCTTTCGCTCCTCGTCTCGATGCCTTGTGAGTAGGGATCTGACAGTACTTTGGAAAAACAGCGGCGCACTCTCCAGGTTAGGGTGGAGTTGGCCATTGACAAACACCCCAGCGTTCAAGTTCTTCTGGGCAGCATTACAGAGGTGCTTGTCCTCGTCCAGGACTCTCTTGAAAAAGGAGTCAATGTGTTCAAAGTCCTCATCTGAGGCCTCTTTGTGTCGGTAGACCTCGTATTCCATGGAGGATGTTCCTGCAGATGTTGGGACGCATCGCATCATGTAGAAGAAATGAGGCCTGGGTGAATTAATGTTAATAAATGAAGGTTATTAAGTTTTGGATCCAAAGCTAGAGACTCACGAGACTGTCATGCAAGCATTGGGAAAGTAATAGGTGCTGGCGTTCTGGATATCCTCATCCACCTTGTCCTGCTTCGGTCGGGAAAAGTGTTGAATGTGGCCAGGTGTAGAAACGGTATAGTAATAAGTCAAATCGGCCAGATTCGCCACATCGGGATGTGCAACAGTGCAATGGTAGCATTCATTGTAGTTGTCCGCCAGCGTTTTCCAGTTATATTCGCCATTCATATGCCATGTATGGTCAAATACGTACTGGCTAAAATCGAATTTCTGGAATCGCTCTTGTGTGTCGACACCTTTGAAATCCTCTTCCCAGGGAACTGGATTCAGAGAAGAATCGAGGTTGACCCAGATGAAGCCCAATTCATCAATATGCACGTGGACAGGGAACAGTCTCTGGTTCTCTTTCTGGAACCCCGGGACATCGTCAAACTTCGGCGCTTTGGCAAGTTTTCCGTTCAGGCCGTACGACCACCCATGGTACTTGCAAGAAAAAATCTTAGCATTACCCTCGTCCTCGTTGATGAGGGGGAAGGCACGATGACGGCAAATATTGTGGAAACCGTTCAAGCTTCCCTGTCGATCGAGGCACAACACAAACGCGAAGCCAGCTTCCTCAAACCGAAGGAAGTCGCCGGGTTTGATGAAGCGCAACTTGTGTGTGATTAATAACCATTTTTTTGAAAAGATGGCTCTTCGTTCTAACTCATACAGCTCCGGAGAGCGATACCAAGAAGCTGGGAGGGCTTTTCGGGGCTCAATCGAAAGCTTTGTTTCTGCTGCGATGAAAGATTTGTATCCAAACAAAGATGCAACTGCGGTAGCCATGGTGATAGTTGGAGAGTGCAAGCAATTCAATGGTGAAGAACTAGCGTTTGCTCGTCCAAAGTCGGGACACAATATATACACCATCCGCCGGTCGTGCCCTCTTCTCGTTCAATATGCGACTAAATCTGTTAAAGTCTGAGGTCACGCTCCCCTCTGTAGGGAAACCCTATAACGGAGACCTGACACTCCGTGTAGTATTGTTCGCTCGGCATGAGGCCGGCGGCGAGCCCACCGTGTTACAATCGTGGAACTCTCCGCTAGTTGATCAATGCAGATAAGGAGTTTCACCAAGCTAAAGTTCACCCGGTCCGTCCCCGTTAATGCCCGATCACCTGAGCGGCCAGGAAGGTCCACTTGGTATTAACCGTGTATCGTTGAAATGAATCCGTATGAGATAGTAAAAGCTATGAGATAGTAACAGGAGTGCAACGAGGGCCCCTCTGTGATCACCAGTGACACTCAAAAGTTGCTTACAAATGGATGCTAGTGGACATGCATCAGAGAATAAGGATCTTGAGAAGAAGTACGGCCGTCATCACATCCTGCCGTGTTATACTAAGTTATATTGGATAGAAGACTCCGAAACCGACTAGCCCAGCGAGCATTCCGTCGCAGGCAAGCAAACCGTTTGAGAGAACTACGAGACCAGGTTAACTTAGGGGACAAGCCTTACGATGAAACAATTAAAAATTTGCAGGAGGAGAACAGTTGCCTCCGGAAGAATCTCATTCAAGTCCAGTCTAATCTGGCGCGACTGATTGCCACAATGCAAAAGATGTCCAGAACAATATCAGATGCTCTCGGCGAATCTTCTCAAAAAGAGTCATCGGAAAGGCATACCAGTTACCAAGTATCCGCGAAGCCTGACACACCTAGCAGCTCGTGTGAGGGGTTTGACTTGGGCTTGAAAGACTATGAACTTGCCGACATTCAGGACACAAGTATCAATGAGGCGCAAATAATGGCTATATTTGACTATACACAGACTGATGACCGTACAACTGGCGCCCTTCTCCTCCCAAAGAAAACTGCCGTGAACTCCAATCTTGCAAAAGATGCTGTAGACTTCAACAGCCCGGCTCGGCAAATACCCAGCATCTGGAGCTTTGAATACGGGATGGGCATTGAGCCGTATGCGGATGCTCTGGCTAGACGTGAAGATTCCGGCACAATGCGCGGTCGGAGCTGGATAGAAACAAACTCTCCATTCTCCGACCACATTCAAGTTTTGCAAAGTCTATTAAAAAGCAAAATAACACATAGAATGCCTCCCGAAGGTCCAACCATGAACCTGTGCGTCGGTGACTGACTCCGATCAACGTAAATGTTGCTAATAATTTTCTAGCTTCTACAAAGAAGTCCTTGTCATGCTATCATTGTTTAATAGTATGAATCGACCCGATGTCATGAGATGGTATGCCAAAACTCGGTTCTACCACATTGTCCATCTGACTGCTTGGCAAATATATCCCTGCACAAGGACGTTCAACGCAATCCACCCCCAATATCGACCAACAGCTTTACAAATTCAAAGCGATTATCCGAGGACCATAGATTGGATCCCATTCCAATCTATTCGCGACCGACTCATTCGACTCCATGCCGCCAATCCCCTGATCGATCAGATAATCTGCGATGCCGTCAGCAGCTATGTTGTTGAGACGTGCATGGCGGATCTAATCGTGGGCGCCCCTGCTACAAAGGTGTATATTAGGGTTACGGATTTAATTACGAATATCGACGAAGGGGCGTCGCCGAGTGGCGTTGGTGGAAATGCTGCTTCCCTCCCGGTTCCCGATGTAGCGACTCTGTTTTCATCGCCGGCCTGCTCTAAAGCCATATTCAATCTACTCAACGTGGATCGCGGTGTCTCCAACTACAAGGTCGACCCCGCGTTCTTTTACAAATTTCCAGAGCTGTATGACCCTCGGTTTGACATCGTGGCCAACGGCATTCCATTACGACCAGATGTACAACATCGACTCTCGTGCCCGAAGCCTCTTACACCTCAGATATTTCAAACGTACCGTAACTTTCTTGACTTTTCCTACGATTCATCCATCGGCGCGAATTTGTTTTCTGATTGATTTGGCGCTTTGGGTTTACCCGCTCTAGGAACTGAGCGAATCTGTAGTCTGTATTCTGACTTAATGCATTCTGTACAACCTACCCGCTTTATGATAAGCATAATTATAATCTCCTTTGTGTGACCAAAGTGAACTGCATCATCGACCTTTAAATTCGCAGATGATCCATGTGCCACAGCTGCCAACTATACAGGGGGCGGTGGAGAGTGATAGAGCCGAGCACGGTAGAACCATTCTATTTACGCACAACTCTCGCCTGGAATAAAGGATTCGCCAATGACCGCGGGAACACGGGGTGCTCCGATCATGTGCTCTTGACAAGAAATGAATCTACCTTACGTGATTCCCGGGCCGTCTCGATTGGGAAGCGGAACTATACCGATACTCTCTGCTCACTCCATTATAAGGCGTTGTCGTTCACTTCGAAACTTGACTGGCCGATTTCTATTTGAAAACTTCCTATCATCGATCTTAACCTACACTACCATGGGATTGATTAACACCACCTATAACTCATCAAAATTCGTTTTGACGGCAGAGGCCCTGAACAAGTCTCTGCCTGGTATGCACCCGGCCACCAGAGCCATCCACGCCGATGATTTCGTCAGCCCTCACCGTGCCATTGCCCCTGGTATGCACACAGCGGTAAATTTCCGCTACGCTCGTGATCCAGAGGAGCTGGTGCCAGAGGAGAATAAGGACGTACGAACTTGAGCTTTATTTATCCCACAAAATCTTAACTAATGAGACGCGGCAGCACAATGCCCCTGATGATTCCCATGTATATTCCCGCTATACAGCACCCAATTCCAATCGCCTGGAAGTTCTCCTGCGCAATCTCATGGGCGGCGAAGTGATTACTTATTCGACTGGGCTTTCCGCCTTTCATGCGATGCTCATTCTCCTGAACCCTAAGAAGATCTTCATTGAAGACGGATACCATGGGTGTCATGGTGTTCTAGACATCATCAAAAGATTAACTGGCATTGAAAAACTCGATCTGACGGAGGTCGACCAAGCCGGCCCGGGGGATATCATCCACGTTGAAACGCCTCTCAACCCTACTGGCGAGGCTCGCAATCTTGCGTTCTATCGTACCAAAGCGAACGAGAAGGGGGCCTACTTGACCGTGGACTCCACCTTTGCTCCACCCCCGCTGCAGAACCCCCTGGACTTTGGAGCGGATATCGTGATGCACAGTGGAACGAAGTACGTCGGCGGTCATTCCGATATGCTTTGCGGTATCTTGGTCCTCCATGCCGACCGAGTCGAGGAGGGATGGATGAAAATGCTGCATAGGGATCGTCAATACATCGGTAGTGTCATGGGCAGTTTTGAGGGCTGGCTGGGTATCCGGTCCGCCCGCACTATGCAACTCCGCGTGACGAGACAGGCTCAAACGGCGGCGAGGCTCATTGCCTGGCTATGTGAGCAGCTGAAAGACCCAAAGTCCGCCGTTGGAAATGTTCTGAGCCACGTCCAACATGCCTCCATTCAGGAGGCTGATTTACAAGACGGCTGGCTCCAGAAGCAGATGCCCGGAGGCTTTGGGCCCGTTTTCTCTGTGTGGGCCAAGAACAAGGAGCATGCGCAACGACTGCCCAGCAGAATGTTTGTGTTTCAGCATGCGACCAGTCTGGGAGGAGTGGAAAGTTTGATGGAATGGCGGGTGATGAGTGATGCGAACTGCGACAAGAGGTTGCTGCGCATCAGTTGTGGTATCGAAGAGTTTGATGATTTGAAGGCAGATATTCAACAGGGATTGGAATCGCTGTTGCGGGACTTTCCCTAAGATAAAGTGCATACATTCATGGATTTGAATCAATCTACTTACTGTCTTTTACTAAATTTAGGATTCATCGTTTAGCGTGAAAATCCAATGGTACAAAAAGACTAAAGAAAATAGAACCTCAGTTGCGGCTTTGGGATAGTAGGATACCCTTTCAAACCTCTTTTGACAGCGGAGAGAGAACTATCAATTATTACTTTAAATTCGGAACTCTTTGAATATAATTGCGGTTGTAGGCAACCTAAGACGATTGGGTTTGTACATCATAATGTAATAAGTAGTTTGAAGGTTCGTCCCGAAAATGTGTATAATTGACAACCCAAGAATTATCTCAATTGACAGAGAACCTT
The DNA here is from genome assembly GCF_021365285.1 of Talaromyces proteolyticus. Taxonomy (NCBI): domain Eukaryota; kingdom Fungi; phylum Ascomycota; class Eurotiomycetes; order Eurotiales; family Trichocomaceae; genus Talaromyces; species Talaromyces proteolyticus. Next base: position 326,886 of record NW_025764293.1, on the reverse strand, counting down.
GAGCAGGTCCCCGGTCACCCCCATAGCTGTAACGGGGCCACCGGCACCGGCTCCTCGAATGGAGAGAGGCATATCCCCATATCGCTTCGTGTAGAAGCTGATAATATTGTCACTTCCTTTGAGGTTTGCAATGGGATTTGTCTGGTCAACCCACTCCAATCCCACCTTAGCTTTCTTGCCGAGCATATCAACACTGCCGACAAACCGAACAACCTTCCCAGATCTTTCCGCGGCTAGCTTTTTCTCCTCCATTTCATTATCGTACTTAGACAGGCTGCGGAGAAATTCATCGGCATTTGCTACGTTTTCAAGGGCCGCAGGAATCAAGGATTCCACGGGGAAGGAAGCCGGGGACTCGATGGGAAGCCCAGCCAAACGTCCCAAGATCGTCAATTTTCTCGCAACATCCAGACCGTTAAGATCATCGCGTGGATCTGGCTCGGTAAAGCCAAGCTCTTTTGCCTCTCTGACAATGTTGGACCATTTGCCTCCTGAACCCGACGTCGGAGCAAATTTGTTAAAGAGATGAGACATGGTGCCACTGAATACTCCCTCGATACGCGTAATCTCGTCTCCGGTCTGGACGAGGTCTTTCAGGGTCGAGATTATGGGCAAACCAGCTCCAACGGAAGATTCATGGTAAAAATACGAGCCTCCTGATGTGGCGGAGCTAAATATTTCTTGCCAGAGCTGGTAGCTTCCCGAGAACGCTTTCTTGTTTGGGGTTATGATGCTGATTCCTCGACGCAAGAATGCCGGGTACGCTTCCGCTAGACTTATGGCGCTAGTATTGTCAACGAGAATGACATTGTGAGGGGCTGCCGCTAGATATTCGACAATCGTGGAAATCGGCGGAGGTTCGACCCCTGTTGCTTCCAACGTGAATAGAGCTGTATCAAAGTCGATTTCCGCGTAATCGGGGCGGTAGAGGGCTTTGTCGATCATGGAAATATAGCAAAGGCTCAGTCGAGTAGAGGGCAAGTTCTTGGATAGCCAAGTCAGTTGAGAAATAAAACAAGATCCTACTCCCCCAGTACCTGTTGCGAGTGCGGTCATGTTAGCTTTCAGAATATCTATGGCTCAAGATAATATTCAGACTGCGCTCACCAATGACAGCAATGTTGACTCGTTTTGGAGGATCCATTAGGACAGTTTTTCGTTTGGGAATAGCCTTGATTCACCAGTAGAAGTTGATTTTGGAGGGTGCTACGATATCTGAGAGGCAGTGATCAACCTTTTGTTTAAAATATGAGCGGAGGAAGCTTATTCTCTGCGGAGAACGAGTGAAGAAATCCGCTCACCTGACACTTGCAAATCACCACGCGGACGACTCGAATGAAATAACAGATTCCAATAGGAGACCTTGTAGTGTGAGGTAAGCAAACGCTTACGGCGATCATGAAAGAAGTGTGGAGTATAACTGTATAGTTCGCGGGTTGACGTGATCAATCACTGACCTAATTATGGACGCACGACATAGACCGCATTTGTTGAGAGAGCCAAATTCAAACTAACAAAGCTGATGTGGCGCGTGACCGAGTCGTAACATGGATACAGAGTGCCTTGCCAGGCTTGGAGGATGATTTGAGTATTTAAGAAATCTTTAGAGTCCAGTCGCTTTGGAAAGGAATCTGGATCAAGTGTACAATTTAGCACCCACTGCTCTACCATTACTACGTTGCTGACGTCAATTTACCGAAATATCATCGTCCTAAAGAACGAAAATATGAAGGTGAGTGGTTCAGAACACAATAGTGTTTGGGTAAAATGTATTGACTGTTCATTAGCTGATCGATCCGTCTCTGCTCCACGAAGCCTCCTTGTTAAATGGTGAATGGGTGCAGGCCCAAGCAGGCAGGAGCTTCGGCATTGAGGGTAAGTAGCAAAATAGAAACCACCTCATTGAACTAACTGAATATGGTGAGTGATAGATCCGGGATCGAACCAGATCTTTGCGTGCTGTCCCACGAACGATGTCACTGATGTGGACCAATATGTTGCGTCTTCTGAGAGAGCCTTTGAAGACTACCGAAAGGTGAATCCTCGTGAGCGAGCTCACATGTTGCTCAAGTGGCACCAACTAATCACCGAGGCCCGCGAGGATATTGCAAAAATTACGTCCTTGGAGACCGGAAAACCCTTGACGGAGGCGATTGGTGAGGTCAACTATGCACTTGGCTTTGCCTGGTGGTTTGCAGGCGAAGCCGAAAGGATTCGGGGCTCAATTGGCCAACCCTCAATCTCTGACCGGCGTACCTTTGTCATTAAACAGCCTATTGGCGTATGTGTTTCTCTAGTTCCGTGGAACTTCCCCGTTGCTATGACTATTCGCAAAGTCACCGCGGCTCTCGCTGCAGGGTGCTCCATGATCGTTAAGCCTTCTCCAGAAGCTCCACTGAGCATTCTTGCCTTGGCTGACCTTGCTCTGCGAGCCGGGTTTCCGAAGGGAGTTTTGAATGTCATCTCCACCGATAACAGCAATACGCCCTCAGTTAGTGAGAGGCTTTGTAAGCACCCTTCCGTTCGAAAGGTTACGTTCACTGGGAGCAGTAGAGTGGGAAGTATTATTGCAAAGCACTGCAGTGAAGGACTGAAGAAAGTTACCATGGAACTAGGCGGCAACTGTCCATTTATTGTCTTCGATGACGCCGACCTCAAGGAAGCGGTTGCGGCGCTGATGATACTTAAGTGGCGGACTGCAGGGCAGGCATGCACTCACGCCAACCACGTCTATGTACAGAGCGGAGTCTACGACAAATTTGCAGAGATGGTGCGTGAGGCGACTCAGCAGAACATTCGTGTTGGTCACGGATCCGACCCCTCCACTACAATGGGTCCTCTCACAACTAGTCGGGGTGTTGAAAAGTTAGAGCGTCACGTCGCAGACGCCGTTCTTCGTGGAGGCAAGATTCTGTGTGGTGGAAAAAGGCCCCCAAACTTGACTGGGTATTTCTTCGAGCCAACCATTATTTCCGACATGACTTCGGAGATGCTATCGACTAGGGAGGAGACATTTGGACCTCTTCTAGGTCTGTACAAGTTTAAGACAGAAGAGCAGGCGGTAAAAATGGCGAATGATACATCTATGGGCTTGGCTTCCTACTTCTTCACCAAGAATGTTGATCGGACTTGGAGACTTCTCGAAAATCTCCAGGCAGGTATGATTGGCATGAATACAGGTAGGTTCGGTTCCTCCCAGTTCCAAGAACTCCATTTCTCACAATAACACTTCTCCAGGTAATTCATCGGCAGCCGAGTCACCGTTTGGCGGAATCAAGGAGTCCGGTTATGGAAAGGAGGCGGGGAAAGATGTTGCTATCGAAGAATATTTGATTTCCAAGACTGGCACGTTGACAGTCAACTAGAGATCCAAATCCAGAGATTTGTCATTTTATCTTAATCCAATCAATTTTCTTGATTGGAAACTGTTAATTTCTATACAGAGAGCTGTTTCTGTTGCCAATTAGCGAGCTGGTAGAAGAGAATATTCATTATTTGGCTCTTAACCAAGAGGAATAGCTATACACGACCAAACGCTCTAGCCCTATCTTATCGTATATGTTAGCAGCTACTGTAAAGCAGTTGCGTTACGTCTACTATTTTCGAAGTATGTAAGATAGTATCCACGGCCAAACGGTCGATGGCCGATCACTTGATCGGGGGAGTAAGCAGCGGAGAAATCACCGATCAGCTGATCGTATCAATGGCGGGCGAGCGTATCTATGCCGGGGGCGGCGGGGAAGGGTACCAGGCTAAGCCCCAAGCCCACTTCGATTGGGCTTTCATTCGTAGCTGATGATTTTTTATTATTATTCATGTCAGATCAGATAGAAGAGTATGTCCCCAGTCACGTGGACGGGCCGATACCCATGGAGTCCGTGGTCGAAGAGGGGATTGTATGTCCCATAAAGTTGAGGTCAATTCATGATAGAATTGCACATTCATCGCAAAATCTTATGGGAAAGCAAACGAAAGATGGAACAGCAGTTTGATGTCGCAGTTGTGGGACTGGGTGTCCTTGGAAGCGGAGCGGCGTACTACGCTGCCCGAAAGGGTGCCAAAGTGATTGCATTCGAGCAATTCGAACTAGGCCATGTACGCGGAGCTTCCCATGATACTTCTCGCATCGTCCGCACCTCGAATTTTGCACCCGAATATGTAGCACTAGCCAAATCAGCATACAAGGACTGGGCCGAGCTTGAGAAAATTTCCGGTTATAAAATGTTAACGACTACCGGCGGCGTTGTCTTCTTCACCTCAGAATCACAGACACTAGCCAGCGACTTTACGAGAAGCCTGGATGCTCAAAACATTCCGTACGAACTCCTTGATGCCCTGGAGGTGAAGAGGAGGTGGCCTCAGTTCAATATTCCTAATAGCGTGTCGACAGTCTTCACGGCTGATTCCGGTATCGCTCATGCTGCTAAGACAGTCAGCACTCTGCAATCTCTGGCGTGTGCCCACGGGGCAATTCTAAAGGATCAGACTTCAGTGGATCGTGTCACGCCTCAGGCCTCGGGCGGTGTCTTGATCGACACGTCAAAGGGACAATTCCAAGCGGCCAAGGTGATCCTTGCAACTGATGCCTGGATTAACAAACTTCTTGCTCCCCTTTCTGTGCACATTCCAGTGTCCGTGATGCAGGAGCAGGTGACATACTATAAGCCCACCGATGCGGCTGCTTTTAACACCGACCGTTTCCCTGTGTGGATCTGGCAAGGCGCCGAGTGTTTCTACGGATTTCCGTGTTACGGCGAGCCGACCATCAAGGCTGGCCGGGATTATTCCAACAATATTATGACACCAGAGCAACGAACATTCGTGCACTCGCCACAACTGCTTGAGCAACTGACATCTTTTATGAAGGGTTTCATCCCTGACAATGACCGTCAACCGCTTCGCACGGTAACTTGTCAATATACAATCACGCCTAATCGACACTTCATCATCAGCCCGTTAGAAAACTATCCCGACATCATTGTTGGCTTGGGTGCTGCCCACGCTTTCAAGTTTGCGCCTGCTTTCGGTCGTGTTCTCGCGGAGCTGGCAATCGATGGCTGGACTAATGAAGATATTTCGAAGTGGGGAATTCCGAAGGCCGCTCCTTGCGGCAGCAAGCTTTGATGTGATAATTTATACGTGAAATAATACTTACATGTAACTACCGAAGATAGCCGATACACTTTGACATCTATTCAAAGGCCAAATCAATGGGTAGATTAACCAATGGGTAACGTATTCCACGGGTAATCCGCACACACAGGTAATCCAAACACTCAGCCACACTATGACTAATTGAAGCTATACAAATCGCTACTTAAAGTCAGTAAATTACTTATATTTTTATATAGAATTATTTTTATATAACATATAATTATATCCTATTTATCCATAACTTGTGTACTTAGATAATACATATTGATAAGACTAAAAAGCCTCAATGTAACTGTAACATGGTCTTGGCATAACTGATATGAAACTAGAAATTTTGATGCGTTCACAGAATCAGAGCCACTTAAATTTAAGTACCTATATTTTGCCTTTTAACAAAGTGCGTCTCTCGACCCAGGAACAGATGTTACATTGACAGCTTCGAAGGGACCAAATTCCTACCCAGTTGCTAAAGCTTGAAAGCACCAACCTCTGTTGTAGGCAAGTTGCACTGGCAAATGCAGCATAAGCACGTAATATCGAGCTCCGAAGGTCTGCAGCCTAGAAGATCGACATCTGCATGCACTCGCCTTCTGCGCCATCAAAACAATATTCAGAGAATGGAATCAAAAGGGGAGGAGGTGCGTTGATGGATAAACCACTGTACTTTCTAATTACATCTTATCGCTTAGAAATGTGGTAGCCCTCAGGACGATGGAAACAGGCACTGCAAGGCGTGCGATAACCCGTACCAAACTGAAGGGCCAAATTAATTCGTGCATAATTCGGATGTATTCAGCAACCTTCAGTGGAGCAAATTTACTTGGGATTTGTCACTTTAGTCAGAAGCGTCGTTCTGGTTATTTGCCATTGACCATCCTTCAGCCTTGTCCCGAGCCACGAGGCTGACCTGGCCAGCTGGTTAAGGTATTGAGACTTCGCCCTGAGACTCTGATTATTACTACTGTACATGAAAATATCGCTATGAAACTATCTAGGTAATATTTAGAATAAAAATTAATATTAAAAGTAATAATCTATCTTGGCACCTGTTTAACACTTCTCCACTCTAGAGGCAAGGCCGAGACGAAAGCAAAAAGGACTAGACCCAAGACTACTCTGAAAATTGCCGTCAGTCCATTCATATAAGCGTCGACGATAACGGGTAGATCACTGCTCCTACCAATTGCTTCAAGGGCAGACTGAAGCCCGGTTGCACCAGCACGGAAAAATATAGGCTGGCTCAATACCAGGAGCATGTTGTAAAATGTAGTTTGATATCTGGTTTTGGAAAACAGCTTGGCCAACGGAGATGAAAAGGGCACCTCCCAAGGCCTGGAAGAAAATGACTAATGCGGAGCCAATGGGGATATCCTCTTGGGAGAGTGCCGTCTGCATTGCGGTCATGGGAATCTGGAATCCGGCGCCCACCCCGAGACCAGCGACAATCTGGTATCCAATCCATTTTCCGGTAGGGGTATTAGTTGCGAACATTGTTATCAGACCTGCACCGACGGAGAATATAGCTGTGCTGCCAATAAGGAACGGCGTATAATACCCAACCGCACTGACAATGAACCCCAGGGCAACCGAACCCACAGATTGGGCTATCAGGAGAGGGAGAAGATCAATTCCTGATTGGACGGCAGAGGTGCTCTTGACGCTTTGAAAGTAGATGGGTAAATAGTAGACGACGAGGTAGTATCCACCGCCAAATCCCAGAGAGAAACAAGAAAGGGAGATGCAAGTGCGCATCTTCATGATCCTTGGTGGGAGAGTTGCCTTTTCACCCTGCCAGATCTGGAACACGACGAAGGTGATTGTGATCAACCCGAACCCGATCAGAAGACCAATAACTTTGGAATTGTTCCACGCATACTGGCTTCCACCCCATTGCAACGCAAGCAGCAGACAGACTATTGCGGGAAGAAGCAGAACAGCGCCAAACAGATCCAAGTCGCCAATCTTCTGTGGAATGCTTTTCTTTGGAGCAGGACCTTTCGGGAGATGAAGGATGCCAATAATCAAAGCGACAGAGACGGCGCCAACCGGGAGACTGTCAATAAGCATCTATTCATTGCTCTATTCACTCTAGAGGGCATGTTCTACACTTACTTGATATAAAAGCACCATCTCCAAGTCACTTTATCCGTAAATGCGCCGCCAAGCAAAGGACCTACCACAGACGCTAAACCCCAGACCAGGCCAAAGAGACCGAAAATGGTAGGTCGTCGCTGCAGAGGTACTATCGTGAAATCAGCCTCATCATACATCTTTGTTCTCCGTGGGCTAGTGATAGGATTATGGTGACATGCCTGTCAACGAAAGAACAACCAAGGTACCCGAGAAGATGCCGCCGACACCGGTTCCTGCGACTGCTCGACCAGCAACGAAGGTAGAGCTGTTAGGAGCCACGGCGCAAAGCAAGGAGCCAAGTTCGAAAACAAATATGGCAGCCAAGAACGACCATTTCACCTAGTCCAGTCAAGACAAACGGTCAATTATCTACCCATGATGATCATGCCCCTGAAATACCCACATCCAAAACCTTATAGACACGACCGTAAGCAGGCTGTAGGGCTGTGCTGGTCATAAAGTAAGCGCTTCCATACCATCCGACATCATTCACACTGCCAAACTGATCTGTAATGCGAGGGATGGCGGTAGAGACAATGGTTTGATCGAGTGCAGTCAGGAAGATAGCCAGGAAACAAGCGACGACAATGATTGTCAGATTCAATGCACTGGGGTATTTGTTTTCATCCGGGCCGGTGGGTTCATTCAATGAAAGCACTTCTTTATCACGGGCATACGTACGATCCTGCTCTTCCGCGGACTCGTTCATTTGAGGCTGAATGGTAGGGGTGGCCATTTTGCGGAATTCAAAACAAGCTTGTCACGGCAGCAAGAAATGAAGAAAAGGATGTTTTTTGTTTTTTCAGAAGATTGGACGGCAGAACGACTTGAACTATTTCAAGCGTTAGAGATAGAGCCGGTAACCAAAGACCAGGTTAGAATTTTTGAAAGGCACCGAGATAATTGATTTGAATTTATTTACCAACCGTTCAAAGAGCAACATTACAACTTCAGTTTTGTTGTCCGGAGATAATCAACGGGGATAACGCGGTAGCTAGCACCTGCATTGATTTTAATATAAAAAAGTTACTTATTTGTGTCAGACATGTCTTATCCAGCAATGCCTGACCACATTACAGGGGGATGATAGGCTAGTGCAGTTAATGGGGTAAATTCTGGCCAGTTGGCTCTGCGGATCAGTGCATATGTAGTCTAGGCACCTGCAACCCGCTGACAACCTTCCAGATACATTTCGAGCTCAGAACCAGAGTGAGTTCCGGAAATAGGATACGAAAAATCCGAAGAGACAGCGACGAGTCACACCGACATCGTTCGATCAAATTGTATGGCGCATTATGCCAAATTCGGGAGGTGTCAACTACGCACGTATGGGACCATTTACTAATTCGGATTTTGCGAATTTACATGTTGGTTAGGATTTGTTAACTAGAATAAGGGCTACGACTTCCTACGAATTCTAGAAACATGCTGAATGAACCTTTTTTGGTCTGGCGTTAAGACATCCGTTAGTACCCCGTACTTTGTATATATATTATGTAGTCCTTTTTGTCATTAAATTACAAACATACGGCGGACTATTTAGGTCCTAAGGGCTATTTTACATTCTTACATAGTGACACAGCGAATCTTAATATTACCACATACTAAAATTATTATATAGTATTTTATATGGCAGAATTCTGCGTAATATTAAAACACGTCATAAGGCACTCTTTTCCATTAGGGAGCAGGCCAGGAAGCAGTTAGGGAGCCTCAGGCAGGCGTCCATGAGTCCTGGCGTTGATGTCTGAGGATTTGCGAGTTGCAAGTCCTCTGTCAGCAACTGCCTAATTGGGAAACTCCGAAACTTGAAGCCTCTCCAATGTAGGAATGGATATATTGAAAGAAGCGAAGCATGTTCCATTACTGAATCTCCGAAGGGGGCTATTTATCTAATGTAATTGATGCCCTGGAACGAGAAAAGAGGTGCCAGGTCAATATTTACAAGGCAGTATCAATTTTTATATATTAAAGCCAATTAATATAGTAAGGTCAACTTATATGAGATATGGCGCCACGCAGCGTCAACTTTATACGGCAGGGCCAATTATAGAGCAAGTGGATTTATACATTATGAGACTGGCCGGTGCGTAGCGTTTATATAGTAGGGTTAATTTACATGAGGCGGACCGGTATATAATATTTTATATAATAAAGCCTATTATTTATTATATAAAATAATTACTCTAATAAATCGTCTTATAAAATATTTTCGTAAAGCCTATATAATATTGTGTCTTGTATAAAAATTGTCCCAGTTATACAAACGCTGCACGGCGCACTGCATAATGAAAATCGACTCTACCCTTTGAAGTTGAAGACTATTCCCACGACGCTACTTCGTCAATGATAGATGTGTTATCTTGCACATTGATTAATCCAGAGCATAGCTGGAAAGTAAGATTCCTAGTATCTCAACATCATAATGTGATTGTGAGAATATGGCACAATATGAATATACTGTTATCTACTGAATGAAACTCTAGGTGAATATTCATATCAATGTATTTACACTAGACAAGGAGAAATATCTAAGACATTCTACTATATAGAGCGGGGGTGTGGAGTTTAATCGCCATTGAGCGATTAACGTTAGCCTTTTTGGCCTTAGTTGTTAGGGTTGTTCCAGTACAAAGCCGGTACCGGGCTGGTTTTCCATCACGTGCATATTCTAGAAAACAATTAATAAGTAGAAATATCTCTTACAAAAGCATGTATAAAATACAGCTTTGATAGCTGAATAAATATACATTTGAATAAATTTAATATGAATAGTAATAATCTATAATAAGAATGTAAAATTACAACGTGAAATATATGTAAAGAGGGGTGTTTGACCGAGCTACCAAAAAGGCTTAGAATAACGCCACGTGCAGCAGACCCCTGTTTATCGCTGGAATTCTGAGCCTCGTAAATACAATTACGCCGACGAAACGTTTGTGTGAAAATTTGGAAAATCCTTACCCGAACAGACTTCACTTTACACGGGTGGCTGTTCACAAGCTTCGTCAAGCCTCGTCAAGCCTCGCCAAGATCTAGATCTGATAACATAGCCGATTGACTTTTGATCTTCCTTCAGTTGATTTCGAACATTGCGATTATTAATCAGTGTTAAGAGACGGTCATTTCTCGCTCATCCACCACGATCGGTAACTAGATGAGACAGGTTACAGTTGTATGAACCCCTACGCCCGTCCCGTCTGGTTGATTTCCTTGGTCATCTTCATGCAAAACATATTAAAAATCAGACCAATGATTTCACCTGTTGTTGTTGGTTGACGCGAAAATCCGCCCAGCATATGTCCGATAAACACCCGTGACAGCAGCCTAGTGCAAGCCTCTCTGTCCCTGACTAAAGAATGGTCGCGAACAAACAGGCAATTCCAACACCTATCGAATAGATAGCGAATAGATAGTACAGATTGCCATGAAACCTCGCAACGTGGACGCTCGCCACGCGAGCTTCGGTCCACTCAATCCACGCCTTTATCTTGCGAAGTCGGCATATCGCGTGCAAAATACTCCGCCCAACATGATCCATCTATATTGTGTCAGACTAGATTGGCCAATAAAATACATTCCGAGAATGTTCTCGGGAAAGCCTGGGCATTAACTGCTTTGGACGGATGTCCGGCAAGAAGCCCTAATTTAGTTATCTCCATAGACACGCGTCCCTAATCGACCCAATCCAGCCATTTACCATGACAGAAACATTAACACCAGTTAGATTTGTCATTGGTCAGAGGGCATAGGATGAAATGACGCCAGCTGTCTTGACGATACCGGAAAAGGAACAAGACCGTTCATATCTGACTGGGTTGGCTTGGGCTAAACGCCACCCTAGTATCCTCCCTATCCTGTGCCATGGAGTACCCCAGTTGGAGAGAGGAACGAGGGAGAATTTTCGGCCAAATCTGGGGCTGACCGTGAGCTATCCTAGGGCCGATGTGACGGTAGTATGAGAGGTTCGTCTGTATATAAAGACCCTCGAGGGGGTCTTCGCTATCCTCCCTTCCCCCTGCCGCTTACTCCTCTTTTTTTTGACACTCTATACAGTCTATGAAATAGGAAAAAAATGGCAATCCTAGCAGGCGCGAAGGAGGCGAAGAACAGCCAGTCCTTGGTTGGTCGCGAAAATGCCTCCAAGCCACACGGTATCGTTGGTATGATCAAGAATCCGTACGTAGCCATGACCTGCGTCTTTGCTTCCTTGGGTTGCATGATGTATGGTTACGATCAAGGAGTCATGTCTCCTATCTTGGTCATGGAGAACTTCCAAAACAAGTTCCCTGGCCTGATGGGATCGACTATCCAGGGCTGGCTCGTGGCTGCGCTCGAACTTGGTGCCTGGGCTGGTGCCTTGTTCAACGGCTGGCTGGCAGACAGAATCTCGCGCAAGTACAGTATGATGGTAGCCGTACTGATCTTCACCCTTGGTACTGGCCTGCAAGCCGGCGCCCAGTCACCAGCCTACTTCTTTGCCGGTCGTATCATCGGTGGTATCGGAATCGGCATGTTCTCCATGGTCATTCCCCTTTACCAAGCCGAGATCGCGCCACCTGAGCTTCGTGGATCGCTGGTCTCGCTACAGCAGCTTTCCATCACCATCGGTACCACTATTGCCTTCTGGTTGGACTTTGGTTTCTCCTTTGTGGGCGGTAACAAGTGCATTCCCGAAGGCGTCGCCAACCCTTACCTGCCCAATGGAAGCTACAACTATGAGCAGAATCATAGCCACCCTTGTACCGGCCAGACCGACGCTGCCTGGCGTGTGCCCTTGGCTCTGCAGCTGATTCCTGCCTGGATTTGTAAGTGATCTTTCCAAGATAATACATGTCCGAAGCTAACTTGATTCTTTTTAGTGTTCTTCGGAATGTTCTTCTTCCCCTTTTCTCCCCGCTGGCTGATGCTGAAGCACCGTGAAGACGAGGCTCGCCAATCACTAAGCAAGCTCCGCCGACTCGACCCGCAAGATCCTCTACTCCACGCCGAACTGATGGAGATCAAAGCCGCAGTGATGTTTGACGAAGAAACCGAAGCCGAGCTGATCGGGAAAAGCGGGATCTTCGCACCCTGGAAAGCGCTCTTCGCGCCGAACATGTTCAAGCGCGTATTCCTCGGCTGCGGTATGATGGTCTTCCAACAATTCACCGGTATCAACGCCGTGCTATACTACGCGCCTCAAATCTTCCAAAGCTTCGGATTCTCCTCCACAACAACCGACCTGCTAGCCACGGGCGTCACTGGCATCCTGCAAATCATCTTCACTCTTCCAGCCGTGCTTTTCCTTGACAAATTCGGCCGCAAAACGTTCTTGATTATCGGTGCCATCGGCATGTGCATCTGCCACGTCATCGTAGCCAGTGTCGAGGGCGTGTACGAAGACCAATGGAACCTGAACGAACACCTCGCGGTGCCTCAGGGCTGGGTTGCGATTGCGTTTATCTGGCTGTTTGCCGTCAACTTTGCATACTCCTGGGGTCCCGTGGCATGGGTGCTGGCGCAAGAGATCTTCCCAGCGAGTATGCGTTCACGCGGTGTGTCTCTGGTGGCGTCGACGAACTGGATGTTCAATTTCGTGATTGGTCTGACCACGAAGGATATGCTAGGGTCTATGAAGTATGGTACATACATCTTCTTTGCATTCTTCAGCGGCGCTGGCGGGTTTTTCATTTATTATTTCTTCCCTGAAACCAAGGACAAGACGCTGGAGGAACTTGATTTATTCTTTGGCGGGGACATGGGCAGTATTGCCACCGCGGATCGTGAGCGTATGCTGCGTATTTACGAAGAGCTGGGTCTGGCTGGTGCGTCTGAGGTGGCTGATTTGAAGGTCGAGAAGTCTGCTGTTGTTGTTCATGAGGAGACTGCTGTTGCTCATGAGGAATAGGTCTGAGGTTGTGTGATGAGATGACTAACTGGGTTATGTTTAATCACAGTTACACGTCATAGATACATTATTATTCTCTACAGGGTAATTCTTGCCGATACTAGTTGACGATTGCAGTAATTATTTCCCTATTCGGAAAGACAAACATACACCCTACATTTCAATGTTAGATTCAATAGTATGCACAATCCTATCGACTAAACGTACTGAAATCATATTGTCTGGGGGTATAAATAGACAGAAAGCATCGTATCATCAGGCATAAACAAGGCAACAAATCTTATAGATATACATGGAAACGAACCCAAAGAAATTTTAAAAAATCCAGCGCTAAAAACCAGACACAAGCCAACAGTTATAATCCAGTATACAAATTCTCCTCGTTTAATAAAGCACACCTCAGATCCGCTGCGATGGTGGGAGTGGTTTCTCGTCAGTGAGGCTATAAAATGTCCTGGATTAGTACTTCTGCTGTGTACTTCCGCTGAATTGATGATGGACTCACCGGGTTGACGACTCAGCATTCACAGGGGAGACAAGTTGTATCGGCGTATTCTGCTGCTGGTTATGCGCAAAATAGCTATTGTCGTTGCCAGGTTCGTATGGCGATTGCTCATAGTACTGTCCTTCGTTAAGGCTTGAGTAGTTGACATAATTGCTACTGCCGTTTCCAGGATATCCTTGTCCTTGTCCTTGTTGTTGCTGGTTCGATCGACCCTGGCCCCAACTGCCTCCAGCTCCAGCACCAGGCGTATCCGGTGTCGACCACACTTGTGACGTTCTCGTCGTCGAGACACCACCGGTGGCTTTCAGCGCCTCGGCGTAGGCGTACGCTTGTGACCTTTGGCGGACCTGCCGCATATATAGATCTTGTTCCTGCGATCTCCCCGCTATATTAATCTCGAGGAAATTCGCGCCGAAATACCGAGCGAAGACGAACATGATGGTGACTACAACTCCCGAGGCGCAAATGGCGATGACGATGATGGCGGAAGCCGAGATGGACATTTCGTTGAGGTTCTGTAATTTTTAAATTTTCTTTCCTTTATAATTTCCTTCGCTTAAAATGGACACATTGATAGAGGGTGATGGATCTGATGATATTGATAATTGATAAGTTCATGCGTCAAGAAATCCGGCAACTGCCGTGCTATGTGGTCCGACTAAAATATATACTTCTTGCGCGGTCGATGGCGATGTCAGGAGTCGGGGACTGGACATGGATCTGATTGTATATACCAGACACCGACAGACTGTCTATTAATTGACAGACGGCATCACGAATAAATTAAGGATGGGATGGGATGGGATGGATGGAAGAGCAAGAAGATGGGTGCCTGATAGTGAGTGATATTCGAAGAAAAAGAGGGGCCCATCCCAATTCTCGTTCGCTGGTCTTGCCGTAAAAAGCTTGTCTCAGTTGTAGTTTATTGTCTGATTGCATGTATTTTTACTCTGCTTTTGTATCGAGAACATCGGCTTACGACGTTAACCGTTTTGAGCGGGTGATCGGATGGCTGGTTGGCTAGAACCTGCGTTGATGGTATTAATTTCAAGGCGGTGCAAATCTGATCGGGTCTTTTGCCTGTGGTCGCCAATTATGGCCTGCATGTGAAGACCGTGGGAGGCCCATGTGCTGAACCAATCATCCCCATTCGCTTTTCAATCGTATGTTCCATGTAGGAGGTTGTTGCAATGTAGCGCAGTTTCATCGTTGTTGTCATCACCAGCATCATCAGTTCATCAATTCATCAAAGAAAAACTACAATGATAATTGTATCGACCTATTACATATATAGCTTGGGATAGCTCATCTGCAAGGGCATCGTCGTCATTCGATGCCGAGTAGCTGCATGTTTCAGATCGGATGGGCTGCGGATCGTCGTTTGTGATCGTCATCAGTAATAATACTATCATCGCACTTTCATATCATTGATTTCTATTATTGTCGAAGAACATTCAATGTTGAAAATAAAGCGATTTATTATGAAATTCCAGTCCAATCCGAGAATTTCTTCCCTCAATTGACATGTTCATCGTGGTTGACTGGTCGCGGTGGGGAAGGCCGCGAATGGATTGCGGCGTCGTATGCCTGCGGACCCGAAAACCGCGTAGTACAGATGTAGTGTCATATTATTGATCCATTTATTTTTTTGGGTACGGCGGTTTTGTTTGTTAAAAAAAGATACATGATATGGGAGTACTTCATTGATCGTGTAGGGCCTACAATCTGGGTTGGTTGCAGTTTCAATATTACATTAGGACGGCAACCCGATTAGATATATATATAGTTTCACGTCAAGTGCTGTATCAATCAATACTACGTATGTACATTGATATGTGAATGAATCCAAATGTCGTTAATTGATATCAACCAATAAACTACATGGAACATTAAGCATATATACATACATTCAAATGTTCAATGTTGACATAAATACACGCATCAACTGATGAGAATGTTGTACTCCACCAGCGTATATATATATGTACATGTGTAGGGTTTCGATAGATTATATATAAGTACATCAATGGATCAATATCAAGCATTTACAAGCTCTATGCATGAATCGTTATGTACTGTAGCACAACAAGTAATCATATTTTCAATGTTATAATCAATTGATACTTGAAACTTGGCTGTTTAAGATTAACGACGATATACTGCAGTACAACACGTATATATGTAAAGTTAGCTTAGAGTTGTACATGTGGATACGGCATTAAACTTGAATAATCAAACAAGTTATTTTAAGATATAACAGAACGAGGGTATCTCTAGTCTATGAGCACCTATTGTTACACGCATAATCAATCATCCCTGCAACACCAATTCAAGAATCCGCTTCCCCCTGTCCCCGCCCAAATAATCTTTTCCTTGATTGCCAGCATCTTCATCCTCATCCACCGCCATCTCAAGATCCGCCTGCAAGTTGGCATCGTACGCACGCATCACTGTGTCCTCATCAACCCTCACGCCGCCTTCGGTCAGCACACGAATACACCCAGCGAGACGGGCAATTTCGCGCCGCGTCTGCGGTGCAATCTCGTCGTTTTGACTCGAGTAGATGGTGCTAGGAGCAACCTCTTCTAGCCGCGTGATGGAGACATTCTCAGTCTTCGACGACACCGCCGCGGCTCCGTCTGTATGTTTCGCTATCCAAATATACCCGTTCACTCCCAGAGTCACGTCGACATCCCCGCCCCCATTGGCGGTTGCAACTGTCCACATCTGGCGACGGGATCGCACAACGCCTCCCACGGCAGCAGGGGGCGCCGCATTAGACCCATTTCCGCCTTTTGTAGCAGACCGCGACGCAGCTCCAATACCCCCTGTGCCCGTGACGGCCAGGAAGACGCCGTTACGCAGCTTCCCGTACTTCAAAGATCGAGTGTGTAAAGTCGCAGAGCCATCGGCATGTACGCTCTGGACTTCGGCAACGACCAGGTCGCCTTCGACAAAGAATGTGCGCATTTGCAGCTCATCAGCACTTGTTCGTCTGCGCAGAATGCCTCCTGGAAGGTTGATTGCCGACAGGGGCAGCTGAGCCAGCAGCGGTGCCGCGACGTCGACCTTCCACCGTCGTGCCTGCACTTCAACGATTCGTCCGACGACTAGATCGCCGATTTCGGGCATGTACCGCGCTCGAAGAGGATGGATAGATAGGAGTTTGTTCGTCTTTTGTACTGTGCCGGCGACTGTCGCGATGATGGAAGCTGAGTATGGTGTGGTGAAGGTGCCGTGGCCTCTGTAGATTTTCACGTGGTTAGATATTAGAATTAAACTCATCCATAAAGCGACAACAGAGGTATCGATAGGCCTATAATCAACCTAATCAACCTATCTATAGGATAGTTCTTACCTCATCCATTGTGGATCGCTGGTGACCGATTCTCCTGGAACCACAAGCCCGGTGGCCGATCCTTTGCCTCTGAACCTCGAGCTTTCAGTAAGACGAGGTCGTTTTGTTGGCAAACCATCCATATCAACATCGCCATCTGAATCTGCGTCGATAGACATTGCCTCGTCATCTGACGGACGACGGATGGTCTCCACCACGGGAGGCAGAATCGTAATCCCCATTACACTTAGGCAGCTAGAAAATAGACAAAACGGAACAAAATATGGGAGGGCGCAATAGAAAATGCGAATCACAAAGCAATGCGACCCTGCCGAGTCAGTTGCGGTTGGCAAGTGGCTGGTGGGGGGTTATTATTGAATCGCTAAGTGCCTCAAAATTTGGATCGATAATTTCGAGCTTGAGGATCTATCGAGCAAACCATGCAAACAGCCCAACACAGCTGACAAGTCACGTGATAGAATATATGGAAATGAATCAGCTGACTCGCGGCCGCGAGTCAGGACTGCCAGTCACATGACCTGATGAGAACCAACAGTGCAAATACCGACGTCGTGCCGTGCCGGCACTTGGCTGTCTGCTGACAGGCCTGTGCCGCGACCTGACTGGCCTGCGATTCTCATTTTCGTATGTACACATCAAATTATGTATTTGTTTACAATAATTGCAATGAGATTCTCAGCCAGTTGTAAATATAATAATTTTTCTGTAATGTTGTTATCGAGGGATGTTACTGCCGACGGCTTTCCTCTGGCAG
Source organism: Talaromyces proteolyticus (assembly GCF_021365285.1). Classification (NCBI taxonomy): domain Eukaryota; kingdom Fungi; phylum Ascomycota; class Eurotiomycetes; order Eurotiales; family Trichocomaceae; genus Talaromyces; species Talaromyces proteolyticus. Next base: position 309,092 of record NW_025764293.1, on the reverse strand, counting down.
AAAGGGGGACAGCATTATTCTAATTTCTGACCTATCACTATCGAATGCATGATCTCAGGCGCGGTTTCCAATGGCCTGGTTCCTAGTACCTGGGTCTGTCCGACAGTCCCGCTGTCTGATCTGCAGTGTGACAAATTGTGAAGATTTCGAGGAAGGAGACGATCGAGTCGTCGAGTCAGGAAAATGTGACGCAGGCGGCGCGGGGGCCAATGGCATGGGATGCACATCCCCCGGCGCAACACTAACTTTATTGTTTCTTTGGGATTCCTGCAGGTTGCAGCTCCCCCTAAAGACGACTGACGCACGGAGTGCTGGCGGCCGTACTCATCCAAGGTCTAGGATTGGTTTGCTAGTGCTATTATTATTCCAATCGGCGACGAATATTTCAGAGTTTAGACTATTGCCAGAAAGAACGCACTTAGCTAGCACATCACCAGCTGGCTGGGACGGGACCAGAAGGGGCGCGGGCAATGAGTCAGTTATGATTTCCTTTGACAGCTAGGCCCGAGCCAAAGGAAATCCCCAAGATTGGTAGTAGGCGCCAAAAGAAATGCAAATTCCAAGTGATAGGATGGGTATCTCATCGCGACCCAGCAGGTCGGATTCTTGCCATGGGACCCCGGCGCCCAGCCGCTGTGGGGTTCGTGGCCGCGGACATGGATTTCCATTGGCCTGCTGTCAGCCAACAATGAAGCCGGCTTGCTTTCCGCAGTGCCGCTGTTGGCCCTATGGGCGACGCTAACCCCCACCTTCCGCTGCCCCCGGCCAATGGGTAGGCACAAGTCGCCGAATATGTCTCCAGTCCCCGAACGCAAACCTAGACCCCTGGCCAATCCGCGGCGCGCAACAGGCGGCGAAGGATTTTAGAACACGGATCGGCCCTCGCGCTGGCTTTTGCTCAGCGCAACGGCGGGGTCCACCGCCTTTCCTCAGCGCACTTTTTTTCTTCCTTTGACTCGGCCCAAGCCACAAACTGCCGCAAAGGGAGGTCCCGCGGCGCTCAGCCAGTCGCAACCAGCCGCCGCCCCCGTCTCTTTGTGTGCCCATTGTTCCCTCTCGCCCACACTCTACTGATTCGACTGTTCCCTCTGATTCTCTGCTCTACTACTGTCTCCTCTCCCATCCCATCCCATCCCCCCAATACCCTTTTTACAATGCCTTTGTGTGTGCCTGCGCTCTCTATGTAGATACCTGGTCTCTTCATCCCTTGTTACTGCACAAGAATCGCTTGCACAGTGAGAAACAATGGCTTGCTTCGCCCAGCTCCGTGACAATGTTCCATCGTGGATTTCCGACGCCAACCAGCTGGCAGTCCACGTCCACGCCAAACGCGCCGAATTTGCCGCAGAGACGAGAAAACTCGCCAGCCCGCCTCGAAAGTCAATGAGCAGTCTGTCGACTTGCAGTCAACGATCGTCGAGCCTGCGCCCCAAGTCCGCCAAACACGGCCTGAAGCGAATCTTGTCGCGCGACAGTCTGAGAGAGTCCACGAAGCGACGACGAGTCCGAGAACCCGCCGCATCACCACCACCATCAACACCGGCGCCAGAATCGACCTCATCTGTGATTCTCTACGATGGACATACACAAAAGGTACTCGAGCAGATGGTGCGCCAGATCTGGTCGGCCAAAAGCAGCATCCGCTCCTCGCGTATCTCATCCTCTATTCAGTCCGCGCTTCGGGGACGTATGCGGATGCGTACGACGCCGAAAAAGATGGACAGTGCTCGAAGTGCTATTGAAGTGGATGATGGTGCTACCGGTCTCGAGGACGACCTGCCAGACTTCCGACCGATGTTGAGATCGACACGACCCAAGGGAAGCCCGTATGATTTCATCGAAGGACAGTTAGACACGGCGCAGAATTTATGTGAGACGGCCGCCTATCGGTTCCTGCGAGAAGGGAACTGCCTTGATGAACTTGAAGGATTAGTGCAAGCATACGAGTTGGTCCTGGAGGCCTCGACGAACATGGCAGAGCAGATGGCGGCCGAGGAGGCGGCGAAGGAGAACACACCCGAGCCCGAGGCCGAGAAGGAAGACGTGCACGAGGAAATAATCCCAGAATCGAAACGTCCTCACATCTTGCCTGACGGACCCGACGGACCGGACGAGTCAAATGCCGGCATCCTCGAGGTCGACGAACGATCCGACACATCGGAAGTATCAATCGACATTACCGCCTTCCGTATGACCCGTTACGGCCAACGCACCTTACACCCATTCACACTGACGCGTGGTGGGCGGTAGTATATCCATATCCATATTCATCCTTGCCGCCCACATTCGGCCTTATATCCATCATCGACTGATATACACATTTATCCTTGCATATAACCGACCATCTACATTCGTCTGCATTCGTTTTCATTCGATTCATTTCATTATCCTACTGTCCGCATAACCCATACTACTGCCACCTACATATACTACTACATACTTGACACCGCGACTAATACCCTTTTGTCGCACTCCATTCACTATTTTTCCTTGCCTTGTCCTATTGCCTGCATCATAAGCAGGATATGAACCTATATATCAACCTCTGTCAAAAGCTTCCACTTGAACCTTATCCCTTGTTGATAAGTCGCGTCGCGCTCACCGCTGTCTCCTGCGAATTTCCTTTCTGCTATGCTAATGAATTACTGGGGTTGGCGTTTTCTTTTTTTCACTTTGGGAATGCTGTTTTTGATTGGCGGGCGCATCGTTTTCTTTTTTTTCTTCTTGACTTTGTTAACAAAGTTGGGGACTCTTCTTCGATTAGTATATATATATATATATTTGTCATTTATTCAGCTGCTCCTAATCGCGCTATATAGTATAGTATAGTCAAGAAGTTGCAACAGATTACATAGTGATCCATCATCAATGCTGAATTGGTATTGAATATAATCAAAATGATATCATAATCATATCAACATTTGAATTGATAGTGCTGTTTTTAATAGGTATTATAGTGGAATGGGGGAGTTTGGTTAGATTTTATCAATTTCGAGAGGGTATCCAATTCATTAATTCATCTGGCAATGCAGCAACCGACATCCAAAGAAGAAAAGAAACATGCTAGTCATGAATAATACATACATACAATCAGCCGCAGAAATCAATATACAAGAAGGTAAATCATTCATCACTCCTTCTCTTCCTTCAAGGAAGTTCCAGAGAAAAGAGAGGTACGAATCAAGACACATTCACAACCCTCACAGCAGCCCTCTGAACCATGAACCCGCCTTGTCCTTGATGTCCGCCAACCATATGCGTGACGGCATCGTGAATCTCGGCTTCCTCGTCATCATCGTCAAAGTCAAAGTCGCTGCCGTCTTCATCATTCTCGTCATTGCCGTCGGTGTCGTCAGTGTGCAAAGTGGTATGCCCGACTGGGTTTTCGCGTCCGCTTTCAACATGTTTGTGCTGGGGTGTTGATGTTGGTTCGTCGTGCATGATAACATCACCATCTTTGTCGTCGCTGACAAGGCTATCGTCATACTCGCGCATAAAACTCTCTCGCACGTCCATTGCGCTTGGGTCGTCGTGGTGCATAATGTTGTTAGTATTATTATTATTATTATTATCATCGAGACCGAAATCGAAGCCTAAATCGGTGCCGTTGGCGCTGCCATCTGTGGCAATGCCACTATCGTGATTACGATCATCAAGTGTCAAGGAGGAGGATGAAAGGATGGATTCGTCTCTGGCAACTAGATGTGGATAGATATTGATCGTGCCAATGCCGTCGCCGACAATCACGCCTTCGCGATCCAGCTGGCTCCGCGCGCGAATAAACGGGTCTACGCGCCAGTAGTTCATTCTCAGATCCTCAATCAGCTCAGCACGTCGGTCCTGTTGGATTGCTGTGCCGATGCGGTCGCGCATCGCGGAGGTTTGGAGCCATAGTCTCGTGGTGTCGAGTAAATCCGAGGCGATTCGTTGACGTTGGTTTAGGAGGAATTCTCGGGTTGGTGAGTATGTGTCGAGCGGTAAGCTTTCGACTTTATCTGTGGTGTCAGGTTCGATATAGCGATAGTGATATGCGTCTAGCCCGCCGAGATCGGCTGGGATATTCTCGCGAGGGATGAAGCGCTCAAGATCCTCGACGGTTTTTGTGAAGTGGACTTTGGAGACGAGAGAGTCATTCATCCAGCTTTTGATTATTTTCCAGAGACCTGTTAAGAACTAGTAAGTTTATTATGTAAGTTTATAATGCTAGTGAGGAGACAAACCGGAAAAGAACCATGGCGCGTTATGGATCAGGATGAGCGCGAGAGATTCTGGGTAAAAGTTCTCAAGACATTTAATTATGAATTTGATCGGGGTGTAGTCCATATTAGACATGGAGAAGTCGTTCATGTCAAAAATCAGGACCTTTTAATCGTCAGTTGGGAACATAAATCAACCGAGGAAAGAAAACGAACAGAAGTCTCGACCAAAGGCGGACGCAGCAACATCCGCACCGTCTCTATTGTGTAAATAATATATCGCTCCAACGTAGCATCCGACTGGTCCTCGGCGTAATGAAGACGAACCCTAATATCGACAATCGGCCGGCCCGCTCGGTCAACACCATGGATGATATTCTTGCCCATGCGAAGCTGCTTCATAAAATCTATTCCAACCTTTCTCTCTGCCCGATAGTTGGCTCTCGTCTGCTGTAGCGCATATAGCTCTCCGCGTGTGCTAATGTCCTCGTCAACCTGCATCTTCACGCGCCATGCCATTGCAGCTACGAGCAGAACAAATGCTTTGCCAACATCCCATTTGCGGGCCCGGAGAAATCGAAGGAGCATTGAGTCTGGATGGTCCTGTTTGAGCGACGAAAGCAAGCTCCGTCGCAGCTCGTCCGGCGACAGCTTGTACGAATTCATGACTCGTTGCATGACTTTGGCGTTTTGCGGGCTGGGTCGCAGGTGAACTCCGCCCATAGACTGCGCATGAAAACTCATAGCTCGTTTATGCGTGGAAGACGTGCGGTTCATTAACGATTCGGAGGCATTGCTGAGGAGGGAGGTGCGTCGGCGCAGTTTCTTTGGCTGTGGGAGTGACGACTGTACTGTGGATGGAGAAATAGGGCTGGTTGGAGTCGGGGGTAGATGGACGGACGGGTTCGAATTAAGTTTGTGGTTTCCATGGCTGGAGAAGCTGTGACGACCGTTGGAGTCGAAACTGTTCGGTGAGAGTGGTGGTTCGTCAAAGCTGTTTGATCGGGTCGTTGTCTCCGCGGTTGTAGCCAAGGACGACGATAGTTTGCCATCAAGACCGTCGAAAGCATTCAAAAGGAACATCCAGAACTGCTGCAGACGGGCCTCTTGATCAGGCGTGAGGTTGCCCAAGTACCCCGTCGTGCCCTCCATGTTGCGGATCGGGTGGAGATGTATATGGACTAGACGTTACAATATTGTCCTGCGCAATAGTAATATTTATTTCCGCCGCCGATGATATGTGCCACCAGTTGCAAGATGTGATGGGTCTGTCTGGTGAGTGGCCGGAGGGGTAGTTGTGTGAACAGAACTGAAAATACGTCGTGAGTGGTGTACGGTATTATGGGCATGAGCAGGGGACATCACAATCATATGCAGAGCCTCGGAAGGCCCGCCAAAGCATTGAAATGGATGAGATTAATGTGCGTCAAGCCTCGTGCACGCAGGGCCCATCGAGCCATGAGCTCATGCTCTGCCCGCCACCCCTTGGACTAGGTATATTAGGCCTCGGCAGACCGAGCCCGTTTGGATGCTAGTGGTGGATTAGCAGCATCCCCTCAGTCCTGGAGTAGTAATGGTACCTCTGAGTGGAGCGTTCTGGCCAATTGCTGCGCATTAGCTGGGGACAATAACAATTGACAGCGAAAGGCACGGCCTTGCCATCCAATTGATAAATACGGAGCACCGAACGCCTCTTTATCCAGGTTTCTTGCCTTTACTACGTACTACGTCCGCTGGCCACCTTGGTTCGTTCAGCTGCCGATGCTCAGTGTCGCACTGAAATTTCCAGCGGGATTCACACCAATTCTGCCCATTTCTGCCCATTTTTCAGGAGGTGGTCTCGCCGCGGATCGTTCCGTTTAATTAAATTTTCTACTGCTCACAAATTTCAACACTGTAGCGTGGCAATGGGTGGACTCAACTTACTCTTTGTAGAACTTCGTACTGCAAGTCTTGCTCCTGACAAAGTGCGGGGGAGAGTCCGCCTAGCGTCTTGTTGTGGGCGCTAGGATGATGGCGGAACAATGTTATGCGATTGATAGGCTCGCTGCCTGCTAGTGGCTAATTAGTTATCAGTTAGTAACAAATGATCACGGATTCTTGACGAATCCCTTCACCGCCACGTTTTGGAGGTTGGCAATGGTCACGCATGACCGGCTGGGGGAGATCCTCGATGGGACTCGCTTCTTGCCGTGTTTTGGATATATGATTGGGTGGTGGGGGCTCTCTGGCTGTAGGTTTGTGTACTCCGCAGTGTGTATTATTCTCGATTAGGCGCAGTCCGCCGTTTGGCCATCGGCTAGCTTGATCATAGTTTGTGCGGGACCTGTTTGAGATTGAAAAGAAAACAGCCACCTAATTATTAACAACGGGTGCGAACCCTGCGGTGTTATCTTTTTGCTTGGATTATGTCGATTGACTCGAGGAAACAAGAAAGGGAGCGTTCGAAATTTCGGCAGATCTTGAGATATCTCCATTGTTGGCGTATGCTGATTATTGATGCACGCTGTAGATCACAATGTAAGCTGTCCTCGCATCCACCCAACGATATGAAATCAAACGATAGTGGCCAGTAATTGCCTCGTACGTAGATCTTGATCCTTGGAGAGATCTATCACTGTGATACGTCATGTGACATGATCTCGGAGTTGATATGAGATTCGAGAATTCAATAATCGTACGGACAATTTCACGAGCCGCAGCCTTAATCGCGCAATGATACTGTACATGCAGGTGAGAGCAACCATAATTGCTGATTGCATCGATCGTAGACCTCACCTCATAAGGCCTAATTGGTAGTTTGTTTCCTAGGAGTTAGATTTTCGACCGAAACCCTTGGCCCTGTTTTGTTGAGCAGGGATGCCGCAGTTCGGTAGCTACAGTATGTTGGTGACACTGCAATTGGGGAAGCACAATGAAGTAGACGTCGATGAAGCAAGCCAAATAACTCCCATGTCAACTACCTGCAAAGAATTTCGACGGGGGTTTATAATTTCCATACTGAAAGCTCAATCGGCAGCGCATAGATGTCAGCCGATGACGACATGCATGCTCGAGTTTGTGAGACTCGAATACAATATCCGAGATAGTGACGCGGCACACAGTAGAGAGTGATAATATGTTGTCCCAGGCACTGAATCTGAGCTCCTGGTCAGGCGCCATTGATCTTTGTAGAATGAAGAGACCAAGGCGACACAATGGACCATATCTGTATCCCCGCGTCAACAACCCGATAAGAACAGCTGATAAGATAGACGATAAGATAAGACTTGCCTGGAGGGAATTTCGCTACTGTGACCAATCTATCGTGTCCATCGAGCTGTGGCCGTGAAATAAAAATTGATTATTGTAAAAACAAGAAGGAAGGGCATTGATAGGTGAAGCAGTTGGAGCAGTCGCGGTAGGAGACTCGCAGGAGGAAGGTATGCGTGCACCGCCACACGAGGCTGCCGCTGCGGCATTCCGAGTATGCCGATCGCCACAGCAAAACTGCGTTGATTCCTGCTCGACTCAATTGACTCCTTCAGCGTCATTAAATTCGCCCAATGACCCTGCCGACATGTCGAGCGACAGCCCCGGCGGCAAGCGTAGTTTCTCGAACTGGCTGAAACCAAAAAAGTCACGCCAGACACTGCGGAAACGAGGCGCCGCGTCGTTGACGTCTGCAAGCTCCACCACCCTTGCCAGCGTTAAGACAGGTTATCGACCTTCGTATGAGAAAGAAGACGTGCCCCCTCTCCCTATAGCACCGCTACAAGCCCATCGCGAGAAATACCAAGGGACGAACTCGCGATTAGATACCCAACTCGGAGAGAACCGCGATTACACCAACATTTTACATGCTCTTAGTCTGCAAGAACAGTTTGATCCAGACGACGTGAGAACGGTTCAAAAGGATAATCGTCCGCCAGGAGAAGCGTCAATTGCGAGCCTTAGTCCAGAATTGTGGTTTAGTATAACGGATTGTCTCGATCCCACAACGACTGTATGCCTGGCTCTCTCCAGCAAAACACTCTACCGCCGGCTCGGACATCACCCGTTTACAAAAATCGCACGGCCGGAGAATTTTGGATATAAATTGGACTTTTTGATTTTACTCGATCGATGTCTGCCGCACCATTTACTGTGCTTTCCCTGCGGGAAGTATCATCGCCGATCCCAAGAGGGTCAAGAAAAGCTACAACCGGCACAAGTGCTGAATCCAGTCTTCAGATGCCCGAATGAGCGGAATACACTACGACCACAGCCACGTCATCGAATCGCGCATGGCCGAAATATCCCTTTCGCTTTTGTGCAGCTTGCGACACGGGCTCAGCGCTTCTCGCTGCGATATGGGATTTCGGCCGAGTCATTGGGCCGCCGTTGGAGGAGCGAGGAATGGGCAATGTCTTCGCGGTACTATATAGCTGATGGCCGGCTGCTAATGCGGGTAACTAGCCAGCGATTCGTATCTCCTGCTCTTAAAATCAGTGCGAAACGGCTGTTACTGTATTCTAGAGAGGACTACTGGCCGTTCTTCTCCGCCTGCGCGCACTGGCGCGATGGGGACCTGATGGACGTGTGCAAATGTGCGCTTGACCATGTACCCGTACCGCGCAATACTGCAGGACTCCAGGGCGTTGAGGGCCGGCTCAAGGACGCCATCCGCGGACGAAACAACGATGCTCGCGCTATACCTAGTCAATGCGGGCGTTGCCAGCCAATGCGCCGCTGTCCATTCTGTCCAACTGAATATCTAGTTGAAATTAAAATAACCGAAGATCGACGAAATCCGCATTCCGTGGACTTCCGCCACGCCATTGTGGTGACGCGATGGAGTGACCTTGGTGACGGAACCTCTCCATTCACATCCATCGAGTGGGCGGCGTGCAATGGCGAGACTGAAGAATACGACTCGTTCAAAAGCTTGGGGAGGCGTGCGATATCCGGAATTTTCGAGTCGGCGTTCACGCACGACACGATTCCTGGAAGACGTATCATTTCCATGAATCCGGACAATAAGAGAGGCGGAGAAAAGCGCAATGATTGGTATTGAAAGACGCTCATTCATTCTAATAATTGTATGACTATAACCAAATTTATATAAATTAGTTTCGTTGGGAAAGGATTGCGTGGATAGACTGATTTATATTTACTCTATCGATACTAGACAAGATCGTCTTTCTCATTCCCAATTTACCTACGTCATTTGATAGAAGAGATCTGCGACGCCAACTCGCTCAGCATGGACAACCTATCAAAAAAATGCTTAAGGCATCCATCATAAATATGTTGCTCTAGTTGGGTGTGTGAAATACACAGTGCAGGAGCTACCAGCTTTAAATACACGTAATCCAGCGAGTGGTGTCCCTAGCAGTTAGAACGTCGTAACAAGAATAGACTTGCAGAGTTGATGCCATTCTATACGACACGCATTCTCTTAGAGCCTTTTGAGGTGAGGCTTACGCTAGGCTTGACTTCAGATTTTCACACTAAGATAGGCCAAAGCCTATAAAACGGAGGCCTAAGTGTTTATTAAGGTTGCTTTGAATTAGCTATACTAGATACGGTAGTACAGAGGTCCTCAGCGTGATACCGTGGTAGATAGCAAGATATATCGACGGATGCGTCTGTATAAGTAAGATATGGCCCTAAATGTACGATCTTGCCAAGCCATCCATCCATGTAAAGGAAGGTGCCAAGCCCGAGGGAGTCAGCCTAACAACATCTATGGATTAGTTCCTTCTATGTGAATATGTATTAAGCAATAGTTCCTCTTTTTTATGGGAAGCTAATGAACCCAGTTCAATCTTTTCAAGACAACCCAACTTTCCCATCAGAATCCTCGTATTACAACCACGCTGAAAAAAGAAAAAGAAAACATTTGACTCTATTGCGGGGAATAGCCCAGGCGCCAGGTTATTCATCCATCTATCTTCGACAAGTACCCCGCTGCGTACATCCGTCAATCCATAAATACAATTGTCCTCAACACAAAATGGCGTTTCAAAAAGAAGAAAAAGACCAACTTGCCTTGGAACTTACACGAGCGTTATCGCACACTCCCTACATCTGCTCGTCGTTGACACACCTCAGTGGCGGAACCGCCAACTTCCTTTTCCGTGGGATCCTGACTCATCCTCTGGCTGATGGAACACAGACGGTGGTGGTGAAGCATTCCAAGGAGTTTGTCGCCGTGAACCGCAACTTCTCTCTAGAAGTGTCTCGTTGTGTGCGTTTCTTTGTTCTTGTTCTTGTTCTTGTTCTTCTCTTTTTGTTTCTTTCTTATTCGGGGAAATTGTGGTAATGACAGGTGATAATTGCGACAGCTCTTCGAAGAGACTATGCTCAATGCATTAGACGGCCTCCCAAACACCACGACAGAGAATATAACAATCCAAACTCCCCATTTGTATGAATTCGATCGAAAGCAAAACACGCAAATCTTAGAAGATCTATCCGACACTATTGATCTAAAAACCGTCTTGGTGTCCGCTGAAGCTGGCGTCGTATTGCCGCAGTCTATATCTACAGCCATCGGCTGCGCTGTAGGTGTCTGGCTCCGGGCCTTCCACTCGTGGACAGCGCAACCAGCACAGGCAAACCTTCGTAAAGAGATAGCAGCCAATGAACCGATGCGGAAACTAAGATATCAAATCAGCTATGGTGCATTTATTGAGATCGTGCAGAAGTTTCCTGAGGTGTGGGATGAGTACGGCACCATCCTGCAGCAGGTGCAGGACATGGCAACAGAGGAATACGCGCAATCCATCCACGATCCAGGCGTAGAGGATTGGGGTGTCATCCACGCTGACTTCTGGGCTGGCAAGTAAGTTTATTTTTCTTCTCTGAGAATTACCCCATATAAATGGTAGCGTAAGATGACTAAAACAAGCAGTGTCCTGATTCCAAACACGCCATCGTTGGAAAAGCGACAAGCAGAAGGAATAGATCTCTACGTCATTGACTGGGAGCTGTCTCAGTTCGGTCGAAAGGAGTACGATGTCGGCCAAATGATTGGAGACCTCTACGAGCGGAAGCATTTCTTGGACGTAGACAGTGCGATTTGGGCAATGCAAGGGTTTGTGGCAGGGTATGGCCCTTTGGATCATGCAATGGCCTTCAGGGCTGCCATCCATGCAGGGGTCCATTTAATCTGCTGGTATATCAGGCGGAATCCGACAGCACCGTTTTTGGAGGACCCGAAGCTGATCCATGGTGCTATCCGTACGGGGACAGACTTTATTGTAAAGGCATGGGAGAAAGACCGAGTATGGTTTGAGAACAGTCCTTTGGCTTGTTTGTTTGCTTCAACTACATAGACGATTAATACCTAAGCAGGTAGGTAGTCATGATCTAAAATGCAAATAAATTGTTGAACTGTTGTAGCCTTGGCGATTGGTTGACGAGATAACAATTACTGCGTCGATTTTGCATGCAGCACAGTATACGTGAATAGTCATGCTCTAGACGGAGTATTAATCGCCGTAGAGGGATAGACAAATAAACGGTTCTCTCTATACATTGGCATACACATCACAACCTAGTTGACAAAACTTCCTAATTGAGTAATCGCGAAACTTCTCGAGGAGCCTTCAGATCACCTTGTCTCTGGACCTCCACAAGTAGTGACCGCAAAATGAAATGCTTGCTGTTGTAAAAAGTTGTTTCAAGCCTGTGTTTCGCTGGCCAATGAGAGATAGAAGAGGCCGAATTCATCGTACCAAATACAGTTTCAATTGTTCCTCCCCATCGCGGCGGATCTCGGGAAGAAGATACACTAGCTCGTGTCAAGCAGTGGCCTTTGATTCATTAATTGCGATCGGCACAGGTGGCTGGCTGGAAAGTTACAAGGATATACTCGACCAAAACGTTGGCCATCCGAACGATGACATTTATTTCTGGCTAAACAATGCCACACAATTCAATGTTGTTGTGAATAGGAAGAGATGATCAATACCGTGCAGTGTCATTCAAATATCGATATTCAATGCTATTAAAAAGGAGAATTTTAAGAGTCTGCAAATACTTGCTTAAAAAGTGAATGATAAAGTATTATGATTCGCAATGTGGTTAATGAAGGGGCCTAAAATGTCTTCTATTAGAAATTTAGTTATTAACAATAATTAGCTCTAAACAAGAATGTATGTCAGCGCAATCCCCGAACCGGAAAAAGTGTGTAGATTATGTAGTCTGTATGTTGAAAAGCTCCATAGGTGATCCCTACTTGTCAATATTCAACAGTCCATGGTCTTAATTGAGGTTATGCCAGAGCAGTTACTCGCAACTCCATTGCACCGAGGTCGAACGTGGTTAGCAGATTGTTCAACAGCGAGTCACCGAGAATGTACCCATCCGACCCCCCGTCGAACAGGAAGAGCAGGCAATGCCCGGTATTCGAGTCAGTGAGGGCGGATATCAGATCGGTGCTGGTGATATTGAAATTGACCCCGCCAAGGGTAAACGCAACTTTTGGCGCGGTGGCATTACAAGGTACTGAATATGCGCTCGAACTGTTTTGATACCTTGCAGGTGGTGTAAAGGAGTTCGCAATAGAGGTAATAAGATCTATGAATATTCAAAACGACAGATGTAAGTAGCTGTGCAATGACCTTCCAAATGGATTTGGATGTTGGGGGGGAGGAACTACCATTTGGGAGATATAGGCCAGATGTGCCCGTGTCCATGATGGCCTGAATGGACGAGCCGTATGACTTTGTAGTGCCATTTGATCCATAAATAACATTATCGACGGAGATGGTATAATAATCGCCTTGGTTGATTGTTGGTTTCGACTTTGTGGCATTGGTCTAGAAGCAAAAGAAATGGGTTAGTCCCATAAATGTCTATATTCACACTTTGTGGGGACACTCACAGTAAGAATAGGTAATGCCACCGTTGGCCCGGTGGTGTTCACTGGTGGGATCCCACCAAAGGCCAGATATCCATTGTCGCCTCCACGCTGAGGGGCAAAGGTGAAGGTCGGCAATGACAAGCCCTGATCAACCATTCTATAGAAGATAGGCTCATAGTTGATGCGTTGTTTAGAGGGATGCTGCGACGAGTTGCTGCCGGGGTACTCGCTTGTTAGTGACTGAAAAGCCAAACCAAATATTCCGCTGGCATTATAGACTTCGAAGAATGCTTGGTCGACTACCGCCACCTGTGCATTTGGGACTGTGAGGCCTGCGATTGTAATGCCTTCCCACCCAAATGTGCCTGTAACCATACCTGAGCCGTAGGCGGCGTAGAAATTCACATTGTCAATCTGACCCCCTGTATAGTCGCCGCTGAACGTGGGAGCAATTGTAGTGCAATCGGTTTGCTGTTGATTATTAGAGATTTATTTTCGTTTCAAATGGGTAGAACGGATGTAGACTGTTTTCCTTACATTTGTTGGGGCCCCATTGCTGTCTAGGCACTCATAACCAGTCCGGAGAACCCAGGTATCACTGGACCCGGTGTCTAAAATCATGTACATGGTTTTATTGCCCCATTGCATCTCGGCCACATAATTCAGCTGGTAATAGTTGCGGATCGAGGTGGTGCCAGTGGTGTTCGTACTCCGGGGGTTGAGGCGCTTCCGTCTACCGGCGGATCTGATCGTGGTTGGGACTTTTACCTTCCTCAGGGGTACGATGTTGTTGGTCACCACGTCTGGGCTCGGAGCCCGTTTTCCAAAGGGAGCCCGTGTATTGATGGCGAGCGAAGGTGATATAGCTGCTCCAAGAAGGAGAGCGGCAGTCCACCATTGAACCATGATGTACGGACTAGCAAACAATTTACTGACGAATTTGAGGCTGTTAGGGAGGAGCTACAGAACTGGAAATTTCTCTACTTGGAACTATTTATATACTTATTAATATTTATTTTCGGTGGACGCTCCGTAGTATGATGGTTATTCCCCTATTAGGTTGAGGAAGTGATCGACAGACAGCCACGAACTATCGCCTTATTAAAGTTTATTCGTTCTGTAAGACAAACCCGATACGAGCGGGGCCACATGGGGAAACAAAGTCGCTAATTCGATGAGCCTAGTAGCTTTGGTTACACTTTAATTAATCATTAGTGCAAAATGCAGCAGAGAACGGAGCATCGGAGTGGAATCTACGTCAGCATTGACCTTCTATTTCATCTCACCATGATTCGGTTTTCTTCCCTTCTTGGAAAAAAAGAAAGGAGAAAATAATAAGAGCAATAAACCCCGCAAAAGCGAAGTCAGCAACCTGTGCCGTGCTGGCGATGGATCATTGGTGAAGCGAATTGAAGCGGATCACTTAGCAAGTTAACTAACTAGCTGCCTAGTCAGTAGTTAGGATTAATTAGTTACCTACGAAATCGGCGATGCATGAACTACTACAAGAATAGATCATTTTATGGTTAAAAGCCCGTTTACGGAGTACATTTCCATTACCATCTAATTAGCTCTCTATAGAGTAGATCGGATATCTATATAGAGGTGACGAATGCTTTAATATTACCATTACGATAATTATAATCTGACAGTCAGATTCCTGCTTTTCTTTATTCTCTTACATGTCGCCCGGCCATTACGCTGAGAAAACCAGTTGATATATAAAAACAAAATACTAGTTTAAAACCTTTGCAAATAGATATACTAACTCACCAGATCACTATAACTGTATAGCCAAGGATATACACCAACTCTGCAAAGAGTTCAGCTGCTGAAAGGGACGGGTATGTACCCTCAGAGCTCGCTTGCCGCACACAGTAAGATTCCTTCCCCCTTCTTACGCAATACTTGCTACCATTCACAGATCTGGTCTCGTCTTCTTGGCGTATACTCTAGTCTCAATGCACTCGACCCTGGCAGTATAAATCGGCGGCTGCTGCGAAGAGAATGTTTCTGGTGGCCCATATATCCCGGGGTCTAGAATCGAGCAAGTGGGACTTTAGCAAGTGCATTTTGGATAATAACTTAACTCTCGTGTTTGCTATAGTCTCGCTAGCGGTTTTGGACTGCCACATTATAGTTAATTGTGGAGGCTCGGGTGCATGCGGAGATACCTGGTAATCCAGACACGAGTCTTTTGATCATCGCTAGATTGGCAAGTAAACTGTTTATATATTATTGTTAAGAGTTAATATGCCTATGATTGCTTCTTAAATATCGGCAATCGAGGTCCATCTTACCGATATACACGCAGCAGAGCTTCGGGTTCCGGAACAATGGAAGATTTCTTATACTTGGATCGACATCTCCCATCCACGGTCCTCGATTGATATTCATCTGCACTTGAATCTAATATCCGGATCAAGAAGCGAATGTCCAGGATACGGAACAATGTTCTGTGGGCGTTGTGATAGCACCATAGAAGGGAAGACCTTGACCTCTCGAGCCAAGGAATGATCGTCCTGAATGCACCGACTGATTGGTTTCCAATCTTGAGAGGGTAAGCAACGTGCATTAGCAGTGGAGAGAATTGTAATCTTCAGAGACATTTTGATGATATGCCCATGGACAAACTCTTTATATAGGAGCGTCCAATGCTCTTGGCTTAACACTTTCGTTTCTATCTGATTTTATCTCCGGATGTGACTGGTTCACGCATGTCGTAGGAGCCAAGTTGAGATCTTGGCTGATGACAGCATTGCGTGGTCTCATTACCCACCTCATCAGTTATAAGCCTGATCATCTGCCTTTGAAAGGAGCTGTATTTCTTTTCCAATCCTCTTCTCATACTCTCTTGTGCTATCGTGATCACAACTTTCCGGCGTCATCATGAAGACGGTGGCTCACAGTATCCTCGCGCTCGGCATGGGAATGTCAGCTATGGCGCAGAACATGTCTTATGGAGCCGATAATTTCTATCGCAGCAACAACGTGACAGTCCAACCGATCAGCTTCCCAACCCATTACCAGACGACTGTCGCAGGCAATATCTTCTATCTCAAGGGCCAGAACAACAGCGCTGCACCAGCCGTCGTGGTCGGGCACCCCATGGGGGCCGTTAAGGAGCAGAGCGCAAACCTCTACGCGACCAAACTGGCTGAACAGGGATTCATCACCGTCTCCATCGATGTCCCCTTCTGGGGTGCCAGCGATGGCAAGCCCCGCAACGCAGTCTTGCCAGACCTCTACGCAGAGGCATTCAGCGCCGCAGTCGATTACCTCGGCAACCAGAGCCTGACGTCCGTCGACCGCGAGCGGATAGGAGGACTTGGTATTTGTGGTAGTGGTTCCTTCGTGATCAGCGCTGCAAAGCTTGACCCGCGCCTCAAGGCCATCGCTACAGGAAGCATGTACGATATGGGTACCCTCGCCCGCCATGGTCTACAAAACTCGCAAAGCGTTGATCAGGTCAAGGAAACAATCGCCGAAGCAGCCCAGCAGCGCTGGACCAAGATCGACGGCGGCGAGACCCAGTATACCGGTGGCACCCTGGATCACCTCACGGCGAATGCCACCCCAGTCGAACGTGAATTCTATGATTACTACCGTACTAAACGTGGCGAGTTTACTCCTGTTGGATCAACACCAGAGCTCACCACTCACCCCACGCTCTCTACTTTCACCAAGTTTATCAATTTCTATCCATTCAGTGGCATCGAGATAGTCTCGCCACGCCCGATGCTCTTTATATCCGGTGACCAGGCGCACTCCCGTGAGTTTAGCGAAGATGCTTATTCGCGTGCTGCTGAGCCGAAGGAGCTTCTCTGGGTACCGGGTGCTGGTCACGTCGACCTATACGATCGCACCGAGCTTATCCCGTTCCAACGACTCACCGAGTTCTTCCAAACGAGTCTTGCCTAAAAAAAAGGTAGCAAGCTAGTGCAAGCAGGCCCTTATCCGATTTACTCACTCTCGGATTTCTTCCGGAGGTACCTTTCGCGGTGGAATGCTCCAGGGTGTGGAGGCGTAATGGAACAATTTGGCAAGGAGGCCGAAAGTCTTACTAGCGGCTCTATGTATGTTGTTCTCTATCGTAAAACTTGGTGTCATGTAGATTAGATAGCTTCGCTTATGCCAAGAAATGAAACTGGTTGCCTCCAATGCTCAAATCCTTTGTCTTTACCTTCCTCATCTTTACGCGGTTCTGTGCCAAGTGATTTGGGCAGCATGCATCTGGACTTGGCATCTTCGACGGTCACATCTTTCTATTAGATTGCTCAGTGGCTTTGCTCGATGATGTCGTACCACTGAGATAGGGATGAAGTGATGGACCAATCAAACAGGGGACTTTTGCTTACATGGGTCAATGAGCTAAAATTCGCCACTGACCAATCCGAGATGTTTTCCGAGCTTGGCACTGAGGCGATCCATTTGGCATATCTGGCTAGGGTTCGGGAAGCCTGGGACGATTGGACTGGCGTCATAAACCGGAAAGAGCGAAGGAGATTACAATATCGCATCAATCAGCGTAGTTTCCGTACGTACTAGTATCGTTCGGTCCAACAATGTGGTAATTCCAGTGTCTCATTAATTGCTAGGGTCGAGAAAGCAAGGCAACGAGGCGAAATCGCAGATTGCCATCATTTCCCCCACCTCCAATTTGCCCAATCCGCGTATGCTTCCACTTGAGTTCCAGGAGGAAAGTGGTGAGATTTGGGAATGCACACTAGCACCGCCAAATGCCCGTCAATACCGTAAATTGTTTGAGGCAAAAGCCTACGAAAGCTACATTAACGGCGCGCCGAACAGGGATCACCTCATCAGCCTCAGCCGGCTGAACGTGCATAGAGCCATCAACGAAAACATCCGTGCAGTTGGCATGACGTCCAGATGGTTGCAAGATGATAACTCGATATCAATATTCAACCTTGCCCAGCCCAGCTTCTCAATAGAGGGGATTCCGCCCTGCTTACACCCAACTTCTATTCAGCTATGTGTGCCTCATCATCCTTGGTTCGACTTTTTTCCCTTCCCTCGCATGCGTGATTGTATGATTCTTGCTGGCGACTCTTTTGATGACGATGACCTTTGTCACGATCTCATGGCCTTTTGGGATACAAGAAATACAGCTGCTACGTTACTAGTGTGGGGAGACTCGTGGGATGCAAGAAATTGGGAAGTTACGGAAGGCTTCGCGCAGAAATGGAAATGGCTGCTCCTTGATTCGCCAGAGTTACTGGCTTCCACGAATCGTTGGAGAAAGTCTAGAGGGGAGAAACCCTTCATATGGAAAGATATTTTGACAGAGGCATAAAAGTAGCAAAGTTAAAGTAGTTACTTTGAGCGCGTCTCTTTTCATTGATGTCATTTATATCAAAGTTCGTTTCGTGGGTGTCAGGCTAATGGACTCACTAGCACAGAGGAGTATCAATGGTTTCAGGAGGAGATTTATCTTAACAGGGTACAGCTTCAAGTTCGGGGTATGCATTGACCTCTTTTATATATTTTTTTTAATTTTCCACAGGCGATGAGGTGGTCGAACATTCTTGGGGCGATGCTAAAAGCCAACAAATTGCCAATGACTTGATTACATTAGACCCATGGGTCTATTCCGTCAGCCTGGTTCGATTATCTTTGTCTTAACGTAATATTCCAAGGATCACTCAAATAAATAGCTTGGTACAGGCAAGAGGCGTGTTGTGGAGAGAGCAGTAGTCAGTGAGTCTTATCCCATAAGTCAAGAGAGTAAGCAACTAGCATTAGTGCAATTCAAGCGCCTCCACATTGTAGCTCGTCTACGCATGAAATTAGACAAAAAGCTGATACTTTTAAAATGAAGCTTCCGGCCTGATAATTCTATTCACCAAAAACTTTATATCTTCGATTACTTCCTATTCTTAACAACGATCTTCACAATGGCTACCTTCAGCCGCAATTTTCCTGTCAATTGTGACGTGGATTTCGACACCAAAAATGTCGAAAACAAAACTGCAATTGTCACAGGTGGTAAGTGTTCCTCGAAAATCTCTAGATGCACATCAAAGACCGGTCTTGGCTTACTCGAACAGGTGCAAATGGGCTTGGAGAGGCATATGTTCGCGCCCTCGTCGCAGCAGGGTAAGAAGCCGCTGAACCCCATTCGGCCACCAGCTTGCTCACACTGCATTCAGAGCGACCGTGGTGATCGCCGACCGTGACGTCGAAGCAGGAAAGAGACTCGAAGAAGAGTTGACTGGGTATGCTCACGTTAAACAAGCAAATAATCCTCTCCACTGACCCTCTCAGGGTGAAATTCATCGAGTGTAACACAACCAACTGGGATGACCAAGTCCATCTCTTTGAAGTTGCGGCCTCATTCTCCCCAACCGGCAAAGTCTCCTTCGTCGTTGCAAATGCTGGTATCCACCGAAAGGATGAAGTTTTCGCCTATGCCGGCGATGACAAAGTTCTTGAAAAGCCAGATCTCGCTACCATCGACGTCAACCTCATCGGCTCCCTTTACACATCGAAGCTCGCGTCGCATTACTTCATTAAACAAAATGGACAACAGCCGTCCGAGTCACAGGAGGATACTTGTTTGATCTTGATAGGATCCGGTGCAGCTTTCCTAGACTGCCCTCGCGCTCCTCAGTACTGCGCTACGAAATGGGCTATGAGAGGTATCATGCATTCACTCCGGAGAACGGCTTTCTACTATGGGAGTCGTGTGAATGTTATATCGCCGTGGTAGGATAATTCCGTTTGCTGTGGTCTCGAAACTGGTGCTGATGAACTCAGGTATGTTAAGACGAATATTCTCTCCGAAGAGGATTTTGCGCACGTCACAAGTGTGGGTGTTCAATTTGCGGAAGCTTCTGAGGCGGGTGAATGTCTCCTGCGAATTCTCAATGATAGCACTATCAATGGTCGCTCGTTCTTTGTTTCTGGAAAGAAGTGGTCCACAAGAGGGTATCTGGATTTGGATATTGACGATTACCCAGGGGATTCTCTGATCGAGAGTATCCAGCGAGACCAGGTCAAGTCGGCTCCTGTTGAGATGGGGCTCTTTATTTAGTATTATAGCCCACCATTATCCGAGGCTCAGCAGATTAGAGAAGAAGGAAATTTTGAAATGATTATTAGTATAGGTGTTATTTAGAACGCAGATGGAAAAAACAATGCTGTTGGGAAGGTGAAAAATTTTTGGAAATGCATGTTCCCCATTAACTCCAAACCATGCCCGCTTATTTTTCCCTTTTCCCTTGTCCAGTCTCGTTCCGGTCTCTAGATAGCTGCCCGAAGTCCGGAGACGAAACCGGCCTCATAAAGTGCAACAAACTTTTCGTAGTCATCCGCTTCATAAAGTGAAATCTCTGAGGTGTGTTCTGTAGACATGGATTACATATATGGCTGTAGGTATTCATATCGTTGGAAAATGCTCGGTAGATAGAATCCATGTTGAGGTGTGTGATGGGGGCTCAAGGTGTTCTGAGCGGTAGGCAGGGGTTTGGATTGATCTGGGGCTTGTCTTTGCGCTCTTGAATAATGTCGCGGGCCATGCCCCTCATAGCCTCGATGTTCTTGGACGTTCGCCACCGCACCGTGACACGCATGTTGTTCAAGATCCCAGGAAGCGTGGACTGAAGGTCGGCTTCCTTTGGCAGGTGTAGCATAGAACTCACGAACGGGTACAAAGTGTCGTTTTTATAAAAGCTATTCAGGCGGAAGCTCATTGTGCAGAGACAGATGGTGTCTAATGTAGGGCGTGTAAAATCATCGCAAATATTGATACTGGGTGAATTGCCCCGGCGGGCCCTGCATACCAGCCAGCCTTTTTAGTTCTCGTTACCTACTTAAAAGCAAATACTTAGGAATCTTTACCATTTAAGACACAACTGTTGAACGACATCACTCATGTCCTCGAACATGTCCCGAATTCATAGCGGGCCAAAGGCAGGCATCAAAACCCGATGGGCGATGTCCCAGCCACGTTCTCCGTGGTAGGCTGCAAAGAGGCCATCTTGGGCCACTATTCGTAGCTTCTCCACTCCCGCGATGACGGCCTTATGGAAGCGGCTTTCGTCACAGAGCTCATCATGGAGGGCCCGGCTAGTCGCAAAGATTAGCTTCTCGCCGTTAATGATGATTTGGAATAGTGGTCCTGAGGTGATTCGCTAGCGATGGCTCTTCCTACATGTTCGACCAGACAGTGAATCAAGCCCGAATCTCTGGCATGTTTAATCAGGAGATCTCCCGGGGTTCGGTTTCCGGTATTCAGAACACCTAACATGGAACTATATCCCAAACTCGGGTTGCACCAAGATTTCTACCTCGGTTATACATAGACTAAACTAAACCTTTAGCTTTGCGACATGTTCTAAATTAAGATGTAAGTTAAGAACAAATTAGTTGCCTGCTGAGTTTCACCACACCGAACACCGAGAACCGCTAGCCCTAATTCCCGAAGACCGAGCGCCGATCCATGGATGCAAACAGTCAGTATCCATGATTCTCCATCGCTGGACACCCTAATTCGCCTAAATGGAATAAAGAGGAGCTAACTTTGTTTACTGATAGGTTATCTGTACACGAAGACAGAATTGTTGTGAGTACTGTCAGTGAGATTGTCCCTCAGATCCCTAATCATTTGCCAGAGTACTTGTGTGAATTATATTGTGCATTACAAGAGGCAGATAGTAAAATCTCCATAATAGAATATGTAACAAACTGATTTCAACTATGGAAAGAACATAAATAGCGTCAATATGCTGAGAAAGACTACAATGAAATCAACCTCATGGATCTATCATTACATTTATATTGGTGGGAACTTTTCTTATCTTAATTAGTATGAGCTTCTGCTTTAAGAGAAAGTACTTTCCTGATCAACAGTCTTCTGGCGCCCTCGCTGATTATCCTTACTAAAAGTTATATGGATTTTATATATCTTTGTTGGGTTCAGCTACAACATCAAGTACTAATCTATTAAAGAGAAATTAGGAAGCGGCAAAATACAAGCGCAAGGAAGTAGTGATTTATTTAAAGAAAAAAGGAAAATGAGGAGCACAAGATTTAAGAGTCTGCAATTTTATTACTATCTGTCAACTGATGGGCTAGAACAGCATACTATTGAAGGACAAGTGGGGTTGGGGGGTTCTCGACCATGAATTCACGATTTATTGGAGATAGTCTCCGTTTGTCTCCTTATGGATGACGTCAAATAGTGGCTTCGCACTAAACCACCCAGCCAACGGCGTCCCAACAGTCTTGTATGTAAAGGCAGCGTCCGCATCATCAATCTTCACCGTCTGCCCACCTCGTCCAGCCGCCGCAGCATCGGCAAGGAGCTGTGCCTGGCAGGATTTTTCTAGACTAACAAACCAGAAAACTGCCTCTTCAATGCTCTTGCCGACGGTGAGAAGACCGTGGTTTTGCAGGAGGGCAGCTTTCTTGTTACCCAGTGCGGCAGCGATATCCTTGCCTTCCTGCTCGGCGAGGACTACGCCGTTGAATTGTTTGTATACCACGTGGTCCTATTTCCGACTGTGTCAATTGTGATTACACCGCGCTGTAGCTTGGACGGAACACTTACATCGTAGAATGCGCAGGCATCCTGCGTGATAATATCGAGCGGCCGTCCCAGGGAGCAGAATGCGCGCCCGTACAGACTGTGGCTATGAGCTGCGCACAGTACGTCCGGTCGGGCAGCATGAATCGCAGAATGAATCATAAACGCCGCGGCGTTGAGCATGCGGTTCGGCCCGCCGTCGATGACCTTGCCTGAGTGGTCGACTTGAATCAAATCGGATGCCTTGATCAAAGAGAAAGCAGTACCGAAGGGATTTACCCAGAAAGTCGAAGGGTCAACTGGGTCGCGAAGAGTGATATGACCGGCGACACCTATTGTAACAAACTGTGAGCATCTATCTTTATTTCCACGTCAAAGCTAGGTCCTGTGTCACCCGTACCCTCGTCGTATCCGTTCTTGCCAAAGATTCGGAATGCAGCAGCCAGGCGGCCCTTGAGGTACTCTCGCTCCTGCATTTTGTCTTCAAACTTGGGCATGCTGGGCATCTGCATCTTGACTTTGGCTTTTTCGGCGCCCTCCGCCTGGCTTGACTGCGGGGCTCGCACAGTCATGTTGCTAATAGTCTCGGTTGCTGTTGGGGGAGCCATGATGGATTGATTGTTGTTGACTGACGATAGATGACACTTTTCTCGCTACGGTTGCGACAGACGGGAACACTGTGCAATTATAAAGTCGCCCAGGCGGGGTTCTGCTGATTCCAACAGATGGGACGGATCGCGCGGAGGTCCCTCACTAAAGACAACCGTCTATGGGGCACTAGTTGTTTGCCCGAGGTTATCCTCTGTGTTCCACGAGATGCTATGGGCGATCGTAGAATACGGAATCACGATTTTGAGCCCTAATCGGAATCGAGTACGTGAATC
This sequence comes from Talaromyces proteolyticus, assembly GCF_021365285.1. Classification (NCBI taxonomy): domain Eukaryota; kingdom Fungi; phylum Ascomycota; class Eurotiomycetes; order Eurotiales; family Trichocomaceae; genus Talaromyces; species Talaromyces proteolyticus. Next base: position 285,632 of record NW_025764293.1, on the reverse strand, counting down.
CCGAAACCAGATATCTTCCAACGTGCTTTTACAATAAAACAGATTAAAGCTGCCCGCATAGTGCTGAACTGATCGGGCCGCCGAGGAACTCGGTCCAAAAATAGCAAAGTTAATAAGCTTTCAAATAGAATGGGTTTAATAATAAACCCAAACCGTTTCGCTATCCCACAAGACACTGATGATGACAGATTCGTACGTTTGCATAGCAATGCGCCAAAACAAATTATCAAAATAAGAAAAATAGACAGTGATAATCCGACTCCATACCTCGACTGGCTCCGACTCGGGCCCACTGCCACAAATTAAAGGTGTCCGCTCAGATGCGGGGGAAGATGTCGAATACCCAATCCATGCTATGGTCATTGGCTGCCCTGTCCTCAACCCCGCTGCTGCCAGGCTTCACAATATCTAAATTAAATCTTGAATTACAGAAATAAAAATATATCATAGTGGTTGTAAAAAGATAAACTTTCTTATAGTACCAAAAGTATTTGAAAATATAAGTTTTAAATTGGGTTGTATATATTGATATTTCCCTAATAGAGTCTTTCAGCGAAGGCAATATAGTGGGGAACACAGAGGATGATGAGTTTGTTAAGAGGGAAAAGTCCAGCCTTAAAAAATTACCAAAGGTTTCTAAATCTTTAAAAATATAATATTTTTTCTATGTTAGAAACTATCTGATTTATTCTAAATATGATTTCTGTAATTATAAAACATTTATAATAAATTTAGTGATTAACTCTATTTTTACTGTATAATTCTCTATATTATACTTCTCTATTTTTGGCTATAAAAATATTATATTTAAAGCAATCTATAATAGCAAATTAGAAATTATTACTTAGTAATGTCAAAATGTATCCAATGATTCGTCTGAGATCGAAAGTCACTGAGGAATCCTTAGGCTGTCATTTGGTTCTGTTTATGTTCCCAAACGGTTCTGCGTATTATAGAAAAAGAATATATAGAAATATATTTTTTAAAAGTAAATATATTAATGAAATATACTATTAGATATAAATATAAATCGAAAACCAAATGTTTCCTAAAGGGAAAATAAAATACCAGAACTTACATGTATTACTGATTTAGTTCCAGACCTTGGAATCAGAACCGAACCATTTAAAAATTTGATTTATATCTTAAATAAGAAACTAATTAAGCCTAATTAGAAAATTCTAAAAATAGAAATATAAAATTTAATTAATAAATTACTATATTAAGTAATAATAATCTAAGCACGTTTTATAATTATAGAGCAATATTAATTTAAAAATATCGAGTGCCAGAAACCATTTTAGAACCAAAGAACCGAAAATGACAGCCTAGATACACCAAAACCGCACTAGAAAGAACCATCTGGATTGCCGAAAGGGGGCATAAGGATGATGAGGAGTGATGGAAAAGGACATGGAGAGTCAATGGTTGGCCTGACTCATTTGGCCCGCTCTAAAACATGTGGATCAATAGATCAAATCCAGAGCATCATATTGGTCACCACTATTTGTTGTGGCTTGCTATACTGTCTTCCTCAGCATATTAATTGGCCTACTTTATATGCGCTAAATTTAGACTTCAATTAAACTATTTGGGATCTTAGCTCGGTCATAGCAGAAGGCGCCTTTTAGGAAAATTGCAATGTCAATATAGAGCTTTTTCAATATTCAGAAGTCTTAATGTTGAAGTTTTTTCAATGTTGAACTGTTTTAATGAGAGAGAACCTCTAATTTTAAAGAATTCTTAATATTGAAACTATTCATTGCTAGAAGTCCCTCATCATTAGAAGCCCTCCATACTGAAGCCCTGTAATGTTGAAACTCTCTCAACATTGGACCATACCCATCATTGCCCTCTACCACCATTGGCGAATCATCAATATTAACAACACAGGGTAAGATAAAGCTACTTTTCTACTATCCTTGGGAAGGCCAGCATATTTATGAAATGTTTCATCACACATTATAATGTTGAATGGTCCCTGCAAGGTTCTCATAGCATTTTAAAGTTCATTATTACCACACATCACGAGGTTGATTAATCCCTACAGGGTCCCCACAGTGTTTAAAATTTATTTCTATCTTGCTAACGAATGTCTTGTCTAGATGTCTTATCCTGGGCTCCTCTAGGGCACCGCTTCTTTCGCCCCGTGAATTACTGGAAAGCGGTATACAGATCTCACTATACGGCTATTGCATGGGTGTGTAGCACTTGGTGCCAGAATGGTTAAGAGGTAGTTTTAAATCCAACTTCAGGAAAGGCCTTGCTTAACCTTGTCGGGAATGACATCACGTATTCTCTCCAGGTCGCGACGCATTCGTCACAAAGTTTAACGCCGCCAAATTCATGGGGACTCTGGACCCCGTATGACTTGGGATACTGGCATCGCGTACAGCGGTAATTACCATACGTCTCCAACAGCTCAGCCAGACCTGTGAAAAGGACCTTGTCGTCGGAGATAAGCAGGCTCCTATAGCCCTCGACGTCGTCATCCACACTTCTTCGGGCTTCGATCCGACACCAAAGCTTCGAGTTCTGGCGGGCTTTGTTGATGACCTCCGCCGTCTCTGGCTGGCAGATGCCGAGACTATCCTCAACGAAACGGTATCGGCGCATGGTCATGTGGATCGGGCCCCCAAATGCCCGGAGGAAGTTGGTGACATGAGCGAGCTCAGGCTGGCCGGCCCAGGCGGTGTCAAAGGCCCATAAAACCTCCCGGTAATAACGAAACGCCTCAACGCGCATATCGTTAGGTACATATTGGAACGTGCTATGTGTCTCGCCCTCGGAACGGTGTTTATGATAGGCAATGGCGTCGTAGAGAATATCACCAATTTCTGCGAGGATCTCGAATTGTTCATTTGAGAACCAAATATCAAGGTCGTTGCATCGCAAAGCAACTACCAGTGTAAACCGTGCAAGTGAATCACAATCCCGCAAACGAAACCACAATTTCGGGGACGCCGTTAAAACGTTCATATAGCGTTTGAATAGCTCGCAATTTCGGTTGCTGCCGGTCTTGGTGCTCGTCATGAGGCAGAATGTGCGGAACTCTCGCGCAATCTCCACTCCCCCTGGTGAGTCACCCAGGAGAGTCGAAAGGAGATCATCTAGGTCATAGTTAAGCACGTTGTTGCTGGCCGTCACATCCACCAGATCCCCCCGGAACTCAGCAACGATCCCAATCACAATAGTCCGCATGAAGGCGACATAGCGCCTCCAATTTGAGTAATAAGGAATCACACATCGACTGTACTCCCAGGCGCATGCATAAACCTCCTCCTTAAATCTCTCGGGAAGATCAATATTGTCGAGATCATGCGCAATATCGGGCGGATAGTACCATAGATCCTGGGTCTCCTTGGTCGAAGTTGGTAAAGATTGTAGGTCGTGCGGGACCGGGGAAGTGGATCGTCGCGCCATATCCGCGTTTAGCTGAATTTGACTCAAAGCAAGTTGGGTTTGCGCTGGTATAGATGATATCGAATCTATATCCATCTGCTTTGTTGAATGGCTTGTAGCTCACGGCAGGCCAGCGGCTGCCATCCGTTTTATGTGGAACGGATTTTCACCTCATTTTCCCTTTTGAGCGAGAACCTACGCCGGTAGCGGCAATACGTAGAGTGGATTACATTGAAGGAGTAAACTCTACGGAGGTGGGCACAAAAAGTGGTGAGAAGCGCTAATTTTACTAAGACACTTAGTGCCAACGCCACGTTGTTTAGCTTGGTACTAAAATTACTTAGTAATCTAGTAAACAAATCAAGTACTTACGAAAACGCCAGAAGCTGACATCACGGCTTCTGGTGTTTCAATAATCTCAATATTGCTTTTGCAAATTGAAGCTATTCCTACCCACTCCAAGCATTATATCACACCGCTACTCTGTGTTTTTCTCGCCCGTGAGCCCCTATTCCAAATAAACGGGGTAATATTACTAATATTCTGCTATTTAATAGAGCGATCGCGAGTCCGAAGGTTATCCGCTCAACGCGTGCAAAAATGGCCAAAAAGGAATCTTATCCGATAGAAGTCCGCGCGCAGGTGGTATCCTTGGTTCTTATATCAAATATGAAGCCTTTGGACGTTGCAAAGCTGCTTAATATACCATTTCAAACAGTCTATAAGATTGTGAAGCGTGCAAAAGATCGTGGATATGATCCCACTGTTAACGCACGTATTGACCAATGCTATATTGCAGATTTGCCTCGTCCAGGCCGTCCAAAAGCTATCAATGAGGACGTTGAAAAGGCTATTATTGATTCTATAACCAAGGATCGCTGTGGTCGTGAGAAATTTTCGGAATATCTTGGTTATGAAGCCGGTATTTCTCAATCTTCTGTTTTATCTATTTTGAAGCGTCATGGTTTTAGCAAATGCAAGCCTACTTGGAAACCTGGTCTGACCAAAGAAATGAAGCGTAAACGACTTCAATTTTGTTTAGATCATCAACATTGGACATTGGAATATTGCAAGAAAATAATATGGACCGATGAGACATCTGTTATTCTGGGCCAACGGCGAGGAGCGCAAAAAGTTTGGCGAAGATGTTATGAAGTGTATCATCCAACCGTTGTTCGCAAGCGACGATTCAAAAATGCCTGTGAATTTATGTTTTGGGGCTCCTTTTCATATTATCACAAGGGACCCTGTTATATATACGAACCGGAGAGCGCTGCTGCTAAGAAAGCTGCTGTAAAAGAGCTTGAAATTCCTAATCGTAAACGTGAAGAAGAAGCGAGAGAGGAATGGGAGTTGAATAATAGACTTCAACGCCTTCGTCTCTCTTCTCTAAGAGGGAGAAAACCTCGGTTCAAATTTACCGCAAAACTAGGGAAGCTTGAAGGGAATGGTAAAGGTGGAATTGATTGGTATCGGTATCAGAAAGTAAGTGTATTATCTATATAAATTTGATATCAATGCTAACCCTGATTTAGGAGATCCTTTTGCCTCTACTAACCCCCTTTGCTCAGGAGTGCCTCAAGGAGAATTCCGATACCATTGTTATGGAAGATAACGCGCCTCCGCACGCCCATTTTCACCAGCGTGAGATTTATGAATTCCATAAGGTTATGCGGCTTCTTTGGCCGGGGAATTCGCCAGATTTGAATGCAATCGAACCTACATAGTTTTGGTTAAAAAGGCGTACGACACTCCGCGGGGCTCCGGCAGACAAGAAGACAGCAAAAATTCATTGGTACGAGGCCTGGGATAGGCTCCCTCAGCGTCGAATTCAAGAGTGGATTGAGCGAATCCCATTTCATATCCAAGAAATCATTCGCTTGGAAGGTGGCAACGAATATAAAGAGGGCCAACCCGGACGAGATAAGCGTATTAGGAATCGCATCAGAAAGAAAAGATATCTCTCAAATCGGGCATATCTAGACGATGACGACGACTGGAAATCGGACCAGGAATAGCTTCAGATTCCCTACTTGCGCGAAGATCAATTATATCGTCCAATCTCTTTATTACACCTATTTTAGCTGAGACGAAGCAATACACATCTTCAAAGGCCCCGGAGGCCAATATTGCCAAAATAAAAGGGGATTTTATAGGCAAATATTGGCCTGCCGAGCGTACGCACACGGAAATCAGATCTCAACTTCTCTCATTATCTACGGAGATTCGGATGAGCTTGACTGAATTACGCTATCATCATATTACTGCGACAGTACGCGACGCGGCCATATACAGGCCTGACCGACTAGACCGCCTAATCCCAAGTTGAAGATATCTATTTGCAGTAGTTTATAAGCTTCAAAATCCAACATGGAGTTGACGATTTGTATGCCTGTTTTACAGCTACATAAGCTTCCTCATATTTTATAGTGTAATGGCATGTATCAATATAACACGCTAGGGAAACTAATATCATTAGCGCGCGCCACATTCTCACCACTTTTTGTGCCCATCTCCGTAGAGTGTATGAAATAAGCAGAAAGAATTCAGCCACAAAATTTAAGCTCCACACCAGCAGCAAATCAGCCTACATTGTATTTTATGTCATGTAAGGAAGCTGCTGATCTGACCGAAAGTGCTTACACGTAATCGATCATACTCGAGAAATCGACGCAGCGTAGATATGGTCCCAGTGCTCGTTTACTTTGAGTTCAATTACCCGTCTTGTCGCTTTCCCCCACCCTTCCAACCCGTGATCTGATGAAAGTTTATCCTTATTCAAAGATACTGTAATTACTACTAACCCGAAGTTATTTGTCAAGTGTCTGAATAGGGGGCCAAAAAATATTTTCAAATATATAAGCCAGCTTGGCCAATTCCCAATATTGGGGATACACAGACGATTCGCCACTGTTCGAAGACATGACCCCGCTTCTATGGGAATCCAGCCTGACTTCTTCCAGCATTCTCTGTGCTGGGCTCCTGATAGTCATCTACGTCTTCACGGCTGTTGGGGCCTGGTATCCGTTACGGAGGCTCCCGACACCCTCCTTCTGGGCAAAATTCTCCTATCTATGGCTAGCTAAGACCACTTGGAGTGGGAGGCAATACTGGGTGTATCGGGACTTACACACAAAGTACGGTCCGTTGGTGAGAATCGGGCCCTATGAAATCCACACCGATGATCCGGACATACTTCGACAATTGACAGGTTCCCGAAGCTCCTCCCGTAAAAGTGACTGGTATCTAGGTGCCCGCTTTAATCCACGTCATGACAACATACTCAGCACACTCGACACAGAGGCCCACGCGAAGCTCAAGCGGAGGACGGCTCCTGCATACAGCGGCCGGGAGGTCCCAGATCTCGAAGCGGCCATAGATTCTCAGATCCTAATTATGGTTGACCTTGTGCGCGGCAAATGTGCGATGGCGGAGGCTGGCAGACCGGTGGTACTTGATTTATGTGCGCTGGCGGGCTATTTCAGCATGGATGTGATCACTCGCCTTGGATTTGGGAAAGAGATTGGCTATCTCCGAGATGAAACCGACCACTTCCAGTTTCATCAAAGCCTACAGCGGGCTTGGCCATACTTGACCATATCAACAGACATCTCTTGGATCCGAAGAGTCCTTTTCTCAAGGGTAGGACTGAAGCTTCTGGGTCCACGGTCGAGCGATAGAAGGGGACTCGGACCACTGATGACGTGAGTAACTCGTTAATCACATGGGTTGGGCTAGCGATCGAGTAACCACACCTGCAGGGTTGGAGAATATTGTGTTCGCAATAGGTTTGCAGGGAATGAGCACATGAACGATATGCTGGTCAGGAGGCCCTGTTCAACATAAGATCCTAGATCCAAGGCTGACCTGATATTACTACGCCAATAATAGGGATCATTCATACGACACGGCCTGACGCAGCAGCAATGTGAAGTGGAAACATTATTCATGCTTGTCGCTGGTTCCGAAACTACTTCCTCCGCCCTCCGGTCAACCCTCTTGCACCTCATAACAACACCTCGAGTCTATGCAAAGCTCAAGGAAGAAATACGAACCATGATTAGGAAGGGGGTAGTATCCTACCCTATTCAATATGAGGAAGTCAAGCAATGCCCTTATTTACAGGTTAGTTCGTAACCCTCTACCCAGACCACCCAATGCCCTAGGTAAATTAAATTTCACTAAATTCCACTAGGCGGTATTGTATGAAGGACTCCGTAGCCGTCCACCTCTCCTCGGGCTCTTCCCAAAGCGTGTTCGAAAGGGTGGAGAGGTGATGCATGGAATTCATATTCCAGAAGGCACGGCAATCTGCACAAATATCTCCTCCCTGCTACGTTCGCAGGCACTTTTTGGCGAAGACTCTCACGTATTCAGACCGGAACGTTTTCTGGAGGCTGAACCCAAGAGGTGCGCTGAGATGGAACGAAATACTGAGCTAGTGTTTGGCTCCGGCCAGTTTATGTGCCTCGGGAAAACCATCGCGTTCATGGAGCTTAGTAAGGCTGTCTTTGAGGTTGGTGGACATTTCTTCGAAATTTAATGACCTTTTCTAAACAATGCGTCAGCTTATGAGGGCCTTCGATCTGCAAGTGGTGAATCCGGGTAATCCATGTGACGTAAAAAGCTTCGGGGCTTTCGTGGAAAAGGACCTGTTCGTTGATTTTAAGCTAGATCTTGCGATGCGTAATGACGCAGTTTCTGGGGTATGATTCGGAAGGAAATGATTGGGGCTAATGAATATGAAATTGAATAGGTTCCTATTACAGAAATTTCATCTTCAACTGGGTCCAGGTTCTCCTCCATATCATTAGGATTTTGATCAAAAATAAGAAATGAAAAATAAACCTAGCAATGGATATTAGCGGAGGAACAGCAGTACTAGGCGATGGACAATCAGCAATAAGAAAATTAGCAATGGAAAAACCGGCAATGAAAAACTGGTAATGGAAAACTACCCATGGAAAATCCTATCCAAGCAAAGCAGCAGCTATTTTCACCCTGGGATTTCATCCTAGAATCCATATTCCAATTCTTAGGTACAGTATCCGAATGTATTGAATTCGGGTGCCGAAGTTGATCTTTCGAATTGGTAAAACTACTGATATTTCGCGCTGATTGGTCAGTCTTCGAGTTCAGAGAATTCATCATCTACCGCTTAGTGTTACGAAACCAACATATGCAGAGTTAAAGACAGATTAGGATGTCTTAAGCTACTTTAAGATAAGCAATCCTTAAAGCAGCTAACACCATAACTAATCAATTACTATGATTGAGCACTATGTATTTACTATTCATATAGAATTTCACTTTACATAAGCCTCCATATTCATGTATATAATAAAGTATAGAAAGAATAATAATTAAATATACAATCTATATGTAACACGATCTGGCAGGGCCGTGTCCGGGGGTGTCTAGATAGACTAGATGTGGGTGAGTTGAAGCTTCAACGCTTGATATTGATGCTATAGAGCAAGGCTACTAGGGAGGAAGTTATCGGTTTTGATTATATAGTTATGGAAGGCTTCGAACTGAAGGCTATTCGAAGCCGAATAGGCTTATATTGAAAGTTATATCAAAAATTAAATAAAAGATATTGTTTGGTTCTCTCTCTCTGGGTGGGAAACCAAGCCTATATGCCCGAGTCCCTACCTCAGGTTATTGATACCTAATCTAACTAGATAAAGGCATATATTGCGAGGTGAGGGGTACTGGCATCATGCCCGGGGTCTTATGGTGTCAATTGTGATATATCACAATTGACCCCCGGGGTATCCCTGAGCCCCCCGGTCCTGCCGGATTAGGCTTGAACATCCTCCCTGTTACACTATATACACTAAATTATAAAGAAAATTATAAAAAGACTAAATCTATATAAATATATTTATTTCTATATATTTAGTTACCCTTAAGGAACCTCTATGTAGTTCACATCATCATATCGCTCCTTGACACAGCCAGTGACAACTAGAGTGAGTCTAGGTGCGTGACACTTAGCGCTTAGGGTTTGAAACAGGTCACAATACGCAAAACATGGAAGGACATTCCGGGTTAAAGTCCCCGAGCTCGCTTCGGACGACAATAAAAAGCGCATCAGTGGGGGTTCTCTGGACATTTGGCGGCTCCTTCATCTCAGGTCGGAGATCGGAATCATTCAAACTGAGAGGTACTCTGCAATCCCAAGTTGGATCCAAAGTTGTACACTAGTGGCCAGAGATCTCGCTAATACGAGTATCAAAGAGAACCAGCGCCCACCATAGTCTGCGACCAAGCTCGGCTTCGAAGACCGTACATTTAGCCAAGGCCGACTCACTATGAATTGTCATACGTTGGGCAATACGAATTGCAATACCAAGCATAGACGAGGTAGACCAGGGGTCTATTTTGTCATAAATCGAGACCTAGAAATTGTTGGTAATTTCTTGAACAAGGCTTGGTACACCTACTAAGTATAAAAACAATGCAGTCAAACAGTCACGATCTCTACATTGTAGGAATCCACACCTAATAAGAGCTTTTTGGCAGCCAAATTGAAATCTTGCCAAAAGATCCGATTTTGGAAACCCAAAAATAGTTTCAATATCGTCCTCTAGAGCGACACTTTTAAGAGCCACGCAATAAATACTGAATAAGAGAGCTTCGAATGCGGGCTTAATTTTCCTTATGTTGCTGGCAGCATCGACGACTTGCCTTTGCAAACTAGAAGCATGTGTGACCTTGAGCAGCGGATCGACATTATCCAGATAGACCTGCCAAAGTTTGAATATATAAGCAGATTCTGGGTGCAAAGCAGAGAGGTCGAAGTTGGTGTTGGGTGAGCCAAACACATAGTAGTCATTATTAACACAGAGGTTCTCCCAACCCCTCTTGTAGAGAAAATCACGAATGTGATGATCTTCTGAAGAATCGCTGTCGCTATCTATATTTGCAGGCTGTTTCTGTTATCTCTTCGTGTGTGGCCCTAGGTCCCTGAATATAGCATTAAATACTAACACATCGCAGTGTTTGATATTTTGAACAACATGGCCAATGCTACTCGAGGCGAGGACTATTCAACTCAGCACCTGAGCCAGCGCTATTATTTCCACGATTCCAACATGGATCTGTTTTTGGTCGGTGCTATTGGGTGGGGCCCAGCAGGTGGACTATCTATTGGAGAGGCATTTTATGTAGCCTCACAAATCGCCGACGGTGACGCCGACTCCTGGTCACGAGCCTTTGAAAGCCAGGGAATAGCACAGAGCATGCAAGCCGACGTGTGGCAAAGACGTGGCGCAATTCAAGCCGCAGGTGAGATGCGCCTGAAAGCATTTGCTTGCTACCGAATGGCCTGGCAGTTTGTTGCCCCGGGCGAGCGTTTTACAGCATTGTATCGCGCTCATGAGAAGCTTTTCGACCAAGCCATGATACAGCTGAGCTTTCCGGTCACTCGTTTTGCCGTCAGTTACGGAGGGGGGAAGCTACCTGGTCATTTCTACCAAGCGACTGATCCTACTGCACCAACGGTGCTGATACCTGCCACGAAGACCGATTCTTGTCGCAAGGACGCTACCTTTTTGAACGAGGCTATTCGATTGCCTTGGTTGATTTACCGGGACAGGGAATTTTCCAAGAGCAAGGGCTTCACTGGGAGCCCGCGGTCGAGAAGCCGATAGCAGCCGTGATTGATGAATTGATCGCTTCTTTTGGAGTGAAACCACGCAAACTAGCTCTCCTCGGTATGAGTATTGGGGTTTATTTCGCTTGTCGCGCAGCAGCTCATGAACCCCGACTCGCAGCGGTTATTGCCACCACACCACTTCCACATCCGCTTGAGCTATTTGAAAAAGTAGCAAAGCAGGACGCTGAGGCTACCGTATCGCAGGCAGCTCAGAAGAATCGGGAGGTAATTCTTTGGAAGGCAGGTGTATCCGATTTGTCGGAGCTGGCTCAGCGATGGGAGGGTATGATAGCAGACCCGAAGAAAGTTCATATGCCCTTTCTATCTGTACTCGGAGAGCAAGAAGGGCAGGTATGGAAGGACCAAGCGCAGGAATGACATGAAGCGATCCCCTCCAGCAAGAAGAGCTTTGTGACTCTAGATGTGCAATCGGGTGCAGATATCCATTGCCGAGGAAACAACCCTCTTCGATTGACTCAGGAGGTTGAGGCATGGCTGCGAGAGGTATTGTAAGAACTATGCTTTGCTCGGCTGCTTCTTAAGAGTGCAATATATCATGAGAAAGAGGCGACTCGTTTCATGTTGTTGCTTTTCTTTTTTAGAAACGCCCCAACGCTTCCTGTTAGTTTAGTTTTTAGGTTGATGTTAATACCAATTGAAACTGAGAATCAAAGATTGACATATGTGAATGTTGATTAAGTCTACATCTAGAAGCGAACGATGAATTTGCAGTAGCGGTGCAAAACTTGATCAGTTATTTGCTTAGCTCTTTCCAAAGAACTCCCTGCGCATAAAGACCTCATTATCGAAACTTCTTCCGTATATTGTAGATGAGAAGTAAAATAAAAATAATCCAGCGACAGAGCATGGAGGACGAACAGGTTGCAAGAACACCGCAGTCACCCATGTTGGAAACAGCACAAGTCAATGACACTACATTGCGGGCCACTCCGAAAATGAAGCAATTATTAATGATAATGGAGCAAGGTGGAGATAAAAGGCTATTAGTGGTACTATGCGTAAGACTTTTCCTTGCTAGGGGGACTTTTTTGTGAGGTAGAGTTAATTCTCAAATTTTATATGCGACTTAGATGAACAGAACGGTTATGGTAATCTCTCTAGAATAGCAATGTGGCTTGGGTTGCATAGATCTAGAGAACGTGGAAGTAGCACCCAGCACAACTTCCTTTTATATGAATAAGGGGGTTTGAGTCAACATTCCACCTTGACTTAGTTAAATTACGACGACGAAGAGATAGATTATGGTGAAATGCAAGATTACTCGGGTACTCCAATTCCCTTACTGATACAGAAACACTACGGTGACATTGGTTCTGACATGGCGTTGAGCGATCTTCGATTTGGCTTTTGGATTTATATACGACAGGCAGAACAGCATAGACTAGTATCATGAATTGTGGACGCAGCAAAAACAAGAACAATGGTGGTAACGATAAAAGTAGAGACGGACCAGCCGTACAGGTATATATGTAGACAAGAAGTGACAGTGCAAATCAAAAATTGGAAAAGACAGAAAAAGGCATTATACAGGTTCGATACGTGAACAGACAACGGCATAGGCGGCATTATAGTCCCAGTACTGAAGGGTGCGATTGAGACACAGTTCCATGCTTCAACTCAGTATGGCTCATAAGAGCCATTTTATCTTCTAGGTCAATGTTATAAACATTACAACGAACTATTTTGGTTTAGACAAGTATTACATATTTCCATAAAAAATATCGAGTAAAAGATCTGGAATTCTTATATTTCTTAGTTTGATTACTTATAGGAAGCTACGAACCTCTAATCTAAAGAAAACAAACTACTGGTTATTGATTTTTTTTAGTTATAATTATATTAATCATTTAAATTTATTATTGATGGTTCACTTTCAGAGTTTTACCAGACACTATTATTATATAGTTAAGTAATGTCAGATGTTATATAGATATAATATCTTGATGCTCCAAGATTCATCCCGATTCAAGGTCAAGGCCACAAGCCCGTGCCACAAATTCGAATTCACGGTCATTGTGACAGACACTCAATGAGGAGTACTCGCTAGTACCAAGAAGAGTTAAGTTATCGTAAAAAGGAAATGTTTATGTTGCCGCCTGCAGAAGGATCATGACAAAATCCGGTTTTTCGGGTTAGTGCGTTTCAATTGCACTCTGGACAGTCTCGTGTACATCAACCCGATTCATCAGACAATCATCAAAAACGTCAACTGTTCAATTAAAACCATCTTAAATTGCAACTGTCTAACAGAGTCCATTCCAGTGTACATCGCATCATCATCGCCATGTCTTCCCTGCATCCACTGGAATTCCACGCCCCCGGATGGCACGACGAGGGTCGAACGCCCGTCGTAGACGGCAAGTACTACGACCGCGCGACCGGCAAGGTGCACCTTGCGTCTGATGGCGATCATCAGGAGTACATGGGCCCACCCTCTGTTGACATCATCGTCAAGAGCCAGCATGTGGACACCGTTCACTGCACGTACCGCGCGGCGCGGGCGTTCCCCATGGAGGCTCTCTTGTGTCACATCATGAAAGTGGTTGGGGAAAGGAAGCTGGAGGTTGATTCTGTCATCGCGACACCATATGCAATTCGAATTATCCTGTCGCATGAGCTGACGCCGGACAAGTTTACCGAGATTGCCTCTGAGATGGTGAATGGGATTTGGAACAAAACAGAGTGACGTGACAACAAACGGTGCTGCGAAAGAGCTCAACGATGAAGCCGAACACAAGCAACAAAATTGAGTATGACAATTTTAGGAGCACTTCATTAGACATTCTCACGAGACATACTCTTGTGGCCGTGTTTACCCATAATATTATTGCGCTTTAGGCAATTCCACATACAGGCCCGCGTTCTACGAGAAGAATTCTAAACCAATATCCTAAGAGAATACATAAAACTGTAGTTTGCAACTGTTGCATCGTCAATAATCGAAAACTTCAGTAAGTTGCAATTGTTCACAGTCACCTAGAAGTGCTTAAGATGACCATATCCTATGAATGCGTCTTATTGAAGAGCTGATGTTAGCACATCAGATCCTTGATGTTCTTTGTTTAATGCACGATAATCAATTTGCTCATCGGAATTTGAAAACTAAATGTCTGTCAATTCCGCCCAAATCTTTAAGAAAGTCTCCTCTAACCTTGCATTTAACAATCTAGAATATTCTTTTGAAATCATGTCCACCGTATGAGTGGTGGGTTAAGATAGCAGACTTTGGCATCAGCAAGCGCATTGAAGATGTTGAGGAATGTCAACAACTTTAAAAGGCACCCTCGGGTACATAGCCCCAGAACTTTGTGGGTTTACTGAACGAGACAATCCCTATGTCTGATACTAAACCCAGTCGCCACGACGTTGAGCGTCGGGCTACACTCCCAACTGCACGTTGGAGAATGGGGCAGTAGGCAAATAGTCAACTAAGTGAGAAGATGTTAGCCCCAGCACCGACACGGCTAACTCCACGTGTTGAGCACCATAGCGAACAACTTGACATCATCCGGAAAATACCTTAGCAGAGATTCGGATTCAGGCATGACATAAATATCACACAGGTCACTGGAATAGCGATGGGATATTAGAAAGGCAGCAACAGTTTATCTCGGTAGTCTCGAATCTGCTGTGATGTATTGGACTTACTCGGAGTCTATGGTCATCGGCTGGTGCGGTCCCACCAATCATGAACCAGAAGCACGAATTAGGCCATCCAACGCCACCACCAATTTTTAGGAGGCATACTGAAGAGCTTGAATCTTTCTCCCTCAAGCAGTAATTGGCTCGGAAATAAACACCCTCTCCACCATGGGCCCAACCTAGCTTTACAGTTGACACACGGATCCGTCCGCAATTCAAAATTGTCGAATATACTATAAAAGTGATTTGACATCACATGATGCACAAAATTCTCGTAGGTTCATGTATATTACCTCCTTCATGGTTGAACCGCTTATTGCACAGAATGGAGTATAGCCGTAATGATGAACATATTGATTATAAACGTCAATAGTATACAAAAATGGATCAGTCATCACACGCGTCATGCATTTGCATTTATTCGCGTGTACAGTCTGCATGCGGCATGTCTACCATAAAACATGTCGCTTGACAAGATTTATACCTAGGATGAAATACGGTAGCAGTTGGCGTGCAAGTCACCCTCCCATTGGTTATAACTTGTTTTCGGCGCCGGTAAAGTCAGCTTCACTTCTATTTACGTCGCTCCAAGTCACCATGGTAAAACCACGGCTTTAGACAAAATATAACCAAAGGTTCTATACAAAGTTAAAGTAGTCTAGTCCCTATTCTTTTTAAGAATATTTAATGGCTTTATTTACTGATTGGTTGGGAGCTATCCTATATGCGGAATTATTGTAATGTGTTGAGTTATCATATACGAAGATAGGAGAGCAGATTCAAATTTTACATCATCGTGAATACAACTTTCCTGAGGTCATTATGTGTCACCAGTTCTATATTTCTATCCCTATACTCCTAGGTTCAAAGACATAAATAATGCTGTTTCTGAGACAAGAATTAATCAAATCTCTGAAGACTATCCAAGTCTACTGACGGCTATAATATTGTTCTCATTTAGACAACTCATTATGAAGTATTTAGTGCTCTCTCTTGCAGCTCTCGTGATACCGTCTTTGAGCTATCCGAGTTGCTATAGGATGCCTTATCTCTCACGGCCAGCCCATCCTCTCGATGCTGGTGAAATTCCTATATTCAATGTCGCTTCGTTCGGCGTCAATGTGGACGAAGAACCACAGGGGAATCAGTACTACATTCCACCCGGACAACATATTTCAGTTGCAGGTGCGCAAGAGGCGGATATCAAATTTAACGAGGAGACAGAAGTGAGCTATGTTTCTGGTAATGACGGCACATTCAACTATGTTATCAATCCGATTGGAGAGAATCCCCAGTTATGTATACACGTTTCACCTAATGGATGTGGTTCTCTGAACTGGTGTCCTGGAGATCCTCCAACACCCCCAGTGACATGTAATGATGGTACTGAGCTTTATGTAACATTGTATCCTCCTCAGTAAGTCTCTTGGAACCAATTCCTAGATTATTTTGATTTTGAGCATACTAGGTCATCCGTGAGAAAAGCCATATATAGAAACCCACATTACTAAGGAGGTGTGTCTCCTAAGGTTACAGAGTGTCGGTAATGACTTACCATTAGCATTTTAACATGCTGGCGCTCCGATATCTTGGGCCGGTATATCCAACATATCACCGGCAATTTGTCTCTCTAGTATTGTTTGCTATTCTTCTGCTTAGTTGTTAATGCAGTAATGCATCAGGCTATCCTATAAGTACCACTATCCAAGTTACAAGAAAAATAGGTTATCTACTCCCATTAAAAGGATGCAGTAATCCTCTTTATATAATTTAAATAATTTATATGAAAAAAACCATAAAAGTTATTTAGATATGTAAAATTAACTATTATTGATATGCCAACGATAGTTTGACGAGATTACTTGGCAATGTGTATGTATGTATTCAATTCTCTGATAACTAAGTCCGGGTCGTCTTACGGCGAGGAGAAACCCAATTTTCTGCCAGGAAAAGGCTGGGAGGGTATACTCTTAATTTCATACCACACAAGTCCTTGCTTTACTGAATCGCATAGGAGTTCGTCTTCCACTTTCAAATATGACTTAGCTTTGCATGAAAAATGTGACGCAAGGCAATCTATAAGCAATAGACTCGAGGAAGAGTCCGTGTCCGCGTGTGTACTACTCCTAGAGACGCTGCTAGAATTGCTTATTGACAGTCCGGAAAAATCTGGTTTATTTTAGGAGGTTCTACGGTAGAGCAGGTGAATAGAGAAGAGTGAAAGGAATAACGATGTAGAGACCTACATCTGCAGGGCAAGTATTATGGGAAGGAACTATATAGATCTGTAGATTTAAGGCTAAGTATGGCCGCAAGACCAGTCCCAAACCATGCTAAGCACCTCAGGGAAGCTAGTACGAGCTCCGTAGGTATAGAGCCAAGGGGGCATAACGGCGCATCTTACCCAGGGCAGGATGCGCTCCACTTTTATCCTATCATGGCTTCGTTCAACTCGTAATAAAGCGCCGAGGAAAACTATAGTTTGCAACTATTGCATCGTCAATAATAGGAAACTTCAGTAAGTTACAATTGTTCACAGTCACTTAGAAGTGCTTAAGATGACATCCTAGGAATGCGTCTTATTGAAGAGCCGATTGAGAGTACTTATCAATACCTGATAAGCAGCGCTGATAGTGGCGCTGACGTAAGCAGCGGTTAATGCCCCGGAATTTCGGGGTAGGATATCACACTCGCATTGAACTGCTCCACAAACGGGTTGATTGAGTGACCAGGCTATGTAAGACAGGCTGTGACAATAACCCTCGAATTCCAACCTGATGCCCGGGGGTATTCTTGCACCGAGCCCGGGTGCGGGAAGACGTTCCTTCGAGCGGAGCATCTCTCGCGACACCGGCTGAATCGTATGTATCGTCGTCATCTTAGATTCACTCGTGGATATAGATAGTATAGATGTGACTGATATTCGATTGCAGACCAACCAAAGCAGATATTCCAATGTGCCTCATGCCCAAAACGCTTCGTCCGCAAGGACCTGCTAAGACGCCATGAGCGGCGCCATGAAAAGGGCATGTGGTTCCGCAATTCCGGCGGCTTTGTGGCTTCGAATGCGAGTCCGATGCAGGGCTCCTCCGAGGCGCAAGCTCAACGAATGTTGGAATCGGCTGCCATGTTCACCGAGCGTGAGCAAGAGGAAGACGTCCGGATGTCTGAATCAGCCACGCCTGATGTGAAGCTGATGCAGTATGAAGATGAAGATGACGATGAGGACGACGAGGAAGAGTCTGAAGAAAGGCCTGACCAAGCGCCTGTTGTTTATGACCATGCTGCGCACATTGACCAGATGGGATTTCAGAACCAGAACCTTGATGCTACCAGCCATAGCAACGATATGTTCCCTCCATTCCATGAAGACCAGGTGACTTCGCTTTTCTTTGACCCGTCCATAACGATACCTGATCCAGCCCTGGATTTTGAATGGTTGTTCGACAACCTATCAGCCGATCTCAACTCTGCCGGAAGTGCGGGAATTCCCTCAGTAGTTTCGCCTCAAAGTAGCACTTCTATACCTGGAATATCACCGCTGACATTTGGAGTCCCGTCTCCTGGGCACATTCGAAAATCGATATCGTCCCAATCTTCCAGCTCTTCGCCGTGGGCTGAAGTTCGCGCCAATCTATTGAAAGCGCTGAACAGTCTGGCTCCAGATATTCTCATGTCTTCTTTCTTTTACCCTAATAATTTGGCCGGCTTCTGGGATCTCTATTTCGAAAACTACCACCCGCATTTTCCTATTCTGCATAAACCGACTCTAGATCCGGTCAGTGCGTCACCGTTATTAGTGGCTGCCATAGTCACGCTCGGGTCAACGCTGTCGGGCGACGGTGGGCATTTCGATGTTGCCAATAAGATACATGATTCTCTACGTTATATTATCTTTGGTGTACGTTTGACCTGTTTCATTAATGCAAGACACGGCACTGACTATGAAGACCCCTGATTTCGACCCTCCTGCGTCGCTATGGTGTGTGCAGACTCTCTTGATTATCCAAGCCCACGAGAAGATGTTTTCCACGAGAAAGCACCACCAGCTTGCACATATCTTTCACGGCGCCATCATCACGCTCATGAAACGCGGAGTGGCGTATCAACATGCAAACCTCGCGCCAGGCTCAACAGCCACTGAGCGATCATGGTACCAATGGGTTGAAATGCAAGCCTCGAACCGAACTGCCTTTTTTGGCTTTGTCATGGATGCGCAGCACACCTTCATGTTCGGACACACGTGTATTTTGTCTGTTCACGATGTACGTCTACCGCTACCATGTGCAGACGTCCTATGGGACTGTAGCAACCCTGAAGAATGGGACCGCATGATGCGCAAGACTCCCGAGTCACCGGGCTTCCTTCCTATCTTGAAACGCTTACTAGCACGCACGCCAATCCCCCCACACTGCAGCGCATTCTCACGACTTATTCTGTTGCATGGGCTATTCAGCGTCACGGCCCATTTAAAAGCCCGAGACTCGGTGACATTAGGCGTTGGACGGTCATCAACCGCCAATTCACCACGACCAGACGCTATTGATACATGGAAGGAAACAGTCGAGCGGGCAATGGACACATGGTCATTTTCACTGGTTTCCCGCAGCTCGTCGCTAGCCTTGGAAGCATCGCGACCGCTCCATCGAATGGCCTATGTAGCCATCTACACGGACATCAACGACATCCACATCCTTGCTGGTGCCCCGTCACTTCTCGGCAGCCTACTGTCAACAAACGACCGACTCCGCGCGACAGCACGCGTGCGCGCCTGGAGCCAAAGACAAGAGTCAAAAAAGGCTCTCTACCACTGTCTGCTATTAATCCAAGAGACAATATTCACCGGCCAGCTGTATAAAGCTAGTGGAGACAATATCGCACTACGGCCCTGGTCGAATTACCACGCGGCATTGATCCTGTGGGCATACGGAACCATGGCCCGCGAGAAACACCCGCTCGAGGGCAAGCGAGTGTCCTACAGCGCTGAAGATTATCTCGTCCGTATGCTCATGTTGCTGAAGAACGACGCGGATGATGTTGATGCGGTGGCCCAAGAGACGTCTGAGCTGCTGCAGGCGGTGCGTGAGAGTCTTGAAGGGTGTCGCTGGGAGCTGCTACAAGAAGCATACGAGACATTAGGGAAGTTGATAGGGAATGACACCAAATAAGAAATAACTGTCTTAAATAACCATTCATTACTTTTATTAGATAAACTTTAGTTTTATCACCAGCATTCACTGTTCGCCTGCTTCTGTACATGTATGCTAGTGCCCTTAGATCTTGGCTGAAGTTTTCTGCTCTTCAATGGGCCTGAAAGTAATTAGTCAAGTCCTGATACTGAAAGCCCACAAACCTTACACACCTACAGTACAGCAATGCATTCAATCTCAACATCCGTACCGAGAGGGAGTTGCTTAACAGCGACACATCTATCCTGATCATCAGCACCCAAAAACCACTCCTCTAACCAAAAACACGAAATACTTACGTCCGACAGGGCTTGACATCACCCCAATAAGTGGTATATACCGAATTCATCGCCTCGAAATTCTTCATATCGTCCAGGAAGACATTCACCTTGACGACCTTGTCGATGTTCGTGCCAGCGCCTTCGAGCACCGCAGTGAGGTTTTTGATGCATTGGTGCTACCCCAGCTTAGCTCTACTCATGGCTGCCACGGAATGGAATTGGAATTTTTTAAAAAAAGTGAGGAAGAAGACTTACTGTGCGTGCCTTCACGTCGCCTTCAATCAACTTCCCCGTTACTGGGTCAATTGCGACGGCGCCGGAGCAGTAAACCACGCCATTGGCGATGATAGCCTGCGAGTAAATCCCCGGAAGGGGCTTGGGGGCTTTATCAGTGAGGACGGCGGTTTTGGTGGCCATTGTGTGCAGAATCTGTATTTTGAAAGTGAAGTGAAAGAATAAAAGAGGAAGAAGAGAAAGAGAAGAATTGATGGATGGTTTGTTTATTAAGCAGTTACCTGCCTGCAGCTCCACTGTAAGACTAGTTACGCAGCTAACAATACCGAATAGGGTAGCCCCTCTATCCCAAAACAGTCAACGGTACCGAGAACATGTTGTAAAGTTAACCTAGGTTAGGTGATTATTGATTAGTGATTGGTAATTCAGACAGCTCTGCCCCTCGATAGATACATGTACTGCCCCTCATTAGCACATGTGTTTCATGTTTGTGTATCATTGGATACAGAAGAAAGCAAGGGACTACATATGTGAGCGGGGTGGTTATCACATCCCACATCCCACGTTCCTCATTATTACATAATTATGTAGTGTTGCGCGGGAGTGGTCTGTTGACAACGGCCTGCTGATCTAATCTCAGGTTGTCTTGTAGAAAGAGGTACATTATTCTGTGAGTATGTTTATATATTATATATTGCTATTATATCATGGCATTTGATATTTGTTAAAACCAACATCTGAACTGTACATGAATGCACGTGGAAAGTCTGCTGTACCATAAGCCGTTATCACCCCACATTCCGCATTCGGCATCCCGCGCAACAAGCGGGTTCGCTGCTTATTGAGGGGCTGCTTCCAATAGCAATGCCTCTCTTTGACGTTGCAGTACAATTGTGCGAGATGGTGCAGCCAGGAACAAATGCCGAGCAGGCGGGGAATGATGAATAGGTGCCATTCATTACATTATCAAGTCATGAATATGGGAGATTGCGTCTTATTAGCTTGGTTTACACAACATTCGGTTTTGTTGTTTAAATACGAGTCCACTCGCTCTTCTCGCCGATCAGGTCAAATGTTATAATAATCTTGGTTTCTTCTGCATCGACTGGCGCCGGTTTGCATACGACCACCAACCGGGTCGTGGAAAATATATATATACATATATATACATATATACATTACATAGACTGGAAGAAAAGGCATAAAATAGCAATGGCTTCACCTCAACCCCCCTACCCTCTCCACCCCTCCGTCGCAGCGCGCGTCCACCCCGAATACGCAGCCTTCTACAACAAATACATCATCGACAAACAACAAGTGCACCTCCAACCAGTCTCAGCCTCACGCGTAGGCGGCGTGATCATCCCCGGGGGTGGTCCCTTGTTGCCCGTTGGCAAAACAGAAGACCATCTTATCCCGCGCACCGAAACTGGCGGCACTGACCCCGTTCCTGTACGAGTCTTCACGCCTGCTGGCACGCCTCCGCAGCAAGGATGGGGTGTGTTTTTGTATTTCCACGGCGGGGGCTGGGTGCTTGGGAATATTGATACGGAGAATACGGTTTGTACGAACATTTGCAATAGGGCTGGGGTGGTGGTTGTTAGTGTTGATTATCGGTATGCTTACCTCTTACCTCGTTGTTGATAAGTGATGGTTGGAGCTGATAAAAAAAAAAAAGGCTGGCACCCGAGAATCCCTTCCCTGCGGCAGTCCATGATTGCTGGGAGGCGCTGCTATGGCTGCACACGCCATCCACAATATCGCTCCTGAACATCAACACGCGGGCGCTCTCGATCAGCGGTAGCTCGGCCGGGGGCAACCTGGCAGCAACACTAACGCACAAAGCGGTCCTCGAGAAGGCGTCTCTAATCCACATAAGCAAACAAATCCTGATCGTCCCCGTGACTGACAACACAGCGACTGTCGCGTCAAACTGGTCGTGGAAGGAATTCGAATTCACGCCGGCGCTGCCCGCCCCGAAAATGCTGTGGTACCGAAATCACTACCTCCCCGACAGCACAGAGTGGACGAATCCAGAGGCCTCGCCGTTGTTGTATTCGAATGAAGACGGGCATTGGAGGGACTTGCCCCCCGCGGTGGTGATTGTCGGAGAGTTGGATGTGTTGAGGGGCGAAGGCGAGGCGTATGCGAAGAAGTTGCAGGAGAATGGGGTGAAGGCGGAGCTGCATGTGATGAAGGGCATGCCACATCCGTTCTTGGCTATGGATGGCGTTTTGCAGGCCGGTAAGGATGCGATTACGTACATTGTTGAGGGGGTGAAGAGTATAAATTAGTGGGAGGGGTGGGTTGTATTTGTACATAGGATAGTATATGTATGAAGATTACTGGAGTGTGGATAGACTGAAAGAGGATAAATAGACTGAAGAAGTGACATCTTTGTGCAGGCAAGCCTCGTCTACATTCAACCCTAAGTACATGATATCAAGCTATAGATTCCATTAGTTACAAGAAATCTTAAAACAAAAGGCAAAAAAGAGCAAAGAGCTTAAGCTTGTCAAAAGTGGAGGTATAACAAATGAGAAGTCAAGAAGTAAATGGCAGAAAGCTCAGGAAGCACAACAACAGGCGCCATAGATGCATAACTGATATGGACGTAGACAGAAGCGAAGTTGCGTAATCATGAGCAATGCATGATGAGTGCGTGAGTGTGAGTGAGTGTGAGTGAGTGGCCGTGGGATGAAGAGTTAGGTCATGTTCTCTCGTGTTCTGTATTGGTTTCGCCATGATTCTGCAGTCGAGGGTGGCGGCGGTAGCGGACCCGACGGCGGAGGCGCTGCTCCCATAGGGAGAGTCGCCGTGTGCAGGCCGCCTTGATGTGTGGAGCTCAAAGTTCGGGGAAACTGTGGTCTTGATGGTGCGTCGATTGCAGAACGAGGCTCCCCAGTATAACTGCGAAGGGGGCGAGTTCTCTCGCGGGAATCTTCTCCTTCTAATGACAAATGTTCAAGGGATAGGAACGGCGCTTGTCTGGTGGAACTGAGAGGATGAGCACTGTGATTGGCACTATGTAGTGAAGGCTGATAGTTCTTTGCTGAAGGAATATCATTTCTGACGGGAATTTCCCCAAATGTGGTAGTGGCATGCGTGGCGTGTGTTGAAGTGGGAGTGGCATGCGAGGTGGCTTGTGTTGATGTAAAAGTGCGCGGTGTTTCTCGAGATGCTGGATCTGGGGATGTACTTCGAGACGAAGGGGTGGCTTTCAGAGATGCTGGAGCGGGTGGCTCCAGATAAGAATGACGGTCCTGGGTTTGCATCATCTTGCGAGCCCACTTTTGGAGATCGACTGGAGTTCGCTTGGCCGCTTGCAGAAAGGCGTCCTTGTCCTGTACTCTGTTAGTTGACTGTCGTTGATAGAGAATGTCATGATAGAGGAGAATCATACGTATAACTCCCTCGGAGTAGGTCGCTCATCGGACTTTTTCAGCAGAGACTTGGCTATAAAATCATGTAGTATTGGAGGGAAAGCGTCGCTTTTGGGTAGTTTTGGTGCCGGCTCATGCACGATCTGCTGTAGCAAATCTAGAATGCCCATTGGACCTGCGCTGGCTCGGTCTCCTGCAGCGGAATCGGTCGAGTCGAAAGGGAACCGCCCGACTGCCAGCTCCATAACCGTCAAGCCAACACTCCAGACGTCAGATCGCACTGTATATGCGCCGCCCTGGATACGTTCCGGTGCCATGTATGTGGATGTGCCAACAAACGTGTCGGCAACCGAATTAACAGTCTCGGTAGCCACGCCAAAATCGCATAGCTTGATGTTTCCGCGAGAGTTGACTAAGACATTTGACGGTTTGATGTCACGGTGCATGATGCGGTGGTTTTCATAGAGATAAACCAGTCCGGCAAGAATAGATTCTGTGATTTTTCCCAAGACGTCGATTCGAACTGGTCCAAACTCTTTGGAGATGCGGTCAAGCGAGCTGCCACAGTCAGTTTTCCGCTGATTCCTACACAAGCGCCATGATCATGGTTTAATATTATCATACCCGCAGTCCATATATTCCATGCACAGCACAATATCGCGTGATTCATTTTGAAAGGCACCGTAAAATGTGACAATATACGGGGAATTGCAATCGTGGCCGACTTGTAATTCTCGGACAATCTGCTTTCGAACGTTTTCCTTCGCATCCACTCGGATGATCTGTAATTTTGATCAGAGAAAGCCGAAACAAAGGCGACGACAGCCTACCTTCCGAGCCATGACCACTTTTGTCGTGGCATGCATGACCTTTGCGACGGTCCCGCCATTTCCTGCACCGACCTCCTTCAGCGTTACCAAGTCCTCACTGCGTAGATCGAGCTTGAATTCGAGACCGATTTCGAGCGTGTCCGAGCGATTGCTGTCGGTGTTTCCAAGAGCTCCGGGGATTTGAGCATCGGGTTCTGACGGCTTGGAGGTGGCTTTGGGAGCGGCATTGAGAGCAAGTCCCTTCACATTCTTGCGTTTCATAGTGCGAGGTTTGAATTGGTCGGCCATGGCGACTGCGGAGCTGCTCAGCAGCGTAACAGCGAGAGAATGTGAGCAGGGAGAATAAGAGTATGAAGGTATCGAGCGTAGCTATAAGAAATAAAAATAGGGGTCGGCGTGAGTCAGGATTGGAGAATCCGAGCAAGAGCTTCTATCTTCTGACTCCTGCGGGGAACACGGGCGACTGTGGTCTTTGCGCTTCGGGCGGACACAACGACCGGGCAGTCACTGTTCCGGATGGATGAGCGTACAGGAAAGTCGATTAATAGTAGGGCATGACAGATAGCAACCGACAAGTTGCGACCGGCTGGATGAGAAGAACGAGACAGACGAGGCCCAGGAGTCGCTGGAGGTGATGGGATGGAGCAGGTGCAGCGGGGCCAATCAGCGCGGGGGCTGGTTGCGCCGAATCACCAGGGGCGTCAATAGGGGCTAATAGTATTGTGCGCTGTCGCTGGTGGCGTGGATAATATTAAATGATATTCATATTCACTATGCAATCATGTTCAATAACAGGCACAGATGATGACAATACTACGGTAGTACGTGATCTGAACAGCAGTGGAGCGATTCTAGTCGGGCAGAATTCTGTACCTGAAACCCGACGGCCAGGAGAAGGTGGAGCACGTCTCACCACGGTATTAGTATTATTGAGGATTATAGCTGATATGCAGGATATGATAGTGTTGATATGGACTATTCTTATTTAATATTGTTGTAGCGCCCTATCGAGATAATACGTCGCTGTTTGCGGTGGATGGTTAGCTTTGTCAATAGTCTAGTGATCTATTGATAGAAACACGCCTCAATAGACACATGCAAATGATGCAAACGAGACACAATAAGCAGATTAAGCCTTATTGGTTGATGTCATCTCGAGAAGTCACGTGAGAGGAACCGGCACGTGATCTGGACTTGGCACCTGCGCCACCCCTCGTCTCCTGCGGCTGGTGCTCCAGCCACCGTCGCGCCTTTTTGTTCCGGGCGCAGCTCGAAGCATCAATTGATCCTTCCCGACAGCTGTTTCCTCTTTGTGCACCATCCCGTCACCAGCGCTCTTGTGTTGCTTGTCAGGGTGTGTGGTCTCTGGACCTCTTAATCTTCAATCAATCAATCACCCTCACCATACTCGATAAGCTGCCACCATGAGTACCAACGACTTGATCGAAGGCGAGGCCATGTTGGACGACGAGGAGAACGACGAGGAGTTTGATGACGAGACCGGAGAGCCTCTGCATGGGCCTTCGACCGGAAAGGGCGTCTCGTATAATGACTCTAGCGAAGAGGATGATGAGGAAGAAGAAGATGAGGAGGCTGCTCGAGCGGTATGCTAGCATCTGCCTTCACAACGATAACAACTGACTCTGGCAGGTTCGGGAAGGATTCATTGTCGACGAAGACGAGGAAATAGAAGAACGCGCAGAACGTCGCCGAGAACGAAAAAAGCGTCGACGGGAAGAGCGTGAGCGTGACGATGTCCACCTTGACCAGGAAGATCTGGATCTCCTCGCGGAGCAGAACCCAGACTTTCAACCGCAGACCACAGAGGTAGGTATCTTCACTTCTACATCCCTTCCACTTATCTAATGGAATCCCAGTCCAAGTTCAAACGCCTGAAGCGAGGCCACAAGGCAGATCGACCCACAGATGTCTTCAAGTGGGATGAAGAGGAAGAGGCCGACTACGATAGGACCGGATACCGTCGTCGCGAGGACGAAATGGAAGGCTTTATCGAAGAAGACGAGTTCTCGGACGAAGAACGCCAGCGCATGGAGGACGACGAAGAAATTGCGCGTCCTGTACGAAAGGGCATTTCCGGTCTGGCCATCACAGAAGCTACGGGGCTTGATGAGAACGCCCTTGAAGATATGCGTGCTGCTTTCGGCGACGGTACGGATTATCTCTTCGCGCTCGAGATGGAAGAAGATGAGGAGGAACAACAAGTGGAAGAGGAAAAACGTCTGGACTTGAAGGATGTTTTCGAGCCGACTCTGCTTGCCGAGAAGATGTTAACAGAGGAGGATAACGAGATTCGTTTTACTGATGAGCCGGAACGTCATCAAATTGCACGCAAACCGTACAAAGGTCTCGTTCTCACCGATGACGAATTCCGCGAGGAAGCCGTTTGGATATCCAACCTGATGCTGTTAAGAAAGCAGCACATCATCGAGGATAATCTACAGGAACCATTCCAACGCGCAGTCGCTAAAGTGCTGGAATTCATGGTGACCGATGATTTTGAGGTCCCGTTCATCTTTCAACACCGCAAGGACTACCTTATTCACGCCGCCAAGGTTCCTTCATCGCCAGACGCAGCTAATCCTAATGCCCCGGAATTTGTCGTCAGGGCACAAAAGTTATTGAACATGAACGACCTTTGGGATATTTTCGAGCATGACCTCAAATTCCGCGCCTATATCGACAAGCGACATACATTACAAAGGACATACAAAAAACTCCAGGAGATGAGTATTCAAGATGAAATCGTTGATGAAATGCTGTTTGCTGCGACTACTATGGAGGAGCTACAAGATATCCAAGAATATATGCACTTCCAGTACGGTGCTCAGATCAAAGATATTTCCCTCGTTTCAGACGAAACACAGGAAGCAGACGGCGAAGCCAATGGCCAGTCGAACGGTCAAACGACGCAACGTCGAAAAGCAGGTGCTAACACTCTTTTCGAGAGAATCCGAAAGAGTAACGTTTATCACCTTGTGCGTGCCTTTGGTATCTCTGCAGATGCATTTGCGCAAGCTGCTTCGCAAAATCGACGTGGACAATACGCAGAGGACCCTGAAAAGCTGCCAGAAGAGACCGCCGATGAAACTCTGGACACTGACTATTCAAATGCCACAAGCGCTCTTCGAGCGGCAAAAGCTATGTTCGTTGAAGAATTAGTAATGAATCCTCGAATGCGCAAAGTTATTCGTGAGCAATGTTACATTAATGGTGTTGTTGATTGCTATCGGACAGAGAAGGGTTTGCGGCGGATTGATGAGCAGCATCCGTACTACGAGTTTAAATATTTACGCGACCAACAACTCACAGACATTGCGCGACGCCCAGAACTCTTCCTAAGCATGTTGAAAGCCGAGGAAGAAGGCTTGGTTAATGTGAAGGTGACCTTCCAGAATTTTGAAAGGTACCGACAGAGCCTTTATAGTCATATTGAATCAGACAGTCAGAGCGACATTGCTGACGCCTGGAACCGAGAGCGACGCGAGGTTCTTGACACAGCGCTTGGAAGGCTGCTGAAATTGTTAACCCGAAGTGTCAAGGAAAACATTCGACAGAACTGCGAGAACAATGTCGCTAAAGATCTTCGTGAAGTCTTCTCGAACAAATTGGACCAAGCCCCCTACAAGCCTAAAGGCATGGTACTTGGCACAGTGCCTCGAGTGCTTGCGTTTTCAAATGGCGACGCCCCTGTTAACGGTGATCATTTTATTCATTGGGTATGGGTCGAAGAAGAAGGACGGCCGCAGGAACATGGAAAACTGGCGAAGTTGCAAATTGGCGATCCAGAACGCGGTGTTCCAGACGGTGAGGATGTTGCTGCATTCCTCGGATTGGTACGCCGTCGTGTGCCAGATGTTATCGCGGTCTCAGGCCGATCTCCCGAGACTCGAAAGCTCTACAAACTACTTTCTGATATCATTGACCGTAAAGATCTTCGCACTGCGCCGTATACTGTAGGCGAAGGTAAAGAGTCAAAAGAAGTCACTGATAAGTTAGAGGTCGTCATGGTGAACGACGAAACAGCTCAGCTGTATGCCCACAGCCCACGGGCCGCCGCCGATTTCCCCGTCAAGTCAGATTGGCTTACCTCTTATTGCTGTGGCATAGCGCGATACCTACAGAATCCCTTGAAGGAATATGCTTCCCTTGGTAAAGATTTGGTCTCTATTCAGTTCACCCCTGGTCAGCGTTATCTTGCCGAGGATTCTGTTATGAAGCAGCTGGAAAGTGCGTTGGTCGACATGGTCAATCTCTGTGGCGTTGACATCAATGACGCTGTTAACGATACAGGGACACAAAATCTTCTGCAGTATGTCTGTGGCCTGGGACCCCGAAAGGCCTCGCATCTGGTCAAGATTGTCAATATGAATGGCGGAATTGTCAATAATCGTGTCGAATTGCTTGGTGTTGAAGCGCAATATCCAGCGATGGGAGTTAAGGTGTGGAATAACTGCGCTAGTTTCCTCTACCTTGACTGGGAGAATGTCGAGACCGATGCTGATCCCTTGGATAATACTCGTGTGCATCCCGAAGACTATGATATCGCCCGCAAGATGGCTGCGGATGCACTCGAGCTTGACGAGGAGGATATCAAAGCAGAAACAGATGAATCCGGCCCCGGTGCGATCGTTCGGAAACTTCTCAAAGAGGATCTTCAGGATCGTGTAAATGACTTAATCCTTGAAGAATACGCAGAGCAGCTGGAGAAAAACCTCAATCAACGCAAGCGAGCGACATTGGAAACAATCCGAGCCGAATTACAACAGCCTTACGAAGAACTGCGAAAGCAGTTTGTCTTCCCCAGTACAGATGAGATTTTCACCATGCTGACTGGTGAAACTAACGAAACGTTGGCAGACGGCATGATTGTATCCATGTCTATCAAGCGGATCACGCCAGACCACATTGAGGGTAAACTTGACTGCGGTGTCGAGGTTCTTGTACCCGAGTCAGATATCACAGATCGACATGATATTCCACCAAAGTCTCTCTTCCAAATTCACCAGTCGGTTCAGGGTAAGATTCTATACTTGAACAAGAAGACCTTCACTTGTAATATGAGTCTGCGGGAGGATAAAGTTAGCAGAGGCTACCAGCGACCCATCGAGCGTCCGCGTGGTGAATGGGACGATGTACAAGAACAAGAAGATCGAGACCTGTTGCAGGAAAAGACTAAAACGGAGAGTCGATTCGTTCGTGTTATCAAGCACCCTCTTTTTAGAGCGTACAATTCAAAGCAAGCAGAAGAGTACCTGGGTGGACAGAACCGCGGCGATTGCGTTATTAGGCCGTCATCCAAAGGTCCCGATCATCTCACAATCACTTGGAAAGTTTCCGATGGTGTGTACCAACATATTGATGTTCTTGAATTGGACAAAGAAAATGAATATGCCGTTGGTCGCATTCTGAAGATTGGCGGGAAATACACGTACAGCGATTTGGACGAGTTGATTGTTAGCCATGTACAGACGATGGCCAGGAAGGTAGACGAAATGATGGCACATGAGAAGTACCAAAATGGTACAAAAGCCGACACCGGTATGTCCTATATAATTTCCGCAGACGATTCGTACTAATGAATGAACAGAGAAATGGCTCACAACCTACACCATGGCCAACCCCAAGCGCTCCGTCTACGCATTCTGCATCAACCCCAAATACCCAGGGTACTTTTTCCTCTGCTTCAAAGCCGGGCAGAACGCCGCTCTTCAGAGCTGGAATGTCAAGGTCATTCCCCAAGGCTACGAACTCCAGCGCAACCCGTATCCTGATATGCGTGCTTTGTGCAATGGCTTCAAGCTGCTGTTTACAAATATGCAAGTCGGCCGGGTTGGTCAGGGACGGAGATGAACCTTATCCTTTATACTTTATACATTTTGGAATCTTCGGGAATTTGCATAGGCGATCTTCTTCTTTGATGATCCTATCATACTGTATTCTTATCTCTTTTTTCTTCCCCTCCTGATACTGGAGCGAATATAGTTAGTGAATAAATCAAATACCATGTTTAATCGTCAACGACAACGATCCAGATGTCAGAATCTGTCGAATGTTTCTATGTAGGACACTATTTCCGGTCAGTAATGTAGTAAGGTCTTACTGGCTGTGCCAAGCCAATGCATGTATGCGCCTCACATCTTGAATAAAAGCAGCGGGGCTTGTTCCACAGAACAACAAGTGAAATGATTACACGATTAGTTATTTAGGTAAGTACGACCACGTGATACTACTGTATGACAGAGAAAAGAACGTAAATAGCCGATATTTCTTCCAGCCTGTATCTAAGTAGGTACCTAAGTAGCCTGACTCTTCCAGTATCGGTATGGATATCAACATTCGAGAGTTCGACTGCCTCGGCAAACATACCCTCACGCTGCCGTCAAGACAGCCACCGCTGACCTTCTTTAAACTCCCTCGCCGGGTCCGCGACTGCATATACAATTTCTATTTCTTGCTTGCAGTCATTCACTAACCCCGAGAATCCCCATTTCGCCACCACAGTCGCATCCCCCTCGACCTACTACCCTCTCATCCAACTCCTCTTCACAACGCGGCAAATACACAACGAAACGTCCGAAATCCTATACAAAAACTACATCCAGCACATAAGCTTTGAACCTTCATCCCCACGAACTGCGGATTCCCTAATAACAAGTCTAGCGGCTCGCCACCCCTGCTAGGTCAGAATAAGCGCGTAGGCGAACCCACTCACGGCCGGCTTGAGTGTTGCCGTGGGGTATCGGTATCGGAATCTTGGGGTAGATGATTTGGGTTGTTTTCTGTGTGATGAGTATCTAGAGCCTGGGCTGTTGGGGTGTGATATGGCGGATACGCATTTGGTAGGGAGTAGGGAGGAGGTGGGTGGAGAGGTATTGTTTCTTTGTGGGTTGGGTTGGCGTTTGAGGGTTTTGGTTTTGAAAACTGACGATATTGATGAGGGTTTGGTTTTGGTTGGGGATTTGGGCGGGATGAGTTGTTCGTGTGGTGATAGGCCACCGAAGCTGATGATCGGTATGAAGAAGATTGAGTAGGAGTATGTCGATTGATTTCGATTCAGATGCTGACAACATAGGTTACTTTATAGTGATGTGGAAAGGCTCCAACACACTCACCAACTTAGTCAAACCAATTTATCGAAGATTATATTCAAATCGGTATCACCGATTTTATTGATCTCATTTCTATGCTGATACAATCTCTCTACCATACATATGTAAAGTGGCTTTAATTATAGAAGTAAATACGATATCTGACTCATATCCCAACAGTTTTTATACATCATTACAACACCGCCGCACCGAGGCCAGCCACAACGGCACCAACACCAACCGCTCTATTCAACACCTTAACAGCGACAGCAGCACCAGTCGAAACAGGATGACTACTTTGCGGAGTAACTGCCGAAGAAGCCGAAACTGCTGACTGGGAGCTTGCAGGACCGACAGACGAACTCAACGCCGGCGCGGGTGTGGTCACCGTAGGCAATCCTGTAATCGTCTCCATGCCCGTCGCAGAAGTTGCCGTCGTTGCTGCCGCCGTGACTGATGCAGAAGTAGAAATAGAAATAGAAGCAACAGCGGTACTCTGCCCCGCCACCGTCGTACCAGATAGAAATATCGACGACTCAGACGACGCTGCCGCAGCCGTCACTGGCACAGCATTAGGCCCATAGCCAGGCAGATACGAAGGCGAGTAAGTCGCTGTCCCAGTATACAAGGGACAACCAGGGACGCTGTATTTCGGTGGCGCACGTCCGCCGCCGCAGTCAAGAAAGTCGCACAATTCGCCGGTTCCAGGGACATACCAGACCAGACTGGGGCCGGCGATGGAGCTGGTGCAGCCGACGAGGTCGGTGCGGGCGAGGACGGTGGTGGTGAGGGTGAGGGTGGCGACGGCGACAGCGACGGTTTTAAAGTTGGTATGCATTTTGATGATATTAACGAGTGGTATGTGGTACGTAAAGTATCAATCGATGGTGGTTAAGGAAAGACTGATTGG
The DNA here is from genome assembly GCF_021365285.1 of Talaromyces proteolyticus. Taxonomy (NCBI): domain Eukaryota; kingdom Fungi; phylum Ascomycota; class Eurotiomycetes; order Eurotiales; family Trichocomaceae; genus Talaromyces; species Talaromyces proteolyticus. The sequence continues at coordinate 252,968 of NW_025764293.1, read as the reverse complement.
ATGTGTAACGAGTGACGTGTTTGAATGAGGAATTGGAATGGAGCAGGATTAATATTAATACAAAAACGCGTTGATATGTGGTTAGATATTATTATTCCTTTAAATAGTCACTACCACGGGCAATTTTTCAGGAGGTCCGATGTTGGGCTGGACCAGCCGGTTTATGTCTACCTAGTGCGAACAGAGACTAATGCGCGTGCGAGTACATATGTAGGGAGAGCCACAATATTATTTTTACTAATTAGTAATATTAATAACAATATGATGGTAGTTAGACAAACCTTGAGGCTCAATTCCCCACCAATCAGAAACCTTCTAAGAAACCTTTCTAAGCTGTGTTGAGAGCCTCCCTTCCCAATCAGGAAAGTCACCGCACGCCAAGGAGCCAGTGGCGCATGGCTGCTGACAATTTGTATTCTCGTTACAGTTTTATTATAATAGAATATTAAGGATGTTTGAAAGATACAAACCTTACGACTTACCGGTATAATTTTTATCAAAACTAGGAGGAAAATAAGCTATTTGTAAATTGTGTAGCGTGATCTTGATGACTAAAAGGGGTGAGTTAATAATATTCTTAGATTGATAAATTCTGTGTATCATATAGTAATATGAACTATTGAGTATTCATAGAACAATTTCCACAGTATCAACTTTAAGTAAAGTAATGAGCCTTACAATGAAACCTTACTAGAAAAAACATTCTAACATCTACATCCACTCAGGAACCTGTATCTCACCATACATTAGTCTCTCAATAGACACCCTTTTAGGCAAATTCGATATGCAGGTCTAGATGACTAGGTTCTGGATTAAATGAAGCGCTCTAAGTAAGAATCTCTACGTTTTGGAATTTTTTAAACATGCTATCTACTACTCGGCTTTTGATATCTTGCTTGGACTTAGACATATGACTGCACTCCAATATCAATTACTTCGAGATTGCTATTTCCTATCTTACTCCATCTAATCTATAACTAGCTTTATGTAGCTGGTATCATTGTATCAAATAAGACCGCATGCATCTTGCATGAAATCTAGTAGATGCTTATCTAAGCTTTAAATTTTAACCGTGGTGTTATTTTTAGATTATATTAATTCTCACTTTAATGAAATTGCCGCTGATAAAGACGTATAAAATAGCAGATGGATTTAAAATTAAGTCTGTGGATGCTAATAATATTGATAGTGATATAATCTATGTGTATAAAAGGGGTGTGATTTAGTATTATAAGCGTACTAAGAGGTCTAAGATAACTGCTAAGACAATGGATATAGATCTTATTAATGTGTATAATAGAGTAATTATACATGTACATATATCCAGACTAGACAATACGTGCTGGTTTTATCTAGAATTCGCCCATGAGGCCCGGGATAAGTTCGTTTCACTTTTGCAACCACACAGTCTCTCCTCTCATGAAAAAAATCCACTCCTAACCAGTTGAAGCAAGGGAAATTAGTTCATCTTGTTCTTGATATTAGTGTAGTTAGATTGGGGATAGCTCAACAGATTAAGAGTCTGATCAAGATTGCCGACACTGTTGGCAACGGTGGCAATGATGCTCTCAGGCCCGGTCTTGTCGCCGCTAAGTTCCCAGTACATGGCACCTCCTATACCTTTTTCAAGCATGTACTGGGCTTTCAGTAAGGCAATGTTAGGAGTGTCGAAACTGGTCAAAGTACCGCCATTGGTGGAATCGTAGCTGTAGCTGGCAATCACATCGGCCATCTCGGTGATGTTTGCGTTCGGCCCGCCCAGGACATTGTAGTTGATCCCTTGCCCGTTTGAACCGACACCACCAAATGGCAGACCGAGTCCACTTGTGTTCGTAAAGGATCGCCCATACAGAGGCATACCGAAGTTTATCTTCTTGGCAGCAACACCCTGACTAAGGTAATATGAGATAGCACCGTCAGTGTGGCCTGGAGTACTGTTATTGTTGCTCTGCGACGGATACACGTTGGCATGATCGCCAGTGTAGTTAGACCAAGAGCCAGCGTAATCATACGCCATGATGTTCCACATGTCAAGATATTGGTCCATTCCTGTAATATTCAAGGCCTCGTAGTTGGCGGGGCCAGCAGGGGCTGCAACACTTAATAAAAGATGTGTACCATGCGCATACTGAGCTGAGTAGGTGTCCAGGGTGGTCCTGAGTTCTTCAAGAAGCAAGACCATAGCCTGGGCATGTTCTGGATCGGAGGGGTACTATTTTGATGTTATATATTTTTGTTCAACAAACAAATATTGAGTAAGAATGGTTACTTACCTCCCAGTCAATATCAATACCATCAAAACCAAGATTCTGAATCAATAGAAGAGCAGACTGTGCAAAAGTTTGTCTTCCTTGAGCAGTCAAGGTGAAGTTTTCAAACTTTGAAGCCCAGCTATATCCACCGATAGAGAATATTGTCTTAAGATTACGGTTTTGCTGCTTGAGAAGATACAGTTGCTTCACATTGCCAGCAACAGAGCTAGTATCACTTTGATTATCACCAGGATAAGGATACTGCAAATCAGCCCAGGCGTCAGAGACACTAACTGATCCAGTATTTGCATCAAGATCGGCAAAGCAATAGACAAGATGAGTAAGCGTCGAGGCGGTTATATTAGTGACGAAATAGGAAGTGTTGTAGATATCCTGGTCAATAATGATAACGACTTAGTTGTGGGAAGAGTTTTCAGTGTTTTCCAAGAATGAGATCTTACCCAATCCGCATAATAAGCTACACTTCGGAATCCAGAAGCGGTGGCAGTAGGAACCACAGCTCTGGACACCGTTCTGCTGGGGACCGCAGAACTAGGGACTGGAGAACTAGGGACTGGAGAACGAGGGACTGGAGAACTAGAGACTGCAGCACTGGAGATCGCAGTGGTACCGGCTACACCAGATCTCTTTTGTCCCAGCGGAACGGTCGCCGTGTTTCCTAGTAAACTCAGACCCAGAATAGTAATAGCAGATGTCAACTTCATGATGATTCTCTAGTTCCACGTCGCGTTAAAGAGAGTAGAGTGATGTGATGATATATAATGTGAGGGTTAATCTGAATGAATGGCTATCATCAAGATGCTAAAAGAATGACTTTGATAACAAAGTAAGAAAAGAATGGAAAAGTGAAGGTGAAAAATGAAATACTGATGCTGCTCTGAATCAAGAAAATATTACAGAAATCGGGGATGATACCTCCCTTTTATTTTAATAGCATCTACCATCTTTCCACGATCTTATAGCATTGACTCAAGGTTATCACCTTGGATTTGGGGGCACATTTCTGTGTTAATTCAACGTCACATTTGAACTCTGAATGGTCCTTTGAGATGCAGTCAAGGATATGTCGGAAAAGCTACTGTTTCATAGTCTCATGGATTTGAAGATATGAACTCCGAAAGAAGAGCCGTTAATCCACCGATACTACAAATACAATTTCACATCCATTTTGGCCCCAAAACCAATCATGCTCGGGTAACAAATGACTCGATATACATCGCCAGGCGAATAGATGGATCTTACCGATGGTGGTAGTCAATGTGAGGTTTCCTGATATCTCCACTAAGAGGGAAGATACAGACGCATCTCCTTAATCTAGTTTACATCCCGAGAGTAGACATGCATTGTAACTATGTGGCTGGCCTGGTAAAAATGCTGACCTTTCCTTAGTCGGAACTACAGTGGTGGGGTGCAAAGTATTTACGTCCCCCACCTCACAATTTGCCCACGCGTTCAACGGAAACCCCTGTTTCTGTTATCACTTCTGTAACCCTAAAATGCAGTCCCTCCATGTTCGGGCCGAACACTCGCCCCCATCGGTTGTTATTGTTTAATTAGAATGGGATAAAATTGGTTTCACATATTGAGGTACTTTTGTTATGTTGGTGGAGAGCAAGAAATTTGTGAGAGAGCATCTCTTTATAAGGCCAAAAATGCCCAGCACTCATGCTGCATGCTGCAAGGTAACGGGTGATTCATAGAGCAGATGCATAGTAGAGGAACAGTACCAGCCAGGTCAACAACCTCACAGCAAGTTAGAAAATCGTGGACTTGAGACCGGCTACGATAATTCCAAACCTCTCAATCTTGACCTCCAGCTGGATTCCAAACCTTCTCATCTCCACAATGCTCCGTTTAAGACTTTCAGGTTTCATTTTACTCTCTATCACGGCTCTGGTAGCCGCTAGGTACGTGTCAACACGAAATGCTCTCTGCGCTGAAGACATGTTACTGATTATGGTACCTTAGTGGCGTCATGCCCGTGCCAACTGCCTCTATAACACCATCACCTACGCTCCCGTCTCGGGAGCTTGATGCTCGCCAAACCCTGTCATTTACTACCACGGCAGTGACTGTGGATGGCTGGACAAAAATCTCTGGAAGCTGTTCTGGTACCGGCACAGTTGCATTACAACCTTTTGTAACGGAGGTACCTCTTATCACGACCAGCAATTCAGCACTGAATGCATACTTAACTTATTGTCCCTACTACGTCACAGTCGTCACCTCGCTGCCACCATATCCGTACGTCTGACATCTGCCGATGTCTTCGTTTTTCTGCTAACACAACAATATTAGATATACGTCTACCGCTCCGAACTCAGCCGTAATTGCCTACCAAAGTACAGTGAAGGCCCCAGGTCAGACACCGTCCTGGAATGGCACCGGCCCATCTTCAACCGTTCATGGGGGCAAATCTCTTACCATGGAGATCCATCCTACTGCTTTCCAGAATGTCGGCACACTGACAGGTAGCGATTTATTCACTTCTGTATCAAGTGCTCTGGTGAGCGGGTGCGGGACAGTTGCGGAAGGCGCTACATTAACAACTTGTAGCACAGTACCACAAATAACCAACATTGCATACACTGAGGCGGAACCCTTACTATTTGAAGAAGCATGGTTTCATAACGACGGAGTGCTCTCTTTTGATGTTCCATGGATGTTGGTCACCGATCAAAATGTTCTCACAGCTCTTATCAACGCTGTAGCGGGCGCAATGTCCGCCAGCACACTCATCTCGAACAACACAACCCCGGTAAACCACAACTGCTATGTCCCCAGCGACCCTTCTGATCATTCAGACAAAGAGTGCTATACCACCAATATGACAAACGCCGCCGACATGGTGCAGGCAATCTATACAGATCATACTCAAGGCCAGGATCTCACCCAAAATCTGGGTGTGGTCATGACTTTCTCTAGCGCATCAGACAACTCCTATATTTGTAATGCTGCGGGATTATACGGAAATGCCCTTTACTATATCGGCGCCCTGTCCGGGATCCTGGCTGAAGTGCCAGGGTTTGAGTGGATAGCAGCAATTGGTGGCTTGGTTACAGCCCTCAAGGATGCCGGAACACCGGCAGCGCAGGCGCTCGGTATGACTTGCGCTATTGCAGCGGATATTCACTAACGCTACTTGAACACGATGAGCCTTGGATGGCTAGAGGAAGCAGTTGAGAACGTTTTCACCTTGGCCTTTTACCCAAAAAATTTTCACATTCTGATCGAATTGTACTCACTTTGTTTGACGGCTGCAACGACGTTGACCGTAGGATTGGAGCTGGAGTTGCATGCATAGATTACCTTTCTTCTCCCCATGCTTAGTATTCTCATTAATGGTCATTTATAATGTAGATTCATATCTACTTTCCACGATTAATCGACTTTAAGATGTCCATTTATGTATGAATTGAATCCTTTTATCAGGACTAGCGTGAAGAAACATAGGAAATAACAGCTTCATATGATATGGTCTCAATTTCAACGGTAAGATTGCCACTGGGTGTGTATATACGCAGGGGGATCCTTCTTCTTTGTTGTTCGCGGGAATTTCTAATAGACAAGCTTCAACAAAGAACTATAGTTCAAGTTGGGGGTGGATCGCTAATAATGGGACTAAATGAAGGAGGGTGTCGCTCAAGCTCCTATGCAGGGTGCAGTCTCGCCGATGTAAACCCAGCCTACTACATCCACAATGTCCAATAGAAACCCTGCGCCTGATACTCACTAGACATAGCCCCTTGTTGTGTCTATTAACGCTCACAATTTTGAAACAAAGGTTCCTTAGTGAGTACTCGGTAAACGCCCACTATTGTGGCTGTGACTCAAACCTGCAAGCTTTCACGTCGGCGACTACATCAGCAAATCAGATTTGGTCCACGTTTGACGCTGGTGATGTTAATAGTGCCCGATGGTTACACATAAATATCTCCGCTATTTACCCCTATTGATCCCTCCTGTTAGAACGAATTCATAGGCCACCACTACTACTAGTGTTAGACCTCGGCCTCGACGTCTTTGTTCTTATAAAAATAGCAGCTAAGTATACATTAATCGCATGATAATTATATAAACCTGTACGCTTCCTTGCCAGTCCTGACTAATATATTACACGCAAACCAACACATATTTTCATATCAACATAGACCTCTAAGTGGAGTTATTTTGATGAATATATCTCTACCACCGCAACTATCTAACCATTTTATTTCTACTGGAAGATATTATTTTTTTGGCTACGCTTATCATTGCCGACGGCAAGCTTGCAATTTCTGTTCTGGGAACAAAGCACTTCTCATATCGCTCCTCTCAACACCCTTTGAATTTGACTTCTCTCTTGGATTGAGGTACTCCGCAAAATGTCAAATAGTGCTGCAAACTTGACTTGTCCTGAACCTGGTCAACCTTTTTCTTCGCTGCCAGGCTACAACGTTTGCGCAAGCTCGACTAATGAAACAACGATAAGAATGGCCATGACGGCTTGCTGTCATCCAAACGAAGTAACTGCTTTTAGCAACTGTGGGCTTCAATGCACTATTCCGGATACATATCTCCAGAATCTAAGGGTTAGCGATCCGCTCGCTAAAGTCTGGGAAGTGACGGACAACTTTACCGACTGTGTGTTGGACCGTCACAATAATGTTACATCTGCACCGACGATAGCTTGTCATCTGCCTGAGTTCAACGTGAACTCTACTGGGATTTCAACTTCGCTCTACGGCCAATCGAGCGGAATTTTACAATGGTGGTTGTTACTTCATTTTGCGACGAAACTTTTCGTGCTTTAAAACGCGCATTATAAGGGGTTTATATGAATACTCAACATACTATTTTTGCAAGTATGGAAGAAAAGTCTTCACGCAATTTTTTTTCTTTTTTTTTTGGGCATATGCAATTGTCACCATCAGGTTGAGTCTTTAAAGAAGTTATCTTTAGATATCCATGGTTGCGCTTAGCGGTTTCAAATATCCAGTTTATCAGCACCGTCCATGGTGTCTCTCATATCCGCCTAGGCTTTATCTAGGCCGCAGTGTCCTTTAGGGACAGAACTCAGTAAACAGAACCAAGGAACCCCCGAACGATGGCATCTCCATCCGATGACGATCAACCACAACCAACCCTAACGGATACGGAAAACTTCTTATGTACACATACGTCTTTAATCTTATCTATAAGATTAAGATTATTATTAAGAATATAGTATCTAGCTTTTATATAATTAATAATTGTCTCTCAAAGATATTATCATCCATGCTTTTACGATTCATGCTCATTATTATTCTTGGATGTCGTGGTTGGCAGAGGAAACCTAGATCTGGCCATAGGAACGGATCACGGAGCCGAGGACGGAGCCGCCAGTCAATAACTATCATGACTCTACAGTAGGCATTAGCTGGTTCACTCTAGATATACCGGATGATTCATTGGAGCCGCAGAACCGCATGTCCTCCCCCCGACTAAAATAGAAACTAGCACATAGAACACAGATCTATAGTCTCGCCATGTTATTTGCTAATAGAACCTCGAATATGAGTGGATAACTGCAATCTATAACGTAAAAACCAATGCCAGTAGGCACCCAACAAACAACTGGCTAGATTCGCTTGCTTCCTCGTAAGTCTTGAGGGTCTCTAAAGCTGGTAACGGGGCCAGGTAAATTTAGTTCTTTATTAGAGCATCATTTTGCAGTCGGCTCCTAGGAACGAGTCCTTCTGAGTAGTGGAGGTTCGTCTGATAATCACCACTGCTTATCCATTTCTAGTACCAACACCTCGGTCTAGCAGACCAGAACGGTGGGGTGCTCGCTTTCCGCGTGGAGAGTTGATCAGAAAACCGAGAACCTCGTCCAATGTGCATTCACCCTTGCGGACCGAGGTCTATCATGCCCCAGAGAGCGAGGTTCCACCGTTTCAGTGACGAGACACCGTAGTTGACTGTAGCTCCAAGTACTCATGCAAGGCTATTAAACGGTGCTGGATTCAGAGTACCTGAGGTCCGGATTCTATTCACATTTGGTAATCTACGAGGCAATGTAACTGGCTCCGGGAATGAACGGACTCATTAAAAGGCTTCTTAGAACCTTTGAAAACAGGAGTATCACGCTAGACTGAAGTCACATGTATACTCCAAAATATGGATTGATATCTTTGTTTTTGAGATAAAACAGACTATTAAGATATTTTCAATTCTCCATTGGACTCTCTTAACCTTTTCGCCTTTTTCATCATATATAGTAAGACTTTTCAGACCTTCGGGATTGATCTGTTCAATGTCCAGGGGAGGCCGAATGGCGCCGAGCTCTATGAGACCGGAACATCTACTGCATATGAATGCTTAAACTGCAAAATTTGCACATATCGCTGCTAACTGACCTGCCCTTTGAGTAAGAGCCCAGCTGATACACTGAAGGATCTGGACAGAGTCGAAGTAGTTCAGGAGGTAAAGGAGACTGCCTAGGAACAGTCTTTCAACATGAACTTCTCAAGCTTGATATTGATATCCCGACCACCAGAATATTTGGTTTTCTCGCTATACAGATATAATATAATTTTTCGCTCATTACATATACCTATCCCTTAAATGTGCATGTGGACTCGCGATATCAGGCTATTATAGTTAACAAATTGTATTTTTAACTGTTATCTAGCCCTAAATATATTGACTTAATTATTTTTTTTAAAAGAAAATAGATTATATAGAGCCCTTGAGTCTCTGGGTCTCGAGCCGTGGCGATTGTAGTTCGTTCTTCTAGTCCAAAGTCTCCGATTGACTGTTCATGATATTACCGTGGATAATACGCTCTAGCGAGTGGGATCGCTGGCTCTGTTGAGTGTAGCCATAGGATGAGCTCCAGTAGTATATTGATAGAATATTGAAGAAGTAAAGGCTTATATATATACGGCCTATATAATCAATCTGAGAATGGGTATACAGAGAAAGAAGATGATTATAGCTTGAAAATAGGCGTCACTCCAGCCCACTCCCCCTTCGCTCGCTCATCCCAATATCCATCTTTGCCCGACTTCAGCTTCCACACCACTTCACCGCTCGCAGATTCCGGAACATTAGTGAACCAGCGCGGGTGATACACGCCGCCACTTTCCTCCAGCTCGCGCCGTCGTTCACGCTGCTTTTCTTCTAGTCTCGCTTTCAAACTTTCTGCTGAATCTAAATTGCCAGCTTCGAGGGCCCGTTGGTCCGGTCGAAGCCGCGAGTCGGTGGGTGGGATTTTGGATTCTTCGATGGCAGTGGTTTCGTTCAGGGTGGCCGCGAAAACGGGGAAGCCGTAGCGTTTGGACGCCTCGTCAACGAGGGGGCCGACTGTCCATATGGTTTTGTTGGTGACGGAGCCATGCTCTGTCAGTTGTAACGAGCTGGTCCATGTGCCGGATAAGCCCAAGGGCAGCTCATGGCCGTGAATGTCGAAGGCTTTGACGGTGATCTCTTCGCTGCGGCCCGAGAACATGCCGCCGGCTTTGAAAGTCGCAACAGTCTTTTGACCTGTGGTCTCGTTGACTACGATCATTTCTCCCACAGGCTCAACGTACTTCTCCCCAGCGATGATATTTCGCAGGAATGATGTTGCACTGCCCCAGCTGAATTGCTCTCCGCTCGCATGTAGACTAAGTCGAGTCTTGCCGTCCGTATTGATCTCAGCGGATTTGCCCCAGAATTTCTGCGTTGGCATGGGCGATTGGTTCAAGCTCCAGTCCCTGCTGTCGGCTTGGTAAGCAAGCTGGACTGGGCGATGCGAGACTTTCTCGGCGATCATCCTGAACCCTCGATCTTCGCGAACCAGTTCAAATGTTTCTCCGAGAAGCGGGTTAAATGGTTTCCGAATTGCCCGCTCTTTCACCCGACTTGTCGATAAATTAGATAGCGCGAAAGCTGTAACGTAGATTAAGCGTTCCAACACGTCGGTGGCAGTAGCGGCCTTGTCTAGTAGAGCGGAATATTCCATGCACTCCACAGCTCGCTGGAGCAAGGAAAGAGGCTCGTTTGCAGACACAGGCATAGATATTGCCGACAAGTCTTTGCCTACGTTCTTCCGTAAGAACCCGATCAGACTCGGCGGTGGCATAACGGGGGCTGATACTGTCTTTCGTCGCTTCACAGCATCCAATGGTAGGGGGGTTAAGGATTTCGGTTTTGAAGGGAATAATATCGACAAGTTCTCCCTTCCGATTCCCTTTCGCGTGTAGTCGCTGCGAGCATCGTCACTACCGGATGATGCAGCGTCGTCCTCCTCTTCAACATTTTCTACCTCGGCTTCAACATCCGAGTCGTGCTGAATGGTGAGGAAAGATGATGCTGGACCATCCTCGGCATCGAAAAATTCTTGAGACGCTTCCGAGTCTATGCTGATTCTTGAGCTTACTAGTGAAACCGGTGCTTGTCGTCGCTGCTTGCTTTCCGATATTAAGCCAGAAAATTCAGAAACAACCTTGTCCAGGTCGCGGAGGAGGGCCATAAGGTGGTCGTGAATTTCGTCGTCATGGTCAGGGTGGCTGATAATACTTCTCGGCTTTCGCTCACCAGCCACCGAGGCTTCGCTCGAGGGGCTCGGAGCAGCTAGACCATTATTGCGCTTGGTCATAGTGCTGGCACTGGTTTTGCGTTTCCAAAATGATGGTCGCTTATGCTGGGACTCCAAATAATCATCTGGAGTTGAAGAGGGATCTGCCGGGTTTGCTTGTGGGCTGGGCGAGCGTCGTCGATCTACCGCCGTGACTGGCGTAGATGCGGTACTGAGGTATTTGGGATCGGTGTCTTTGGCTAATCGTCGTACTGCATCTCTAGACCCTGATACTTTGCTAACTAAACTTTCGATTTGCTCCCATTCACGGTCCTCGGCAGGATTCGGTAGGTGGCGTGACGTCGAATTCGAAGGGATTTGTAGAAGAGGAGAGGCGGGTGAAAGGGCTTTGTCCTCCTTTGTTTGCTTCGATGCCTTTTCCAATGCAGTCCGCCATGCCGCAAAATCCTGTTCGTTAGTTGCACGAAGGTGCCAGATTTCAGCTCCAGAGTCGATTGAGATCTCCCGCCTCGGCGCATTAGCAGCGACTGCTGCAAGCTGGAGAGGTATAGCACCACGAAGCGCCGAGGAGTTTCGGTCGTGGTAGTAGGAAAGAGTAGAGGAGGTGTAGTCGAGCGAGAAAAACCGACGAGCCCATCCCTGATGTCGCTTGCGGCGTCGCTTTTGTAGTATGCCTGTATGAACCAGAGCTGGCGCGCCATTTATCGAGGAAATACTTTGGCGATGTTTTGTCCGCTTTGCGTTGGACGAGGAGCGGGCTTTGGTCATGCGCAGTTCATCGGTTGAGCCGTTCGGGCCGTTTGTTGGACGCAGCTTGGGCGAGACTCGATGTCCACTGCCCCCGATGCTGCCCAGGGCCTGCGAGTGGTGCACCTGATGGACAGATTGCGGCGGCATGGAGGTCGGATATGTCACCAGCACAAACGTCGCCATCTTCCCGGTCGTCTTGGAAAAGGTATTGTCAAACACCAGCGCATAGTTGCCGCCCTCGTGCGCGGACACGTCGTACGTCCCCTGCGAAATCTTGTCGGCCTCGCATTTTCCCACCCATTGGATCTGTTTCAGCCCCGCGCCTTTGAGTTTCTCGATCACGGCGGATGCTGGCGGAGCGTCGGACGAGTCCTCGAGGCTCTGCGAAACGGAGGCGGCCACAGTCGTCGACGAGCCGGACGCGGCGGGCTGCTCGATGCGCTTGAAGATGCCGAAGTTGAGGGATTTCTTATGAGGCTGCAGACTCCACGAGATGGTGTGGTCGCCTTTGACGCTGACCCATCGAACTAGGTAAGCCTGAGTTCAGGTTAGCTTTGCACACAAGAAGATAGTAAGATTGGTGGTAGTAGGACTCGCCTTGCTGTGGATCTCAAGCTCTTCCATTCCCGCCATGCTGTTCTGTCTCCTGTCGATTCTTAGGGAGCAGCAGCAGCATAAGCGGTGGTCGAGGGAGGAAGTGGTGGATGGTTCACGCGGAAGGCGAAGGAGAGTAAGGTGACACCTTGCACTATGAAGGCAGCTGCCAGACGCGGACCGCGCGGAAGCACAACTCAACCACAACACAATAATACAATCACCAAAGTGCACTCTCGGAATACGCCGGGTTGCATGGACGAGGGGTTCGTGGATAGGTGATCATTATTTGCGCCCGAGTTATTTCTTCTATCTGCTTCTATTGACATAAACTCGACAATATCCATAGCAGTCCGCTTACGCGCCGAAAAGCTTACCCCGATCAGCCTCCAGCCGAGGCTCCACCATTGCCAATTTCATCGTAGCTCGTCGCAGTCATCCTATTAAGGCAAAATGCAGCTGACCGTGTCGCCCTGGCTGTGTTTGATCCCCATGATAGCGTCTTTCAGGTCAGGCCCTGACCGCGCGATGTCTTGCTCATGGCCTTATGACTGGTCGCCAATCGCCTCTTCAGGATATAATTAACTGCAAAGAGACTGAGCGACGGCTCGACGCTCTAATGCCGCTTCCATTCTTCTTCTTCTTCGTCGTCGCATCATAGCCTCGGATGGGTTCACGTGTCGGTCTCCAGTTGACGCCGCTGCCGAAGTGGGGGTTGCGTTACCATTCGTGAAGAAACCGACGTCCGAGCAAGGGCTAATGCAGTAGGGATAGTGGGGGATATGTATATGATGTACTGAATGAAGGAGCTACGTTACTAATCTGACTAGAGAATTCCATGAGGTCTTGCCAATGAAAGTGCAAAGTTCGAGCATATATGATATTCAAATGGGTATCTCAATTCGGGTTGTATGATACCCCAGATGGAATAAAGATAGAAGACCAACCCTCGAAAAGTAGACGCCAGCTGTTGGTCAGTAGGTAGAGCCAAGATACGATTCTTTATCTCGGGTAATTGTGACAATGTACATCTATTCACTCTGATAAGTCAGCTAGCTGGTTAGACCAACCACCTCCTTCTCCATCCAAGTCTCTCGCTATACGCTGGCCCATTCTAAACTTGGTAACATGCGACCCAAAGCCCACTCTCTCACCATCCTGAATCCCAAACATAAGTTTTGTATTCTTCATCATATAGCCAGGCAGAACCGCGTCCTTCAAGCCAATGTTACTGCTCAGTTCGTCGAGTTCTTTATTCCGTGTTGACGTTACGATTGAGGAAAATGACATGCCGCGACTAATGCCATTGATCAAAAGACATAAAAGGCCGACTATGGTCCAAAATAAGGCCAAGATGAATGATACCCCGTATGTCAGGGTCAATGTTCTTCTTTTGTATACGTATCTTGTTTGAGGGGTGCTGACTGCGCCGGTAGTCTTAGTTCTGCTTAGGCTCCTAGAACAGGCTTGTAAGTACATATAGCATTATATTTGTACATATGTAATGGAAAGGGAACTAACCAGAACTCGTCGTTGCTAAACAGACTCAACGTTATATTTCTAAACACTTCTTCAACAATATCCTCAAAACTCAGCTTCCGGGCTAGTGCTCGATCGGCTTGTGAAATGTGGTATGGTTTCTCGATCCATTTAACTGGTATATTGTCGACAGTAGTCAAAGTGGTATGTAAACCGTTTATTGCATCCATAACTAAATATTCAAGAGCAGGACTAAAGAAATTCGCGCCATTGGATGTTGCTTTCACATGTAGAGAAGGAGTCGTTTGATCCTTTGACCTGTTTCCAGCAACATACCAAGAACCATTCAACATCTTTGTCAAATACTCATTGTTCGCAGCGTAGACTTTATTATCAAACTGACGCCCTAAACCTTTCGTCTTCGTGTTCGACAGGTCTGTAATCGTCTGAAATGATGTTGTAGATGTGAATTTTGCCTGGTACATAAAATCAGTATGCTCGCAAGCCAGCATTGTTCCCATGAACTGAACCCCCAAAAGCCCCATATCGTTAGTCAAATTGGGTGGTCTGATGATACACCCTATATAAACGACTCCGCTCCAGTGAGTGTTTGATGGAGCTGCATTTTTGATAGCTTTTTGTATCATATCGTTCGTATTCTGGTCTGTTGGAGGAGAGCATTGAATACCAGGAGCCCGGAAAGTAAGGTTGTACGTGGTATTAGGGCTAGTTACTGCCATTGGTAGGACCTTTCCGCCGGATATGGTTTCTAGAGCGATTTGTTGAAATGCTGGGTTTATATTGACTGCCTCTGATAGGAGATCGCGGGTGGTCTGGGTCTGGTCGGATAGGATGTAGTTTGAGGTGTTTGCAAAATTTAGAACAGGCACAGAAACATGTCGATTAATGGCTACGCTTGATTGTGCCACGTTCAAAGTGGCCTGCGTGAATTGACTTGTCAAAGGCATGAGTCTAGTTTTTGTTAGCAAGTTCAATGTTATTTTGGCAAATTGGTCTCGTCTGTCACGTACAATGTACACGCGGCAATGAGCCAGCATATCGGCGCCTCACGAACAAAAGCCGGTTTCATAAACGACAAAAAATTGGAAGAGCCAGTAAAAATACTATCCAATGCCTTGACTGTATGCCTTTTCGACCGCATTCGTACCCACGCATACTGGTTATAAGCGGCATTGATTGCTGCACCAAAACAACTTTGCGCAATCCATGAAATCGCAGTGCCAACCTGAAGATACAGTTGCTGTGTATTGAACTGCGTAAAGCCGAGAATGTCGCTGACAACGGTTCCGTGTAGGTACTGGTAAAAGTAATGATGGGCAACAGCAAATCCGCCACCGAGGATCAAGTACCCAAATAACTGGAGATAGGCGGCCCAGAAGGTACGCCATTTGAATGCTGACTGTTGGCTTTTCCGTGGAGGGTTTTTCAGTGGAGGCTGGTTTCGTTGTTGGGGATGTTGGATGAAATTCTCCTGGCTTGGGTTTTTGGACGGAGCGGCTTCTTCTAGCTCCTCTAGGCAGGAATTCGTCTCCATAATGGCCGAGTCTTCCATATTCCTAATGTAATAAGTTACATATGTAATGGTAGTGTTTTCATCTGGATGGAGAGGTTTAGGTATGAATAAGGAGCATTCAGATAGTCAAGGTTAACTATATATAAACGTATGTTCCTTAATATGAAGGTTTAGGTAACACTGCAATTCACTTGTCTCCTGAGCTACTTCAAATGTTGGCTTCTGATAATAGTATCTACGGGAGGGTGCATCAATTGTACAACCAGGAAAATAATTCCTATATATAAAGTTTCGCTGCCAGCCTCCAGCCTCCCAGTAACGATTTCCAATAATGATACAAACTTATTTGTATCTATTCCAGTCTATTCATTAGCCTATCTTTCATTTTATGGGGGAAGAAATAGGCTTTAGTCATGCCATAAATTGATACTAGGCATAAATATTGTAAATCGGATTACCTAATTCAAAGCGTGGTACATAGAGTCAGGTGTTGATTTCGTGATGATTGGGTTACACCAGCCTTGCTCCTATCAGCTGCATAAAATTCCTCGAACTTTTAACAGCCATATTCGAATATTACCTGTGGAACACTCATTTCTATCTATTAATAGGATGTCCATAATATGTACAAATAGAGCATATCTATCCCCCGAATTCATATTTGGGCTGACCGCGAGCATCTGCAGGCTTAAACCTAAACATATGCCCCCCGTCATCACCTGGAATTTCTCTCTGCCCTCGCCACTTTCCGCTCGCCATGAAAATAATATCATGATCCTTTCCTCCCCAAGTCGTACAAGCTGGGTTGCGAGCTGTGAAAGTAATGTCTTTCAAATGTCGACCCTCTGGGCTGAACACCATGACCCGATTCGAATCAAACATGGCGATCCATAAGTTACCATTTGTACTACATTCGTTAGTATTGTATATATGTAACATAAATAATACAAGTAGACATACTCAACGACCATCCCATCCGGCTCGCCGAATGAATTTCGTCTGTCGACTAAAAGTCGCTTGTTTGAGATATTGCCACTCTCGACATCAAAGTCGTATGCGTATACAACCATGGCTACCGAGTCATGGAAATAGACTGCCAAGTCAATAAAAATGACATCGAAAGGCTTCAAGAGTTGAGGCTTACATGTTTTGTTATCCGGACTCCATCCCAAACCATTGCCACACACCACACCCTCTTCAATCATCAAATGCAAACTCCCGTCAGGATCATACCTCCACAGCCTGCCTTTGGGAACTCCATAACTCGCCGGAAGCTGATTTGGTCCATAAGACATAGCCTTCTTGTCTATTTCAGCTAGCCAAAAACGGCCCTTGGCATCGACACCGCCATCATTGAAGCGCAAGTTCTCACGCTGATCCGTCGGGATGATCTCCTTGACAACCTCCAGCTTCCCGGTCTCCTCGTCGATGAAGCATACGCCCTGGTAATACGCAGCAATGTAGCTTCCCGGCTTGCCCTTGCGGAAGAACTGCACCGTCACACTGTCTTCCAAGTGTAACACACGTGCCTCTCCGACAGCATCGCCCGTCTGCGGATCGACTTTGAGAATGTACAACTCGGCCGGCTCAGCGAGACAGTCTACCCAGTGCAGCGTTGAGTCGCTGGCACGATAGATTGGGGCTTCGCCCAGAACCATGTGCCCTTTGGGACAGTAGTAGAACGGCTTTCCGCCGTCTATAACCTCTAGTCCTGCCTCGCTATGCATCGTTATGGTTTGGTTGGGTGCAGACTATCGTCGAAGTTGGAAACCGTTCTGGACCGCAATTTAAGTTTTTGACTTATCGTTTATCGACAGGTTGAAATAGAAAATAAATGGTTCGTGAAATAATGATTCTCGAGTCCGCGATACCATCCCACCTAAGATGGTGGGCAGTCGCGCGCATGACTCGCATTCCCCAGACATCCCGCGCAGGCCCCATCGCGATAACATTTGAAGCCATATGATAAGCTACCACTATTAGGATGCTCTGACTCGTAGTCTCAGAGATAACTGTTACATTTACTATATTTACTGTCCCATGCCAGAGATGCGATGATGGGTCCACCAGATGTGTACATATGTATCTGTAATCTTTTTCAGTCTTTCTGTTAACTGGTGTAACGGCCGAACGTCATAGGGCTAGGGTTAACCAATGTCTTCAGAATCTGCCTCTCGCTGGGCCAGAACGAAAGATGCCTTCACCTCCTGGCGGGCCTTTCATGATGCCATCCGGCTGAAGAGCGCCTCTTCAATGCTCGCCAATGAGGATCTGCTACCATCACCTCCTGAACGACAGACATGGACGGTGTGGAATTTCTTTGCGTACTGGTAAGTACTTACACATATATACATATACGTCACTTGATGCTATGGAAGATGCTGACAAGATTGATAGGTGGAGCGAGTCCTGGGCCGTATCAACCTGGAGCATCGGGTCTTCTCTCATCGCTCTAGGCGCAACAGTGCGAGATGCCTTACTGGTCGTGCTGTTCGCGAACATCCTGTCGTCCGTCGTCATTGTTCTCAATGGCCGCGCCGCTGCTCGATACCATGTTGGCTATCCCGTGCTCGCGCGAGTCACGTTTGGAATATACGGATCCTATTTCTTTGTCGTCTTGCGAGCCATCTTAGGTATTATATGGGGTAAGTTTGGATTTCATCGAACCAGTTGACGTAATGAACAGCGCTAAGAAGAATTAGGTGGTGTGCAGCTGTATTTCGAAGGCCAGTTTATTTCAATTTGCCTTCGATGCATCTTCCCTAGCTGGACGAGCCTTCCGAATAAAATCCCAGCGGTATCTCCCCTCTACATTAAAATAACACGTATGTAAAATGCGTGACTGATTCGTGACTATGTTTTCAGAGCCAAGAAATAACCACACAAGTCATGGTTGGATTCTTCCTCGCATTCGTCTTCACACTACCGCTGATGTTCATCCACACATCGAAAATCCGGCACTTGTTCAGCCTCAAATCCATCATCTTCCCTCTCGCCGCCCTGGGAGTGGTATGCTGGGCGACAACCGCGAATGGGGGGGTATCATCCAACAAACTTATCGACGCATCCCTCCGCTCGTCGTCCCCCTCAGTCTTTGCATGGGGCATCGTATCCCAATTCAACTCCGTCATGGGTGCCAATTCCGCCCTCCTCGTCACTGTACCGGACCTCGCGCGCTACTCACGCACGAAAAACGCCCAGTTATACGGGCAAGTGCTCGGCCTACCCATCGCGCAAACCATCTGCGCTGCTTTCGGCATCATCGCCACCTCAGCCGTGCACAACATGTACGGCGAGGCGTACTGGAATCCGTACGACCTGCTGAATAGTGTATTGGATCATTCGTATACGTCCCGCTCCCGCGCGGGCATCTTCTTTGCCGCTGCTTCCTTTGCGTTTGCGACAATGGGCACGTCGGTGGCCTGCAACATCGTCCCATTTGCAGCCGACGTGACCTGTTTGGCGCCGAAATATGTGAATATTATACGCGGCCAGTTTATCTGCCTGATTATCGCCTTTGCGATTGTTCCATGGTGAGTCTTGACACTCACTCTCCCTACTTTGAACGGGGGGCGGTTGAGCTGATTGGTATTTGGTATTATAGGCGCATTGTGTCCTCGGCGAACGGATTCCTTAGTTTTCTGAGCGGATACTCGATCTTCCAAGGCTCCGTCGTGGCGATTATGAGCGTCGACTACTTTCTTATCCGGCACGGCAACCTGTATCTCAGCGACATGTTCACGGCATCGCGGCTTGGACGGTACTACTACAGCTACGGCGTGAACATGCGCGGGATAGCGGCGTTCATCATCGGCTTCGTGCTTCCTCTCCCGGGTTTCGTGGGGAGTTTCGGTACTGTTAGTGTTAGTGCCGCCGCCACGCACATGTTCAATCTCGGCTGGTTGTTGAGTTATTTTGTTGGCGGGGTTTCGTATGCCGTGATATGTTTCGCGACGGCCAGGAGTATGATGAAGGGTAGCAGGGAGGCCCCTTTTGAAGGGAATGTGCCGCATCATATCGAGACGGGGTCGGGGCATGATCGGTTGATAGTTGATGGCATGGAGATTGTTGGATTGGCCGATCATGAGCATGAGCATGGCCCTGAGGGTATGCAGAAGGGGGCCGCTATGACGGAGAAGCTGGCGGTTTAGTGTATAACACCTGTATACCAATCTATCGCATATTCTAATACACCCATTTACGAGTCCTACCCATCAACTACATAGATAGATAGTTATAGTAGTAGTAGTAGTAGTAGTAGTAGTAGTAGTAGTAGTAGTAGTTGCTCTCATTTCCCTGTTTTAGTTGACTTCCATACTATCGCTGCTATACAGGATTGTGCTCTACCTGAAGATCGCATAATTGGCTAGAGCTATCTAGATCGCTTATTTAAAATTTCTGAATCCTAAGCTAGCTAAAATAGAAATGATGTTAAAAACATATATAAATTCTGAATGGCTATATAAATCAGTCCTTACTATATAAAACGCTTAAGTAAGTTTTAAATATAGTATTTTATCCTTACCAGCATAAAATCAACTG
This sequence comes from Talaromyces proteolyticus, assembly GCF_021365285.1. Taxonomy (NCBI): domain Eukaryota; kingdom Fungi; phylum Ascomycota; class Eurotiomycetes; order Eurotiales; family Trichocomaceae; genus Talaromyces; species Talaromyces proteolyticus. The sequence goes on along the minus strand of NW_025764293.1, from coordinate 233,254 downwards.
ATTAGATTTAGTTTGAGTTCTAGCTTTCTAAATACAACTAAAAACTAATAATTCAAGTCTTTTAATATAAATATATAACTTTTATTAAATGATATTACTTGGAGGAGCATTATAGGATGTTTACTTGCGGCCACTGGCATTGACAGTCGCAGGATACTGAATGGATCTAATCCAGAGAAGGGGTAGCATACAAACAGAAAATAAATACAGTCATTAAGCTAGGAATTCCCATAGCCACCTATACCGGCTCAGAAAAGGATGGGAAACGTGGTGATGTAACAGATATGATCGTCCACATTTCATAATGCTCACAGTACGACTCGCGGTTTCAGTGATTACCAATCATAACATTAACCATTGAAATATCATTTTAAATTTTGAACCAGGAGTTAACGAAGTCCAGGGGGCAATCGAATTGACATCATCGGATAGTGTTTCCTCGGTTTTTGATAAATATATATATATATATTAATCATGACATTTGTATGATTTGCCTCGGCTGTCGCATGTCGGGACTTGATGATGGTAATATCGTCTTATTGTAGTTCTCTTCGGCCCCTAATAGTAGACCAGCGTCGACATTTCAAGAGATTTTCTTCCTTAGGTAGAGAGAGAGTGGTCGCCGATAACCGGTCACCCGCGTTAACCAATGATGCGGAGCTCGTACATATGGTCGTCCAGAATTTAGTCCTTTTGTTTCAGCATAATTTAGATCATAAGGTACAACCGCGGAGAGTCGGCAACTGGTAGTTTGATTACGTTAGCAAGAAACGTTCTTTATAGTGCCATACAGTGCAGAAAAAACAATTATCATTGTTGCAAATCTACTGGATACCAAGCATACGAGGAAAGGAAAGCTAGCTACAGAACGCACTCGAAGTGTTGACCTATTGTGGGGCACGTACAACCTGGCAATCCGTCAAGGTGGCTGCTTCGTGTATTTTGAATCCATCACCAAATGGAAGAACTGCCCTTTGAGGGAGACTATCCGATCAGACGCAGGGGTTAGTCCTTGGGCCGAGTTATATTGCGGGGTTACTTATTAACTACTATACGAAGGCATGTGATTGACCTCAAAACGTCAACAGGTCGATTTTATTGGCTTACAGAATAAGATATTGCCGATGATAAATACCGGGGATCTCTTCATCTTCCTGGTACCTGCAATAGGGTCCGGTGGAAGGGACGGGGAAACGGCGGAGAAAAGTTGCTGGCGCATTGCTCGAGGGGGAACTGCCGAATATCGATTCCGAATGTCTTTGATAGCAATGTCAATCAGATCAATAATGATGTCTTCTAGTCCATCAAACACAGCTCCTTCTACCGATGGCCGAGGAGCCATAGGGAGTGATTATAGGATTAAAAAGAACCCTTTTCTTGAATAGTCAAACTGATTAGATTGCTAAAACATCGTTTTCATACTAACCAGATAAATAAAACACCAAAGACTAGGAATATGTTTCCTCTTATTAGTACTCTCTTTTTCTTGTCGGGGCTTCTAGCCTCTGATGTTCACGCGGCGGAAACTCCAACTGTGACTATTGCTTCCCCTGCTGCCACAGTCGTTGGGAAATCCAATGGTACAATTGATACTTTCAATGGCATCCCTTTTGCGCATCCCCCTACCGATACTGACCGTTTTAAACCTCCGCGGCCAATTGAGACATCTCTAGGACTAATTATGGCGACGAATGCGCCCACATCATGCCCCAACTTCATCGCAAATATTAAGGGTGGTTTCCCGGCGGACATCCTGGGCATTATCGTAAACAACCCCCTCATACAGAATGTCACCAACATGGGAGAGGATTGTCTTACTATCAATGTTATTCGCCCAGCCGGTATTGATATATCAGCCAAACTGCCGGTGGTATTCTGGATTTATGGAGGAGCCTTCGAACTGGGATCCAATGGGATGTACAATGGCACTGATATCGTGCAGTACTCAACTGATTCCGAGAAACCGGTCGTTTTCGTTGCAGCAAACTATCGTGTCGCAGGTTTTGGCTTCCTGGGTGGCGAGGAAATCCTCGCCGATGGGGCATCTAATGTTGGGTTGCTTGACCAAAGGCTCGCACTGCAGTGGGTTGCAGATAATATTGAAAGATTTGGAGGAGACCCCTCTAAAGTAACCATTTTTGGGGAGTCTGCAGGCTCAATGTCGGTATTAGATCAAATGGTCTTATATGATGGAGACAACATCTACAATGGGAAACCTTTGTTCCGGGGTGCAATCATGGATTCTGGCTCAATATATCCCACTCTTCCAGTGGACAGTGAACCCGCTCAAGAAATTTACGATGCTGTGGTCGCTAGTGCTGGTTGTTCCTCAGCCGTAAATACTTTAAGTTGTCTCCGCTCTCTTGATTACTCTACAATGCTGAATGCTCTATGCTCAGTGCCGAGCTTCCTCAGTTACTATGATATTGCACTCTCATATCTGCCTCGCCAGGATGGTAAAATACTCACCGATGCTACCGATAACTTGGTGAGACAAGGAAAAATCACCAAGGTCCCTTTCATCGTCGGAGATCAACAAGACGAAGGTACCCTTTTTGCTATATTTACATCAAATATTAGCAATACTGATGACGTTATCGACTATTTTACAAGTATTTATTACCGCAATGCTACATCAGAAATAGTGTCCGGTCTAGTTGGTCTTTATCCAGACAATCCTTCTGCCGGCGCCCCATATAACACTGGAATCTGGAACAACTGGTATCCGGAATTTAAGAGGATGGCTGCAATAATTGGTGATATACTCTTCATCCATCAACGCCGACTGTTTCTGCAGGAAACTTCTCGACTCAATCCTGATGTCCCATCATGGTCCTTCCTATCTTCTTATGATGAAAACACTCCCATAGTCGGGACAACTCACGGCACCGACGTGTTGAAATTGTTTTTCCAGTCTCCTTTAGATGAAAGCGCAAAGACCATTTTGGATTACTATCTTTCCTTTGTCTACAATCTAGATCCAAACGTCGGAAGTAACCGACCAAACTGGCCGCAGTGGAGCACGAGTGGTAACATGCTCACCTTCTTACCATCTGGGACTGGTATTCTAGCAGATGATTTCCGCTCTGAGAGCTATGAATACCTTGTTAAAAATGCGGATTCTCTACGTGTTTGATCTGGAATTGTCAAATGGAGCTAGACGCTAGACTTGAATGACAGGTGGATGGTTAACTGTTGGATTAGCTCAAGAGCTAATTGTATAGTCCTTAATGAACAACATCTCTGTTTCTATAAGTCATACTTTCAAGGCTTTGATGTGGGTCTTACATATTGGGCGTAGTAACACCTGTGAGCAACTTTAACTACGCTTGATTGTTCACCAGCGAGTCTAACAAACAGTCTTAGTGGAAAAAGCCTATCTTGTTACCTAAATGTGACTTGAAAGTTACGTGAATTTCAGAATCTACAATTAACGACCACTGCAGAACATAACAGACAATTCAATGCTAAATCCTCCAACTCATTGTCAGCCGCATGAACAGGATCAGGATGAGTACGCACGATCTCCCATATTATTATCTATGCATGTACTTATCTACAGTAAATAAGCCGAAAAATCAAAGGCAGCCTCATACCCCGCCGTCGCATTAGCCACGGCCTCCAACGCGTCCCAGTTCACGCCATTAATGCCGACCTCATAATCCCAGTCCGAATGCGGATCCTCATTCGGCAGAATCTGCCAGTAGAACCAGGGGATGCCGGCCTTGCTGATCTGGTCGGCCCACGTCTTGATATTCTCGTCTCTGGTGCCGGAATCGAGAGCGGACGACTGATCGCACCGCTGGTTTTCGCTGGAATAGTAGCAGGCGCCCCATTCCTCCATTATGAGTTTTTTATTGCTGGATTGAGCCTTTTGCACGTACGGCGTGAGTGCCGAGGTGGCGAAGTCGCCGGTCCCGTAAGCGTGGATGGCGAGGACATCGAGGTCCGCGCAGCTAAAGTACGCGTCGAGTAGGGAGTTGGCGAGATATGCGCCACCGCCCGTGGTGATTAGGATATTGGAGGTGCCGTTTTGGAAGTTTGAGCGGATCGCCGTGGCCATGGTGCATTGCCATGCAGTCAGGGCAGAGGGGTTTTGCTTTGGCAAAGTTAGATTAAATACGTTATAAGTAGGTTGAAGGGAGGGATTGTACCTGATCATGCATAGCCTCATTCTCCGCTTCGAACGCGAAGATATACTCTGGGCTATCAGCCCATCTCTTATTATTATGCGGATTGACGTGGTTCATGATGTGCGCAATCCGGTTCTTAAAGTAGCCCATTGCATCACTACTCGTATAGAAATCGCCGGTTCCGTACCACGCGCCGTAAATGTCCGGGGGAGTTGCGGAGAGCGCATTGTAGCTGTGCATCGACACGAGCAGCTTGATGCCATAGCCGTGTGCTTTGTCCATAAAATCGTCGAGACGGGACAGCACCGTGTCGTTCCAGTTTCCAGGCTGGCCGGATTCGAGAGAAGGATAATCGTTGATCGGGGTTCCTTTGACGGTGCCAGATTCGCCTGTTCCGAGCAGGTTAGCAGTTGTTTTGCCTTTTTGCTTTCACTTTCTGGTTGGGGTGTACCGTCGAGCCACACTCGAAGGACCTTGACGCCGGCACTCTGTAGCCCTGTGAGTAGTGTTGTTGACTCGTCGTCTGTCAGGCCAGCGGCGTAGTATAGATTGGACCCAGCGAAGGACTGGGCAGCGCGGACTGAGCTCGAAAGAGCTGCAGCCGCAGCTGCAATAGCTAGGGAAAACTTCATCTCAATTGATTTGTATGGCGATAGACAAGTTATCGGATTGATTGTCTACTGTGTCGAAGACGGACGAACCGTCATTTTATAACCTTCCCCAACAACGAAGTGTTAAAAGATCATCATGAATTCATCCCAAATTGCCACGGAGCTCTCCGTCTTGCCTAGCAGTCAAATCAACCTAAATCATCCTGTTTTCCGAATCAAACGTGACTATTCTATAGTTGGTTATTTCACTTGGCCGTCAGATCGTCGTGATTGGCCCGCGGGATGATTTAGGGTTGCAATGGGGTGCCTGAGCATCGGTTTAATCCCAAACGCGATAATGCCCCCAACGACATCTACCCTAGACTAGACGCTAGAAATAGAAAGCTTGTCACGTAGGTGGGTCGTTTGATGAGGCTCTCATTCTTATTTTATACAGTGATACGTACTCGCAAAAGACGGGGAGTTGGGTAATGATTTGCATCAGCTGAAGACTGAATAAGCACCGCCCCTTTTAACTGCCTTAAATGCTACAACATGAATCGTCATCTATTCAAATTCATTCATACATATTGAGTAAGCGTATGTCATATTCTAAGCATCATCTCCGAGAGCCATTCGGCGTGTCGAATTGCGCAGCTTAGCTGCCTTCTTAAACCCTGAACGATCCAAACCAACCGATCGTGTTGATTCGCGAAGCATTACTGGTAGACTGTCCAACACGGCGCGGTTGCCTTGATAGTAGTGTTCCATGAAACCACCCTGCAAGATGCGACGGAGCGACGCGAGTCGGAGCCATTTCCACCACCGGTCGATATTCATGACGCCCTCATTGCCGATTTTGACCTGCCGCTTGCTGCCGTACTGGCGATTGGTGTTTTGGTTGATAGCCGTGCTGAACATAGGGCCCCGACGTGGGTTTTCCACAGTCCTTAGGATGGAGGTGAAGTTGCTGTGTAGACTTTTCTTGTCTTTCTTACTAATGCGCTTACCCGAGACTGTTGCGAGAGAGGAGAGTATTCGCTCTAGTTGTGGTGTGTTGTGGTACGCTGCGTATCGCTTGATTAATCTCGGCCCGTCGCCGTCGCCGTTGGAGGACGATGTGGACCCATTGTCGTCTCCGTCTGAGTCTTCATCCTCATCGTCTTCTTGAGGCGTGTAGCTCTTTTCATACAGCAATGCAATATTTTCACCGGCCGCAACCTGCACTGCCGGATCGCTGCTCTCTAGTTGATCGATAAAGGATTCGACGGCTTCTTCGCTGTCGGCTTCGAGATCGTCAATTTCCGTGGCAAGGAACCCCCATTGTTGGAGCGCAGCAGTGACAGTTGCTGCATCGTCTGTCGCCTCAATGGAGCGGCCATCAGAAGCGACGATGTCCAAGAAGAAATTCATCTGGTCGAGCTTTGCATCGTCGCTTGTTCCGCCAAAGAAGGCGCAGGTTCCCAGACAGTAAATAGCTGCTGCCTTGACAACTGGTGACGTAGAGTCGCGTATGGTGCGGGTCAGCAGTGACTCGACATGATCGTAAATAGTATCGTCGTAAGCCGTCAGGGCGAGGAATTCAAGCGCTTTGAGAGCAAGAGTCGACTCGCGTACGCTTAATTCGTACTTGATACTGCGCAAAAAGGCGGCTAGTAGATCCTGAATATGTGGTCGTATCTCTTCTTCAACGTAGTGGAATTTAGATAGGCGGCAAAATGCCGACAGTGACTCCTCCCTGCCCTGTACGCTGCTTCGCTTGCGATCGAGAATATCGTTAATCCGGTCGGCCAGTTCCTCAGGCCAATCGGTGTTATCGGCCTCGGGATTTTCAGCCAAGTCGTCTAACGAGGTTGTGCTGTATTTCGCAGTATTAGCATATTAGTCCGGCTGTGACGACAGTGGCAGCCTTATTTTCTTGGTAGTGACATCATCCCGCCTTGTTGCCGAGAAGGCAACACAAAATGCAAGAAAAAAATGTAAGGATTAGAGAGAGGATAACTTACCTCCAGGCAGTGGTGTCATCACTCAGATTTCCATTATCTTCATCATCAGATGCGTGTCTGCTAGCTGCGCGTGATGACTGGCGAGAATTTTGGGCAGAGCCAGTGCGGGAGGTATGCCGCGAAGCCTCGCGGGAGAGTGCTTTGCGGGAGACGGTCTTGCCGCTCTCGAGCGCTTGGCGACGCAGGTCATGCATGATGGAAATAAGAGGTAGAGGTGAGAGAGTCGCAAAAGGGGAAGAGAGATAAAAAGTAAACCAGTATTAAGAGATATAACAGATGCAGGTCAAGATTGACCAGTCTGCGATGTGTTGCTAATGGGCGCAATCGATAAGGATCAGGCTGCGGGGTGTTGACCAAGTATGCTATCCTATGGGCACGGTGGGTCTATATAGAGAAATCTGTGGACAATAGAACTGTGGCATATCTGGAAGCAAGAGCATCACAATGTGTTTGGGCGACAAAGAGGGGTAAGGGCAAAGCAGTTGAGAGCTTGAGATGAGGAAGAAAGTTGGACGGTGCAGAGACAAGATAAGTAGACCTGGTCGAATCAGTCATGCGGAAGACGGGGAAAGCGGTGAGGCCCGCGCGGTCTGATTGGGCCAGGCTGCTGGGCACCTGACCCCGCGTTGTACTTTTATTACAATAATTATTTGCTATTGTGATTTGATTGCTATTCTCTGTTCATGCGCCGTTCTACTCCGAAGACGGACTGACAACGCACATGACATGCAGGGACAACAAGCAATGCATGGGCCCTCATAGCATACTACTCAGTCTATGTTCCGCAGACTTGGAGTAGCCTAATTGGTGCAATCTCATTGATTTGGCTGAGAACCAGTTTCGCATTAATGTAACTTGTGAGGGAAAAGTGGAAGTTCCCGGAAGCAATTAAGCCATGATGAATGTGAGGCTCATCTGTTGTTCGCGGTACACGATTCACTAATTGGCCCTTATCACAAGCCAAACACTCCCTACCTCCCTGGTGGTCATATGTCGCGCGGAAAAGCCAATCTTCAATGCGCCGGGGAAATCGTTTTATCATTTTTTGGTACTTTCCTAGTGCATCAGATGTGATTCTCTTGATTGGTCTTGTCCCAATCATGTAGGTGCTTTCCACTTGAGCCAATGCGGTCAACAAAACCGAAGGAGTAGTAAGAAGAGATAGTTGGAATAAATATTAAATAGTTTTGGTTCTGCTAATTCTAATCTTGTGTTTCATTACAGGTTCAGTGTTTATGTATATAAGTTAAGAAGCAAAATTACGCATATTTTGCGCATATTTTGCGCATAAATTGTTGTTGTTTTCATATATTTTTACCTTCAGGCTTTCAGGCTTCTGCATGGTGAGCAAAACAATGACCACACTTGGAATCTAAACTCAGCCTAGAAAATGGCAATGGGTTTTCTGAGTGCACTTATATCAATCACTCTCAGTACCAGTCGACCTTTTGTATATAATATTTAAAGAGGAGATAAAGATTACTCATTACATGACGACTGGTATGAGTTGGGCAAAGAAAAAATTGAATATTACCCATATATCGTACTATTGAAGCCTGATTTTTGCCTCCTTATTCTCCCTTTGCTCGAAATACATGCGAAAGATAGCCAGAAAAGTCGTCCCAATAGCAAAAAGGAATGCCGCAATCTGAAATCCAGTTTGAGGGTCATTCTTCAGAGCCGAGTATAGAATGGCAACAAGCAGACAAACAGCAATTAGCTGGATTTCCTTTACTAGTAGCCATCGCCATTTTTCCCAGAAGGGTTGATCCCCTGGTCCACCGGACTCTAGATCCAAAGAACTAGGTCTGCCTTGAGTGGTTGACTCCTCCGGCTGTTGGGATATTGATGGAAGTGGCTTGGACATATCTAGCTCGATCCACCGATAGTGATCTAGCCGTAGTATACCCCCGTTGCTGATTTTCCTAACCGCGGACCTTAGTAGCTCCATATAGCGCTCGCATTCGCTGTCTAGAAAAAGAGGATATGGACCAATATTGGGCGCAACAACCGATAAAGCTTCTTCCATTTTCTCCCAAATGCTTTGAATATTCGCAAGATAAGTCCTCCCTTCTTCTGAGATCTGACATCGTGGTTCTTTGCGCCATTCAAAGGTGAAAGTACGCTTTAGCCTTGCAAACGTCTCTTGATGTTGCCGTATAGTTTCAAGAAGGTTTCTGAGGAAACGGAGCCGGAAATTAATATCGTTGTGAGTGAAGCTGTTCCACGGAGATGAATCGTCAGTCAGCAAGTGCTTATTTTCCGAAAATAACAACTCAATATTCTCTCGCTCCTGAGATTCTTGTTTGTTGATGTGCGATATGACAAGGCTTTCCACATTGCCCAACGTATCAATCAATTGGAGGAGCTTTCCGACATTGCTCGGGTGAAGTGGAAAGTCAATAGCGACTGGGTTTGAAGTGTTGCAAGCTTCCATTTACGCAGTTGCCACAAAAATATCGATATTTAATCGATCGATTCAAACCCGTTAGAATGGGATAGATAGAGGGTATATACGTGGAAAGGAAGAAAGAGGTGGGGTTTGAGCGCTGCTCAGCCTTGGGACAAAATTCCAGATGTCAGCCTTGCATGTTAGTAAAATCTCCTGTAGCAAGGCTGATTCTGTCTGTAATAATATTTCTATCACTGTACCGTCCGTACTTCTAGTAGTGAAAATATATAATATCGAGGCGTCGTAAAATGGAATTCCCGATGGGTGGCCAAATTCAGTCATGAAGATGATTTGATGAATGGTTCTACTTTCTTCTTGGTCGTCTCAGGGCACTACTATCCTTCATCTCCAGCGACCGACTACTGTTCTTCTGACTTGAGGTAATCTAATTAGGCAAGGCAATCGGATTGGTTTGGTTGAGAACTAGTCACATTGAACACGGTGCTACTTAGCTATAACGTATAGGCAAACCGAACGCGGGCATGAAATATAGTCTAAAAATAAGAGCAATACCACCAACTGCACCAAACTCCAGACGACCAGCGTAAAAGACAATTGTTCCGAGAGTCAATAATGCTCGCGGGTAGAGCGTCGTGCAATGGAGAGCCTAATCAATGTGCAAAGCGTACAAAACGAGTAACAAAGTAGAATAGAACGAATTGAATGAAACAGGATAGAATCACATAGAACATAGTAGAACAGAGTAGATAGAATCAGCGTATGATCGGATTCTGGGCTGGCAAGGGCCCAGCAGGGGCAGGAGCCAGCTGGGGCGCCGGGGCAGGCGCGAGCCCGACCATGCCGGCCATGTTGGCAGCGCTGGAAGGGGCTATCTTGCTGCTGGTGCTGGTGCTGCCGCCGCCGCGACTGTTCGTCGTGGTGCCACTGCCACTGGCGCCTCCGCCCCGGCCTACGCTGCCGCCGCCACGGCCACGACTGTCCGGCGAGGCATTGATCATGCGGATGTCCTGCTTGTCCTCGGCCTGATGCTGTCGCGCCTTGTTGCTGCGCGGCTTGCGCGTCAAGCTGCCGCCTCGCGACCCGGGCCCCCGAACAGGCAGACCCGTCTCTGGCGAGATGGGGATATTGGATGCAATCGGCACATGGAGATGACTTGCGCCTCTTCGAACGCCACCACGGCCACGGCCACGACCGCGTTTGATCGTACCATCGGCGCTGAACAATGATTAGCATGGGTAACATAATAAACATACTACAAGGTTTTGTTGGGAGAATGCCCACCGTTCCACTTGAACTTTCTCGCCTTCTGCGACTAGGGGCCCGCTGTATACGAAGAACCCATCCTTGCTGGCCGCAGCCTGCTCCTGCCAGACGAGTTCGCTGTCATCCACGAAAGGGTCGTCGCGGTCGTAGTCTTCCATCTTCTTCCGACGCCGTTTCTTCTTCCCATCGGCTTTGTCGTCTCCGCCCGTGAGCTCAGTGCCGCCCATGGCGACATCACCGTCAACGTCACTATCGCGGTCGATGTCGACACTAAGATCCTCGTCCGCACTTTCACGCGCCGACCCTCCCTTCTCATTCTTCTCATTCTTCTCCAATGCTGCACTCGCCGCAGCAACGCGAGCCAGTCGTTCCTTTTGCGCCGCAAGACGTGGATGTAGTGCTGCAAACCCATACTTCTCCTCAGCTAACCGAGCAAAGCTGATGATCTTATTCGTCTGGCCATCAAGGGGGACATGGAGGACGATATTGGGCGCCGTCTTGGAAGCACCAGAGGAGCTGTCATCCACACCAAACAATGCTCCTGTAATCAAGCCAGAACCCTGCGGAAGAGGCGGCGGGGCATCCTTGGCTGGACGAGCAGGCTTGGGAGACGGTGCACTAGAGACGGTCCCCGTTGGAGTACTCTTGTCCTTTTTAGATGGTTTTGCAGCTTTCACAGCTGATGCAGGGGGAGGCTCAGAATCGATTTCCATTGCAACGGGCTGTTGCAATAGTGTCGTTTTCTCAGCAGGCTTGGGTGATGCTTGTTGATGGATCACTTGAGGCGGTTGCTCTTGTTGGGGTGGTGAGTATTGCGGCTGGACCAGAGGTTGACTTTGCTGCGAGACTGGTTGATGAGGTGGAGGTGGAGGTGGAGGAACTGCAGGTTGGGATTGAGACTGTTGCGGTGGAGAAAATTGTCGTAGTGGCGGTGGTGCATGGGTTATTGGTGCGTGAGGTTGCTGTGTTTGTGGCGTTTGATTATAGTGATGCAGTGGCATGTTTGAGCCATATGGTGAGTAATTATTATGTACATGGTTAGAGTAGACGGGCGCCTGTGATTGATGGGTTGGTTGCATCGGTGCTGGAGGATCGATGATACTAGAAATAGAAGGCGACGCGCTCGCTCTGTAGCCTCCACGTGGTGAAACAGCACTGTGCTGCTGGGGACTGAATTGAGGGGTGCTACTTTTAACAGGAGACATTCCATGCGATGGCGGAGGAGGCGAGGGCGGAGACGGGTTGCTCAACGCAGAGCGGATGGGATCATAATTGCGCCCACTCGACCGCTGCGAGGATGGCTGAGGCGCCGGTTGTGAAGGTGCTGGTGACTGATATGTTGGGGTGGAATATGATTGCAGGCTGTTCTCATGCGACTGAGATCGAGATAAGGTGGGAGCGTGCATCATGCCAGGAGGCGTAGAGACTGCGGCAGGCGGCTGAACGAGGGTAGAGCTAGAAAATGCTCTAGGCGGTGAAGTGGTTGTCGACGCAGCCGGCGGTGGTGCTGGTGTTTGCACGGGAGTCTGGACAGGCTGCGATGGACGAGGCGGTGGAGGAGTTGGGATAGCCTCATGGTTTCCATTTTGGGCCGCTGCAGGAGGGATGGGAGCGGGAGCAGACGCAGGAGTTAGCGGAGCGGCGACAGCACTGACGGTGGGCGCAGGCGGCGGGGCAGAAGGTTTGCTGGGTGTTTCCCTGGTATCTGCAAGGTCAACCCTGGGCTTGTCATTATTGCTAGTGTTGGTGTTGTTATTGTTGTCCGCCTGGTGCTCTAGCTTGGGCTTCTTCCGCGACGACTGCGGCGTGTTCGCATTGGACTTTTCTCGCGTGCGTCGAGTGCTGCGCGGCTTGGCCTCTTTCTCCGCCTTCTCTGGCTTCTCTGGCTTTTCTGGCTTCTCTTTGGACTTGTCTTTTTCCTTCTCCTTCTCTTTGTCTGTGTGCTCCTGGTCTACTGCCTTTTTGTCTTTCGCCTTGTCCTTCTCTTTGCCCTTGTCTTCATCTTTGATCTTATCTTTTGTTGCTTTGCTTTTGGATTTCTTTGGTTTTTCTTTTTCTTTTTCCTTTTCTTTCTCCTTCTCCTTTTCCTTCTCTTTTTCTTTCTCCTGCTCAGCCTCGTCCTTCTTGCGGCGCGTGCGACGGGTTGTTGGGGTAGGCTGGTTGGCGGCCGCCGCGGCAGCTGTGGCAGAAGCGCGTCGGGTGCGGGTGTCCCTGCCTTCACGGGCGGTCTCTGTCGTCTTGTCGGCCGCTTCGGGGGCTTCTGCTGTGGCTGCTGCAGCGTTCACCTCCGACCCGGTCGCAGGCACTGAGACGTCGCCCTCTGCCTTGACATGCTCGTTATTCGTAGGCTCATCGTTGGCCATGTTCAGCGGCGGGCTGCATCCGATCGCCGTCGAGGATAGATCAATCGATGCGTGTGCGCGTTAATGGGCAATCGAAACAAAACAAGGCGTAGAAAGGATCAAATAAATCGATCGGGTATCAAAAGTGAAAAAAGGAACCAAATCTCGAGACAAAATTATCGAATGTGAAATTATTTTTTAAAAAAAAATTCAAACGAGCGAGTCTGTATCAACTGCACCAGCACAGGCCCGGTGTGGCGAGGGTGGTGAGGATGGAAGGTGAGGGTGGAGGTTGGGAGTCAAAAATAATTCGTATCACACAGGGCGGACAAGAATAGGTTGGCAGGGCGTAAACGAGTAATCAATGAGTGCCGTCGGGAGAAGAAAGAAAGCCCGGGGTGCGGCAGATCACCAGTGACAATTAAGGTAAACCATCAAACAATAGTAATGGCGTGGTCACCAGCCCGATCGAAAGTGTCCGTCTGATGGCGGCTGGCACGCGAGAGTGTAGGAGATAGAAAGAGGAGGAAGAAAAAGAAGGGGAAGAGGAATCTAGCAATATTTATTATTTCATGCCGACCGTCAATTGACAGACAAGAAGGTCTGTCTGCTTTTGTTGCAAGCGCAAGCTCGAGGCCTGCCCAATGCTATGACCGCGGCAGGGCCAAGACTAATTAATAGCAACCAAGTACGGACATGCTGTTGCTTTTTGCTGCACACGCCCGTGTGTACCAGGGTATACGTATACGTATATATATGCTTGTTCTGTTATTAATGTGCAGTTTCAGCTGTTTATCGGTGATTCTGAGAATATTCGCCATTCGCAGTGGCCTGGGCTCTTGGTACATCGCATCGACCTTGTTAGCATGTTTCCTGCCAGTCGCATACGGATACCGTCAGGGCCCGAGCAGACGCCGTTCTGCACGCTATGACGAATTGACACGACAAAAGTGTATACACAATACATATGGAATTCAATATGACAATAGTAGCTACGATCTCTACCAGACATATCAATGATGTAGTCTAGCCAGCAGCGTGCTGTGACTCCATGTTGTCCGCGTCGCCTGCTGCATGACCAATTAAAGCGACAGTGCCGGGAGATCAATTGATGATATATGGTGTTCGTCCGGCGGTTGCATTCATGGCTGTCCAGATGGCTAATCTGACAAAATCATTAAAACACGGAGCTATCCGTACGAAGAAGAGAATTCATTAGCAAATATATCTCTACGTAAACCATCATTGATATTGTGTCTATGGGGACATCAGATCATCTACATGTAATACCTGTCTAATGTCTAAGCAAAATGCGGTTGACGAAAGACGACGTACAATGCCGACAGTCCAGCCCAAGACACACTCGTATCGTCATTCTTCCAGCAGCGGTGCGATGATGAGTATATGTAATGATGAGCGATGAATAACAATTGATCATGGCGATTGTATCCGATCTGATTGGATTCTCTAATTCGAGATGGTACGTGCACACGCAGGTGATGGACGCTAACCTGCTATAGACTAGCGGGTCTCTGCAGGAGGAAAATTTAGGTTTTTCAGCCGCATCCCGATTCGAAGGAAGGAACGCGTCTCCCCATCACTCCTGCCGTTGCCCATCTTGTTCGACGCCTTCCTACTGTGTTCTTATGTTCCTATACTCTGTCTCCCGTCGACAGTGTCGATCTCTCCCTCACTTATTCTCTCTCTCTCTTCGCACACCATGGCCATCCCAGGGGAGCGCTTCGTGCTCGACCTGTCCGATGACGAGGACCAGCAGTCTCGCGTCGACCCGCCCCGCGCCTCGCCCCTCATCAACCTGATCGGGGAGATCAAGGAACGCGCTCCCAAGGCGCCTGTTGCGCCTACCCAGAAGTCGTCCACTGGATTCCCTGCCGCCAAAGATCGTCGTCGTGGCTCGGCCTTTAAGCAGCGACGTGCTGCTGCCCAGAACGTGTCTGCCAAACCTTCTGTGCAGGCGCCAACACGAGAAACAGGCTCGGTCGAGGAGGAGGAGAAAAGGGCGATCGATGAAGAGAATAGGCAAAGACTAGCTACTATGTCGGAGGAGGAGATCGAGAGGGAAAGAGCTGAACTGATGTCTAATCTCTCGCCCTCCTTAGTCGAGCGGTTGATGCGTCGGACAAAAATCGCGGACAAGCCGTCAAGTTCGGCACAACAGGACTCGGCGGCTTTACGCAGTGCAGAGTCGAATAGGCCTAAAACCACGACCAAATCAGTGTCCTTTGACCTTCCTGAGCCCGAAACCGCAGAGCCCGCCTCAAATAACAGTCACGCGCTGACTACAGGCGCACAAAAGGAAGCTACGACATCAACACAGGCTTCTGAGATTGATGATAGAATCCCAACCCTTCACCCTTCCGATCTACGACCGGCATCAGAGTTTCCAACTGGCCCGATCCATTTCCCTACTCCACCGCCACGACAAGATCCTATGCCTAACCTTGATCCCACATCACCTTCGTTCTACGCCGATCTACAAGCCCACTACTTCCCTGAAACCCCCCACGATCCATCCGCATTGTCGTGGTTGAAACCCTCCGAAAACGATTCAGACGACCTCGCAACGTCATCCCCCTACCATCCATCCAGCTCCGCAGTTACCGTCGTTCCATCTGCTTTACGCTTTTCTCTACGTGGCGAAATTCTACCGCCTTCTACGTCCTTATCGCTCTCAACTTCGCTCGGGCTCCACCATCATGCCGACGACCCAGAGGCCGCTGGCTACACCATCTCCGAGCTTTCTATACTCAGCCGCTCGACAGTCCCCACACAGAGATGTATAGCGTGGCAAGTTCTCGGCCGTATCTTATACAGGTTAGGCAAGGACGAATTGGGCGAGCCGGGAAGTGATCTAGTGGAGGGGCTGTGGACTGTCATCGAACGAGAAGCCGTTGTCACTAGGATGTTAGACGAAGCGGAAGGGGGGCAAGATCGAGAGGAAAAAGGTCCGAGGGCAACTGGATGGACAGGCTCAAACATTGGAAAACATGCAAGCGCCAAGGCGTGGGCTGTAGAAGGCATCTGGCTGTGGCAGATGGGTGGGGGAAATCGGGGAATTCCACAAGAAGAAAGTGCCGGAACCCATTAATCAGAATACACTCTACTCTCGACTCACCGCGTTGACCATTTACATGCGTATTCTGTTCGTGTTTATCTCAGCAACTAGGCCACGGAATTTAACCGGTCAGCGCACATACGAAGACCGCATCACACCGTAACCTTTCTTATGCGAGAGGTAACATGAAATCGATATACTTTTATTTGTCATTCTCTGTACACGTATGGCATATACTATTCATAGCGTCAAGCTGAATTGAAAGTCATTAGCCATTAGCCTGATGTGGTTGACCAAGCGCAATGATCGCTGTGCTGCATACGCATGCGCTACTTGATGTACGCACGATTCAGGTAAAGCGAGATTGTTACGCAATATCTGCAACAGAAAACAGTCGCTGACCCGGCTTTCCCAGAAACCTGGTCAAACGGCCACAGTTCGCATATGCATATGTGGGGTACGTTTTGGTTTGCATTGCGACAACGTTACTTGATAAGGCATCAGGTGCAAGACTACGAGTCAGTCAATTCTCCCATTGGTGATACAGAAAGTATATTAGAGATGTCGATCTAAGAGTGATATTACTGACCCACCTGAAGCCTCGATCGTTAGGCCTTTTCATGATGTCAGGCGCATCAAAAGACACAACTGTCCGTCATAGTATTTTTATGTATCAGGATTCTGGTCTTGGCGCGACTTTCTAGCGCCTCAAAAATGCACCTAATATAGCGACTCGCATATCCGCTAATTCGGTTGTCTCATCGTCTTCTCTGTGGTTGGACACTGGTCACGAGGCAATGTAGCGGGGCTTCATCTCCTCGATTCATAAAAGCTCGGACTCAAGTGTGTGTACCAAAAAAGGGGACAATGGACGCCGACGGCTGGGACGGGCCGGTTCACTTCTTATTTTTCCAAGGTTTGTTTTGTCGATGTAAGCATATCGGAGGCTTCCAGCGGCGCACGGAGTATTTAGGCTGGCCCTAATGCAACTGTTGGCTGCTTAGGGGTTTGTTTTGAGAGGCTAGAAACATCGCTGGCCCTACGACCCATAGGTGGCCCGGGGGTTGCTGCTACAGTACAAATCAAATGACTCGTGGATCAATTACTCCAACTTAGCCGGGGAGAATGGATAACAAGCTGAGTCAGATAATATGCACAGCAATGCAGTCAGACCAGAGGTATCATGCGCTTTCAGCCGCCAGCTGTATAGTGGTTGCATCGATCCGGACTGATCCTACATGCTATGCTGAAGGTCTTCGCTGATGGCCACCATAGCTTCTCTATATACTCCATATACATGGTGATGTGTAGATCACACATGTATGTGAGCCGAATTACCGTTAGAATGTGAGAAGACCAGTAGATCAGTATGCCTATTGGTATTGAATATTCAAAACGTCATGCTCCTTGATGGAAAAAATAGCCCCAAAGTGGATTATTCCGGCTTATTTGGTAACACATGACCGCCGAGACCCGAGTTCCCGGAGTCCCACTTACTTATCACCTATGAAGCTCGGACAATGGGGTATCCATAGCCTTGGATCGGTTGTATGGCATCCATACCTTTTTGGTATGCTTAGTAACTCCAACTAGATAATCATTTTCCTGTCCTGCTTGTCGAATGAACATATCCATTGAGGTACATTAGACGATAAATTGGTTGGCAATGCGCGGCCCTCGTATGACTTGAGCTATAAGCACTGGAAGCTAAATAAATACACACGCATCTACCTGGGATTTTC
Organism: Talaromyces proteolyticus; assembly: GCF_021365285.1. Classification (NCBI taxonomy): domain Eukaryota; kingdom Fungi; phylum Ascomycota; class Eurotiomycetes; order Eurotiales; family Trichocomaceae; genus Talaromyces; species Talaromyces proteolyticus. The sequence goes on along the minus strand of NW_025764293.1, from coordinate 215,689 downwards.
ATTTCCGAAATGATCAATGAGTCGATGCCCATTTTTGATTTTAGTAATTTTCTTACATGATTAAACTCTCAGAATGGATCAAGCTGGAGAGTACCTTAATCAGGCCGGGGGCTTCCCACCCATGTCTGTGGCCCAGGAGAAAAGGTTATTACGCAAGATAGATTGGATTCTCGTGCCAATGGTGAGGCTTGTCCTGATAGACTTTGGTACCGGAGCTTACTCAGGGTGTCACTTGATAGCTTCTCACCACCGCCACATTGGGAGCGGTTGACAAGGTTGCTATCAGCACAGCAGCTATCTATGGTCTAAGAGATGGTATGTGCCTCAGAGTTTAAGGATCTTGTTAATCATCAACTTTGAATTTAGACTTGCACCTCTCTGGTAGTCAATACTCCTGGGCTGGCTCTATTCTATATGTCGGGGTAAGCATGAACATAACTACCTTCTAAATAGGCGAATATCTAAAGTATACATATGCATATAGTGCATTGTCGGCATGTGGCCATCATCGTATCTCCTCCACCGCGTGCCATCTGCAAAATATCTCGCCAGCTGCTCCCTCGGTTGGTCATTGCTGTCGTTGCTCATCCCCACCTGTCGTGCATTCCGAGACTTAATGGCCTTGCGGTTTTTAATGGGCATGTACAAGTTCGATCACGAGGCCCGTTTATGTTCGTCTAACTCTAACATTTTCTTGTAAAGGTTGTCTCGAGGGGATCATCGTGCCGTCAATTTCCCTTGTCATTGCCGGATTTTATAAAAAGGCCGAACAGCCTCCTCGCAACGCCATTGCTTTCGCGGCGATTAGTTCCGTGATAAACGGGTTTTTGTCCTGGGCGGTAGGTCAGATTCAATCGCCGTCGACGCTTTCGATTTGGCAGTATCTATTTTTGATTACGGGTTAGTCTTTTAACCTGAAGAACTAAACATTTGAACTAGGTGATACTTATCTTATTCTAGGTTCTATATCCCTTGTGTGGTCTATCTTTATATTGCAATACCTCCCGGACACGCCAATGAATGCTTGGTTCCTTACTAACCAGGAGAAATACTATGCCATCGCCAGGCAAGCCGATAACAAGACGGGAATTATTAACAAAACTTGGAAAAAGGAACAAGCGATAGAAGCTATAGCGGACCCGAAAACATGGATTATTTTTTTATTCAACATTGCTATCAATGTTCCAAACGGAGGTATTCTTTATTTTCTTCAACCACTTTGTTTCGTTTGGTGATGCTATCCGGCTAACGCAACGCTCCAAAGGGCTAATCACCTTCAGCGGCATTATCATCAATAATCTCGGTTTCGACGCCGTCAAAACCTCCCTCCTGAACATGCCTACTGGAATCATGTCGACCATTTCAGCGTTTCTTTTCTCCTGGATTGCAGCTAAGTGGACTAATCGACGGTGTCTGGTGACAATGATAGCGGCTTTTATCCCAGCTATTGGCGCGATTATGGTGTACACCCTGCCTAGGAGTAATATCGGTGGTCAGATGTGAGGCATTCCTTCTTGGCTGTGTCCGTCTTGGGTCGCCCTTGAAACTTACTAATTCGGGGTGCAGGGTTGGAATCTACTTGGTATTTCTATCCTTTTTTTTCTCTTGCCGTTTCTTGCCATTTTCAATGATTAATAGTGTCTGTAGTTGTATACATATTTCGGTCCATATGTTTTAGGTCTAGTCTGCCCAGTTGATTTACCACGACTTCCCTAACACCAGTCACAGGAATATCACTCGGCCAGGCCAACACCGCCGGCCACACCAAGAAGAACGTCCAATACTCGATTATGTACGTTGGATACGCCATCGGTACGCCTCTCCCTCTCCGCCTCAATGTTTCACACTCACCAATTTAACTCTAATACAGGCAACCTAATCGGCCCGCAAACCTTCCGAGCCAACCAGGCCCCTGAATACACCACCGGTTTCGCCGCCATGCTCGTCTGCTACTGTATCTGCATCGGACTGATGGCGGTCTACTGGATTCTAGCTGTCATTCTCAACGCTCGACGGAGCCAGCTTACACACCCAGAGATTCGAGTGACCCCAATGGACTGTTCGGATGCGGATAGCCTCGCGGAATCCCCGTTTGCAGATATGACGGATTATCAGCAAAAGGAGTTTAGATATACTACATAGGAATAGAATATGGTTTATGATTGTGAATGACTGATTTGTTACATATGTGGGTTGGTTGTTTATGTGTAGATGGGGGGGGGGGGGGGGGCATTTTTAGAGGTGTTCTAATGGAAGCTCGGATTATTTATTGCTTGTAATAGAATAGGTCCTTGGCTGATCTTATTAGCAGCAAATAATGAGGTATACCCCGATGCTGTTTCGGGCTGCCAGGACTTTATATGAGATTTAACGTCGAAATAGACCTCATCACAGCTTTCCTTGATGTCAATTGGAGTATTTTCGCACTCTTTTCAGCTGAAAGTATTGATTCTGTCTAGCTCAATACAAGTACTATTGAGCCCATGGTTTTGAAATATATCCAAATTATACATGTATAATGGAATCCATTGGTTAATGTTTGATATCTTGAGAAAATCGACTATAATTCAAATTCTGATTATACATATACTACTTCTTGACGACGAATGTAAATGCCGAATTTTGAAACAGGAATAATAGCTAGTTACATCTATTTTCCCAACCGTGCTTTACAAAGGGGATGAACTAGATACGTACGGGTATGGCGAGGTGTGTTGTCGAAATAATATATTTTTTTTAAAAAAAATTACACGTGTACTCGAATTATCACACATAGGATTATAACCCAACGGATTGAGCTGTGAGTAGAGTAGAGCACTCGTGCAAATCCTGTACATGTATGTTTAGTATGGGAATATTACGAGGGGGCGGTATGAGTATATTTTTAATGTTGAGGGCTGCCAACCTAATATTGAAAGTCAACGTTTTTCACAAGCGAGCGGCAGACTATATTTTCTAATAAAAGTGATAAAATATCTAGGGCCCAAAAAATGCCAGGTTACATGCATCTATGTAGTCACGCAGCTAGTAATTTTGGAGTTCAGGCCGCTTCCTAATGTCGGCTTACTGTGCCGCGATTGGAAGCAATAGCGTTGATTTCTTGTTGACTTTAAAAGCTGACCGAAACTTTAAACAAAATCCCAAGCAGGAACTTTAACATTTTTGAACCGAAGGATGATCTAAGCAATCTAGCCCTCCAACATTTGAAGTATCGGGTCTGGTTGGCTGAACTTGGTAAGCTTGGTCAAGAAAAAAGAGGCTGGACTGACCGGAGCCCACGAATAAAAGTGGAAATGGAGTAGAACATTAGAACTTGGTGGTAAAATCAGCTAATTATAACCTATGCATAGTCGGTGGCTGACATGTGATTGCTATATAAATTGCAGCTGGATAAGGGTTCAACTCAAGCTTATCATTGGTTTGTATCCGCATTGGATTTATTAGTGGCGGTGTGGGTTTAGCTTATGCAAGGCCATTTATGTTGGGTAGGTTATAATATCCGGCCGCTATTCCCCGGTGGCTTAATATTTGTTTTGACGATAAGTGGATAAGACAAGCCAAATGTGCCTGCGCGTACAAGGGTATTGGTAAATCCGGAAAATATTACCACTCCTGTAAATTGCAAGTGGTTATGATTTATTTTATGATCACAAGCGCTACAACCAGTGACCTAGTTGATGGCAATCAAAGAACATAAGCCGAGTGAAATTTATATTGACTATTCTATTATAGAAACTAACATAACCAAAGCCTACTAATTAATCACTCATAACAGAGTAGCTGTGTAAGCAGTATGTTAGAATCATGAACTCGTGATGGCAAAAGTGCAATCCCGCTCAAGCCAAACTGATAACGCCTCTTCCTTTTTGTATTGTCTCTCCCTTGGAATCCGGTAGTTCTAAATCTCTCGTTCGAAAAGCACGTTCAACGGCGACTCTCGCTGCACGTACACTACCAAGATTGCGTGTTTGCTGAATGCCGCGAAGGCGCTCAAGTACGAACCGTCTTTGAGACTCATCTTCGAGACCCGCGCTATTTCCAATTATGTAGAGGGGCCAGAGAACAGAGGTTGAGTCTGGATTGGGAAGGGTGGAGATGAGTTCGATGATACGCTGGACGAGTCCTTGTTTAGATAGCTTTGGAGGCGGAGGCGAGTGGTAAGTTTGTAGCGATAATGGTGGCGAGGAGGTCGATGGTGACGGTGATGATGAGATAAACTCGCCCAGGCATTCATGCAGATACAGAAGTGCAGTCAGACGTTTTATCTCGGCGATTTGAAGAATATAATTATCCGCTGCGGATGAATTACTAGGGAGTATTTGCTGAAGTGTTTCAAGAGCGGTTTCAATTTCTTCACAGCTCGATGTAAAAAAGTCCTTGTCAACACGAGAAGAGTTGGACTGTCATGTTCATACGAGTTAGTCGATTCGCGACTGCTGGTCTAGTGAGTTGGTCTTCTTACATTCGCTCTCTTTCTGGTCAGAGATGAGATATTACTTATCAATGACATCAATCGACGTGAACTTCCAACGGTAGTGTCGACCTGTACATATTTTTAAGCTAGAGCTTTCATGGAGTAATTAAAATCCAAGTTTTGCCTACCTCATCAAGATCGTCGGTTTCAAGCCAATTGTGTGTTGGAATATCCTCATCCCACTCATCGTCACAATGGATTCGTCCGGTCCGGCTCATGATATCATGCCCAACAAAATACATGTTGAAGAAGCGCTTCAGAGATTCTGTTTGCGCAGAGTATGATGGAAGTTGAGGGGTCATTTGCATGCCCACTCGAAGGTGAAAAAGCCACGAAGAAGCGCATCCGTCGGAGATCTGTACCATGTTAAAAATGGGGAAAGGATAGAGCTTAAAGGAAACTAACATCGTGGAAGCACATCATCAAGACAGAAGCCACTGTTGCAAAATGCAATGTCGGTGATTTGATCTCCCGCTGTAAGCCCTTCAATGCTTTATCCTTGTACATAAAAGCCTCCTGCGAACAACTTTTATCGCCTAGCAGATACAGCTGGTTTGCGGAAACAGCGAGAAGGGTGTTTTTGAACGTCGTGTGCGATAGAAGAGGAATCAAGGACATGTATGGATTATTAGACCGACTGAGCGAACAGTTCGGCCCAATACCACGGATGAAGTAGTCGAGAAGATTCCCTTCCTCATACGTGCATTGGCTGAAGGGCCCTCCAAAAGACCGAGGTTCCAGATATGGACTTCTCAAATATCTATTGCCCTGCATATAGAGCGCTCGTCGGGTAGTGTTCTGATCGATCTGAAACAAAGCTTCATCTGTATCCGAATTGTCAAGGTCCCCAGTAAAATCGTCGTACGTCGTGTTCAACCAAATCCATCGTCCAATGTATTGCTCCAGCGGGACGCCAGTAAAGTCCTCGTCGAGCTCTAGAACAGGCGGCTTCTTGATTCGTCCGCATCGTTTTGACCAAGTCCCTAAATAAGAAAAGCAACCCCCCCCCCCGGGTTAGTCGAAATTGAAATCCAGAAATGCGACCGCAGAGCTAGAGTACCTTCTCGACCAAATTGGATCCCGCGCTGAATTGCATCATCGCGAAAGAGAAGCTTGATGCCGCGTTCACATACAAGGCCTAGACGCTGACATCGCCTGCAGCTGGGTTTCTCTTCGGTACATTGAACGTGTTTTTCTAGCATCGAACCAGTCAGCTTGTGGCCCGAAGCGAAATGTTGAGACAACCTTTGCATTGGAAACAGCCTGTTCTTCTTCGATTCTCGGGCTGTTTTCGCTGACGGCTTGGCATCACTCTCCACTTCGCTTTGACTTAAATAGCGTAGAAGATGTGTCTGAATAGAGCGGTAAGGCCTCTGAAAGTGACGAGGTGATAGATCGTTTGCGTGGCTAGCAATACGTGACGGGATTGGAGGGGGGCACAGTGCGTGTGGGCGAGGGCAACTGCATATAATGACAGGTGAGAGGTTCCAGATTATCGGGAAAGCATGCAAAAGGCAGATCGGACTCGTAGATGGTCTAAACGTGCGTTCCGTCAGTGCGCCAGGCTGCTCATAGTGTGACTGGTGGTGATGGATAGCAAATCGATGCAGATGCAAGCGCAACGCGTCATGCGGTATCTTGTCATGGAGATATTCCGGGATATTAGAAATAAGGGTAAAAAAGCATAAGGAACGAGGTCAGGCGAGCGTACCAGCCTGGTTGTGCATCGCATCGCAGAACTGTCCTCCGATCCTTATTCAACTTGGGTTGCTGACCCGATGCTGCCGGGGGATGGGCAAAGATAGTCAGTTGCACTAGGTATTAGTGTCCGAGTCTCCGTATATAGCTCTAACCCTCTAGTCTTTAGTAACGATAGTGAATTGAGAATTTCAGCGCGCGCCCAAGGTTAGTAGACCCTATCGGGTATGAGAAGGTGTCCAAGCGAAGCGCTAAAAAAAAGCAATGAAAACAAGCGGCCATTCACGCTGGACTGCTTACGGGGATCAGGAGTCTGGCCTCTGGGTGGCTTTGTATGATCCTTGCCTTTTGTAGAAGTAGTGGCAGTTAGTGCAGTTGAGTGCAGAAAGGAGAAAAACAGGCCAAGGCGGAGCATTCTTATCACGAGTATAAGTAAAATCGTGCCTGTGTCTGAAAATGCAAACTCAATCTGGCAAAGTGATACACGCAAGTAGGAGCAGCCGCGATGATGAGGACTGAAGGTCAATTTCCGACGACTAATACTGTGGTTTGAAGTTGATTGAATGCGGTGTATAATAGTAATTGTGTTGGTAAGCGCGAAAGTAATAAGATGATGGTGATCATAAAAGAAGCAACGCCAAACATATGCAGGCGTATTAATAATAGAGGACTGATGAGGTAAGAAAGGCGGTATTTCGTACGCCTCACTTCGACCTCTCCCAAACAAATCGCAGTGCCTGATCTACTCTACATTACCGACAAAATAATAAGCAAGAGAGTAAGTTTTATACACCTGCTAAAGGGAGTGTATCAAGAACCATCAAGCTTTATAATCAGCCGCCCCACAATTGACTTAACCACCTTAGGGCTATAGCACCAGCCGTGGCCAGCATTACGAGCTGATGCTAGCGCCTGCTCCATCCTGCCAAAGTTTATCCCCAACCTGAACACCCCAGATCTTCCAACGTGCCTCCTCGATAACGTCCCATCTTAGCCACAATCCTGTGCGTCGGTGGGTCTTTGTGGAGCCTTGGATAGAGTCCAGCGTTCCTTCAGCGTCGTTTTGTCGCTCTCTCTTTACCTCGCGGTCTATCCAGTCAAAAAGGAGACAAAGTTGCCATAGACGATCTTTCACTTCATCAGAATTAGTGCCATGTCCGGATGCACCTTGTACAGCCTCGTTGACTGTGCTTTCAAGTACTAAACGGCTGTCGACGGGAGATAAGCGAAGCCATGGAGGACGAGTTTTTGCACCATGAAATGAATAGTGGGGCCGGAACTGGAACGCTGATGGGGGTAAGACGGCCGATCGCTCTGAAAGGTCTAGACCCTGTAGCGATGGAAGCGCGAAGACCCAGTCCCATAAGTCGTGCTGGGGAGCTTTGTTGCGTTGGCCCGAGAGTAGCAGGGCAACCGGGTTTGGAAGATGGGTGAGCCCTTTCGCCAACCCTGTCAGAGAGTTTGGAAGGATATCTTGCGCCTCACTCAGCCCAGATAGCGTGGTAGCGAAGATAGAGCCGCCAGAGGCATCGTAAGTCGTATTCCTCCGTAAGTATATGGACTGATCGCCACGGCGGAATTTGTCACGTAAGCGCTTATTTTTCTCAAAGTCTAGTACCAATGGCCAGTGATCTCGACAATGTACTCTGACCATAACAAGATCATCTAAATCGGGAAGCAGGCATGGCGAGATTGTTTCTGTTATTTGCCCATCCTTCGTGATGATGGAAATCGGAGCTGTCATTGGCCGCCTGGTGTCTACGTCTCTAGCTACTAGGCAGCGTGGTTCAGCAGCCAATACCCAGAGATGTCTAAATGCCTGAAGGTGGCATTTATTGTCTAATACAGACATAGGAAATATCGGATAAAATGCACACATTAGCGAGGCAATCGCTAGGTTGGAGGTACCTAGAGTGTAGCTACCGCCGCCTAAGAAGAGAAGTCCGATGGCCATGTGGGCTGCCATATGACTTCCATAAGATGTGTCTGGGTCGATTCGGCCGTGGAGAGAACGTAATCTTCGGAAAAGAGCCAAATCACCTGTGCCAGCCATGACAGCGGCAGCAGATATTGCTACGATATCTTGGCAGTGACGCACGGAATTACGCGCCAATCGCCCATCATAATGCGGAGCAGGCAGCCTGACTATACGAATAAACTGATCTAGATATGAGAGCAACAAATCCTTCGCTCTGGGGTTGGCCGAGCCCGCATATCGCAGCCCAATGGCGAAACAAAGACCGGCGATAATATTGAAGAATGGCATGTCGTCACTAGACAGGTTGCGAATTCCTGTAAGCCTGTATCGTTTCCTGTATGTATTTGGGAGGCTGCCGAGGAGCCACTGTGGGCTCGGTTCAATACTATCCCACATGATGATATGCCGCGCCATTGTTCGTAACAGGAAGAGATCTGGCCGTATATAGTCGAACTGAACGGTCGTGTTTGGTATATCAATTTTACGAGCCAGCGTTTCGTCGTTCGTTTTCATGAAGATGATCGCGAGGGCAACAGTAGCACCGGCAGTGGCCCTATCCAGAATGTGTACTAAATCGACATCCTTTGTGCCAACGGCCAAGGTAAGCAGCCGTTCAACCACCTGCATATCACGTAGACCTTTAAGATCCTTGCCCTTGCCAAGGTTAATCAACCCCAGTGCGAAGCCAGCAGCTAGCCGGTAACCTTCATCACGAAGTTCTTCCTGGGAGATTGAACTTTCTTCCTGTCCGATATTTTCAATTTCAGACAGAAGAATCTCGCTCATTCGTCGATGCTGCGAATTAAAGTACAGCAGCCCAATGCCCATAACACCAGCCGTCTGGGTAAGTGGGGACAAATTCAACTCTGCTGCACCTTGAGGCAACAATCGAGTAACATGCACTGAAAGAAGGCGGGTGATAAGAATATCCATCGTTCCCAGATAAGACGCGGACATGCCGAGTAAAAGCCCGATTGATGTCATTGTGTGTTTGGGAGTCAAATATTTGAAAGCCACCCACTTAGCCAAGTTCTTCAAGTGGCCATTAAGTCCAAGGGCAAGCAGGAATCCAGCATGCCTATTCGTGAGTTCTTGAGGTTTGTTGTAAAGAATCCAAGAAGTGTCAATGCCACGGGAGGCTCGCGATATGGCAAGTCCTGTCGCAGCTCCGTTATGGAAGAATGCCCACGCCACTTTCTCTTCACTGAATGCCGATCTATCGGCGCTTATAGTCACATTTGTTGATTTCATTATGCACTGTAGGGAAAACGATGGTATCGGTAGCTTTTCAGTTAGTAAAGGTGAGCGACCACTGAACATAAACATGGATCGGCCAGCGGGCACAGACAAAGTTCTTAGAGTGACGAGTTGAACCACCTCTTTTTGAGCTTCCAGTAGATCGGAGTCGGACCAATCTGGTTCAGGAATACATTGAGCTATTGGGGCTTTGGACTGGTTGAGAAGTTTTGAAGCCTCCAGAAATCGCCTATCCTCACGAAATATCAATCGAGTGACGGCTATACGATCTGCCTCCACAGAAACTTCAAACGAGTTTGACAGCTCAAACTCCAATGTCGAGATGCCAATGTGGTGGATATCACGGACTGAATCGTGACTTGCAGCGAGTTGCATGCGAGAAGCTGGTTGAGAGACATTTTCAATTTCCATGGACATATAGAGATCGTCTCGATCGATAAGTTCTACTAATGCAGAGGTCCAAGACGTTGGTGAATCTAACGTTGGAGGATCTATCTGACAGCCGGCGATCGTTTCAAACAACGGTACACTTACACCTTCTGGCAAAGTTTCGATCACGTTACTCGTCAACCCCCAGCGAAGAAGAAGTTGGATTTTATCGACCGTGGTTGACTTCAGACCAACTTCAGACATGAACCCATTGATTGCGAGGGTCCTAGGGGTTAGTTGAAAGACATCGTCCCACATACTGCCTTTCCTAGGTCGACGATCTGTGGCCGACACGACATCAAGGAGAGTGAAAAAAGGGCTTGTCACATTTTGACTTTGAGAGCTTTGGAGATGACCAAAGATAGAGGGTGGAGCGAAGGGCTCCGCAGGGACATCTAGACGCAACATTTGATTGTCCTCAAATGCCCAGCAAGACATTGTTGCCAATTCCGTACCATAATAGCCATCCTCTTTCCAGGTCCACGATGTCCACCCAACCCATCGACCAATTTGAGCCAAAACTGGGGCGAGCATACCCTTTTCATGATAAGAGCTTTCACTTTCGTAAATAGAAAGTTTTTGCTCTTCTCGTAACAAGTGAAGTCCTACGAGGATGCTGCACAACGCCTTGCGTCGTGTATTTAGATCCTGACACAATGCAGTAGGAAGATAGCCATCAGAGCCAGAAGCCGCTTCCCCTTGAGGACTTTCGAAAAAATCACGAGCAAGACTTGCACATCGGATTATATATGTATTCTTCGATTTATCGGTCTCTTTTTGGAAAGGCTGTTTCTCGACGTGAAATGGTTTAGATCCGTCCTCATGCCCGCCATTTGAGACCCAAGCCCACGAGCAGCTCATCATCCACGACGAGGTGACACCAGTAGATCCTGCCATTCCTTCTACCATGGTTTCCCAGCTCTCCTGGTCGATGTGGCTGCCACTACTGGATCGTAAAAGACCCTTTCTGCGTCTTTGCTTCCCAGAAACGGTGATTCGAGAGGAAGGTGAATCCATAAAACCGACTGCCATACTGAACAGTACAACAACTATGGCGGTCCATTCTAGGTCATTTTCATCAGACTTTCTCGACTGAAGCCACCGCAAGACTTCCCACCAAGCTGTATACAGTCCATCGGCAGCACGAAGAGAATCTCTGAGGACGAAGCGGCATACATCTAGTATCCTTTTTACCAATGCATTCTTCGGCTGCAATTGGACTTCGATATGGTGGCAACGTTTTTCGGAGTCAACCACGTCTATCTTACCTCGCGAGGAAGAATGCCTCACCTCAACTAGTTGGAGAGTTTGATTTTCTAGGGTTCTTCTCAAACCTGCCTCGTGTGTCCGTTGCAAAAATGACAGGCGGTGTGGAGGATGCAGCAATAATTTGGCTGGAAGCTCAATTTTGACAGGAGGGCTCCAGGGAGATTGCAAGGTCAGCTCGCCTTTGCCGTCCATTGTAGACGTCAATACCAGTATTCTTGAAATACCGCCATCTACGACTTTGCAAGCATCTACTACGTTGGGACCGTGTCGAATACTTGTTGCCTGGACCATGAAGGCCTTCTGATTTTGCTTCTGAGTTTTCATCGACTTGCCATGGAGGCTGTTATTGATGCCGGACATGTTTGCCCTTTCAACCTTGAGATTCACCACAACCAGTGATTGAGATCTACGGTCAAGTAAGCAAAGTCCAATGTTTGTTGGGCCATGTGTTCTAACGCATGTTGCTTCGTCGGGTCGTAGCGTGAATACTCTAGGTCTTTGAGAGTTTCTCGGTTCGGAAAACGAGAAGCTACTGCCGGATATCGCAGAGGAGAAACTTTCAACCTTCTGTAAGATCATCTCTTTAGGTAACTCAGACATGGATTCAGTGAGATCCATGCTTTCAAATCCTTCAAAGCCACCTCCGTTATTCAATTCTTCCAGAAGACGATCGACAGGCGCGTCCATGAAGCTACTGGTGTTGCTGTAAACAGAAGCGTTCCCAGCGAAGGAACTCCTCAGATTATGACCAAAACTAGCACGGCTGCTATATGCCCCCATTGATTGTCGCAGGCTTCCATAATTTGCTGTATTCCCAGGGTTCCCCGTTGCGAGGTCCGTGAAAGTCGTCCTATCTTGGCTAGTGCCAAGCTCTGCTCTTGCAACTAAGGAACTAACCCGACGCGACGTCTTTGATGGACCACCAATATCTGCGAAGTCCTGCCCTATTTGGGACGCGAAATCAGTCTGATCAGAGGCCTCTTCTGCTGGAAAGCCTTGAGAAAAAGATGGACCAGATACGTTTCGGGCTGTGCCGAGGCTTTCTCTCATTCCTGAGGGCCGAACAGCCGGTGTTGCAGTTCCTGAAGTCATTCCAAAGTGAGAGCTCCGCCTTTTTGAGCGAGCACCGCTGAGCACAGGCTTTCTGCGTTTCCTTGATTCTTGACCTGTGGCCTCCAGCCTATATCGGGCTGTCCAAATAGTGTATAACCCTGTTTTCGTATTTATCGTCACAACTAGGATGAGAGAACGCACTTCCACCGTACTTTGGTCCCCTGGAAGCTCATTGGTGCTTGAGACATAGATTATTTCGTCTGCAGGGTCTAGAGTGTCGAATCCAGAAGGCTCCTGTTTGGCATATGTTGCTCGATTTGAGAGGTTTGAAACAACAAGACCCATCTCTGAGTGAGGATCCGTCAATGAAAATGTTCGAGGCATATCTGACTCGCTGTATCTCTTTTGTGGCTTTGAGGGATTTGTTGAGCCCAGGGTGGTGGATAAGCGGGGTTCTTTGCCCGTCGATAATCTGAACGACTGGCTCGGTTGGAATTCCGGAAAAGTCTGCTGTGAGATAAAGGAGTTTGGAGGTGCAGCGAGGCCGTGCTGTGATGTTTGTACAGGGAGCCTCCTCTGGAAGATCAACCCTCGAGGGGAAGCGAAGACAGAATCAACTTCAAACGGTAACGGCACAACATGGCTATTTCCGGCTAGGAAGAATATGTGTGCTTGGGTTTTGAGAACTACGACCAAGGCTTTCGAGGGATCGCTGCATGCATGAAAGTGCCCTTTGACAATTTTGTGATCAGTAGGATCCACAACCATATCTCGATCACTTCCGTTTGATTTCACGTTTTCATGGTTTTTAATGGCAGTTTGTCCATTTCGTAGATGCTCCGGTGATATTCGTGGCTCATGCTCGGTGTTCTGGAGGCACACCGAAGGGAATGATGTGAGAACAACATGGCGGATTTCCTCGTTCTCGATGTCGAGCTTGAACACGCGTTTTACCACACCACCGCGCGACCAGACGGCACAATTCTTCGTATATGTTATATCATCATCGCTACCAGGTTGCTGTGGTTTCCACACATAGTCATTTTCCGTCGGTTCTAGGGGGACGAGGCCTTCAGAAACGAGGAAAGGCAATGCGGGGGGTTCGTGAAGGCCAACGGATCGCACCGACGCCATTGTTCACGAGGTTGTTGAGGAAGACCCAAGATCAATTGCGTAAGAGTAGCCTCCATATGGACAAAATTCATCCTAGCGCCGTTGTCAATGGCCGGTGGTATTCCATTACTTGCGTTATGAAAGCGAGGACTCTGCGTCTTGTTGTTTTTTTGGATGTTCGTCTTTGTGTTGCTCACTATTTCTGTTTACGCCTTCCCGCTCCAGTGCGGAGAACAAACGTGACGCGCTTGGCGGCCAGTGCTCGCTTTCTCCAACTCAGAAAATATCCAGCCACCACCCACATCGTCAACCATTCCAGCCATAACTTGTTTGGTGCGCTGCGACAAGCTGCTATCTTCTCTCAATTGAATGCACATTAATAGGCAATGCTCTGAGCCCCGGTTGACTATCATTTACTTTGCGTCGCAGTCGCCATCATGACAAGCTCGTTCGCGACACCAATAGTGCGCCAGAGAGATGATGGACTGCAGCTCAGGTAGCTCCTCCCGATATGTTTACTGTTCCGTGGTTCTAGTATTGATATACCTATAGCTACTCTCTGCCTCATCGCGTCTTCACTGCCAAACCCTACCCTCTGCTCGCACCAAACGGCTCGACAATTATCGTCTACGGCCACGATGACGGAATACGAATAATTTGGAGAGGTGGTCAACCATTCCTCCCCTCCCCTATAGAGAAGAAACAAGAAGCTTCTGTTACCACGAGAAAGCCAAATAATGTGCAGAATATTGACGAGTCTATCATGATCATTGATTCGGACGATGAGGAGCCTGCACCAGCAACTTCACATACCCATGAAGCGCCACAAGTGGACATTTTTGAAGACGAAGAAACCGAGATTGACCCGTCTCATCCATATGAACCTATTATTTATCATGTGGATATACCTCTAGGTTCAAAAGCTCTCCAACTAGCCGTGCCGTCTGTCCTCCCCGAGAAAGCACGCTCGTTGGGATACACAGTACCTCCAATTCTCACCAAGCTGATTGTTGTCTCTGTGATCTGTGCAGACTCTAAGCTAAGGGTTATTACTTTCCCACTCGCCCCTCCACATCCAAAAACCGCAAAACTAGGGCCCAAGCCGCAAACAATAACGCTGGACGCCACCGTATCTCATAATGAAATTCCCAACGGGGCGTCGATGACATTCACGTGTGGAAAAGACGAGAAGGAGTCGACAAGACATACCCGATCACGACCGGGATCTTCCCAGCCTGTCGATACGAACTGGGACCTATTAGTAGCCACTCATACCGCGGAAGCTTCTGGCACATTGCTTGTCTACAGCATCCCTATCAGGCGAGACACAGAAGACCTTTATACGATAGCTATTAGCGACATACGACCTATACAAACACACCACTTGCCGTCTCCTGCAAAAGCAATTTCATTCAACCCTTCTCCATACCCTTCAGCTCGTCATTCTCATCTATTGGTCTCTTTTTCCGATGGATATGTGAAGATTTTGGAATGTCTAGAAGCTTCTAAAGGTACCCGAAACCAGAATGAAGATGAGAGGCTAGGGCCGAGTGGGAAATGGCTTTTGACGTTGTATGTTGGATTTGAATCCGCCGCAAATGTGCTTGGGCGTAGGAAAACGATTGTTGACGCCGCATGGGCGCTCTTTGGAAAAGCTATCATAGTACTACTCGCTGATGGCGAATGGGGTGTCTGGGATGTCGAAGGTGCCGGACCAGGCTCTGAACCAGGGCCCCTGGTCGGCCAAACGAGTGTCCGCGGTGTCACTGGAGGCTCATTGACGGCATTCTCGATCAGCGGTCGCATTGTAGGTAGTCCGCAAGCAAGTAAATCTCAGAGCACCAGCAATAGTGTTTCGGAACAAAGATCCAAATTTGCTCCGATGACACCGTCAACGAGACGTATTCGTGAAGATACCTTGTTTCGAGGGGCTCAAACCCCGACACCACCGTCCTTACATGGCGAGATCGCCATTATTCAAACCAATTCATGGCGTGCCACACTTGCGGAGGAAGCGGTCTTAATACGACATGGAGAACAAATTGCGATCATACCAAGCCTACTGTCTCTCTGGCGGAGTGCTGCCAAAGCCTCTGGAACATTTGACGCATCCATCCGCTCTAGAGTATCGACATTGGGGAACGTGAATTTCTTGGGTGAGAGGCTGACTGGGGTCGCTCACCTTCCCTCTGCGGTACGCACTGGTCGTAATAAGGATCAGCAAGAATATGAAATTTTCATTACCGCCGAGCACCGTTTCATTATTCTGGCTCCAAAGCTTGCCGAATCGACACCTCACGCAGGGGAACACTAACCACGATGGCTTGTTCATGCTTTCATTTCTATAACCAGGAAGTACCAAGGAATAGAAGAGCTACCAGTGTGACAGATGGCGGAATCATTTAATCGTGTTTACTCTGTGTGAGTATATTGATTGCACTGAATCTGTGGAATAGACGTATCATGCAGGAATGTCATGTTTCAGCAAATAATACTCATGATTTTGTATACTAATACGGTGTGTTTGTAATTCATGTATGCTTTGACTTTGCACCTATGATTTGGAGAAAATCCATGATTATTTATACTGCAAACAGCTTGCATATCTACGTCTATGCTATGGGAACGCTATGGTTTTAATGAAGTTATGATGAACGGGGAGGCTTATATTATTACGATAGTCCGAGAACGCAGACCAAATTTACTTGCTCAATTTCATACCTCGCCTAGGCTGCAACTCTTAGATACCTTCAATCTTGAACTTCTCTTTTATTTGTTTCTAATACAGGGTGAGTATTTATCTCGATATTGATTTGTCTGTTTTAGGCAACATCGTGTCTATAGCTAATGATTGTCTGGTTCCATACTGCTTGAAATGCACAGAAATAAAACATGTCTGAAGTGAGCAGACAAAGAGGCACTTTTTAGGAGCTTTGCTATCTTATATCAGGGGGCCGCGCAACACATCGTGCCCTAAATATCGCTTGTCTGATCTAGGTTCAATTACTAGGATATCTGCTGGCAACGCTCAACTCGCTCCCTTCCCTGAGCAGGGATGATGGGTTACAGGATAAGCTATTTCCACCTGTGGTGGGTGCGTAATGTATTGGTAATTTCCAGTAATCTTATATCTACTCAATTTAATTTACATGGAATAGATATGTAGAACTATAGCAGTTTAATAAGCACTTAGGTAGGTTGAAGTACAAAGCTGATTCACCACATATACACGAATGTTTCTAGTCAGCCCTTTTCAAGACGATCATGGCATATGCTTGTTGGTGATCGTAGACCTGAACATGCACAATTCTCAATCCCGCTCTTTGAGCAATATCATGCCACTTTTTGCTTGATCTTTCCGCTCCAGCAAATGAAATCATCATGGAAATGTCCGTCATTGTTGCTAGCCAAGGGGCTCCTATATCGGGCAAAACAATCTCATCGAGTAAGATGCTTGAGTCTTTCCCAAAGGCATCTACAAGGAGTCTGAGTATCTTCACACATTCATCATCCGACCAGTCGTGCATAATGCGACGCATGTAATAAAATTTGGCACCACAAACTGCCTGCTTCTCGAAAAAGTTTTGTGTAAGGTATATTATACCGTCGGCATGTTGTGTTCCTCCCACAGCTTCAGGAAGGTCTTCTAACACGAGTCGACCATGTAGGTTGCGGTATTTTTTGAGAAGTTGAATACACTGATGGCCATAACCACCACCAACGTCAACAAGAAATGGCGACTCGGCAGATTGTGATTCACGAGGAAGTATGGACTCAGCTTCTTTATGGAACATTTCAAAATTCTCGGTCCAATTGGTTGACTCAAGAGACGTCATAACAACCTGCAAGGCACCGAATAAATCTGGGTGGCCTTGCAGCCAGTCAAATGCTTTTAGATTAGTATTAAATGCTTTCTGGAAGGGCGTGTTTCCTGAATCTGTGATGTTTTTGTACCCTGTTTCTGCGAGGAATGCTGGTGTTGCATTTGCTGCAGGGCTTAGAGTTCCAAGTCTGATAGCTGTTAGCCTAAATCCTGCCATTGTGTTCAAAGGGACCCGGGTTCTCACCCATGCGTAATGGCGGCTTCGACTTCTTTCTGAGCAACAAATGCGTTAATTTACTGGCCCCGTAGGTATTGATGCCCACTTCCTGTATGAAATTCACGGATGCAAGGAAACGGAGAATACGCTCTAGTTAATCCAATGTAAGCATGCGATCCCATTATATTGTGATTAACCACCCTCCCAAAAAGTTTGGATAAAACTGACCGAGGAGTTCAATATCAGTGCCAGTATCTTGTGCTAGCTGGGTCGTTGTTTTTGAGGAGTTTGTCTCTGCTAGATCTCGAAAGATGCCTAGATCAACGCCTACCTTGGCTACTACTATTTGAACAGTCTACGGCACATATGTTAGACTAGTATATAAAGGAAATGGCTTTGGTCAGCAATACTCACAGAACAGTGAATTCTATATAGAAGCTCCATTGGGTCCTGGAACTCAAGATGAAGCTCGTTTAGATTGCTAACGATTTTGTTGCGTTCAGAGGCATCGGCCAGGCTGATTAGGGCGCGGATTTGGGCAACAATAGCTTCCATGGTGAAATGGCTATTCTTGTACCTTTGAATTGGACTACACAAGATACGTTATTATTATTCTTGAAATTTTCGATAGACATTGTCATGTTTATGTACTTGCTGATTGTACACCCTAAACCACGCCGCGGAAATCCGGGGCCTCCGTGGACTTTACGCATTCTTATTGGTTGATGTGGAACTCAACAACGGTCAATTACAACGCTGCAAAAGCCTGTGCAGTTCAAAATTTATCAACCATTTCATTTTTTCACATAAAACAAAAGAAAACGAGAGAGTACGTTGAAATGGGCCCTGCAGAGCGCAGGCTTACTCCGCGTAGCCGACCAGTTTCATGCCATTTTTGTCGTTCTCGCAAACTGCGTTGCTGTCGGCAGTCGCCATGCTCCAACTGTGTCTCTCGTGGACTTTCATGCTCTTTACAGCCTTCAATCTCATTAAACATGACGAGTGCCTCCAATTACTGTAGTCGTTCCCGATCGGAAGATTCCCCATCCAACATTGAACTTCTTGCGCGTATTCGACACCTAGAGGATATAGTACTGCAGGGAAATGGGAATCATCGTCGGCATCACCAGCGTCAATCACGAAACCACACCATAACACAGCAACCAAATTTGCGGAGAACAGGATCTTTTACGGCCTCTGTTGGCCCCTCGTTACAGATTGAAGCTGATGTACTGCAAAAGGTCTCCGCGAATGAAGGCTTACTTGTGAGTAACTCGCGCTCCTCTGTCAACCTTCGAACAGACTATTTATATTCGGTGATGTTTCGCGCTATACGGGAGCCACCGTACTAACTCAGTATAGAATTCGATTGCACCCATCGATATATCTCTTCGTGTCTGCTCTATTAAATACATCTCGGGATCGCCAACGTACACATGGCCTGCAGACAAGTCACAGACAGTCCAAGAACCAGTAAGATGTATATGGCTCCCTCGGCATGAAGAAGCCAAACTACTTTTCGAGAAGTATGTACGGGATATAACATATATACATCATGTCATCCATACCCCTACAGTTCGAGGGCGTTTAGACAACATCTATGACGATCTCGCGAGAGAGCAGCCTGTGCCCCACGGATATGTGGCCCTATTGCTAAGCATTTTCGCCAGCACTACGTTTGCCTGGACATCGTTAGACACGGATGCTCATCCCGAACTGTTTGATAACTCCGAAGATGCAAATGCTCAGTCATATCTGTGGATTAGATCTTGCCTTGATTTGCTCGATCGTTCGCGTCGTTGTGCTACCAGATCTATTGAGGATATTCAGGCAATGATCATTGTTTTTTTTATGCTAGTCAACTTGGAAGGAATTACAGTGAGATATTCATCTCTGGTCTACCAGGCCATCACTATGGCGCGCGACCTCGGTCTACATCGACTCGACCACCCAAACCACACCTCAAGTTTTGGAAGACCCAAACGCGGTTCTGTTGCCGAAGAAATTGGAAGGAGGTTATGGTGGTATCTATCAGCAACAGACTGGTATGCCTACTCTTTTATCTTCTTTGTATACAACTAGATGCAAATAATTGGCAATACAGGATGTTGTGTCGTTACGCTACCCCCCAAGAAGGAATATACTCTGTTCATCCCCGACATACTGTGACACGCAAACCATGGAATGTCAATGACGACGACTTATACGATGGCATGCCTGATAGTATAGACAAGCCTCTTTCAGAACCAACGGAAACGTCATACTTCCTGCAACGTATTCGTTTGGGTGAACTCTGCCGAGAGCTGTCTGATAGCATGTTGCTCAATGCTATACCGGGCGAACCTACTACCTATGCACAGGTTCTGGAAGTTGACGCCAAATTCAATCGGTTTATGGCGGGCTTACCACAATTCTTCAGACTTGAGAGGGAAAGCGCAGTAGAATCTCAGAAAAAGCTGACTGCCGGGATCATTGTCCAAAGGTACATTCTCAACTCGTTACTACATTCCCACCGATGCAAAATGCATCTTCCTTACCTATCATCTAAGAATTCAGTTGGATCTCAATATGACTACTCGCGAAAGGTTTGTCTTGATGCGGCACGACTAATCATTCGCACGGAAAGATTTCTTGAGCATGAGGATATAGTATTTGTGCGCACGCGCTTTCACATAGCCGGTGTTTTGCCAGCTGTTTTCATTGCAAGTATTGTGTTTTTGATTGACATTTGCTTTCACAATGAAGGCGGACACTGTGATCCAACCCGCAAGGCTGAATTATTAGATGCCTGCGGCATACTCGAGGATGCAAGAACGCAGTCGCCAATGGTTGCTGGCTTTCTAGAGTCACTCAATGGGGTGGTGCAAAAACACAAGCTCTCACTTCCACTCTTGACCAATCTTTCGCGTTCTCTTTCCTCTCGACAGTCTAACCGTCCACATTCTTCGATCGAATGCAATAGGGAGGAGGAAAATACCGAGACTTTCTCAGATACAATTTCAAGAGGTGAAGCGAGTCGATCTGGATTACCTACAACCGCAAGCGACGTTGAAATGCCATTTTCGGACTGGGATGCTTTCACAGCCGATATGGAGATTGACTCCTTGGACTGGAATGCTTTACTAAGCGAATTGGATTCTCAATATTTTGTTAATAATATGCCGGCTGTTTAATGACTCTCTTCGACATTGAAGATTTATGGATACAACATATTGACCACAAAACGCGGGGAAAGGCGCGGCCAAAGTCTGGGGATGATGGTGCGTTGAAGTGTCGATGTGATTATTGATTGTATAACAATCGCATCTATATCAACGAGTGGCGGTTTAAACAAATTTTCACAGTATCTGCTAAGCTTTGGGCCTTAACCATGGAATGTATCGTAATGGCAAGCGAATGACTGGTCATATCAACACTTCATACAGGCTATATATCTAATATGGACAGTTTCCCAACTCGGTGGTTTCAATACCTTGATGTATTCTTCGACTTTATTCTCTATGGTCGGGTTCAAGAAGCTAGTCGCTGTTTCGATTGCCGTCTGTGTCACTAACTTTCTGTTTGGCTTTGCTAATATTACATTTCTTGACCTTTTGGTCGGAGGATTATTCTTCTCGTTACTCTATTTGGGATGGTACGCATATATATTCAATTACCAACCCACAAGAGTTTCTCGCACTAACTCATCATCTTCGGCTAGGCAACCTCCCTGGTCGTGGCCGCCGTCGCATTCCACCGCATCCCTATCAACCACGGCCTGGTTGTCCAAACTCAGAACATCAACTGGGCCAGTATCGTCCTTTTGGTTACAATTATTTTATATGTAGCCTTTTTGCTGCAGGTGTCACCCCAACCGCCTGGGCTGGAACCGAGGTCTTACTTACTGAAGCATGAGCCTTGGGTACAATGCTCAACACTGTCGGCAGCTGCGGAAGCAATATAATAATTTCGTTGAACTTTTTATCCATGATGAAAAGCTGCGCACCGAGCGGAGTATTTGGATTTTATACGGCATTTTGTTTTATCGGTTGGGTTTTGTGATATTTTGCTACCTAGAGATTCATAATATACCACTCGTGTCTTTTCGCGAGGTATGTAGCCATGGCCTTGGAGTTCAGCGTGCCATGACTTTACAAAAGGAGATGAAAGAAAGTCATATCAATCAAGAGTCTGAAAAGGTTTAATCAACGACTTCACTCGCACATGATCAATAGAACGGTCAGCTCGCAGCTTGGAAAGAATTATAGACAGTCTTGCACTCCGTAATCAGACCCCCCACTTTGGAAACCCTATCAAAAATACAATGATACCATTGCCAAAATAATCTAACAAATACCAAAGAATTAACCAAGAATCAACTGTTATTACAAGTGGCATCATTTCATACCTCCTAACCCCTGTTCTAAATCACTCGTTTTTTCTCCATTGTCGCATAAGGTCTTCAATAACCCGACGCCTTCCAACTCAGGTCCTTTTCTACGTGTCGGAGAAAAGAAATCACACCGCAACGCTGAGAAGGGATAGACAGACAGTACCCATCTATCAAAAATCCGTGTTTTTCAGCCATTTATCATCACGGCGTGGAAATCGTTTAGAAGGGAACAACTTACAGCAGAAAATCAAAAGACAGGTAATAAAATCAGCGTTGTCAATTGCAACAGCCAATGACATCTAGAATATTTCATGTATGAATTGATGTAAACTGAGAAATCGCCTCGAATTATCTATAATATATTGGCGGCCGACAAGGGAATTCTTTTATCATATTGGTATATTCCTATCCGCACATCTTCCTTTTCTGGGTTCTCGCTCACAGCCTTGCCTTTGATTTCGACTTGAGTATTACATTTTGCGCCATTTCTGAATGCTAAGACACGCGATCACTATTCCACGGCCAGTCTTCTAACTTCTCCGCCATGCTGAGCGACTTCAACATACCTGCGAGAAAGCCATCGTTATTCGTAAGGGAAGAGTTGAGAGGAACTATCTTGAGTTGGTTCTGGCAATAATATCTCGTGAACTGCATCTCAGATGAAACCATTTTCCTACGCTTGGTGGTGTAAATCTTTTAACAATTTTCAATTTTAGAAAGCGCGATATCCTTCGGTATTTTCCCTTTATCTTGCTTTTTGAGGGCCGATAGTTGATTGACAAAACATGCACCAGATTCAATCGCCTGATTACCACCCAGTCCAGTGTGAGGTACCATCTGTAAATAGAGGGATGACACCGTTGGCAAAATTCAAACAACATAGGCCTACTTCAGATGTATATTTCAAGTGAGATCCCTTTTTATAGAATTGAGCAAATCTTTACCTTGCATGAGGCATCACCCAATGTGAAAATTCAGATTATTATATTTCACAAGTAACGTGGAATCGAATCTCACAATGAAACACGTAGCGTAACACCCATATATTTGCACCCAGTCTAGAACCCACGCCATAGCTTTATAGAATCGGCGTCCGGGTGGCTGATGGAGTTGGCGTCCGAGGACTCTCCGCGGAAGTATTCAATTCAGACTCGCACCAAGTACTCGAGTTGCTGCAAGTTGGATTTGTGTAAAAATGATTACTAAGGTTATTAATTACGCTATTGGCTTGGTAAAGTGCATCATACTAGGGAATCAAGGCATGGAGGTTGTTAAAGGCCAGTTTGACCTATATCCACAATCATCGCTCTATTCTCCCTGTGCCAGCAAAACAAATATTTTATTCAAATTCGGAATTAAGACTCTTTCTAATTTTATTTTACCCCAAATATGGCTCTGACACTCCACGGCTATGCCACATCCCTTTGCACTTGGCGCGTGCGCACTGTATTTGAGGAGAAGGGGGTCGAGTATGAATTGATCACCGTCGACTTGTTTAACGCAGAACAAAAGTCCGAAGCTTATGTCAAAAGTCTTCATCCGTTTGGTAGAATTCATATTCTCATTAATAATGAGTCTGGCATCCAGGTTTTCGGTGAGTCGAAATGGTCAATCTACTTAACAATCTCGATGATACTATTTGCGAATGAAAGAAAAAGGGAAGAAAAAGAAAATAGTACATTCTTAAAGCGGATTTGACTGATATTCGATGTGGAAATCAGAAAGCTGAGCGATCGCTCAATATATTTCATCCAAATACCGCGGTCATGGAATCAATCTATCTCCTCCCAAGAGTAATTTGAAAGCATACGCTCAATATCAACAGGCAGGTAGAATATCTTCACTAAGAGAGCAATGGACGCTAACAGAATAGGCTTTATCCATTGAGCTATCTTACTTCGACCCCGCTGTTAATACGATCGTCTATGAAAATGTTTTCAAGAGCAGGAGAGGACGAGGATCTCCAGATACAAGCGCTATCAAGAGCGCTATCGACCAACTTGATGACGCCCTGCAGAGTTATGAGCGCCTTTTATCCAAACAAAGCTATCTGGCGGGGGATGAGATTAGTCTGGCAGATTTATTTCACTTGCCATATGGAACAAAGGCTGAGCCATTCGGCTTGGGGGATCTCCTTGGAAAATATCCAGCTGTCAGCAAGTGGTGGAATGAATTAAAAGCTAGAGAAAGTTGGATAAAAGTTGACAGTTAACTTTAGTTCCATTTTTTGGTCCATGCTCTTGTTTTCTCAACTGGATCAGGCACAAAATTACCCCACGAACACCTTAGTTGTTGGTATTACACGTGCAAGAACCTCGGAGATTCCTCTTATGTATAGTCAACAACTGAATAGCAGAAAAGAGCATTTTCAGATACTTCTTTTCAAGCGAAATCCGCTTATAAGAAAGTTCGCGCCTTTCCATATGTATCTGTATATATTCACAATTTATTATGGCATTAAATAAATGATGACATAAAAATATATAAATTCCGAGTTACAAATGCTATAACCATATGACGCCCCTTTTGATGTTTGTGCATAGACAGCTAATAGAATATTTTCGTCTTGTGAGGCAGAGCGTAGATATGTAGTATCATACCTCTCCCGTAAGTCGAAACTGCGTGTCTTGAACCTTTGTTGTCCTGTCGTCTTTTTCAACCAAGGTGCTAACGCTCTCAGAGCTGGTCTTTGGACTCGCAACACTCTTGTCGGGACCATCAAAAATCCTCTCAATCTCCTCCAACAATAGCCCTTTAGTCTCGGGAAACAACGCGTATATAATGCCAAGGAACATAATAAGACAACCCAAATATACAAAGTATAACCTCCACTTGAGACTGTCCAACGCTATTGGATTCACATATTGATTGAAGCTTGTCGCCAAAGCGTCCATGGTGAAGTATAACGAAAGTCCCTTTGACCGTAGATAAAATGGAAGTATCTCGACAGTATATGAAACCGCAAGGGGGCTGTAGGCTATGTTATAAGAGCCATAAAAGAGAAATAGCATGGGTAAAACAGCTATTCCTGCCTTTGTCACGTGTTGTTCCGTAAAAAGTGCAGAAAGGCATGTAATCATGGCATAAAAAAATATCATTAAACAAGTGGAAGTGATCCAGAGAGGACGCCGACCGTAATTTTCAGATGCCACTGCGCCAGCTGCAGCAGTTATCGCATTCCAGACCTGCAGGCCTATATTCACTGCTGCTTGTGCAGTAGGGTTCGAAACACCTATCGATATGAGAACGGGAACGAGATAATTTGATATGATGCCTATGTTTTCTCATTAGCTAGCTGAAAAGTGACTGAAAAGCGGAAAGAGATTTCCTTACCGTTTCCTGCCCACTCAGACATGATACCGGTTAGCAGACATATTGCTAAGCGATGGAGGTTTCCTCTCGTCGACACAAATGCTTTCCATCCAGCCTGATTCTTCATGGATGCCTCTTGGGAAATAGCTGATGTAATTTCGAGGAATTCTTGTTGCACAATTGGATTATTCACGTCTCCGTTCCCATGATAGTTTCCGAGGAGAATCAATGCTGCATCTGGCTTGCCTTTGGAGACAAGCCACCTAGGGCTTTCAGGAATGAAGTATAAACCTATCAACTGAAGAAGCGGAAAGAATATCTGTAACAAACATGGCCATCTCACAGACCACTCGCCATTCAGAGTAAGCATGCTCATTGTCACTATTGAAGATAATGTTGATCCCCAGTACCATGCTGTGGGTGATAGTGCTGTAAAAGTATTTCGATGGCGTGGATAAGCAACCTCAGTAATCAGGTTAGGTGCAGCAGATTGTGTAAGTCCTGAGCCGATGCCTAGGAACAGTCTTGCCCAAAACATGACCCAGAGGGTTGGTTTCACAACCTCGACTATTGTTGCGCAAATCATAACCACGGAGCCAAGTCCAATGCTCAGTTTACGACCCAAGTGGTCGGCGATATACGCACTAGGGATGAAGGAACAAACACTGCCAAAGGAGATGGTGCCGAATAGCAGACCAAGTACGGCCTTGTTGACATTTTTTGTCATTGCCCTGACTTTGATCACAATATTTCAAGTGTCAGCTGATTTTACACAAAAAAAAATTCAGGGCAGGAAAGCTGCTTCGCTTACATTGAGGAAGCACTAAGAGCCCATTGAGCTGGCTGGTGTTGTATCCGCTCGCCGCTGCTGACGTGAATGTCAACACAATACCGATTTGCAATCGCTGGGCATGGTTGGGCATAATTTCCTTCGATTCGTTTGTCAACGAATGTAAACGAAAGATTATAGCACTTTTCAATCAAAGATTGTCATACTATATACATAGAAGCTGCAGAAACCAAAAAACAGAACAAAGCGTTTTTTCTGTATCTGTGGTTCCTTCTGTAGATGAAGGAGAGCAGAACAGGATTGTATAATTTCAGTCTGTTTGATCAAGGGTATAAGTTCCTTAGAATTATGGTGTATGCATACCAGGATGCTTATCGAGATGATTCGCTTGTAAATGCATGCTACCGAAGAATGTGACGAAAGAACAAATGCATTTGAACCAAGAGATTTCTTTCTGAACCGCATAGATGCTATGTATAGTTGATATATTTGGCTCATCAAAAACGCCACGGAATGCCCTTTCCATGCTAGAAGAATAGGAATTTGATTAGAAAATGGTAAAACAATAAAATTAATGGGCGGAGATATTATTCGAGGGAGGCATTGGCTCTGCCACGGCTGAAGATTGGAATGAAGGGGTGGTCAGGTGTACATTATTGACATGGGCTTGTTAAAGGACACCGAATTATTTCCTCCTTAACTTGATTGTGACTGGGGCTCTGTTACACAGTTATAAAACCCAACTTGCATGTCCGTGTGCGAATTCAAAATCCCACATCATCGTCATTTTAGAGGCTTTTATTTTTAGTAGCTACGATGTATTTTCTCAATTATGACTTCCTGTAATGACAACAAACAAGCTTTGAAGATGACAGACCGTCAATTTATTGAGGGATGTCATATTAAGGTGAGGAAACTGTACCAGCATTTTAGGGAATTTTTGTCGGAATCGATTTATATCTCTGGTAGCAACTAGAATCTGTGATTGCACAGTGGCGATTATCGCCTACATGTGCAGTAAACATTCGCAATAAGGGTTTCAATATTAAGGATCAAACCGAACTGATCCACTTTTGGGTTTGGTTCAGAAACTCAGGACCAGAACCGAACCAAATGACAGCCTACTTATATAATATATAATCTTATATGAGTAGCAAACAAAACAATGCTTTATCATAGTAATTGGTTGATTATAGTGTTAGCTGTTTTAATAGACACTTGTTCTGAAGTAGCTTAAGTTGTTCTAATCTGTCCTTAGCTTTGCATATGTTGGTTTCGTAACACGTTCCATGGCGCATTTTATCGCACTAGCTGGCTAACAGGAAAGCATTAAAACTTTGTACTTGTATTGCTCCATAATAGTTTACCACCAGGAAATTAAACATTATTACATGAGCTTTTGTCAGTTTTCAGTTTCGTTATATCTTTAGCGCTTACTTTTATTACAGCCTTATTGGTTTTGTCCTCAAACATAGGTCATCCAACTGTATCTACGGAGGACGATAAGCGGTTTAATGACATAATTCGTATTTCACTAACGTAATCCCCCCCGAACCGCCACTTCCAATACACATACAAAATGACATTTTGTAGGTCTTAATAACTCAACATTTTTAAAGGAAAGTATAGACTAAAAAGAAACTATTCATAATAATAACTACTAGACAAAATTATACTCTACAAAAAATAAAATCTAATATAAAATAATATGCCTAAAGTTACAGTGTAACCTTTTGTATTTTTATACTAAGTATGTAATTTTAATAACTACAACTAATTATTTTAAATTATTAGAAATATATAATAAAAGAATATATCTTTTATATTATGTATACTTTTCAAACAATGTTTCTTAGGAAAGATATTGAATTATTATGGTCTGAAAAATGTCATTTTGTGTGTGTATTGGAAGTGGCGGTTCCAGGGTGGATTACGTTAACTAACTAATAAGCTTTATTAGCACACATAATTTAATATTTCCGTAATTTAAAGATAAGGCCCAGTTTTAACCCTCTGGTTGATTAATTCTGTTTAAAAACCAATCGAAATTTAGATATCTTTTGGCGGTAGCCTGGTGACCACTAATGTCAACTCTATGCCTAAAGTAGCTAGGTTAACATGATGTACGTAAATTTTCACAATTTCACACTCTAAAAGAGGTATAGTGGATTAGAGAACCTTTGTTAGTAAAAGGGGCCTTGTCAAATCTGACAGAGATTTGTGTCATGTCAAAAGTGGGCCCTGACAATACGAAACACTAAAAAGCGGTCCCTTCCAGCTGCATCTTTATTATTGGTAATACAACTCTGTTGTGTTGGTCGGAGTCGACGCTTGTTGGTTATTGTTGGTGATTCGTTATCGGTAATTGGTCATGTCATTGGTCGAGGTAACTAGGTCATTATTATTATAATAAGCACTGACAGTTCCATCGCCGTTCTGCGTTTCCTGTCGTTCTTTAAGATGATGTGATATCTAGAACTACAAGGAAATGGCTCCAGTATCAATTCTACCAGATCTGGACGGCTCCCTGGGGATCGCCCTTCTTTGCTTCGTTCTCTTGACAGTATTGTACACTATCAATGTACTATTCTTCCGTGTGGCCAGCCCAAAAGGCGTGCCTCTGATACGAGAACCACCTGGGAACACGAGCTTCAGCTTCAAGACACGACTCGCGTATTTTACCGACTGCAAGTCTCTTTACCGCGAAGCCTACGAAAACGTACGTTTCTTTTCACCAAAAACATAACTAACGAGTGGTTGATCCCGTGCAGTACTCTAAAAAAGGCAAAGTCGTCATTATCCCAGGCTTCGGTGTCCGCCAGGAGATCATATTGCCTACTAGCTCTTTGGGCTGGGCATTGAAGCAGCCTGAGACCGTGCTCAGCGTCGGCGATGCTTTTGCCGAAGTCGACCAAGCCCATTACAGTCTCGGTCACTCAAAATATGTCACCGACGCGTGGCAGGGCCATCTTGTCAAGACTGAACTAAACCACGTCTTGGAGAATATTGTTGCTGCGTTGAATGATGAGCTGGGAATTGCTTTTAGTGCCTATTTTGGTACTGATGAGGATGAGTGGAAAGTCATTGATCTGTTGGAGACCATACGGATGGTTGTGGCGCAGGCAGCGAGTCGGTTTACAGTTGGATTGCCATTGTGTAAGCTTTGTTTTCGTGTCTTTTTTATGCTATTTGGTACGGCTCTACATTAACACCAGTTATAGGCCGCGATGTTCAGTATATCCGAGACTGCTTTGACGCGATCGATGGCTGCATCATCAACGCGGGAGTTACTGGTGGCACTCCTCCTATGCTACGCCCCTTGGTCGGACCAATCGCCGGTCTCAAGACTCAGCTCGCCCAGAGAAAGGTCAGGAAGCACTTTGAGCCAATCTACCGCGCGCGCCTCGAAACCCTCAAGTATGCAAAGGATGACCCGCAGCATGTCGAGCCTCAGGACCACCTGCAGATGATGATACGCTTCGCACAGAAGGAGCGACCCGATGAGCTCTACGATCTAGACGTTATGGCTCGCCGTCTCACCAGCGCCAACTTCGGCTCCATGCATCAGACAAGTATCCAAGCGAGCAACATGCTGCTGAATATCTTGGGCTCGGATACCGAATACAACACCATCGCCATTCTTCGCGACGAGGTCAATCAGGTCATGGGCACCGACACGGAATGGACCAAGGCTAAAGTATCCAAGATGATCAAGGCAGACAGTGTTGCCCGCGAGACGCTACGCTGCCATTCGTTCGGGGGCAGAGCGGTTTTCCGCAAAGTTCTAACCCACGGGGTAGAAACCGACACGGGTATTAAGCTACCCAAGGGATCCCTGATCTCTTTTCTTAGTCAGCCAGTGCATACAGATGAAGACATGTATGAAGAAGCGCTCAAGTACGACCCGTTCAGATTCTCGCGGATCCGAGAGTCTGATCCTGATTCGACCAAGATAAATACGCTTAGCTTTGTGTCGACGAGTCCCAACTATCTGTCATTCGGCCACGGTAAACACGCTTGTCCAGGGCGCTTCCTGATCGATTTTGAGTTGAAGATGATAATTGCGTATGTCCTCATGAACTATGATATCAAATTTCCGGAAGAATACGGCGGCAAGCGGCCTGAAAACCGGTGGTTGACAGAGGCAATTATGCCTCCTGATGGCGTGAAGGTGTCAATTAAGAGACGGAAGGCTACGACATCCTAATAAGAAATGGGTAGAATAGTCAATATGGAATTGGATGAAATAATTATGGTTATCAAGAAAATTTCATTCTCATATCTGACTCCGGGCTCATAAACATGTAATACTCCAACTCTTCAAAAGTTTTAGCCAACTCCACCAAAATCTCAGTCAACTTCTCAGGCGCTGCAAGCTGCGGACTAAAAAATACATATAATTATAGCCTGAATTTTAGAATAATCATTATTTTTTACATTAATCTTATTAATACTAAGAAAATAGTCTTATGCATAATATATAATAATTATAATATTACTTTCAAACTATATTTTTAAATAAAAGTGCCAAATATTGAGGGTCTAAAAATGCCAGTTTTACACGAGAGTTGCAGCACGCCGTTTGCGGGTCGCTAGCCTCTATCATGATGGGGGGCCGGCGTGTATTTGGTTAGCAAACGCATAATGGCATAAATGTTGGTTTGATTATAGACTGGTAAAATGTTATTTATTGAATTATTATAGTTAACAGGTGACATGGCCTTCTTTAGTCTCCGTGAAAAGGGCTGTAATTGCAGAGTAAATGTGGCGAGCGTCACCTAAATCCGCAGTAAATACTCGCAATAACATCGATGGACATTAGAATACATCGTTGGCGTTTCCAGAACATAGTTTAGGTATCAATTGATCTGTTACACCGGGGCGTACTAACCCATAGTAGCCGATCGTTCAAAGTCTTGAGGCCATCTTTTCGGCATAAAGCTCATTATCTTTTACTATAGCCTCAAGAATATTCCAGAATATTTAGAAAAATAAAGGTATAGGTCTCATGGGACATCGATTAGACTGTCAGTAGCAGCTATTTGGTACATTAACAGCTCTCGGGAACGCCTGAACAAAACAATAACAACAACAGGAATTTTTCTTAAAAAAAAACGCTGTTTACTCCTACTAACTATATTTTCCAGACAACTGATACAGGTGTTAACACTAACAGGCGACTCGCTCTAACAGTCTGGTAGTAAGCGTTGGCACGGGTATTAGGTCAACAGTTAGGTAGTACATTATAAACCCCGTAAAATGGCTAGGTGGGGTTCTGGGTTACTATTAAATTGTTCTCAATCTCTAGGAGTTATGATTCGAGAGCTTTTTGTCGCGTAATGTGATTCGTCAATTAAGATCTACCGTGTTGGCACCCGCCTCTGAAGATATTCGGTCACACATGTTCACTGACCGCTGGACAGCCGGCGGTTGGGCGCTGTCTTTGTTTTCTTCTCAAAACCAAGACAACGCCATTTCATGAGTCAAGATCCGTGCTCTGGGAAGGAATTATGGCACATGAGAAACGTGTCTGCGTAGGGATTGTTGGCGGTGGAGTGGGCACGGCGCGCCTTCCTTCCCTGGCTGTTTCCAACATCATACAACGAGGGGGGTGAACGACTGGGGATCTAGCTGTGAAAGGTTGTTTGGAAGGAAGAGAGAATGTACCCGAGGATCAGAAACATTTAGAAGTTATGTTTGGAGTACTGAGGAATGAGTCTACTCGCCGGATGATAGGGCTCGGGACAGAGGAAAAAATAATTCCGCTAGTCGAAGGGGCTTTCTAGATTATTATGGACACTAATTAACTTACCTATGTGTACTTTATGTCATTGCTACAATAATTGACCACGAAACTAATATTGTCTTTGTCAAATACGAGGCGACGTCATATAGAGATATTAATTATAACCTTCTAGATTATTCAAGACAGATACCACTGATATTTGCAAAGGGACATCCATATGTTTTGGAAACGCTTTATTACTCCCCCCTTTTTAAATGCTCTCAAATGTAACCCTTCTCGTAGATATATGGACAGAATCTAACTATTTTAGTCTTACACTATAGTTTATACAAGAGGTCCACTTTTATAAATCAGCCACAGTTGGAATGTTTGTGTTTATTTGCGTTAGAGCAGACTTAATGCTCTGACCATTGATGATGTGGAATATCAATCACAGTCGGTTTGACCATCGCTTGCTCAACACACTTCGTGATCGCTTTGTCAAAAGAGCCCCAGACTCTTCTAGTGCTAGAATTCGTCCAGGTCCAAAGTTGGGGTTTCCACCACTTAACGTGCCAAGGATATCCCCGATGTAGTTGTTTGGCTTTACCCCGTGCGAGAAAGTTTCTTTCCATTCACCAACAATTCCTTGCACAACATGAATACCCGCTCGATAGATATTCTCGATTGAAATTTCAAAGCCGGCTTGGTCTGCATAGAGCAAGTGGTACGCCGCGTCCTCTCCGGGATATGGCCTGTCGAAATCAGAAGCTGTACGCATCACGACGATACGTGAAAAGTCAACCCGATCATGAACAGCGGCTCGCAGCAGAGCCTCCAGTGTAGCATTGTCCTCCTGGGCGGTTGTACAGTACTGGCCCGTGCCGTTGGTGAGTAGTGTTGTGGTGTTGTCAAAAGCCTGGCTAAGGAGATCGCCGCTATAGTAGACATCGGAAGTAGCCACATCACACTCGACTACAGACGGCGGTGAGCCGCCCATCTGATAGATACCATGGGTGCTGTTTTGCAGATAATTGGCGCGGTATGTCTGCGCCGCCGCCGAGTCAGCCAACTGAGCGTTCTTTGCAAAGCCGACGGCACGCGTGCGTAGCTCATTATTCAACTCAAAAACCTCCGTCCCGTAAATGCTCTGAGGATATTGTCCAGGGGCGAGGGAGCCTTGAGGGACATATCCAGTGGTGAAATTATGTGGCATTTCGCGTGCATCTATTTCGTACTGCAGGGCTACCTGAATTGCATATCGGGCAAAAGTTGCCGACCCGGTTGTTGCGTGCATCGGATTCACGCCAGCAATTCCAGCAACAAAAAAGTACGTCGACCGAAGGTCGAAAAGCTCTGAAAACGCTAGCGAGGTAATCGTTACAGCTGCATTAATCTCAGACTCGCCCGTAATCAACTGGCAGATGACTTTGTCCGCTGTACAGTGGACATGGGGATATAGCGGCGAGAGACCAGGCACAGTGATGTTGTGTGCCAGGACGTCGAATTCAGGAATTCCCCACCATGCTTCGCCTTCAGGCCCGAACTATTGAACATGTGAATAAACTAATAGTCGCACAAAAAAGCCCAATTTACCTTACCATTGAAATGATAATGACTTTTGGGGCTATCTTTGAATGCTGGTCAGGTGGTGGGTGGGATAGCACAACCGGCACGAAGGCCAAGCCAGCCAGGAATTGCTTGAGAGAAACCATTTTTGTCACTAGCTAAACAATCGACGAATATCCGGCTGTGGCCAACATAGATTATTTGACCGGGGAACCCTTCTTGTCGTAGAGTAAAGATGTATTTCACTTCATCCGCGACGTTCAAGTGCTGATGTTGCGCCAGATGGATCGCGGTAATGAGAAATTGGCCAAACTAAAACAGAGCAGAAGGATAATCATAATGATATATGTGCTTATTTTCTTCGTATAGGGGAGCTAGAAACTAATTTCGTTTCTTAGGTTCACTAGTCAATAACGGCAGAAGAAATTGAGATTTCGTGATAAGGAAACGCGCCAATGCCAGAAGAGGAAAGAGATTGTCACAATTCATTTGGTTATTTTTGATATCAACAGATAACCAATCGCGCACAGGCCCACATACCATGAAAAACCGTTTGATAGCTCTACGATCATATCAAAAGTCGCGGAGCCGGCCGTCCGCGGTTTGCTCTGTAGTAGCTTCTCAAACACCTTATCTGTATAGAGATCCTGTCCAGTCTATCACGGACGCCTATGGAGGGTATAAGTCTGTCATTGAAAATTTTTATTAAACAATCCGAGAAAGTCCCGGTTAAATCAGCGCTTATATCTAAATTCTCTATTTACGATCATATCATATGCAGGTACGTAACATGTCGTGTCGGGGTGTGCCGATAGGTACGATAACGACGGTGTTCGGTCGGAGGTTTTTCGGGAGCTTTTATAACGCCTATCACCATCTGAAAAGTCTCGACCAATTATTATCTTCTTCTTTTTTTTAAATTATTATCTAATCTCTTCAATAATACAGTATTAATATGCCACGAAGAGATTTCCCCACGGGATACACGCGGGTAAGAGCATAAATTTATGGTTTGCATAGTTAGTGTGAGCAGCGCTTAGTAAAGACACCAAACTGGACTATCTCTTCAATTTTACCTTAAATTTATTAATTATATATTCTTTAAAATTATTGAATCATCTTAATATACCTCTAAATACTATTTAAAAATAGTTAGCTATAAAGAGTAGACTTATATTTTGTATTAATATATTAAAAATCAAAAAGTTCTCAATTTACCTATGTGGATGCCTTAGGCTCCAGGCCAATTCGGGTTAGATCTGACTATGAGTCTAAAATCCACCCACACCCATCCTGATGCTGACAAACTAGCTGCCTAATCTCGCGTCGTATTCTCAAGCTTCCATCTTTCAGCCTTTTTCTATCATCCTCTGCCTGTATTCCTCCTGTCGCCGGATGTCTTTGATTTATTTAGTCCGCCAGTTCATTGAATAAAAAGCCTGCCTTATGTCGCAGCATCATTCATCATGACCGCTGGACTGGATCTTGCGCCGAAGAGAACCCGAGAAGTTACATCCAAAGTTCGAACTGGATGCAGTACTTGCAAAGCTCGTCGAGTGAAATGCGATGAAGCAAAACCCATCTGTCGACGTTGCGCCGTAGGAGGTCGAAAATGCGAGTACAACGCCGCACATGCAGCACCACGACGTCGAAACGTGGTGGTGGTATATCTGTCTCCTACGCAAAGTCAACCGGTATTCTTTGTAAATGACCGCGGCCTAGACTTCTTCCACCAGAACCTTGCTGCGAAGTTGGACGGGCAATTCGATTCAAAGTTCTGGAGCAAGCTTGTAATGCAACTATCACACTCCGAACCATCAATTCGACATGCCGTATCAGCCATCAGCATCATTTATCAAGACGTCGAATTGTCTTTACAACATCCGGCAGGCTATGTCAATGCCAATCCCAAAGCCCAACAGGAGTGGAACAAAGCAATAAAGAGCCTATCAGCTCGAATTCAAGCGCATCCCAACTCGAACTTGGTACCTTTGACCTGCTGCCTTCTGTTCACGTGTATCGAGCTCCTTAAGGGCAGTGTTGAATCTTCTATGTGTCATGTTCAGAGTGGATTTAATATTCTAGCTGCGCTTCGTCGCAATAGCGATGCAGCTCCGGACCTAGGGTCTAATCTCTTATGCAACGATCTTAAAGCCATCGAAGATCACATCGTTCCGATGTTTTCAGGTCTGAATGTACTCTGTTCTCTCGCTGGCAGAATAACTCCCCCAACATATGCTCCTGTAGCTAAAAAAGACTCTCATCAGCAAGACCTCACCCATTCTAGACGACAGCTCGTCGAGATCTCAGATACCTGCATCCGATTCATTGGCAAAGCCAGTACTAAGGCAGCTATGTTCCAAATTGACGTCGACGATTTCATTGAACAGGTTAAACTTCAAACAAGGCTAGACGCATGGCGCGACCGGCTCGACGAACTTCTTGAACGAATGCAGGCTGCCGGCAACCCGGCGAAACAGGACGCGCTCAATCTACTTTTGGTACATTACAAAGTCATTTACATTTGGATGCGAGTATGCACCACAGCTGGGGAAACGGCCACAGACTCTTACCATACCGACTTTGAAGAGCTTGTGCATTACGCGGAACAAATCGCCAAGCCAGGCGTGGGAATGACAACACCGCAACCGCTATCTTTCGACATACAAATCCTGGGGCCTTTGTACTATACCACGCTGAAATGCCGTCATCCTGCAATACGAAGACGCGCGCTGGAAATGCTACAATTGGCGCCTCGGCGGGAAGGGCTCTGGAATGCACATCACGCATACGTAACTGCCAAACGAGTGATCGAGCTGGAAGAAAGGCATCTCAACGGGCAAGAATTGCCAGACGAGACTTTAAGACTGCATGGTCTCACTCTGCCCGATGATGAGTCACGGATCTACAACCTGGGCGAGATGCCATTTGACTTTCGGATGTTTGACCACAGCATTGTGCCCAGCCCGGCCTGTCCAGGCACGCTTGAAGCTGTGTTCCACACAAAGCCGTGGGGGCTATCGGGAGAGTGGCAGACAATCACGGAGTATATCAAGCTATGATGCAGTGGGTATCCGTGGTTAGTTGTTCTAGAAGTAGAAAGCGCTATCTATGATTTGCCTCCCGCGTCAATACAGTGACCAAAAACACCTGTTAATCCTGACTGTATTGCTGATCGAGCTATCTCATATACCTCTCCAAGTTCCAAAAGCAGCGCAAGAAAATCTAATCCTAGATTCTACACTCGCACTTTCACCCCTCAGCCGAATAACTTCAAGGGTTATACGTCTGTTGCAAGTGAATGTCTCCCATAGACGAGCTGTTCGTGGCAAAAGCAGCCTTTCAGGACTGTTTGACCGACCAAGCCGCGCTGCTCCACTTACCACCAAACGTAACACCAGGGTGCAATACCGTCATCGCAAGCACTGCCAAGAAAATCATCGGCCCCTCTAGGATCATAAATGACACCTCATTATTGGCAATAGGTCCATCGAAACCTTGCTGCAGCTCTGCAACACGGTATACCGAACGGATGAAGATGAGCACAACAGCCGCGCCGAGCGCATACTGGAACCAAGTGAACTTCTTCTTGTCCCTCAGCTCGACGAAGCGTACGTCCTTGGCGCTCTCACTCGTCCTACCCAGGCGGAATATGAATTCCAACCACAATCCCGTGAAGACAAGCAGCGAGACGACTTGAAACACAACACCAGCGACCATGATGGCCCTTCCTGTCTCGCTCGCGGATTGATCATCGGCTGTGGCTGCGAGCCCACCGCCGGCGCCTTGAAGGACGAGCGAGATGAAGTCGCTTGTCATGAAGGTGATTGCGTAGGTGCGCGGGCTGAGGCGGGAGATTTGTTGGCCGTAGACGATGATTATGTGGGAGAGGCAGAGGTAGAGGGCGCCGGTGAGGAAGGCGGGGGCGATTGTTAGGGGGACGAGATAGCTATGAAGGTTGTCGGAATTTGGACGGGATGGAAGATTGAGGGGGAAGAGAAGGCTTACATGATGAAATTGTTGAAGTCAAATGGGTTGTCATGCAGCATGATTCTGCCGACATATCCAACAACCTCAAGAATGAGACCACAGATCATGCCGACCATGAATCCAAAAGTCTTGTACTTAATGCCGAGCCCGAGCTGCGCGATCAGAAGCAGCCCAAAAACAGCAGCATAGACGGCATTGCCAGCAAGCGTGGGTAGATATTTCACTTGAGCGCAGCTGAGGGGACATGTTCCCACGGAGCAGTTGGTCAGTGCTTTGGAGGAACAAGAGTCTGGCATCTTGACTGTAAATTCGAAAAGATGAGAGTTAAATTGTAGAAGGAGGAAAAAAAAAAGAGTGAGAGGCTCGTGGCTATGATATTTTTGCACGATTAATTTGATGGATTGATCTGAGTCCATCACCATGAAGCACCCGCGCTCATATATATATTGTATCAAGCGAAATTAGTCAACGTGGGCCGCGTACCTCAGAACATCGTGGACAGGGGTTTCTTTACACCACTGGATAAAAGTATAGTTGTGACACGGGCCAGAATTAAGCTACGATCTCATGAAAATACAACAGCCTAGGTCACAGCCCTGCTCATACCCGGCCCCCATGTCATGACCGCTTATCGCTATAAACCAGTATATCCTCTCCATTATTCGCAACGTTGACATTGACTCTCAGGATCAGCATGCCTTTGCAATCCACAACTTAAGTCCAAAAGGGGTTAGATACTTACGAGCCCGCCCTACAGCCAAGGTGTCCAGCCCTAATCTCGAGACCCGCATAACATCTCCACAGGGACTTGGCGCGCTACCTAGCTGAGAGTAGTTAAGCCTGTCTAAGTGAAGAGTCTTGATTGGCGCACGGGCGAGCATCTCGTAGCCGTCTAACCAAAAATGACCTCGTAACTGACTAACTAGAAAAGGGAGCAGCCACCTTCATCACGGACAATCTCGTTGACAGATCAACACCCCTCAGCTGAGTTTGTCGCGAAGGAATTCCTGCTTCTGGGTTGGCATGATAACACAGCCACCTTGGAATTCTGCTGCTTGGCCTTCGCACGTGGGGTCGTCCTGGCTCGTGCCCTCGCTGCCAATAAGTTATCAGCTCCCTGAGCCCAGATTTCTATTTATTCCTCTTCGCCGTGTTCTTCTTCAGTTCCTCAATTGTTCCGCATGCCCATCACCTCCTCCCGAATCTGACCACAGATCCCTTAACAAAACTCGTGTGCGGTTGGCATTCGTCGGTAAAACTATACGCCACTAGGTATTATTCTTCAGGAATTTGATTGCAAGAGAGACGGTCGTGCCTTCTTTTAATTATAATTTTGGGTTTTACAGCGTTCTCTTCGCTAAACCACGACGTCGGTCAAGAGATCGTTGCATATCATAACTATGAACGTAACGGCAAATAGAACGGTTGAATTTGCCCTGCGAGCGCTGCAGCTTATCTTTGCAATCATCGTCATAGGAACAGACGGCTACGGTAGGAGAACTAATGTATCATACTCTGTCGACGCGCCGTTGAGTCTAACCCATCACCTAGCTATCCACGTGTTTCGCGGCCATACTGTCTACGAACACTTCGAGTTCGGCAACTTCTACGATTACTACGGCGTCCCTGATGCGTGGGGCTTCTTAATGTTCTGTGCTGGGTGGACATTTCTGGGCGTCATATTTCTCCTCATTGCTGGAATCAGGTTCGCGGATCATGCATTGATTGGCTATGTTCGTATCGCCGTCGAGGCTGTGGCTCTCCTCTCATGGCTTGCTGGTTTCATTGCTGTGGCTGTTAACATAGGGAGCAATGCATGTCCGGCAGAAGAGAACAGCTGTGGATCACTCAAGACTGCGACAGTCTTTGGGGCATTGGAATGGCTGCTATTCGTGATTACCACAACCCTGACTATCAGGCTCGTCTTCAACAGCACTCGGCGGTCAAAGAATTCTACAACTAGTCCTGCAATTTCTATTTGATCAGTGGCATAGGGTTAGAAGGTTAGGTATTAATATTCTATCTAGCTATTATGCCCGCTAGCTTTAGTCTAGCTATTTAGAAAACGCATGGAGACGGACCTAAAAATCATGGGAAAGTCGACTGATCAGGCGACGATTCTACAAGGCGAGAAAAAGAGGGCCTACTTTTGAAGACTAGGAGTAGGCAATGAATGATTCTTTATTAGACTGATTACTTAAAAAAAAATGTGCTCTACCGTTCTCTGCAAACTCGCAAAGTATATACCGCTCCTTCAAAGGGACGAAATATCTCTGGAGGCCAAAGTGTCCGCACATCTAATTATACATCCTTCCATGATCTCTGGTGTTGAACTGGATGATCTAGATAACACAGGCCTTCTATCACCCTCTTTGACGACCGGTCAACCTAATCTATCCAACAGCAATCTCCCTATGCCGCCACCCTTGCATCATGTTGCTTCAGACGCACTAACGAATGAATGTATAGAGCTGCCGAGCAGCTCGCAGTTACATCTTGGAGAGCTGAGCGACATCTGGGTCTTGGTAAGCCTCGGGTTGAATTGCACGGTGCTGCTATGGGCCCTCCAAATCGCTAGATGACATCTTAGGTGACTAAAACCCTGTCCCAGAGAAGCTTGTCCGATAGGAAAAACCTCGTTATGGAACTTTTTTCTGACTATTGTTGATGGCCTTGTCGCGGCTCGGCTTACAGGAGTGTCCATCCAAGGCAAAATCCGGTATCAGGCGTTAAGGATGAGCGATGGATGTTCGATTAGAACCTTACTTGTAATGAAAGGATTACTCTAGAGAGCGTGTGGAATAACTAGAGGTGTCCTCTTCTAGTTTCACTTTCCCCATAAAACGCGAGTAGAAAGTTCTCTACAAAAGTTATTCTACAGCAATGGGAAGTAGCATTTAAGTAAGGCACCTAGTGACACGTAAATGTCTGTCTGCATCTCGGCATTCCAGAGTGGGACCAAGGTCTCCTCTCCTAGAATGCCGTTGTTATATATACCTGCATCAGGATACCACGCCCCATGAAAAAAATTTACTGAGATCACTTGAATTACGGTAGTTTGCAACAGGATGCTGTTCGGAGAAGAACAAAAGATTGTGGGAACTGGCGACAGGTCCCTCCACAACAGCATACCTCCCGAACTACTTGAGCGATTCGATCCTGTATTCGTGGATTACTACAATAAGTACAACGTAGGAAGAGTATACCGGAATGAGGTACCTATCGAAGAGTTCCGCAAGAACCCTGCAAAATATTCCCCAGTCTACGGCAGGGCTGCAGGCCCCGACATCTACCGAATCACGGAGGAGAAATGTCCAGTGAAAGGAAGGGAAATCGGAGTGCGCATATTCGAGCCCGCCCCTATCATAGTTGATGGTTGCGCCAAAAAACGCGGGGCTTATATCAATTTGCACCGTGGTAGGTGGGTAGTAGGTAGCTTGCTTACTGACCATGGGTATTGCAAGCAGCGGGTGCATGGAGTGCAGGGAGATCTGGTCGACTTTGATATTGACTATCGCCTGGCGCCAGAATGGCCATATCCGACCCCGATCGAGGATTGCTAGGAGGCATTCAACTGGGTCTGTCGAGCTTAGAGCATTGCAAGATCGATGTTAAATTTTAATAGATCCGACAGGAGAAAGCTAACGAGTTCAATCTAGATCCTGACCGGTTTGCGATTGGTGGGCCGTCTGCTGGAGGGCATTTAGCGGCAGTAATCGCGCATCTTTGCCGGGATAATAAGATACCGTTACGATTACAAGTGCTCTGTGTTCCAATGGTCGATATACAGAGCGCAATTACGCCCGAGGGGAAGTTTGACTGGGAGAATTGCCCATATTATTCATACCGTGAGATGGAGTTGAGTGCGGGCATGACCACCGCACGAGTACAGTATTTTATCAACAATTCCTGGGGTACCTTGGATCAAAAGTATCGAAGAATGTGGGTTTTTTACAGAGAATCTTCCGGGTCTTGCCACCGTTGCTAATATATTAGTAAGGACTGGTGAATTTCGCCCATTCGGGCGCCTAACTTTCAAGGCTTACCACCCGCTCTAGTTTTCACTGCGGAGATGGATCCGTTACGAGACGAGGGGGAAGCATACGCGGAGAAACTGAGGCAAGCCGGCTGCGAAGTGTATTTTACCCGAGTGAAAGCAGCACCTCATTCATTTGTGGTGCTGGATGGCGTTCTGGAGTCCGGGAAAAGGTTCAATGCTAGGGTCATTGAAGCGTTGAAAATGTATCTAGCATAAGACAGCGCACTCTAATTCTATGCATAGCTCCAACCCACGCCGAATTCAAATTCCTAGGTCCAAAATAGCAGTTTTGTCACCCTAGGACACATTGCATTATGGTGCTAGGCGTCGCTTGTTGATGACAGTCGGATGCAGATTCCATATCCTTTGACATTGCTGGCTACTAAGATATCATACTATGGATTCTCCAAACTGTTGGGTGAAACTAATTTCATGTCACTATAACTTTACTGCACTTCTTTATTTGAGTTAACTGCAATTGGCGCACATGAGAGACACTACCTCACTTGCACTGAAAGTTTCAAGTTGTCGGATAGAAAGTCCGTTGGCTGATGAACCTAAGTATAGTTTTATATCATTTCTAACACGTTTTCCACGAAATTGACCCTGACCAACTTGTACAATCCGCTGATGGGACTTACTGCTGTTGGGTTCGGGAAACGTTGGTGAAGGTATCGGATTTGGATCTAGTGACGCTCCAGTGTCACATCCTGAAATCAACTTTTAACCATAGTTTCAAGTTGATAGATAAGCAAACAGAGCAAAAACACCTGAGCTTGTCACCAAGGAGGCATCTCGCTGGCATGACAGGGCAAGGAAAGGTAAGGTGAATGATACCTAAGAGTTAGTAGACACTAAAAAGATCATAGTGCTTCAGCATACCTCTCGACTCCTAAGTGCCTCGGAATCGACAAATAGGCTGCTGAATAGTAACTCAGAGACAAGACACGGCTTACTTGATAAGGAAGTCCGTGAGACTATCTCTTCACTTCTTAACCTAGGTGTATCAGGGACCTAGGCTGACTTCTTTGTATTTTTATTTTCGCACGCTTGAACTATTGGGTCGATAGTCGTGGTATGTGTTCTTTATTCTTGCTGGGCGGTGGATTGTCTGTGATACGGGAGCTGACGTTCTCTGATATTCACAGACATTTGCATCGAATCCAAGGCCTTCTACCCTGTGGCTTACCTGATCATGGAAGATTTAGAAGGACGACACTATCGAATGGCTGGGTGCAATTGCCTTATGATAGTTCGATCGGGTTGATTGCCCTCGCGTTTGTGTCTAAACGATTCAGGTTGAGTTGTGCATCGTGACTATGATACTAAAGGGCGGAGATTCGGAAAATACGGCTGTTCTTGCTGCGGAATTGAGATACGCTAACTGGGGGGGAAAGAGGACTGAAACTAATAATAACCAAACCATGCTTCAACGCAAGACGCCATCGTTTGGCCCTCTTGCACTCCCGTCCCAAATGGACACCTCCGTCCTCTATCATGTAGTACCAAAAATTCCGGCTGATGGTTAGACGGTTTGGAGGGATCGGACAATGAAATGGTGAAACGGATTAATTGTACATTGGAATGTGTCGCCATCAGTCACGTTACGTGAACCGGGTTTAGCTGTAGTAAACACTTGAGGCTGTGTTTCTTTATAACTCTGTAAGAAATCAGTCTTATTAATGTGGTTGATTCAATTCCATATGAAGTCTTGTATTCGCTGGCCATATATGTACTGTAAAGACCCAAAGCAAGTCACATCAAGTGGTAGAAGTAAATGAGACAGTAGGCCGGTAGATGGCGAGGTATAATCTTATTCTGCGTATAGAAATAATTAAACTGAGTAGTTACGTGATTTCCATGGCTATCAAGAACTAGAAGACAATAAATGCCGGCTGGGACTTTGTATGCTTATCAAAGATCTCTTTAAGCCAGCATTTTCCAAGATTATCATTACTCTATCCATTCTCACTAGCTCCAATTATCTAGCTACCTGGTAAATCTGTATATTATGTAGATTGGTGTTGCTTGCTAGCTGGAATAACTAGGGTAGGTAAAACTCGGCCAGTTATTTGAATTATCTTGATAACTGTAACCCATTCACGATTTCCTGGCTGTAATGCTTTAGCCTGACTTTCTACCTGAGATTTAGTCACCTATAAGAATTTGTAGCTAGATCTCGAAGGTCTATATAGAGTCTTACCTTGCAGGTTGAAGCCATTCCCATAAGAGAACCCAGTTTCATCAAAATGATCGATATCTTGCTCTAGAATATCATATGTTATAAGGTATTTTAAACTAAAGCAAACCAGGCTTTAATTGATTTTGGACCTTCACGTTTAGCTCGTTGGTAGTCATATTTCCGTGTGTATTTGGCCTTCAAATCAGGTTGTTTTCGAACCTAGTGGTAGACGTAGTTTTTCCCAATATGGGCAGTGGATTTGACGCGACTTTGAAGTAGAATTAAGGCCATATCATGCACATGTTGAATTTTAGGTGGTATACCGTATTAATCTGCAGATAATATCCAGTTTCTAAGCAAAGATTCTTCTTCAGAAGTGAGTTTTTTGACCATGTGGAGGAGAATCTACGCGCGATACCTGTCTATTTAAGCGGTGGCTTAGCATGCTTTGATTCATATTAAATGCTTTTTAAGCAGCTCGAATGCTTTGAATTTAATTATTCTGAATAATTTGAATTGCAAGTAAAATTCTACCTTCTTGTTGGGTTGCCGAATCGCTTGAATTCGTTGCCGTTTTGGTGGTTGAATATGTAAATTCGGGTTGGAGATGGACATGAAAGCGAGCAGGTCGGGATGTTGGACATGATTGTGTGGTTTCTCAACCTGCTGCTCTTGTTCGATCTCTGATGCGAGTCCGCTCTTGCTCTTCTTCTGATTGGCCGGATGGCAAGGGTGGGAAATATTTGGATGACTGTTAGATTGCGGAGGCCGCACGATACGGCCAAATCGGGGGTACAAGGACCCGGGTATGAGCCGGGGACTTATAATGAGAAGGGCGAGAAGAAATTGTGGGACCTGTCGCTCAATCTGTTGAAGCTGAAGGATCTCTGAAATTTGATAGATAAATTTGCAATGTATAACTGATCATCTG
This sequence comes from Talaromyces proteolyticus, assembly GCF_021365285.1. Taxonomy (NCBI): domain Eukaryota; kingdom Fungi; phylum Ascomycota; class Eurotiomycetes; order Eurotiales; family Trichocomaceae; genus Talaromyces; species Talaromyces proteolyticus. Next base: position 171,468 of record NW_025764293.1, on the reverse strand, counting down.
CGCTCTGTCAAGACATCCTTACGTTACGGGAGAGACGACGGCCCTATCTATGTAGCTCATTTCTATGAACCCTATCTGCGAAATAAGTACGTAATTGATTAATTCTCTATCATAGCCTCAAAGTCGGGTTGAGGGTGCGACCATCAGGAACAAAGCAATCGAATCGGTGGTGAAAATCTCCTCCCCTGTATCCAGCTCCTGGGAAGCATGTGCGCGCACCCAAAACTTCCTACCTATCCTCGCGACGACTTTGGCGCGTATCACAAGCAGCCCAGGGACACGCACAGGCCGGGTATACCGAATATCAAGCTGTGCAGTGTAGGGCCTCTCCACTCGCCCGGTGCGGGGGAGATGTGTCTCGATTGCCTTGTGCATAGCCTCGTCGAAACAGCTCGCAATAACCCCTCCATGGGCAGTTGAGGCATGCCCAGATACGCCCGGCTTGCCCAACTCGAGGAGAACTATGACATCAGGAGGGAGTACAGAGGGTTGCGACCGGAGGGGGTTGATTGTAGGGTCAGGCCATGGAGGACGGGTGGTTGGAAGAGGGGATAGATCCCGGCGACGAAGGATAAAGCGGTTTGGGATGGTCTTCGGCGTAGCGAGTGTACCTCCAAAGTAGCCAAAGCGGTCGCTCTCTCCTTGGCTGTGCTTGCCGAAGGTTTCGACCGAGGAGGACCAGTACTGTGGATCTCGGAGGAGTCGGACGGCCAGTGGATAGGCCCGGAAGGGATGATTGTCCGATGGGACCGTGCTGTGATCCATTCCCAGAGACGAAAGGCAAGCTTCATTTCTCCCTCTCTGCATGTCGTGAGGGGGGGAGAGGCATCGGATTATGTGTTTGAGCCAATATCCGATCAACCCGGCCACTGCCGCCTCTTGGTGGTATAAACTCTCGGCATCCGGCACTGGACCTGTGGGGTTAAATAGACTAACACAAGACGTTTTTATCTAGCGTTTGATACAAACTGCCAGGCCTAATTGGGTGATGCCCATATATCTGTCCATTGTCGCAGTCCATTGGGTATGCTAGATAGATCCTCCCCGGGATTTGTAAACATATAGACCGATGTGGCAGGTAGTCCAATTTTCTTCGCAGTGTTTACAGCGAGAGCCGCTGTGTCAGGGTGTACAATCATAAACCATCGCTCCGGAGTCTCTCAATTGGTACGCGAGCTCTGCTTCGCATCAGCTTCAAATGTCCATGTTCTCCATACCATGCTTTGGGCTTTCACATACCCGTCTCCTGTGCAGATGGCGAGACAGCAGTAAAGACGCATCGTGACACCCCATAGCAGCACATGAAAATAGAGCTCATTAGTAGAGAACGGCAGGACCTTCTCCTTTGGTTGCAGTCCAAGTCTCTGCAGACCAAGAGCCACCTGCTTCATATATAGGTCCACATCGTTTACACTGAAACATTTGGCTGGATTATCCGCATCGAAATACTCAGGTTGTTTCCGGGTTTCCTGGATGCCAGCGGAAAAGATCCACGATTGAATATCATTGACAGGAATGTCGACATTGTAAGGAGATTGAATCAACTGCGGTTGGCCGGCCATGGTAAAGTGAATTCATTGATAGGAGAGGAGCAACGGAGCTCTAGATGAGGATCCGAAGTAAATGACTGGACTTCGAATTGGTTCTGTACTTGAAGCACTATGCTGCATCTATATGGCAATGGAATTGGCAATTGCCTCGGATGACAGGGCAGTGTGAGCGCTTTGTCCCCGGCCGCAGAGACAACCCAGTGGTAGTCGGTATTAGCTTATTACTGGGTCCCCCTCCTTAAATGGCTTCTTTCACGGCATATTCAGCAATGATTCCAAACCCTCTTTGTTCCACAAATATCTAGTCTAATGCACTACTATTCGTGGATTATGATCGCACGAGTGTACCGACATATTACGCACGTGGAATTCAGGAAATGACTATCTACTCCGATCATTGTTCGGTAATACAGAACATGCAGAATCTGAACTCAGTCCCCCAAATCCAAGTCAACCTTAAGCCAAGGACCCTCCATCTGCAGCCCATACCGCCCCAGTCACGTACGTGCTCTCCGGGCCCAACAAGAACGAAATTACATTGGCCAGTTCCTGGGGGTTCCCCTCGCGAGCGAATGGTCGGTAAGCCGACGGTCGTTTGAGCTCACCGAACGCGATCGTAGCCTCTCTCAGGAGCTGCGTCTGGATCGGTCCACTGGAATTTCGTTAAATCTCGCAGCACGACAGATCATCACCGGATGGGATTGTTACATACGGTAGAACAGCATTCACCCTGATCTCTCGGGATCCTCCCTCCTTCGCCGCACCTTTAGTCAATCCAATAACGGCATGTTTGCTGACGGGATAGACGGCGCCCTTGTCGTAGCCTCGTAGCGATGCAACACTGCCAACATTCACGATGCTCGATCCTTCCTCCAGAAACCCGGGTCTCAGAGCCTCAGCCACGAAGTTGAAGCTGCCACGGACATTGACGTCCATTACAAAGTCATACTCGTCCATCGGTACATCCCATAGTTTCTGCACGCCGAAGCTCTTGCCAGTGACGCCAGCGATGTTAGCGACACCGTGGACTTGGTGGAACTGCTTCTTTGTGGCTGCAAGAAAGTCCTTGACCTGGGTGCGATCTGTGACGTTCAGTTTCTGGAATAAGACTCGCGATTTCTCTGATTCGCTCAGTGAATTGAAGGCACTGCGTAGGTTCTCCTCATGGATGTCGCAGACGCCGAGAGCCGCGCCTCGAGAGAGAAGCGTCTTAACGGTCGAGAGGCCGATCCCAGCTGCGCCGCCTGTGATAATGAAGGCTTTGTTGGCAAGAGGGGCAGACATGGTTGAGTATTTTCAGTAGGCAGTAGGTGCTGGGAAAGTCAAGCTATGTGCACCCTAGCTATCATGCCTCATTATATGCTTATAACAAAGTATTTTATGCCCTGTGCAATTCCTACTTCGGCTGTGTTGAGGTATTGCCGGATCGGCTTTCTTTTCGGCAATACCTGCCGAACTTAACATTTGTAGAATTTTATGCAAACCAGGGACCTATTTGTGCCGTAACCGAATATTAATCAGGAAGTGAACAGTTTGTGAACCCTTCCCTCACATCTCATTTTACCATACTAGGAACAAAATCAACTTTTTGGAGCTTCTAAACCACAATGCCGGAACAGCAAACATCGTCGACATCACCAGCCACAGAACACGGGTTACGAGAGAACACTCGATACGTAATCGGAATCGACGTGAAGGGAACAGCATCATCATTGTTTCCCCGCGTCTCAAATACCATGATTGGGGAGGCGACGCAATCACTCGATTATACCAGCACGAGAGAATCCCGACAGATGCCCAAGATGACCGGGACCTGAAGTACTACCGGTCGCGCGAGGGATACGACGACCGCACTGATGAGGAAAGCAGCTCTAAAACCTTCTATCTCGGGAGTCCAGGTGGTACGAGTTTTGTGTAAGGAGATATGGGACCCTCTTCGTATTCGGTGGCATCGGACTGTCTCTGTGGATTTTGTCACTGTCATGGAAGGGGAGCTCGTTCTCACGGTTGGTGAAAGTGACGAGGACTGTACGAAAGTACATTTAAAACAAGGAGTTAGTAGTTGCCTCCCTTTACCCCAATTGAGTGGTGGTAATGATATCAGCTGCCGTTAGGACTCGGTGATTCAGAGTAGGACTCTGCACAAGTGGGCGAATCCGTCAGATGAGAAACTGACTGGTTGAGTCGCGCCGCTGTTAGCATGTAAACGTCGGCGAGAAAGCTGCTGAGCCGATTTGGATTGCGAAAGCGTAGAATAGCTGTAGCTCCGCACTCGACTTATTGCTGTAAATGCTTCGTATTATAACTGGACGTATGTGTGGTTTTCTTATGCAACCTCCCTGATCAAGTGCCTGTTAAGCAACGCAGCCAATAAGGCTCCTCAGATATATTGATGAGCAGTCTGCCCTTGCTTGGTCCTTCAATAAAACTCATATCGAAGGCTGTCTAGGCCTTTATGGATTAGTGGATTTGCTCTCCGCGCAACTTTACAGCAATGTCAACCTCAACATATTAACCGGTAGGGGCTCTTCAGGACGCCAAGGACTCTCAGTAACCAACCCAAGTCTGTATGTAGTGCTTATCAGTGATGAGAGTGACGCGGGGCGCTATGGTTTACAATCACTTTTGATGTTTGAATTTATGTAACAAATAAGAAAGTTACAAAGTCTCGGGTAAGATCAGCCTAAGGCTTTTGTTTAAATAAATGGTAAATTATGTTGATTTCATTTATAATACTTGTGTTTTAATTTTCGATTGAAGGCCTTTTCTGCCACGTACAGATATGATGAGATTCATTTCTAGCAGTTAAAATTACAGTCGAGAAAGTTGAGCTGAATCAGCCCAAAACTTCTCCAATAACGTTCACAGGTAATTGAAGAGCGCTTCGCTTGTGATTATGATTAATATTTTTATAGGAGGAATAATAAAGCTTCTAATGTTATATTTGAAGATAACAATTAATATACATAAAGACTGTGTTTTTAAAGGCTGGTCATTATTTTATTAGAGGAAAATTCAAATTAAAAAGACTATCGTTTAGCTAATCAAAGAAGTATTGTAAAACTTAGGATCTAGCTAAAAAAGAAGAGAAATTGAAAGATATAAAATTTCTACTCGTTGTTCAAATATTAGGCAGTGAATAAGTCGGTGCCATTCGAAAAACATTTTTTAGCGTATCCATAATTACGGTGTAAAAAAAGCCGAAATATTCGGCTTTCCCCGCATTATGAAATACTGAAATCCACTTTGCGTAATTCCTAGATATGAGCACAGCACATTCCGACTAACATTCTACTATCACCACCACTATCACCATCAGTGTAAGATTATTCTTTTTGTCATCTTTTAATGGTAATATAATCATCTGTGCTTATACAAATATGATTTAACACTTTATTTTTTATTCCCCCTTTAGAAATAGGGGGGAGATGAGTACTCCAGTATCGTGGCTGCATTATTTAGACAGACACGGCCATGAGTACCTTAATTCGGTTCACGCAGACTCGGGATTCTCTTCACTCTGGACAGTAGCGTCCTCAATGACATCCTCCGCGGGTAGAGTCTTGTCCTCCATGATACCATGTCCATCCGCAGTAAGGTGCACCACGACCTCATCCCCAAACAGTGCGCCGAGTTCTTCCACGGGGATCTGCTTTGTCTCAGGAATGAAGAAGTATATAACCACTGCTGAAATCATGCACAGGCCGAAATAGAGGTAGAACATATTATATTTGCTGTTGGGGTGGAATTAGCGGAGGAAGTTTTAGGCAAGCGCCGGATAAAGTCTTACATATTTCTGAATGCCAAAGCACCGGGTGTCGTGTAGGTAATTGTTCCGACAAAGTAGGAGAACAAGCCGAGCCCAATACCTCGCGAGCGGGCAGTCGTTGGGAATACCTCTGCCGTCCAGGCCCACGAGGGCCCGTCGGTACAGAGGTTGAAGAATAGCATGTAGATGTAGAGGAATGCGACACAAGCGCCAAGACCGGCTTTGTTGTTAGTGTCAAGATACTTCCATTGCAGCAGAGCCTCGATGAGAAGGATCGAGCCTTGACCAATGAAGCCAATGACTGTTAGGCGGAGAAAAATGATTAGTACTGGATTAAATCATGAGGAAGCACAATAGAAAATGAAAACCTACTGAGGAGCTTCCTGCGCCCGACCTTGTCACAAAGGAACATTCCCAGAACAACCCATATCTCACCGGCAGAGGCGTATACGGCTAGTAGCAAAAGAGATGTCAACACTATCCGATATACAGGAGACCGAGTGTTTCATTCATACCGTATAGAATCAAAGGCATGGGGCCTGCGTATCCCAGGTTTTGGAATATCAGAATCAAGAAGTTCGTGATACCGAGGACCTGGTTTGATATTGTTAGCCTCAAAATCATTCACATTTCGAGCTCCCTTCGTTTCACTCGGGATAGATAATGATGAGACATACGCCAGTAGATTGCACGGCAAAGCTATAGGAGAATCAGATATACTATAGGATTTCTGAGATCATGGGTTAGGTCCACCTACAGCAAGAACATGACAAGGAAAGTTCTGCGCCTCCATGATGGTCTAGTGAACATCTTTAGGTAACCGCTGCCCAGCTCTCTGTCGAAATCGGTCTGTCGAACGATCTGTGTATACTCAGCTCGAGCCGCTTCGTCTCCGGGTTCGCGGGGGTCTCGATGAATTGTGCGGACCACTTCCCAGGCCTCATCCTTCTTGCCTGCCATAGCCAAATATCGAGGCGACTCTGTGATATCTCTATTAGTTGCTGGAGTAGTAGACGAAGGGTAAGCATACCGGGAATAAATGGGAGACCAATAATCATCGCCAGCGGTCCTACGCAGGAAAGCGCAAGAGGCATTCGCCACTGGACTGTCTGATCCACAGCATAGTATGTTCCGACAGATATCCAACCGCACCTAGATCCCCACAAAGTATGATCAGCATACACGAATTTTGGATAATTAGCAGCCTAAAACATACACTAAGTACCCCATCGAGATGCAGGAGTTGTTTATGCAAATGAGCAGTCCACGATAACGAGGAGGAGCTGTCTCCGCAAGATATAATGGTACGAGCCCAACGAGCATCCCTAACCCGAATCCGTGCAATAAGCGTACTGTAATGAGCATACCAATTGCAACGGATCCTGAAACGAGGGCAGCACCAGCGAGCGCGCACACTGCAGCTAACATGAAGGCTCTCTTTCGCCCAACTCTATCAGCAAGCCATCCCTGAGTTAGGGCCCCGAGTGCTAGGCCAAGATTGAAGAGCGCATTGATTGCCCCTAGAATGCTGTTTATATCTGTTAGAAGGTGGTAAACTTCGGTTGGACGGGATAATGCCTACTTTGCAGTATAGGAGCTTTTGGCTATTTAAGAGATAAGTAGAGATAAAGAAACTTCAGTAGCGAGCGATACGCACCGTCAAGGTTGAAGTAGTCATAAAACCCTGGCTGCCCAGTGCTGGTTGGGAATACAGCAAAGCCATAGCCATAGCTACCAGACCCAAGGGCCACAAAGCAACTTATCGCAATATTATAGAACGTGAGATGGGCCATGATCAAGAAAGGTTCAAACCGGGCAGGATATGGACATGTCAGTCGAACCCAAGTTTCTGTCGTAACAATAGATTAGGCAGCTTTCATGATGATCACATTATTATAAAGAGACGGTTCATTGACTTAACGCTAATCGTTGTCTATACCGAAGGGACTCGGACTTTGTTGGACATTCTAGTATCTTACCCACATAATTCCAATAAGGCCTCTACCAATCATAATCCTTCTCAAGCAGCTGATGACCCAAAATTGGGTGTAGAAAGTCGATTTCGGAACAGAATCGTCCGTCTTATGATACCCCAATACCGGTTGGAGCGATTCGCCTAGTAAAATTATAATCCGACGTTTTTTTTTGAGTTCGGCATACACAAGTCTAAATGTCCCACTATCCTGTAAAGCAGCATTCAAGTACTCTGGTTGAGATCTCTATTCGTGAACGGTTTAATATGGTTAAAGATAATAATTAGATTCAAGGATAAATTAAATTATGAGTCAAAGTAATAATAGCCTTTAGAATGACTTTTAAGAAAGAAAGATTTAAACATAATTGTTGAAGATAAAATTCCAAAGACGAGTTAATTCAATAGATTTAGAAAGACCTCAGTAAGATATTCTATGCCCGTAATGTTACTGTCAAAGTTGTCAAACAACTCTTCAGTGAGATCAGAAATCACAAGGGATATTCTGCTAACAAGAAGAGGATTCCTATAAGACAACAATTAATAAAACGCTGTTTATCATAGTAATAGCAATAAAAAATGTTTATTAAATACTGGATAATAATACATTTCATATAAAAATTTATAATAAATCAATATTTATATATATTATCTACTTGAATATCTATTTTAATATTTGGAATTATTTACGTACCCAAAATAAAGTGCCCCTGTCAGAATTCGCGAGGATCGCTAGAGAACGTCTTAAGCCGACTCCTGAGGAGACGCAAGAATGGCCGGAAATGGTCGACGTCAAATCAAAACATTACGCGTCTATCCTGGGACTCGAAAATTGGATCCCGCTCGAGGCTTCAGTGGTGGATCTCGTTACATCAAAATAGCATTTGATTTGGCAATCATTTACTTTCATTGAGTGATAGAAATTTGAAACAAGATTAAAATTTGAAAACTGGTTAATCTATAAAGGACAAATATCATTTGTTTCAATTTATTAATATTAATATAAACTGTATCTACATTAATTAGATTTTACTAGATCTTAGACGGCGATCAGAGAATATACCTAGACCTCACAGTAATTCTCTCCCTCTCACTCTGCTGATCCAATTTGCGATTCTCTGCCCGTAGTGAAAAACGAATGACAATCGCCATTCCTGCACAAGCAGCACAAACACGGGCTAGCTTAATAAGCTGTACTCCTGGTTGGGATTTCCGAGGCTTTTGCTTCCGTGGTTTCCCAACGTGATGCAAGGGGGAGCGGAAAAAGGAATCCCCAATAGTCACGTAAGTCAAGGGCCTGTTGTTGCCAGCAATTTTGAATAGTGAAGCTGCTATACGAGCAATCAAATATATAAACAAGGCGGCCAAGTATGTGGAACATTTCAGATGAGGTGAAACCGTCCAACCGGGCCCATGTCCAGTCGCTCAAACGAAAAATTGCTGCCGCCTGCCCACCAGTTCTACCGAAAAAGCGGCTATCCGTCATCCACCGATTGAATTGCTTTCTTCAGTTATGGTTACTCAAAATAATAGCCGCCACTTATTTCTTTGTGAGACGTCTGTTTATAAATTCTCCTTTCGCTATTCGTCCTACACTGGTTAAACGATATACATGTCGCCTGACACTGGAGGTACGGATTTTCTTCCCGCCAGATTACGAGGGAAACAGTCGAAGTTTGCTGCCACTCTATTTCAACATTCATGGAGGGGGCTTTGCTGTTTGTGATGCACAAATAGATGATCGCTTCTGTACTTCTTGGGCAAAAAGAACTGGGATGCTTGTAGTCAGTTTGAATTATACCAAAGCTCCTCTAAACCCCTTCCCCGCCGCTTCATATGACATTGCAGCCGTCATTAAAGAAGTTCTCGAGGATGCATCTCTACCTGTTGACAAATCACGTGTTGCAATTGGTGGATTCAGCGCAGGAGGCAACCTGGCACTCTCGGCAACACAACTCCCATGGCTCAAAGGCATCATCAAAGCGGCGGTGGTATATTACCCTATTGTCGATTTCAGCCATCCACCCGATGTCAAGCTAGCAGCGAAACCTTACACAAATAGCCCACCAGATACGTTAGAAAAGTCCTCGTGGATTTTCGACTGGGGATACGTATCGAATGGGCAGAATAGACGAGATCCGTTGTTGAGCCCTTGCTATGCTAAACGTGAAGACCTCCCGCCGTGGATTTACATGGTTGGTGCAGAGTGGGATATGTTGCGGTTGGAAGCACAAGTGATGATTCATCATCTGGCGGGGTTAGTAAATGAAGAAGATCCAATGGTTGATGCCTTTGAGAAAGGTAATTACAAATGGACAGTGGCCAAAGGCTGCTCACATGGTTTTACGCATGATCTCGGTGGTGGGTCGCCAGATATCCAAAAGAGAAGGCAGACATGCGAGATGATCTATCAAGAAGCATATGAATGGCTGGAAAGAAGTGTCTTGGGATGTCAAGATGGAAAATAGAGTATTCCGACAAACATATATTATTCATTACATATATTACACATTGACAAAACACTAGATCTTTAGCGGTTTCACATTGACACAAAATGCGCGGGTGCCTTCAAATAAACTAGAAGCCGAATGCTCTTTGTGATACTTTTTCAAAAGAAAAATATGTCATTCTACCAGACCGCCAATAAAATTTCTTGCCTATTCTGGTTCTAAACGGGTGAAACGTTTTCGTACGCTTTCAATTTCATTCCAAATCCAACGCTGCTTAACCTGCTCTCCAAAAAACCCTCTCACACATTCATTATAATAGAGATACAGTGCATTGGTAGCTTAAGATTAACCTCTTAGATAGAAAGCCTCACATTTTAGAAGCTTATTATTAGGGTCCTGGCCCTTAGGACATTCGGGCTTTGCTCTCGTCAAATAACCACAACTAACTCGCTACTGCGATGCCCCTGAGGCCGCACCTGATTCGCCAACACGTCCTCAGGGGCCCACAGCCATTTATATGGATGTCTGAACTTTAGAGACACGAACCTCTTCCCTTCCTTTCCTCGCGTGCGAATCTACTCAATCACTGGGCCTATATTAGGCCAGCAAGGCGGGACGTAGCCCGTAACACTTATTGATTTAAGGTAAAAATCTTATCAACAGATTAAAGCTCTTTACAAGAGAAATATATACTGAATTATATAAATATTTTTAACATCTAGTTCATATATAGGTTAGTTGAGCACTATAATTTAAAAAGATTCAAGTTTTTTATAAAATATCATTCTAATAAATATAAATTGGTAATAAATAAGGTTCAAAAAACTAAGTAGCTTGTATCGTTTCTGTGCTACATGACTGTTAAAGTAGGTGTCAGATTAGCCGAAGTCTAGCAGAGGACTACTCGGGGTCGACTCGGGGTCGACTCGGTGCTGATGCCCAATGCCCAATAAAGGTCACGTGCATATAAGCATAAAAGCACTGAACTGAGCGGAAGAATTAAGAGAGATAGAGAGAATGAACAATTAATTCTGGACTGCCATATATATATAGTGTGTAGTCTAAACCAATCGAGCAAGATTGCCATCATTGCCAATCCAACAGTAGGCAATAACTTATTATTGTGAGCTTGCCACTGCCAACCTCTAAGCGCCAATTAGTAATAATGAGGCGAATTGGGTCAATTGTCCAATTCTAGGCACGCTTATAAGCCTCTGTGAGCCTGCGGCACATGCATGCGCGCGCCATACGCTACCACAGCGCCCCGCTGCCGCCAGGCCTCACATAAAAATTAATTTTTGATCATTTTTGTAATAGGGTAATAAAAAGTAAAAAAGGAATATTTAATATTTTTTTATTGAGAAAAAATTTCTAAAACCTGTTAGACCCTCCTGCGAAGAATCGGCTGACGCCGAATTAGGTAGGCGGTGAGAATAGTCTCACCTGACTAATCCTCGCAGTTGAGTCGTCTGAGAATAAGCTAAGTTATTATTAGCGAGCTGAACCATCAATGGCAACTATTATTATGCTTTGGATATCGTCTCGTTTCTATGGCTGGATCGTTGCAGTTACCACATACCTTCCAAAGGCGGGTTACATATAAAAAACCGTACAGAAAGTCTACGACGGTATGGTTTTTTTTTGCAGTGCAGTCTAATGGCGTAGTTCCCATGTTGACGCGTGTTTCAGGGATGCACGACCTGCAAATCACGGAAGATTAAGGTAAGTGCCTAGTCGTTGAAACTAAACTATCAGGCTATCGATTCTATTCTAGGGGGGTGGTGCCCTCCAAATGAGGAAATACTAATTGGGCCCAGTGCGATGAAGCTCGACCCGTGTGTGGAAACTGTAGGCGACGCTTCACAGATAATAGCTGCCAATATATTCAACTAGCAAAACAGAAGGGGCCATTATTTTTGGAGCAAGATAGCTCATTAATCGACGTTAAACCACTGACACTAGACTCAACAAACTTTTTGGCCTTGCGGCTCCTGCATCATTACACCCAAGCAACAAGGCTCAGTCAAACCTTAGACTGCGCTGTGAAACATGCGATGGCACGTACTATATGGGAGGACGATATTCCACGGGTCGCGTTCACTTCGGAAATCGTCATGACTGCACTCTTGGGCATTTCTGCATGGCATCTATGGGCGCTCAATTCAGACGACCAGACCTTGGCCATTGCCTCTAGATCTTACTTTGGCAAAGCGATCGGATTACAGAGAATGGCATTACAGCAACAAGAGGTCATAGACGATGAGCGGAATGCAGAGTCTATATTTGTGGCTGGTTTCATTCTGGCTCACCACAACTGGCTTCTGACCCAAACAGGCAAACATGTAGATAGCTTTGATCCCAGTCTCGAAACATTCTACATGTGCACGGGACACCGGTCACTGGCTGCGAAGAATTTGTCTCCTTGGTGCAAGTATACCACCCTCGGAGAGGCACATATTGGTCGCCGTCGCGACAGCGAAAAGCGATCACAATTGTCACTACGCCACAATAAGTTCATGTATCGCGCCGAGCAAGACTGCAACAGCCTCCTGCAGTATATTAGAGACGCAGGCACCATCGATCTCGAGCAAAAGGAGACATATAAGGAAGTGATTGACGAAATCTGGTGGATTTACTGGTTGATTTGTGATGAACACGACGATATATCGGTGATTGAGTATTTAATAGTTACTTTTCTGCACCGTGTTCCAACCCGCTTCATCCTGCTGATGGAACAAAAGGATCCGATAGCTATAGCCCTTCTTGCCCGTCCCATTGCCTCGCTCCGTCTTCTTGGTGACACTTCAAGCTGGTGGATTCACGGGACGGATCAATTCCGAGTTGATCATTTTACAGTCTCCGGGATCAAACATATTTTGTCCCCTGAATGGTATTGGATAATGGATTGGCCACTAAGTATCGTCTTTGATGAAGTCAAGCTGAACTGATTTGTTTTTTTTATTCTTTCAAGAAGTTCAAACGTGATTCTATGACTTTTAAGTGGAAGTTTGCTATTTCTATTAAGATTATAACCCCAAAGTTCATCGACAACCTGGTTATGTCGAGCGAATCGTTGACTCGTTTCTGAATAATTATCACTTTACACCCCTGATATAGAGCTCAATTTCTTCCAGTATACATGATAAAACGCGATGTCGCCATTTTTATAGTATTTTCTGGAAGTAAAACGGTATCATTTCCTTCTGACCAGTTTAACTGTCACGCCTCGAAAAATGACTAGCAGTCAGCAGCTTACAATATGGAGTATGCACAATAAAAATCAAAAGGAAAGTACATATTACTGAATCTATCACTTCAACAGAGGCAGAGCCAGTGCAAACACATTGTCGGGGTCATATGTCTTCTTCAAGGCAAAAACCTCCTCGGCATGGGAACCGAAGATCCTAACCATGTTCCCATTATTGATCGGATCCAGAGAAATGTATGCATGTGGGAGGATATTCGTGGTGTCGGTTTCCTGCTGAAATTGGTTCGCCAGATCAGACGCCCATTGTTCGCACACATGTTTGTTTTCTTCCGTTGTTGAAAACCCCAGAATCTCCAGCATATAATGAGGCTCTCTCTCCGCGAAGACGGAGTTGTTCTTATAGGTAAAGTTAGAATCGTTAGTACTGTGACTTGTAGAGGGACCCCTCAATTGATGCACAGAAAACATGCATGCTGGGTCAGACGGCATCTTTGAGAGATTTCGTCCAAGGACTTGGGCGGCTTCGGTTGTAATCTGCTTTAGGTTGTGAGTATGGCTACCACCACCATATACGGACGATGGAACCAGAGCCCTCATCTCGGTTACCCAATCTGGAATATTTTTGAGGGCAACAGTATTCATAATCACGGGACCCAGGCTTGCAATCTTCTCTTTCCATCGTTGGCCCTCTTCCGTGTTATCCGAGCTCCAAAAAAAACTGACGCCGAACAATCGACCCGGGGGGGCATTATATACGAGCTGTTGTATGGTCAATTCTGATGGAAGTCCATCTTCTAGAAGTCTTCGATATGCGGCATTGAATTCCGTAAGCGCTTTGCAGATATCTTGAGCATCAAATATTATTGCTCCAGCGAGAAGCTAAACAAAATTAAATCGTAGCTCTTTTATAAGGCAGTAAGTTGGGAAGAGAAAGACAAACCTACACTTTTAAGTGGATATACCTTCACAGTGACGTCTACAATGACCCCAAACGTGCCCCCAGCGCCACGGATCCCTTTCAAGAGATTCTCGTCTGCCTTGATGATATCCCCATTGGAATTGACAACTGTCGCACCTATAATCTGATCTACACCTAAACCCCAGTGTGACGAAAACGGACCGTAGCCCCCATACGTAGCCCAGCCAACGTATCCAACTGCGGGAATGGTGCCGATAGGCGTTACAAGCCCCTTGCTCCATAACTTGATCGCCAGATCTTGCTGCAGAATGCCACCTTGTACCGTGGCGGACTGGAGGTCATCAGCGACGGTCACTGAAGTGAGCGCCCGGAGATCAATCACCAAAGCCCCGTCGACGATTGCCCGTCCCTCGAGATTATGCCCACCGACGCGAACAGTGAACTGTATCCCGTTTTCTTTGGCATATTTTACTAGCAGACTTACTTCTTCTGCTGATTGCGGTTGCAAGATTGCAAGAGGAGTATCCCGCCGACCGTGATACCATACCTCGCGTACCGACGCAAAATCTGCGGACGATGGTGGTATGTATTTGATGCTTGGGTAGTCTTTCAAAAAGGCCTCTAGGGCGGATAAACGAGAGTCTGCCATACCGATCGTCTTCTCTATCAATTTACTTGTATTTGTTTCCCTTTTATCTGTTGAAGTTTTTGGTCACTGGTTCATTGCCTGTTTATTCCAATGGTTCGAGGAAGCCAGTATTTATATCCGTAAGAGGGCAGGATTGGGCTTCATCGAGCCCCCAGTTACCCACAGGCCCACTAAGGACTACCCGAACCCGAACGCGCAGGAAGGTGATTGGCCCTATGAAACCTCGACTGTGGGTATAGCTAAGTATAGCCCACTTAGCTGAATGAACTATAAACTTGCATCTACTTGGAATATTATGTAGGGGCAACCCATTTTCTGGTACTGTTGTAACAGTATCTATAGTACTATGTCTGTGGAATTGCGTCTGTGGGCTGCAATTCCACATAATAGGCGATGGGCTTGCACATGCCTATGTAATGATACCTCACTGTTGTGGAATCATATCCGTAGAAAAGGTATAGGAGATCACTTAATGAAGGAAATAACAGTACCAGCCCTGAGTAAAAGAAACTATATATGAATAATATGTTGAGGTGGTGAGCGAATACAGGTGTAAAATCTCAGCCGCGCTTGCGTCAGCGGATGAATTCGGCCGCCAGTGTGAAATGCTGATTAATATCTACCTTTTCTGTTAGGACTAAGTCCTAAACGAGTCAAATCCTATACTTTGGCCATCATGTTTAGCTAGCTTCGTCAAATTGTTGCAGTTGCAGATAGTTAATCTAGCATTGGCGTGTATCTGGTAGCAGATTTGCACTTGTTAATAAAGAATGAATGTCCGGGACTTAAATCGAATGGTTTATAAAAATGAAGGATACCTTTATTCCTATATATACTTGGCTATCGAGTGGCTCGAGCCCATTGTCGTACGCCTAACAAAGACAAAACCGCAACAAAATTAGTTAATTTTATTCAGCGCAAGATCACTCCATTACCATCATGCCTCGATCTAAATGGCAAAACGGCGGTCGTCACTGGGTCAAGTGCGGGTATGGGTTTAAAAGTGGCACGGCTACTCCTCAAACTCAAAATATCAACCCTCATCCTCGCTGTGCGGAATGTACCTAAGGGCGGGGCCTGCAATATTGGTCTGCAAAAGTTCAACTCGGATGCAAGAATCACAGTTCTTAAACTGGACATGGATGACTATGAAAGTGTTCAAACTTTTGCAAAGGGGCTCCCCAGAGGGACTCCCGTGGTTAATATCGTGAGTCTCAACGCGGGAATTGGGTTGCTGAAGCTCGAACGTAGCTCAAGTGGTCACGATAGAGCCATCCAAGTGAATTATCATTCAAATATCTTACTAGTTGCTGAATTACTTCCACATCTCCAAGCAAGTGCGATCAAGAGCGGTTCTCCAACCCGAATTACTTGGGTCGGCAGCCGCAGTCACCACCTCACCAATTTCGAGAAGAAAGCACCCATAAAGCCAGAGGAAGTTATTTTTGAGCACATAGACTCGGAGGAGTTCTTCTTCCCTTTTCAGAGACACGGAGACTCGAAGCTTCTCTGTGCCATGTTCATGTGTTCTCTCGCTCCCTGACTTGACGAAACTAAGGTGATCTTCAATATGGTCTGTCCAGGGATGGTAAATCTATACGTGCGCGGCCAGTTGAGGTGGGTGGCTGGATTATCCTAAATGCAGCACTAGTCGCAGGAGCAGAATCTCACGGAAGGTTTCTTGGAGATAAAGAAATAATAGAGTACATATGCCCCTTCAATGATATAAGAATTGCTTAATCACTCATCTGTTTTAAATCACCAGGCCATCTCAATATATCCAGTCTCTAGCAGGACGAGAGGTGCAGAAGAAATTAGGGTTGGAGAGTATAGCGGAAGTAGTGAAGCTCACACCGCTTCCAGCCGAATTGTCTGCACAAGAATAAGGTTTGACGCCAGTTGGATTTTACCAGCATGTAGTCAAAAGAGGAAAGCTCTATTTCTGGAATACAATCCTAGGACTATTTCTTGAGCTTCATTGTTCGTTTATATCTTTATCTAATTTGATTAGATTTGATGGTTTGCTTTCTTCTTCGGCTTCAAGCGATAGCCGTCAGTGGAGACGCTAGAGTGTATTCATCGCTTATAATTATGAATCATCCGTGGTGACTCATTTTCAAGCAATGCCATTGGTCAAGACCTTGTCCGCATCAAAATGAATAAGCTTTAATCAAGCATTCCAGCTGTTATATATATTCCACGGCTGGCCATACAAGGCAATAATCGTCTACTCATCCAATATCAAGAAATAATAAAATCTCTTCACACATTCTATATCCCCTACACTTGTCACACCCGAGCCATTGAAGTAAATGAACCCAATGCTGGCGCATGACAGTACTTCGCGAATTCAAACACAACGACATCAGCTCGTCATGAACGTATCGCAACCATACCCAGTCCCTGCTGGGGTCCAAATAATTCCAGAACAATTCATAGACATGCGACTAGATGCGGAAATTGATAACGACATTCTTCACCCCAGGCCTATCACCGATGAGAAAAATATATTCTTTTTTTGGCACTCCGGATTCACAAACATGCATCCTTATTCACAGCGTAACATACGAGCTTGGCATCGCCGCTTTTCTAAACATGGATGGAAAATCCGCGTTCTAGATTGTCAAGGAGGATCGCCTCTCCATATTGCTAATTATCTTGACGTATCCGACCCAGCTACGTTTCCGCTTGCCTTTCGAAAAGGCAGAATGGGTGGTCGCTATGCTGCCCAGCATACATCAGACCTCGTGCGGTTCCCGCTGTTACTGAAGTACGGAGGTGTGTATGCTGACGCCGGGTTCATGCAAATTGGCGACTTGGACCGTCTCTGGAGTCGGACCTTGGGCAACCCAGACTCTCCATATGAGGTACTTTCGTATAATATCGGGGGTACAGCAGGGCGCAGTTTGACGAACTATTTTCTAGCGTCTAATAAAAACAATGCTTTATTTAGGCGTTGCCACTTGTTGTTATTAGAACTGTGGGCTGCAGATGGCGGCAAAGATAGTACGGAGGGAATGCATAAGAGTCCCTTGCTGAAAGGGCTGGATTTGATGGATCATGGGCAAACGGTTAAGGATGGGGACCGAGTGCTTAGCGCGGAAGAGTGGACTGGAATGTTAACCGATTATATTATCCAAGCCCAGGTTATTACTATGGTAATGGGGCTTGTGGATGAGAAGGACAACTGGAACGGCCCGAAGTACGTGGTTGAGCATATATATGCCATTGAATTTATGGAGGGATCACAGCTCATCAACGAGTTCACTGCTTGGGATGGTCAAAAGGCGTTTGATTTAATGTCGCTCTCACTGCCGAAAGTAGGAGAAGAAGAGACTGCCAAACAAAAAGAAGCACGCGAGGTGGTCGAAGGATGCCTGCAAAGAAGCTTTGGGTTTAAGCTCGCGCATGGAATCATTCTGAAGGCATTCGAATGTACACTCGGCTCGAAATGGAGGGATAATCCTGGTTCCGATAATGTGCCAGGAACCTACGCACATTGGTTGAGGCATGCGACCATGTATTGGAATCCAGATAATATCCCACCGCCCTTGAATTTTGAGATCATTGCGCCGTTCAAAACGGGTCCATTGTTGAGAGCTGAGTAGACTGCAGCTTTGCCCTTAATCAGTTTGTGAAAGACATTATAAATCTATAATTATATAGATAGTTTAATCTAGAATAAATACCTAATGGGTGATATTTTGACGGTAAATAGTAGCAGTACACCCCTAAACAATAAATGCAAGAAATTTCCGTACGTCCCTTTCATATATTTCTTACCTTCTAAACTTTATGGGTGTGCGTATATCTACAGATATATCAAAAAATAAGTAACTTTATGTTGACAGACTTACATGAAGGATTTAACCGACCCCAAATTAGGCTTTAGTATAAATTATCCAAGATAAGCTGGAAAGTAGTCTAATCTGACAATGAAAAAAAAGGAAGACGAATTCAAATGTAGAAAAGGGGAGAAAGAAACATAAGGCGGGGAATCGCCGATGGTAAGCAAGCTTTAGACAGGTTATTTATGATCATGGCGTTTTAAGGCTAAGACTTCTTCATCAACTCCTGGCGCTCGGCCACGAGACGAGCGATTTCCGTGCCAGCCTCTGTTCCTAAGTCCTCAAACCCAGAACTCCAAGGGGATGATTCTTTATAAACTGGCGTAGAGTGGGAATGTGAGACTCCGCATGAATTGCTCGAAGATACATAGGTAAAGGTTGGAATTGTGAACGGCGATAGTTTCTAAGAAACGAGTCCTTAAGTGATACAAGTATTGGTGAATAACCAAGCTCGATTTATCGAGGAAGGCAAGGACAGCGATGTAATATTAAATTTATGAACTGCTAACGACGCTCAAATGAGTCAAATTTAGGTCAAAACTACAGTGTTTGGGAGACTGGGGTTTATTCATCAATCTTTTCCGTGAGGAAACTCAGCGACACGATGCGGCGGTGGACTAAAGGTCTGCAGCGGGGCTATCTAAACCAGAATCAGAAGTTATTGGGAGTGGTCAAAGCCCAGTCTTGTAAGTCTAGACAGACTTACAAGTTAACATGAATTACGTATATCCAAATGAGTCATACACACAACTTGCATGAGACGAGTTTTTCTGTAGAGTTCACTTTCCTTTTCCCATTCCAGTTTAACTTTCTTTTTTGATTGCTAATGCTTTGAATAGGAATCGAAAACCAAAATGAGAAAAATGTCGATTCGGGAACAAGACTAAAAAAGGAGCTAATATCAATTCTACTACGTGGTTAAATAGCCTCCGTTCTTCCTTAATTTGAAATGGTTGACAAGGCCTTAAGTGCTTATAATTATGCTTAGGTAGATATGAGCTATAGGCAATCAGAATAGTGGCTATGCAACCAAATAATGTAGCATGAGATATTTTCTCTGTTAGCTCCTATAATATACATCTAAGTGGATTGGTACTTGACAAGACTGTATAGTTAATGGCAAGGAGAGAAGACCTAGCTACAGGCGCCATTATTGGACGATAATTAGAGACCTTAGCCATAAATAGCTTCAAATGTTGTTGATGGGACATTGTCACATAAGGAATATTCCTAACTAAAATACTAATTCTATCTCTACTATTGCATGAGAAAGTTTGCGCGAAGCTCTTTTTACACCGGGCTATTGTTATAAGCAATATGTCTTCAAGTAAAGCCTGACTTTATCTTGCATATCAGAAAGCTTTATTGCATCATAAAAGTAGTGAAGCTGACAAGCAAATGAGGGGTAGATAGAATCGGCGGGGTTTTCTTTAGTGTGAGGGGCAACTTGGTGCTGCATTCAAGAAATGATGGCTCGTGCTTTATTCAAAGTACAGGGCCAAGAAGACCAATTCAGTATCTTCTAAAAGGCATCTGAGTTTGTGACTTAGAATCGGCTTCTACCATGGATTCCTCGCACAATAACGCTAGCCCTGACTTTTTGCAATACGACCAAACACGCCCCATCTCTGTAGTCGAAGTCGACCTCAACCCGGACACACTCAGTCATCACAAGAATGTCGTTCGGAGATTTTACAAAGAGCTGTGGGACAAACATGACACTACTATAATTCCTGACCTGATACATGATGACCTCACCTTCCGTGGCTCACTCGGCCCTGTCTTAGTAGGACACTCCCAGTTTGCATCTTATGTAAATTGGCTTACTGGAGTTCTGGGCTTATACACATCGGATATCCTTGACCTAATCGAAGAAGGGACCAAGGTGACAGCAAAACTCCGATTTCATGGAATCCACAATGATCATCTATTTGGACAGCCACCCACTAGGAATTGGGTGTGGTGGCATGGAGTTGCTATATTTACATTCGAGGATGGAAAAATAAAGGATTTATGGGTCCTGGGAGACATTCATGGCTTGATTGGTAGACTAAATGAAGCCGTGCCAAAACTTGAATTCGTAGCGATTGGGCCGGCGGCCGGATGACAGGTATGGTTATCATATATGGTAATAACACCTATCCGTTGGCCATTGCGGTGTGAAAATATCTTCTTTACCTCGATCAAACGAAGGAAAATTGCCAAGTTAATTAGTACTATGTTTTGATGATAATAGCATTTAGTGACAAATATACATTAATTGTTGTATCAATGGAGGAGACAATGCTTACGTTTCCAGAGACATCTAGAGACTTTCACAATATTTGAATAGAATTTCCTTAACCTTCTTATTTTCCAAAACGTTGACTATTAATCCACTTTCTAAACACTACTATATAAAAACCGAGGAATGGGATTGGTGGATGAATTCCTGACACTTAAGATATGCACTTAACCGTAAGGGAGAAGAAACACGAAAACTGATTTCATCTGTCCTAGCAATGTGTTTCCGTCCATTAAATCGGGGGCATGAGAAATGCATGCGGTTCAAAATAAAGGTACTTCAAATGGGCCATACGATACGGCAGAGATTTATTGCCCAACCTTTAGCACAATTAGGGGATTGCACTAGATGGAGAAAAGTGTATGCAAGAAAACAAACTCCATTAAGCCTTCATGATAATTTCATCCCTGACCAGTCCATTGTGTAGATGTAATACACACGGCAAATAATAATATATACATGAACATCTAGTTATTGGGGTATATAAGCGAAAGTATAATAACCGGATCGAATGAGAAAAAAATATGGACCTGCCCAAGAGCCAATCAAAAATCTGTCCATAATGTCGGGCAATATTGATGACTACCAGCTGACGCCGTAGCCTGTACTAAACCTATGTACAGAGGTATTTACACTCCTAGGACTCATGTCCTTATTTAGAATTGTCTGTAGCGGCGGATGCGGCGAGTGGAGGTGCCGTTGTTGGTAGGGCCACCAATGGTAACGCCCAAGTTCTGAGGGTTCGCAGAAGAGACCACACCAGAGGCGTTCTCATCGCTGGGGTTGACGTCGTCGTAGGAGAAGGCGTAACCCTTGCCGTCAACCTCGTACTTGTGTACAATGGAAGAGTAGTAGTTGCATGGAGCAGTGGTGTAGTAAGAGTCAGCACCGACACCGGGCTGGACATTGCCACCAGGAAGGAGGAAAGTTCCACGGTTGAAGGCAGCGCAAAGGCGAGCCAAATCAGCCTTGTGGGTATCGCTACCGGTGTTGGCAAATGGACCGGTATTGCAGCCGAAGATATCTCCAGCAGAAGGCTGAGCGTATGGTGTCTCATCACCATTGCAGGTGAGAGTGGTGCCATCCGATGTGCAAGAGACCTTGCCAGCGGAGCCCTGGGTATCGATTGTCAATGGGTTGCTGCTTGTGAAGTTTCCGTAGACTTCCTTGATATAATCGGTGAAGTAGTTCTCAAAACCGCTGCTAGAGTTGTTCGAGACGTAGTCATTGGGAGAGAGGACACGCATGATGGTACCGTTGATCGACTGACACAATTGATCCCACGGGAGTCCATCGGAAGCGGCTTGAGTCTTCAGGTCATTACAAACGCTGTTGACAGCGTCGGCGCTGAGACCAAGAGCTTGTTGGATTCCGCCGCTGGTATCGGTAAGGGTCATTCCAATTGGCAGGCCGACGAAGTCGACATAACTAATGTTAGCCCAAAGACCACCATTGCCAGTGTATGTGAATTCAATGAAGCCCCAGTTGATGCCCGCGCTAGGATCGGCAGGATTGACCTGGGAAGGTTGGACAATGGAGAAAGTGCCGTCGGCATTACCAACAGTGAAGAACTCGAGCTCGCCAACAGCGAACCAGACACGGGCAGAGGAGCAGTAACCGGGGATGCTATAGGTAGTAGTTTGACCTTGTGGGTTGAGAGGAATCTTGATAGAACTGCCATCAATTTGCTGGGGGGTGGTGCCACTGCCGGGGTTAGTTGGGTAAAACCAAGTGCCATCGGGTTGCAACATGACAGGGGCATTGTTGCTGTCGAGGGCCGTCACATATGAGTTGACACTGCCGCCAATGTTGTTGGTAACAGTTATCTGAAGAGGACTACCGTTATCGTTTGTGCCATGGGAGATTCCGTTCTTAGGGCTTGTAATAGTGTTCTGAGGAGTGATGCGAATGTCGGCAGCAGTTCCAGGATGCAATTCTGTGGCAGCAGCTTGCTGCATAAGGCCGGCGGTGGCGGCAAGGGCAACGGCCCATTTAGTCAAGCCAAACATTGTGTGATGATCGTTTATATAGGTTCTGTTAAATGAATGTCGATATTCGGAAGAACGGTGTATCTAACACCGAGTAAAAGAGTGGACTGACACAGAATACTGTGCACGAAGAGCATGTAAGTGAAAATGATAGATGACCAGGTTCTATGGAGGTGCGCCACCAGGTCTATTTATGCATAGTTCATCTTCCCATTTGACAGTGAAATGAGATGGGTGGATCGACAGATCTAGTCTTAGGTTTGCGACCTTGCAAGCTAATATTAGAGCGAGAGAGTCACACATACGAAGTGGGGATGTCAGATTCCGACAACAGCCATGTGCGGAGAGTCGCTGGATATTTCGCACATTTGACTGTACACCATATACAGTAAGGTGTGAATCGAAGAGGGCTTTGGCGGTATCCACAGGTGGGCACCTATGGGCCGTGACTTTGAGCCTGCATGATTGTATATGTGCCATGCAGGAAGGCTTACACCATTGAAGCCGATAGCCTCCCGTTTGAGGTAGCAATGAGTGGGGTACGTGCTTTCCATGGCCTGTTTTAGGAACGTTCAGCATGGCCCAAGAGAGAGGGTAGGTAACCAGATGGCAGAGGCCGCCCGGGCACTGCTGGACAAAGCAGTGGGGAGGAGGGAGCTCCATATGCATTGTGTCGGCCGGAAGGTTGCATGGGATCGAAAATCTACTCTTCTTTTGGGCATGAGCCATGCTTTTATTTTCCACTTGAAACGTTCCTAGTTCCTACTGGGGTCTAGTAGGAATGTACGAGATGTTTGCATTGTCGGGGAGCAAGTTTATTTTGCTGGATTGCGATCCCGGGCATGCCATTGGATGCTGGCAAAATTAGTACGCGGCTGCTGGCCAATGGTGATATAGGTGTCCCTGGGTTAGTCCAGCCCGATGATACATTAGTCGATTTAGCCTCTCATATTCCCGTCCGGCCATCAGAAACCCATGGCGGGCACCATAAAAATCTTCCGACTGGTGATACATGGTGTCCATCCAACCTTCATCTAATGTGGCTTTCGGTAGCAGCGTTCTATTGCAAATCAGGTTACTTCGCTCGCGATTACTGTCGCCAAGGCTTGCAGGCATATGGGGTAGATTGATTAGCATGGAAGACATGAATGGCACGCCTGACTGCCCGCGCCCTGAGGCCAAAACAAAACTTAAACACATTTGGATTTGTTGCGGCTAGGCAGCCCCCAGGCCCAAGGCGAGTCAGCAATCAGCATGCAACCCCAAGCATCGACAAAATCAGCGTGATGACGCACGCTAACAGCGGCTACTTAACTATAACTAGCTAGGGCGTTTGCTGATGTAATTGGGTTATAGGGGTCAGCAGTCAGCAAGCAGAGTTTCAATAAAAGCGACAGCGTCAGCCAGTGCGATTCGACGTGCGTTTTCCCGTTGTCGGAATTTGTGAGCTGAGATGATTCCTTTTCAAATATAGCATCGGGCCAACTGGTTATTGTATTGGTGTTTCAATTGCGGTGCAAAACCCACTAGAGTAAGCGTATGCCTCAGTGGCTATCAATATGCGATCAATTGTCGCAGATAATACTGTGGATAAAATCGCATCCTAGGAGCACCCAATAAACGCATTAAACATTGTTGCATAAACACATTCACCACGAGGGCCAACGTGTGGTTTTTTGACCCATCCAGAGCGTTCGGGCAGATCCCTGTCGGGCCAGGGCAGCAGTGCTTGCAACCCCAATCGTCGATCTTTCTTGGGACTGGAGATCACGTTCAACTGCATGAATAATGCGATGGAGTTGAGGTGATCATCAAGAGCTCTGTACGTGCTAAACGGCTGATTTGTGACCAGATTAAATGCCTCGAATATCCATTTAAATACAAGACGGATTACCATGCCTACCATATTATACGGTTCTGGGTTCCGCCACATAGTTTTTGGAATATTAGTGATAACTACATGTATGCATTGCAAATAAATGCATTAGGAAATCGTCTTGCTTTTGCTCTATATACAAATTTCTCTTATCCTTGGGGCCTTGGTCAGTTGGCCTAATCAATAATCCAGGCCGCCCATGACATCAGCTGCCAAGCTTGTGATCGAGCCGATCCGTTTGGAAATGCGACTCCACGAACGTAGTATTCAACAAGAGAAAGATATCTTTCACCTGTGAAAATATTGGTGATAATTCTTTGGACTGTGTGGGGGGACCATTGGCTTTGCACAGGGGTCGAAATAACTTATTGGGTTACTGTGCGGTCTGGCTGCATAAACTACATTCATCGAGGTGTCGCCAAATATATTGGAAAATACCCCGGTAATATAGTTGAATTCTTGTCTGACATAACCACGGTGGAAATTGACGATTAAGCCTATTACGCATTCTTATGGACTGTATTTCGATAACATGAAATCCGGCTTATAAAATATATATGTATATAGCTTCGAAAATACCAATATTTATATTGATGTTTCTTGTACGAAGCAATTCGGAAAAGTAAACAGACATTGACATAGCTTGAGGTACCGGAATATTTCGAGGAAGACTTGGGACATACTTTTTAGCATTTCAATAATACAGAAAGAATTTGCATTCCAGGCTACAGGTTCATTTTAACGAACATTAAAGCATGGCTACTTTGGGCTAGCTGGCTCCCTCTACACCACAGGTAAGACTTAATCTTGGAGCATACCACAGTGAGTGGTAATACGCCGGCATTAGGTCCCCATTAAGCAAGGTGTTTCGCAAGCCTGATACGTACCAATATGAAAGATCATGATGTTCAGAGCTGATTGTATGGGTGGTTGGTAGGATCTACTAATAATGATATCGAAATATTCAGTATTAATACATCCCTCTAACTTGACACACTCAGAATAACACAAAGACAAAGAATTGCGTCATGGGGAGTTGTTTGTGCAGATAGGAAAGCAAACAAGGCCGTGTCACCTCTGCTTGCATTGTCATCTGCTTTCGGTTAAAACACAGCAAGTACATGATCCAGACTCTGGTCCCGGTGGAAGTATGACTCAAATATTGCCTATTTTGCCTTTGAAACCCCGGCAATTAAATAAAAATTGACAAAAGAATGAATCAGCGATGCAAGTTTATGCAAGTTAACTTTCAATCGTGTAACAATTTTCTGGGGAGTCCCTTGCAATTCCAACCAGAGTAAGTCTTATAAAGCCTCTAAACAAGTTTTATGACTAAATTCTTACGTGAACTTCTCAATAACATACACACTGAATATTAGTCTAGAGAATATATAAATAAGAAAGCAACCTCTGATGATAGGAATTGATAAGTGATGCAGCGTACAAATATTTCCTTAGGTTGGAAACCTACCAGAATATGTTTCTATATGATCTGGATATGGATACGCAAACTTCTTAATGATATACAAACTGAATACTAACATAGAGAATATACAAACGAGAAGGTAGTTTGTTAAAGGTTGATAGGTAACGTAGTGTACAAACATGTATTAGGTTAGGAACTTACAAGCATGTGCTTCTGAATTATTGGCGTATTTCAACAATTAGATTATTCATTGCCTTTGTTGTCGGCATATCCCAACAAAAAAATGATACTGATGCACAAGCGGTGGGCCACAAATAGAGTTTTCCCTCTTTGAGAAGAAGATCGTGGTGCTAAGATGATTGCGCAAAGACCATTGCATTTTATTAACCACTCATCACTGTATCTCTCCTACGCCGTTGCAGCCTCAGAGAATTGCTTCGACTCCTGACTCTTCGTCATTTACTCCGGGAAATTGATTTTTTGGCTTACGTTCTAAGTCGGATCTTAGTTAAGCCTCGAGAAATATGGTATTGGATTTACCAAAAGGCGAAATTGGCAGTTTCTAAATGCAAGGACGGCATGACGACTCCCTGCCAGCAGATTTGCGGACGGCTAGAGGGAACAATAACGTCCGCAATACAATTAATGCAACATACGGCACTATGGAGTAATTGAAGCTATGTCGCGATATCAACATGGTGGTCTCGGCATACCTGAGAAGCTACCTGGACTACGAGTAGCTGTATCAGAGCAGTTGTGATGATGGGGGTGCTGAATTACCGCAGAGGAATGCTTTATTATCCGTCTTGGAGGTCCAATGCCAGTCCTTCACTCCGTTAAGTACTTGGTCATGTCCAAAGTTCCGCGCTAATTGGAAATAGCCTTTCTGCGTGCAGTGATGTGTATGCTCTCCGGTCCCACAAGAAAACTCTTCTCGGATGTCACCATGTGATGTGCCATGCTGTGGACATATGATCACCGGATAGTTATCTGAGCTGAACTGTGGCATATATTTAGACCTCCATTGCGCTCCATTGGTTGTTTTGTGCCAGTTCCACCAGTGAAGCTTTGCTTCGCAGTGAGGGCATGTTAAAATTATCAAAGCGGAGTCGATAGAGGCCATCCATAGTCCAGTTGAATTGCCATCGTTATCCATTATGAAATTGGCTGGAACCCATTGATAGCGAGAAACAACTATCAAATTATCAGGTCGCATTTCTCCCTTCCTTAAATAGGCATAATGCTCATTATGAAATTGTGACATTTCTCCGATCGTCGCCTTGCATGTATGCCATAGCGATAGGTCAAATTGTGCGATATTAAGGGGCGTATTATATTGCCTTAATTACTCAATTATTGCCGCCTTTTGTGGGTAGGTTATACTTATGCAATTGCAGATCCTAGCTCCCTTGGAACGAAGGTGGCACCGGTAATGACGCTAAACCATTCAATGGGATGGAGCTTGATACATTCTATGCACGTGTACCAGCGATCATCAATCAGTCTCTGGAGCACTCGATACTCATGAAAACGAAAAGCGTAGCAAAATATGCAATGCTTTTCAGAGGTATCGAGATGTGAGTAATACCGCAGCGTTTGAATAGTATTTATACACTCAGTGTAGCGAAATATCGTTTGCTGGTCAATGCAAGACATATTCTATCAATATGGGGGAGCTAGTCTGAGATTGAGAGGATGAGCTCTGGGGGTAACTTTTTTATGGGTTTTTTCCCGCCTGGCAGGTCATACGGACAAGGCCCTCTCCTCGACCACCGGATTAGGTCTTTGAGTTCAGATCTATAGGCGTTTGAGTTTCTGTACACCAATGGGACTGACCTTCTTCGTTGGATACCCTATGATATGTATTACAAATGCTTCTAGAGGATTCTTGATCTCTCAAATGATGGCTTCTGAGACAGGCGACGTGGTCATGTATACTTATAGAAAGCATCAGAAGATCAATCCCGCGGCCTGGACTCGGAACCCCCTTTGAGAAATGTAATGTTGACAACGATTGATGGAAGTTGGATCGGTTTTTTGGCAAAGGGGTAAAACAATCATTAAATGTTTGCAGATTCAGTGGAATGTTTTGACATGCTACAAATATGGCCCGCCAGTCTGTTAGAGAATTCATCCTACCAGGTATGTCAAAATGCAATGACCGTAGCTGTTTGTACCTCGACATCTCTGTTGGGAAGGGTGAGTTTTTTGATGTATTTCTGAACTGGACATTGTTTTTACCCAATAGCATGAAGAAGAGATATCCATTTATCAAATGACCGTTTCACTTTGAAGAAAAGGCAGCAGAATATTTGAAGTCGATGCGGAATTTCTGAATGTCAAAGAAATATTTCACATGCTGAAAGCGTGTTCATTCAGTCTAAAATTTGATTATTAGTAGGTCAAAGCGTGTGATTGGGAATTATTCCCCCCCTTGTTTCTTCTACACCCACAATAACGCATTGTTATGATTCCTGCTCATTGGCATTCATATAAATTTCTTCATACGTCAGAAACGGCTTCAATGTTTCCTAGTCTCCTTAGCACAGTTCCTTATACAGCGCTATCTGCAACCTTTCGCCTTACCTAGATGAATCGGTCTAGTCTGATCTCGGAAAGAAAACTTATCCCAGCTATGACTTAGTATAATCAGTACTTGACTTTTCCTTCCCTATCCTGAAGCCAGAGTAGGCCCACAGATAGCGGCCTTATTGATTTTAGCACTTATACGCGTTTATTATTGGGGGTTGAAAGTCAGAATCTTTACGCTCACTTGCTAAATTTGACACAGCCTCAAAGGCCTTTCTTGTTTACCATTCTTAACATAAATTGAATTACTACTGTTGCCACATTTTATTAGGCTTATCCCTACACCCTATTTTGTTCTCGGCAATAGAAAGTACGTTCTTTTACCCATATACTGTTATATAAAGTCCTATTTCCTTCACACTCCCTTTAATTTTAGGAGTTACGAATGAGCTTTAGAGTTATCATATCAATAACCCATCCTTTCCACATCAACTAATGATGCTGAGGGGTGAATATAAGACAAACAACTTAAATTGGCCTTTAGATGATGATGGAGACGATGTATCAAATACTGCATGTATATAGTATGTCAATACCATGAGTCACAAGTCTACTCAAAGGAGAATCCCAAAAGATCCACCTCGTCTTCTAACTGCCACACCCGCTGAATCACCCTTTCAATGTTCTTGGTATCGTCATATCCGCCGTAATCAAAAAGTGCTCGAGTTTTAGCTTCAAGTTCAAGCCTGAAAAGAATGTCAATTTCTGCAAACACCCGTACATAAATTAAAACACTTTGGGTTATTCAATACCTTGTCAAGGGAAGCTGTGGATCGCCTTTCAAGTACTCGACTGATTCGGAGATTTGTTTTCCCGAATTACAGGTCACTTCTACCGTTCCCTGCCACTTTTGAGGAAACTGTGAATCAATATGTGCATCGTACTTCATGGTCACTCGATCCTGGAAATTACGTAACGCTGGATCTCTAAGGGCTTCCTCGGTGAAGTCCGTAATCATGGCCTGCCCATACTTGGCAGCAACGGCAAGGACAAATCCCATTGTAAATTTACTTTGATGAACCGTTTCCCCACGACCACTAAGTCCGAGCACGTTAATGGCAGCCTGATATGTTCGTGCAACGACGGATTCGATATCATCGAATTTTAGTGCATGTTTCTGCATCAAGCTTAACAATGCGTCGACGCTCGGGTGGGTATGTCGACAGGATGCATGCCATTTGAAGCTAGACTGAAGAACTGCAAAATCAATTCCTAAACTTTGATCTATAGCCTCTGGGCTAGTGCTCCCTCGTCCTAATGCATTTCCCATTCCACGTGGGCCTTCTAGGATATCCTTGGGGCCCAACAGGTTGTGTTTAGCAACGTATGCTGCAAAAATACCATCGAAACAGGCTTTTCCTGTATGCACTTGCTTGGAATGCGAGGCATCTATCAGGAACTGCCAGAGCCCGGCGGCTTGAGTTCCTGCCGTGCCAATGGCAGAAAGCATCTGACTCATATTATGCCTCAAAAGATGTGAGACCGCAGCTGCAACGCCAACAACGCCACCGGTAGCGGTGGAATGGAACATCTAATTTGCATTAGTACGAATGGTAACAGCACTAGAGGCTACTGTACTTCGTAATGGTTTCTACCTAGATACTCCCCAACACGACAAGCAACCTCGTAACCGACTACACAGGCGGCGATGAAGTCCTTTCCATTGGCTTGTATATCTTGAGCCACGGCAAGAGCCGCCGGAAATATGACCGTTGCCTAAGAGAATCGGCAAGAAAAAGATCAATATATCTCCCCATTTTAGCCCACCACGTGATCGATGTCCACTTACTGGATGCATCATACTCCGATTGTGAAGGTCGTCCTGCTCAACAACATGCGATGCAGCTCCATTAACCAGAGCAGCAAAAGCAGGTGACGTCAAAAGGCCCAGGGACCCATCAATAAACTCGCTCTTGCCAGTAGTTGGGCCCATCTGAACCGCGTATTTTGCTATTGCGGAAACCGCTGGATGGTGCCTGCCAGCTATCGCACACCCCACCCAGTCAAGAAAAAGCTCTTTTGTACGCTCGACTACTTCCTTGGGAATACCTTCATACTGTAAATCAATAGCCCATTTCGCGAGTCGCGTTGTGCGGGCCGCACCTCCGTTCCTCTCGTCTAACGAAGTTGACATCTTGCTCTTGCAGATTATTTTTATTTTGTATATAGCCTTCGGAGTGAATGCTGAACTGTAAATAGTAGCTTTTTCAAGGAATCGCAGATGTAAATTATGATTTGCGAAATTATTTATTCACTGGATACTAGATGTGGAGTTGAATTGCCGACTTCCCTGCATAAGCTAATAGCCTATATGAGGAATCCTCATGGCGATATCCGTGGTACTTAAATTATCAAGCAGGCTACGCTATCAAAAGGTAATGGGCTTATCTTAATTTCCTCATAGCGGGCAGAAAGTGTGTATAATATGATACCTAACAACAGAAAATCATTAACACCATACAGCATTCCTTTCTAATCCCAAATCGGATGGTGCCTATTATCACCCGGGTGCGTCTCATTTCCCATAACCTTCCAATACATTTCGCTAATTTTTGTCTCGGGTGCATCGGCAGGCCGCCGCACAAACCCAGCCTTCTGAATATCTAAAGCATTTTCGTCACGCCACCGTACGAGTGTATCAAAGTCGATGCATTTTTTGTTCACAGAAAAGTCTGGCCAGGGGCGCTCTTGTGTCTCAAGCCAAGTCATAGTGGTCATGGTCGTATCGGCGTTACACATCAGGAACTGAACGATTATGTCCGTGCAGTGGCGTAGGTGAATCCAGAATAGTTCGGCATGTCGTCGCCTTGGTTGTGACTCCTCTCCGTAACCCTCCATGTGGTACTGCTCGCCGTCGAAGTAGTAGTCCTTGAATGCTTCCTTTCGAATTGTGTTGAAGCAATGTAGGACGTGAAAGACATCCATTCCGCCCATGTAAGCTTCTGGTCCAAGGCCGAAGACATCGTCGGGATACTTCACTGTCTTTTCGGGGTCTTTGCCGAGCGCAATGACTTGTTCCCTACTAAGGACAAAGGGACGCTGGATCTCATAATCCAACCATAGGTCGTCAGTCTCAGGGCTAGGCTCACGGCGGCCAAGTAGCTGATCATCTATCTTCTCAGCGGGGAATAATGCGCCCTCTATTTTCTTCTCAATGAAAGGGATCTCGATGTCATCCAGTACTGGGGCTATTGGAATTGTTAGTTTTCTAAAATAGCCGATTCACTGACCGAAATTTTTGAATTTGCAGCGACTCACAGTAGGTAGATACCTTCCTATACGCACTATTAAGCCCAGAAGACTGTCGGTATGGGAGTGCAAAAAATAAGCTTAGTGAGGAAATAAAGATAGCAATATTTAAAGCCATCAAAACCTTGCTCCAAATGTAAGATGATGGGCGATGTTTGTTACTGCTTCCTTCACTTTCAAATCGAGAATTCGACGCAGATCCGGTTGACAACGAGGTGGTGCTGTCACTACCATGAACTAGATGCTGTCTCAGCCCGTGGTCCTTTTCACGCTCGTCGATATCGTCTACCTCTAGAGCTTTATATTCGGGAAATCTGATGCTTCTCCATTTTCTGAAACCTGAAAAAGCCATGTTCAAAAACTGGATTCAATAACCTCGGTTGATACAATGATGCAATTTTCTTCCAGTACAATGGCATCTGTGGATAAAATTATAAATGACAACAAGTATATGATAATTGAGGGCTCGCTGAAACTGCTTGGGCTGTTTGGCGTTCATCGAAAAAAAGACACTGACAGTCTCTGTTATATTTCGTATAACTGATTAACAGGTTGTTTTCTTTAGAGATAAGATGCGCGGTGGGGTTTCTTGGCTGACACTCTACAACGTGAGAAGATTGGAAACCCATAACGCCACATTTATTGATCGTCATGTTGTGGAGGTAGCAAGATGTCATGTGCAACAGAATTCGTTGGGAATATAGCAACGATGGTATATCATTGGTGGGGCTAGAATCGGCTAATGGTCGAATGCTACATCACATCCGGGGTGTCGGTTCATATTTTCGTATCCAATATTTTCAGCCTGGGGAAGAATCTAATTTTTCAAGTTGCCTTAAGCAGCAGACGATAATAGTAGGATCTCAGTTGTGTAGTTACAATTGAAAATATCAATAGATTTTCTATAAAATGCCATATCTCATCAAGTGAACCCAAAAGCTATCTTGGGTTTGAAGTTGGAACAACAAAGTTATCTTACTTGAAAGCCGAAAGAAAATCGCCGATGGGATTTCTAACGCAAAAGTGGAAATGATCTGCACCGTTTTCTTCTAGAGCAACAAACATCTGTTGCATATCCAATCCGTAAATGCAGCCATAAGGTTGTAGGATTGCGGGGCTGTCAATACACCGATAAGTCCTTACCGGGTTGCTTCATAACACCGTCAACACTGGTAGAATGCTTGTATGGAGTAAGAGATGGCCGTTGTTGGCACGCTAAAAGGCCCACCCGCCGATCAGCAGCGGCATTTACTTATCTTTGTTTTATGCAATGCCACCCAGTTTATCTCTTCCAATCAAGCTTCATGATCAACATTTCAAGCCAACCTTGACTCAGTACTTGCAGTTTGATCATTCAATATTGCCCCGCTTGTCTGTATTTGTAAGTCAACAAGGATAACAATAATAATAATGCTAAGCTAGATCACACCCGACAAGAAAAGAGGGGAAATATCTGACAAGTCACGCCGCGGATCATCGATGAGGTTATGAAAAAGCAACCCTGTAGCCCGATCTATCGTCTTAGCGTCTCACCAAATGAAATATATAAGTAGATCATTGATCCCTCGTGAGGGTCCGCCAAATATTGTGCTACTTGGAATTTGAAAAGATATATTCAAGTGTTCAAAATGCCCTCTCTAGCTCAGACTTTGACCTTAGTAGTAGCTGCTGCTAGCTTATCGTTGGCTCTTCCGGCCGCTGAAAAGGTATTCTAAGTCGGTCATAATTTCATCAATGACTACAATGATAAACTAATGCTGTTGAAGCCAGGGGTAGCAAATAAGCGAGCCGAGCTATATCCTGCTCCTGACCTTGGACGCATCAAGGTTGAAGACACTGAAAAGCGATCTGAACTCTACCCTCTTCCCGACCTTGGACGCATCAAGGTTGAAGACACTGAAAAGCGCTCTGAGCTCTACCCCCTTCCTGATCTTGGACGCATCAAAGTGGAGGACATCGATGAGCGATCTGAACTCTACCCCTATCCTGACCTAGGACGTATCAAGGTTGAAGACACTGAGAAGCGCTCTGAGCTTTACCCTCTTCCCGACCTTGGACGCATCAAGGTTGAAGACACTGAAAAGCGATCTGAACTCTACCCTTATCCTGACCTTGGACGCATCAAGGTTGAGGATATTGAGTGAGTCACACAGCAGATTCATCTACGATAGTAATATTATAGTAGGCCCCTAGAATCGCTATGAAGGACAGGAATGAGACTTTAAAGTAGTTGGCTTCATATTGAC
The DNA here is from genome assembly GCF_021365285.1 of Talaromyces proteolyticus. NCBI lineage: Eukaryota > Fungi > Ascomycota > Eurotiomycetes > Eurotiales > Trichocomaceae > Talaromyces > Talaromyces proteolyticus. The sequence goes on along the minus strand of NW_025764293.1, from coordinate 137,445 downwards.
CAAATAGAGGGCATGTACCTTAGCATCTCTATCGATTAGTCGGTTACGCTCCGTGTAACTAAAAATGAATGGTTCTTATCGTAATTGAAAAATGAGACTAATTGGTTCTCAATTCTATAAAACCCTTGATCAACATTGAAGCTTCTTTCATTGTGGTTTCAAATATATGTAGAATGTACAGAATAAATCCATCCTTTCTCAAGAATTCTTGGTAATATGTATTATCTACTTAATACGGTAGTTTATTGTGGAATGTACTGTTGATTTAATGTCACAGGCTACGAAGTAATGGACAGGACATTTAGAGTATGTGGATAATTGGCGATTTGGGGCTGATTGTAAATAAACATTGGGCGTGGTTTCTAAGTATCACAAATCTCAGTTACCTCGAAAAAGAAAAAAATTGAGGGATAAGGAACGGATTGCTTATGAGTATTTATGTCAGCTTCTTTCCTACCCGCCTCCGAAAAACGAAAAAGTTCTGGTCATGTCGGCGAATCCCTTCGCGGTATAGTTAGGCTTGAAATAGCAAACTTGGATAGAAAGGCAAATGAGCATATAAGAATCGGTGAGGAGGTAATTGCACCTATTTACATAAACTTAGCAAATTGAAATGAAACGTGAGCGGAACAGTAGGTGAGGTCTAGCTACCTTGTAAACACTATTAGGAAAGTCTAGGGAGTAATCATCCTCTGCAATTTTAATAAAAACTCCCATAGATACTAGCAAATGAAGAGAGAAATTTTACACATGTATGTCCTCTCTCATGCATTGAGCTGGATACATGGGACACGTAATGCAGAGTGTTGCAATAATTCATCCCCGATCGACTATGGGCTGCGCTATTTTTGTGAGGGTTGCCTGTTACAGGGGACGGGTAATTGCTGTATAGATTACACCAATCACGGCAAGTTTGTGGATGCTGACCTTTTGGTTGCCATTAACATGGAAGACTGTAAAATGGAGTAAACCTTACGAGAAAAAAAAAATAAATAGGACGATAAATCCGCTTCATCTGTCGAGTTCCTTCCCAGATTAGTTAAAAATCGCAGGCCAGAGTTTTCCAATTTCCCAGATATTCACCAAGCCTCCTGACGGATTAACCGTGCAGCTTCAAAGTCTTCTGATTATCTGGGCTCTTGGCCTTGCCATCCTTTTTGCCACACATCTAGGTCAGTATGAGCAGCAGGATGCAGCAAACCTGGTCCAAAACTGAGAACATCAAATAAATATTCGACGTGACCTTGAGAAACGTGCTCGTTAGTTGGAACATAGTGGTGCTAATAAGGATGCCGATATTTGTTGCTGTGACACGGTCGAAAGAATTCGTCCAAAGATGTTCCAGAAACGTATCGTCGTTCGTGACCTGGGTCCTGTTCTTATCAAGTGTCATGAGGTGACTGAATGGAGTATTACTGTAGATACTCCAGAGTCGGGCATCTTCAGTGACAACACCACCTTTGTACTGAATCCTGAAGATGAAAATTGGGCTCTCTATGTCAAAAGTGAATACTTTCGGTCCAACATTGATGAAAGCCAGGTGGATGTTGCTCTTACACCTGACGCTCAATTCCTTGACGTCGAGACCTGTAAGCCTATTACGAGTATTTGGTTCGATCTATGGAATTGTAGTCCTACCGGTGTTCACTCAGGTGCTGACGGCCAAGGCAACGGTATAACGATGACACGTCCAGTAGTAATGCCACTTTTCTTAAAGAAATTCAAGAAACAAATGATTATCATATGATTCAGTTCAAAACTATCGTCCCCAGTAATCACTCTGGACGTACTACATATCACCGTGTCGTAACTCATATCGGCGATCTCTCTCAGTTATCGAACAACACCATCTCGGGCGGTACTGTGGCACATATTGGTCAGCTCCTCTGGGACCAAGATCTCATTCATGACATCGAGGCCATTTCCCCTTATAATACAAATGATACCACCATCATCACCACCTCAACTGATTGTGCGTTCGATGATGAGATTGAGAATGCAAAATCAGATCCTATTATTAACTATATTAAAGTTGGAGACACTATTGAAGATGGTCAATCAATCAGCTTCTCACGTACAACTGTGTGTTAACGTTTTCCACAGGCATATGGAACACACGGGTATTTGGAACACCTGTGTAATCCATATAAAATGGCCCTTTTTAAAATCTTAATATCTCAACAAAATTATATGAGAATTATAGTTCAGAATTTAGTATATTATTTACATAACAGTAAAAGAATATATGATTAAAAATTTTTAAAATGACTAAGTAGATATCAAAATTACATTAAATTATATAAGATACTAAAAATTACGTTATATTTTGGGTATTATTTGTTAGTTTAAAATTATCTTCTTTTATTTTTGAATATACTATCAATTGATATATATTTTATTTTATATGGTAATTTTCAAACTATAAATTGTATATAATTTTGTTGAGATATTAAGATTTAAAAAAAGGCTATTGTATATGGATTACACAGGTTTCCAAATGCCCGTGGAATACGTTAGTGCGGGGTTCGGGAAGTAAAAAATGAAATTACGAAAACGAATTTTGGTTTGGAGACTCGCCCAATATGATGTAAGCAAGATTTCAATTTTACCGATATCGATATAGTAGCCGATTTCGGTTTCTAGCATCTAATATATCTTTCACAACCAGCAATGGTACCTCGAAAATATTCTGAATAATGATGTGACCGCATCTAAATATTCACTATATTAAAATTTGGAGATCAAATGACTGTATTTTTTGTTTCGAAGCCAACACTCATGAATTTGTCTGTCTTTTCTTCCCTGATGGGCTTACGTGTATTCGACCTACAATTTGTAGCATTTCTAGCTACTGCTATTTTGAGTCTTATTTCGATTCTTTACTTTTATATCTTGATTCTATATCCGACCATATTCACGCCCCTACGAGATATACCAACGCCACCCGGTCGTTCTCTTCTCACCGGTGCGACATTGAGATTGCCTGGAGGACCGCATACTCACGACCCTCGATACTGGAGGGAGACTATACCGAACGATGGACTGATAAGATTTTACTTGGTTGGAGGTCGCGAAAGGCTACTGGTTACCAGTGCCAAGGCGCTCAGTGAAATTCTAGTCACCAAGGCGTCGCACTTTGTGAAGCCTGAATTCGTGAGACGGCGTCTTTATTATGTTACGGGTAACGGTCTACTGCTCGCTGAAGGAGAGGAGCATAGTGTTTGTCAACTATTTCCACAAGAGGTTTCCGACCAAGAAGCTAAGGGTATATGTACTAGGTTCAACGCAAAAGCTTTATGCCTGTTTTTTCGTTTCGCCACGTCAAGGACTTATATCCTATTTTCTGGTCAAAGGCCAGGGAATTGACTGAGGTGCTGGCTGATCAGATTGCGATCAATAACTCAAAAAAGACTAAAAGGGTGATCGAAATGCGGCAGTGGACAAGCCGAGCCACGTTGGACATTGTCGGCCTTGCTGGCATGGATCATGACTTCGGCTCATTAAAGGATCCTCACAGCCAAATCATACAACAGTATAAAAAAATGCAACAAAGCCCATCGTTATTTGAAACGCTTTTTGGAGTGTTACTGTCTCCTTTCGCCGCCGTAAAGGATGCTAGCGTGGTTCTGCGAGTTCCAACGAGACGTATGAAAGAAATCAAAGAGGCTTCTCGTTTTATCCGTAACGTGTGCCGGGCCATCATCCGAGAAAAGCAGGATAAGGCAGATCAATCGTCATCCCAAATTGGTATTGACCTTATTTCGGTGGCGTTAAAGAGTGACACATTCAGCAATGATGCCCTTGTAGACCAGATGATGACTTTTCTGGCAGCAGGGCATGGTACAACTTCAGTTGCCCTGCAATGGTCTGTTTACGCACTGTGCAAGCATCAAGACGTCCAGCAGCGGTTACGTCAGGAAATTTGCGAACAACTTCCCCTAGTCACCGACGACAATGTCGGAATATCGGCTTCCGACATTGATCGGCTTGCCTATTTACGCGCCTTTTGCAACGAGGTTCTGCGGTTCTGGCCCCCTGTGCCAAGTACTATTCGTGAATCACTCCATGACACCACAGTCGCCGGGCATTATATCCCAAAAGGCACAATTTTTAGCATTTCACCTGCTGTCACAAATCACGACGCCGAGCTGTGGGGTCCCGACGCAAACGTTTTTGACCCAGAACGCTGGATGCGTGAGGGATGCGCCAATTCCGGAGGTGTGAAAAACAGTCATGGATTTTTGACATTTATTCATGGCCCACGGAGCTGTATTGGAGATAAATTTGCAAGAGCCGAACTGGCCTGTTTAGTTGCAGCGATTGTTGGCAGGTTCCATTTTGAACTGGAAGACCAAGACAAGGTCGAGATGTTCACCAAAGGGGGTATCAGTGCAGCCCCTGCGGATGGTATACGTGTTTATATTGAGGTGGTTGATGGGTGGCAGGCATGAGTGATGCATCTAGTTAGCTGCTGGATCAATATATCAATATCCTATGTAGTCTATACATGTATCGACTTGCCCTCATCTATCAATAGATGTTTTCGGCAAAATGAAACTAATATCCCGATGATTCGCTAACGAAGTGAGCTTCACGCATGGAGTACCGTACACCTAAGAACCACGTTTTTTTCTTTAAATGAGAAGATTTCTACCGGTATTTCCACATCGGGACTTGAATCCAATACAATGATGGGAAGAGATCAAGCGATTTTGATTGGTTTGAGCGATCCGCGGTACCTTGAATTCTTCCGCCGCCCTTGAGAGTTTCTAATTCCCCGCGTCCCGACGCGACCCTCGATGTTTCATTTATCTGGATAAAACGCGCTCGAAGTAACCAATAACGCACTATGAGAGGCCGAAAGCGGAACTTTGTGGCTTGTGTGCACTGCCGTCAAATGAAAGTAGGTTCTGTTCTCACATACGTGGATAGATGAATATCTATTGGGCTCGCTAACCTGGCACCAGCTGGCGTGTGACGGCCTACGAAAGTTCCCGGCTGCCTGCTCAAGATGCACGAAGGCAGGACGATTATGTTCAGTCGATCCATCATTCAAGCGTGTAAAAAAGAGAGAGTACGTCAAGTTGCCTGCTATAGCTCTTACCTTCATAACATGTTTGTACAATTTTCTAACTAGGTATATGGTAAAGGCAATTGGAGGCAGCCCAAAGAGAATTGCAGGACATAAAGCGATCCTTGAAAGGACATGAGCATGGCCAAGAACCCTCAGATAATTCTCCCTCAACACGTGTCACACCATATGACAGTTTCTCGTCTCTCAGGTCTGAAATCCACATTTCTGATAGTGTATTTACTAGTAAAACAATAGGGGGAGCTGAAATTTCAGCAGATTTAATCCGAGACCTTTCAATGGAGTAGGTTTGCCTGTTGTCGATTACCTTTCGAAAGGAATACGAAAGAAGGATGAAGAAAAGACTGACTTACTACAAGCTTTTCCGAAAATTATCATCGGCAATGCCCCTTTTTACCACCGTTTCCCACATTTCTAGAATATTCCGAAGCTTGTCCTCTCCTTTTACACACCATACTAGTTATTAGTTTGGGAGGTAAGCCAGAGCATGTGGAACTTTTCTCAAAGGTCGTTGACAGCGTTCGCACGATGTCATATGACTCAATGAAACCGGAACATCTATCGCTTCAATCCATGCAAGCACTCTTGTTGCTATGTTACTGGCCTTTGCCATATTCAAAGAGAATCGAGGATCCATTGCATTCATTCATCGCCATTGCAACCCATATGGGCTACCGACTGGGTCTTCACCGGCCATCCCATTTCGCAATGGACTTTGAAAACAAAACCCTACTTGATGGAAACATAGCTATTCTCGGACGAATCACCTGGGCTGTCTGTTTCATAATGAATGTCAGGTATGCTACATGTTGCCAGTAATTCCCCGCAGTTTTAGAGGAGCAACTGGCTAAAAGGTTTAACAGCGTCACAAGTCAACTCGGACTCCCTACCACTATTCGCTTGGACAGAGGTCTTTTGGAAATTCTAGCAGCGAAACCAGACTGGTTGCCAGATACACTTTATTATCAGCTACATATTTCACGACAGGCGTTCAATATTGCGTCAACCCTCGAAGACTGCGGCTCTTTATCTAACGATGGCTTATCATCAGACCAGCTACCAGTAATTCGTGTCTTTGATACGGAGTTAAAAGCCCTCGAATACCGCTTTTCTACGTCATGGTCGCTATCCGATCATCTTACTTTCCTGGGTTGTCGAATGATGCTATACACCCTTGCTCTGACTGCAATATCAGAAAGTCTAGAAAATGATGACAGAAATCATGTCCTCGGTGTCGAGTCACCATCTCACTGGGTGACCCAAGGGTATCTCACAGCGATAGCTACCATTCGTACAGCGGCCTCCATGCGAGACAAATTATTGACCTCCCCTACTCGTCTACATAAGCTACTCATGAATGCAGTGTGTTATCTTCTTCTACTAAAATGCTCGAGATACCAAGACCTTGTCGTAAGCACCACCCTCTCCAGTGGAATTAGTCAAGGTTGGAACATATTACGAGGGTTGTCAATAACACCTGGAGACTTCACCTCACGCGCGTGTCTCATCCTTGAGCGTTTAGCGCGGTACAGTGAGATGCTGCAACCACAAGATAGAACGAATGGCCTGCTTGTCCTGAAATCTCGGATGGGTGCGAATATTGCGTTCAGTACAGCGCTCAGAACAAGAGAATTTTCAAGGAAAATTCAGCATTATCAAGCGTCCAGCGAAAGTGACACAATAGAGCAGCATGCCGATAATTTAGGTATTGAAGACCAGAGCTTCTCTATGGAGAGCAGCTGGGAAGATTTGTTTCTTGATATGGAAATGTGGACGCGTTCCGTTGAATGACATCGTTATATCACCAAGGTCAATAAATACACATCATTAGGACTAGTTGACCTCTACCATTTCGGACATCCAGTAGGATGGCCATTTTAGTCTTAAGATATCTCTGGGCTAACAATATGCAAACTGTATTTATTTTCTTTTTGGATTCAGTGGTTGTCGTCTGCTGAATTCCACAAGAACATTGGTCTCTCTTTATGATTGTCTGCATCTGTAATACTACCACTCCATACTGGGTTTTGATGTGCTGAGATATCAACAAATTTCTGGGAAAACGAGAGGTATTTAGCCTCATATGGGATAGTGATAAAGTCTATCTTACTTCCAACAATGTGTTCATCTTTGCATTCCGCCTAGGAAAGTGGCCTCAGCAACTCTTCAATGGTTACCTTCTCGTTTCGTGTATATTAGTTTTTGTTCTGGTTTCAAACAGAATGCCGCCACGTTTGTGAACCTTCCTCAACGGGGAAGATTAGCAAACGTCACCCCTTAACACCGATAATACAATAGGTATCAGTCGCAAAATACTTTCCGACCAGCTCCGCCACCTTCGTTGAAGTGACATTCCCACTGTATGCAATCATAACTATACAGCTAGGCGGTTTGTAGGCGTCCCCCTGCACCAAATCTCCGACAAATTGAATTTACTACGTCGGCGGCTTAGACAGCATTGACATGATCCGTTGTGCCATCGTCAAATATCAGTTCTAGCTGTTGTGGACCGTTAGCGCGTACATCAATAAGCCTTTTGCAGTATTGAATGCCGCTTTTACGCATTCCATCAGGCAACGAGTCATTCAGCAGGCTCATACGCTCCTCCCGGCCCAGTCTACCAAATATGCCACCCGCAGGCACTTCAACGCCAGCGATTGATCTTCACCACCATGCCACCATCGCATCCACATAGATCCCTTATAACATTTCTCCTCTTGTCGACGACGAAGGTCTTGGTCTAGTACTTTTATAGTGTGATGCGTTTGTGAGCCTATACCGTAGTAAAAGATGGACACAGTGGAAACACGTCAGCTTCATATTGCAACAGTTGAATACGCGGATGCGGTCCAGCGCAACAGGCCAGTAGTTTACCGATTGGCCATGACCCGATAATAGCGATACAGAAACGCTCGGACGTCATTGTAGGAGCTCACGCCGTATTTTTTAATAGGGTGAATGTTTTGAGATATGACAATAGATGACTAGTATTTGTATGGGGCGAAGGGATCAAGAATTGGCAAAAGCTTCCAAGATGAAAGGGGCAACGCGAATCATTGGATCAAGAAGGTAGACAGCAAGGCAGCACTAAATACACCAACAGAAGACGGGCCTCACCAGTTAGGAAGTTACAGGGACTAGCACAGTTCCGGGTTGTAGCAGCGGAAAGTTTTTCCCAGGTACTATAGAGTGCTTTCTTACAAGGGTTCCATTGCTCATGGCTAAATCTCCTTTAGTTAGTTTGTTCCGTGTGCTGAATTGGTAGTTAGATAAGTGGCAGAATTTCTACCAAGGGCCCTGCTAGCGGCCAACCCTCTGAGAATGAGACTTGGTAAAACAAAACTTGCGTTGTCCTCAAGATCGATTTAGTCCGCCGTACTGAGAAAACCCGGATTTTTCTCGGGGATAGCTCTAGTCTCCGAGACGTGAACAGTGGAGTTACTAATCCTGCACCTGTCAGCTTTTAGTTCGGTTTTCGATTCTACTTTGTGGCTGTGCGTATTATTCAGGTTTCGATAAGATTCAATCCTCTCTACTCTACCGTAACGTTGAAGAATATCACGCTCCAGATTATATCGTCGGTCACCATGCAGCAGTCATCAGCAAGTTATCCAATTGAATTATTGGATAACTGGCTCGGAGTAACCGATCCCAAAAAGCGAAGGACAATTCAAAACAGAATCAACCAACGAGCTACTAGTAAGGGCTATATCATCACCTCTGTATATTGAGCCTTTGTCGTAGTACTAAGTAGTTGGCAGGGCAGCGACAGCGAGAGGCACGTAAGCAGAATACTAAACAAAATAGTCGCCGCCCTACTGCGACATTGTCATCTACCGGCAAAGTTGACTTTACAGATTTGAACGCACATCCAATCTTTGGGCCAACAGCAGAAAAGTCCAGGCAGATTATCAAACTTCTCGAGAAGATCATTTGTGAAAAGTTTAAGCTAGGATCTCCTGATACCGACATGCTTCTCGGTCTAACCCGACTCAATATACTTCGAGCTCTCAATGCAAATCTTGACATACTTGGATATGAGGGTTCTGCGATGGACAATGATGATGCACAATCGTCTTTTAGCATTATCGGACCTCAAACTGCGAAAGCAGACTCCCGTGAGGCACTATTGCCTCCAGCTTTGCGACCGACGGTGATTCAGCGTACCGTCCCTCATCATCCCTGGCTTGATTTGTTTCCTTTTCCAAAAATGCGCGATATTCTCATCATGGGAGGCGATTCATATGATGATGAATTGATGTGCTATAACATGCTTGGGGACAGGCTGCCTGAGAACAGTGCTCGGGGCGAGACTGGCATTATTGTTTGGAAAGACCCCTGGGATCCAAATGGGTGGGAGGTAACATCGACGTACATACAACTTTGGGGTTGGACTATTCTAGGCTGTTCTGAGCTTTTCGATTCTACGAATGCCTGGCGAGCGAGGCGAGGAGAGACCCCTCTCTTCGTGTTGACCCAAAATACCCACGATTATGCCCAGTATTGCCGATAAAATGATCTATCAATATAAACCGGACTATTTCAAGTCAATTACTGCTCTCGACTAGACTATTTCTATTAACAATCGGCGGCTGCAAATAAAGAAACAAATATCAACAGCACTTCAGTTCCATATTATGCAAACATACAGTATTTTGCCACAGAATTTTGACAAGCCAAGAAAGTTTCTGTGCTACAACTGGAATTGATCTCAAAAATGCTAGCCATTCTCATTCGGCTTATCCTTAGCAGCAATGAATCTACTCTAGAGCGAATACTTCAAGCAGCTAAGAATGACATTAGAAAAGGCAACACCATCACAGCAAGGTTGCGCAACACTCGCCTTGTCCCTTTTAGCTTCGGTGTTAAGAGACATGGCCTTTATCGAACCGTGGCAATCATCATAAAACTTGTTCTTAGGTTGATACTATCCGATTGCAGCGGGCAGGTAACTACTCGCACTTGTCTCGAAATGGTCGCAACATGCGAAAGGTGGGGTGGGGCGTTCGTATTTCTCGCCAATTATACGTGGTGGTTCTACTTCATGCCAAAATAACAAAATCGAACAACTCATATTTATAGAGAATGTAGGGTGCAAGTGAACTTGAATCAAACCCCCCAACGAAGATACAGGAAGAGAAACTATGTCTAAAATGTCCTTGCAGAACCCAACCCATGCTTTTTGGATTTCTGCCTATCATGGTTTCAGCAAATCAATTCCTATTTTGGATCTTACCCAAAAAATCTTGCCTGAGTATGTTAATCACAATCGAGATATCGATGATTCGAAATTTCGTACTCGCCTTCACGACATTGTCATGCCTGCCCAAGAAAGCGGAGAGGACGAATGTGAGGATCTCCGGTACATCTTGAAAAAGGATACATGGAAGTCGAGAATCTACCTTCTTTTTTCTGTCGGACCTACAGAACCTCATGATTCGATGACAGCAGCCTCCGAGCCGGCCGATCTCATTAACCACAATGAAATTGACGATCCAAAAAAAGAAAATAGCAACAGTGACCGTGTTATTGAATACTGCATAGCTACTGTCCAACGAACCTCTCATTTAACACTCTCTTTTCTCATTCAATTTCCGAATGACTCAACTCATAGCTCGCACGCTGTTGAGTGCAAACGTGGTAAAATGGTCCCGCGAACCCAGGTCTTTGTCAAAGACTCAATTCAATACTCATGGGAAATGGAGTCTGGCATAAAAGACTTTAGGCAAACTTTGTTCAGAAATCATTCAGGGCAAAAGACTGCCGTGGCGGTATTCCGAAGACTTGAACATTTAAGGGGCTTGCGAGGAAAGTTGCTGTTGGTGGACGAGACTGCCGGGATTGATCATGTGGTCGTTCTACTCAGTACTCTCGCAACCTACAAAGGTGGCGGTGGATGATGTGTTCGCACTTCATTTTTATTTAGAGTATTTTCCACCGGCCTATGACGAATTTGTTAACCATTGTCCCTAAAAGCGTATTAAGCTATCAACATGAGAAATAATTGACAAAAGAAACAAATATTATCCTACAAGGCCCGATCGAATACTTGCAGGCGCAGACGCTTTATCACCATTGGAATGTATTTTAGACACTTAGATCATCGGGCTATCCCTTAAATCCAACCAATTTCAACGATAACTCCCATAACTCTCGCTCTTTATCCGGACAATAGGCATGGGACCCGTACCCAGGTCCCCAATCTCCATCCTCAGAGTTCCAAGGATTTGCTATTTGAACTTCTTCCAAATATTTCCCACCTATGCCATTCAAACTCTTGGATAACGCTGCCCATACAACGGTAGCGGCACCCTGTTCTGTGGTTTTCAGGCGAGGCCCAAGCACCGGATTTGTGATTGCTTGTTGCTTCCATTCATTGGACGTAAATTGCATCAGCCCCGTTTCTATGACACCCCCAGGATGAACACTAAAAGCACATAGTCTATGAGATCTGTATCTACGGTCTGCCTCGTTTGCAGTCCACAGATTGGCCGTTTTACTTTGGCCATATGCTTTCCAAGCATCATAGGCGTTGTCGTCACTTTCGACATTATAGTCATGAAAATTGACATTCCCAAACCTATGGCCCAATGAAGAGACAAAAATAGCCCGGGCGTTAGCTCCACGAGAGGCTGCATGTAGGAGAGCAAATAATAGGAAATGTCCTAGCTGGTTTGTTCCAAACTGAGTCTCAAACCCATCTACAGTCCGTCATTCGGATGAAGCCATAAGCCCTGCATTTGCGATGAAAACGTCCAAAGACTTAGGGTTTTTTTCGTAGAAATCCTCAGCACAAGTGCGGACACTTTCAAATGAATCGAGATGTATTTCAAGCAGGTGAACGCGGCAGGATTCGGTAAGCTCCTCCCCAAGAGCTTGTTTCGCTTTTTCGATGTGGCGTGCTTTCAAGAACAGGGTTGCTCCTATTAAGAATATAGCTTTAGCGATCTCCACACCAATACCAGAAGATGCACCAGTAATAAAAATGGATTTATTCTTGAGTTTCTCATTGCCAAGGCCTTCATCTTCGATAATACGCCGAGCAGTACGACGGGCGTCACCGGGGCCTTTGGGAGATTCATGGAATGTAGCGTAACAGGTAAGGCTCATTTTTCGGCGCGACCAACACTGGATTCATATAGAAGAAGATTATAAATAAAGAAGAAGTATAATATTCTGCGATTTCATTACGAAGTTCTCATCGAATTTATACTCCTTGTTAACACAGAAAAATAAAACATTCTCAAGTTCTCAACATAACTCCTTGACAGGTGCCAGTCTACCTATATGCATGTGTCATCAATACCTAATGGTAAAATTCAAGATTCTTCCCTATGAGGAATGACCAAGGCTGAGATTGATCTCTCAAAAACCATTCCAAAATACATGTCAATATTGACTGTCAAATGTTGTGAGTTGTCAGAGTCCAGCCGCAAAGCCTGTAACTGTCAGCATTTAGCTCGTTTTAGTTCCCATTCAAGATTGAGCAACGTTAAATCCGATGAACACACAGATCCCACGAAGAGGACATTCCGTACTCTACTAGGCTGATAAATGAAATGTTGGTTGATTCTCTTCGAATACTTAGGAATGGAATGCTACGCAGAGGAACAAGACGATGTGTATTGGTTGAATGTGGTTGTGGCAAAGACGGCTAAACAACCTGAACTAATCAGGCGGCCAGGGAGCATCGGGCACCATCGGCCACAGTGCATGTGTCAAACTTTCAACCACCATGCCCAAAGGGCATAACCCTTATTTAGCAGGTATTATCTTGGTTATTTTTGGTTACATATTTTTTCTGACAGACAAGGAAGATCACGTGTTCTCAGTAGCGGCGCTGCTTCGGGTGTCAAAACCTTTAGATGATAGACGAGATAATTTCCTCTTTTCAGTATGTTTTGACGGGACTTCTAGACAATAAAAGGTCGAGCCAACAAGATATGCCAGCGACCACCACAAGTGATAATAGTGTCTGGGGAGCCTTGGTCTTCTGTCCAATAGCAACCTTATTTTATTCAGGCCACTAGGGAGAGTGACGTCAGGAGGGACAGGAGCACTAACGTATTCTACAAGTACCCTGGGCGTACAAGCGAAATACGCACCAGTGTATTGCATACAGCATAGCCATTTGTATCATATTCAGATCTAAATAAAATTATATATAAACCATAGTTTATAATCAAGAACATATATAATAAAAGCATTAATAATAATAAATCTAGAAATTAATAAATCTAAATAAGAATTAATTAAAATTATTAAAAATACAGTATAATTTATATAATTATACATAATTTTGATTAAAACAATAATTTATAGTTAACTATATCTATATAAATATATTTTATAAACTTCAATAGTTAATAAAATAGTGGAATACGTTATTCGCTTGTCTGCTTGTCTAATGAGACTTCGGTGCACAGTGCTCAAAGCTTGTGTGTTGGCCGAAAAACCACCACAACAAAAAGCGATCCCCCTCATTAGTGAGGGTGATTAATTTAGTATTTATTGGCTGACATTGTGGATCAGCAATGCAGTCGATTATTAAGGTTTCGATTTGGCAATACATCCAGCTGAAAAGAAAGCTTTCAAACATTAGTTTCAATTTTGTGCCTACATATCAATCGATATTTTATGAGAATCCTCTGGGTTAAAGAATATATAATCGAGTCTTTTTGTTCTCAAGGTTTCTTTTATAACTTAACATATGCTATATGAACAATATGATCGTCTATAGGCCCAGTTCACTGACAAACTGCACATTTCTTGGTCAAAATTGTTGAACCCATTAATCTAGAATCGTTAATTCCTTAGAGGAGTCGTCGGACCTTGTTATGCATAGTGTATTCTTTTATTCTTTTTATTATCGTTATATTCATCTTATCTTCACCAATAGAGGGCAATTAAACTCCCCTTAGGTTGTTTGTATGGCTGTCCTGTCCAAAAAATTCTATGCCACAAAAGAAAAAAAATACAATTCCAAATATAGATTTTGCAGCTGTTATATTACGCAAGAGCTAACACAAGTCCAAGCCCGTTGATACGGTCTAATCCGTCAACTACTCCCTATATCGTAAACTCTTGTTTTGTTCGCAAGAGATCTGCAACTACAAAGGCTTGCTGGATCCCGCTTTTCCGGCCGATATAACAAGTCCAATGTACAACCCATTCCCGTTGTATTTCTGAGTCTATAATGGAGCTCATGTTGAGAAGAGGCCACATAAGAAAATATCCAGCGGCATTGGCAGGTATGGTATTCCTATATTTCGCCAGATGGGCCTTACTATCTGCAAGCGACGAGAGATTGTCGCAAAACTGAGGTATTGTGGCGCAAATTTCATCGATGATTTGCTGCAATATCATTTTTGAGTTTTGATAGACTGAGCCTTCTGCCACAAACCCTGTATGTGAGACCTTAAGCAGCTGCTTGCATATTTCCTTATGCAAAAGTAATCGACATGTCCTAAGATTGTTCCAAGTGCATGCCACCCATAAATCGGGGTAAATGTGATAGTAAGTATCGAAGACAAGATGGCACTTGGTTGGCAGCGACACTGTTTGGAAATGCCATTGATATGGCATCTGGTCCTCAAGAAGCGTAAGGTCCTGATCTATTTCCAAAGCAGACTGCACTATATCAGAACGATTGCGAATAACCTTAGTCTTCACATCCTCACGGAACTTGGCTAATTTTGCCATGATTCCAGAGAGCTTCCAGGCGGGATCATCTGTATCAAGAAATTCCGCAGCATGAGCACGTAGAATTCTTAATTGTCTAGGAATGCGAATCGAATGTATTAATGACGACAGATGGAGACATGTACACATGTGTTGAAATATTTGCAGTCTGTGGCGCGGCTCAAATTGACTGCGCCCCCGCATATTGAGAATCGCCATTACACCAATCATATGAGCTTCTGTGTTTCGAAATGACTTTCGGTCGTCGCAAGTCATATTCTCAAACGTGCTTAACAGTAAAATAGATATAATAGTGCTGTCTTGGACTGATTCGTTTATTGATGATAGAGCGTTGTTGACACACTGAAGAGCCTGACCGTAATACCATCTTGCCTTCTTTAAGATAGTCGCATGCCGAAAGTTATATGCATAGGCAGCAAGCGCAACAGCACTCAAGCTATTGAACAGTCTCTTATCGACAGTGGCATATCTCGTCAATGCAGGCAAATACTCGTAGTATCCTCGGATAATGTCTGGTTGATGAAAAATTTGAGATGCAAGAAAGAATTCTATCGCCCGGCTATTTATTGGATGTATAATACCTCTTTCTAAGGGGGCGCAGAATGATAAATCATGGTGTTCAGAGGATACTGTTGTCGTTTTGGTAACAAAAGATGAGCCACAAATATAGTTAGTACTAGAGAGCCGGGACTGCTTAGGAAAACTTGAGGAGCTTCGACCCATCGGCATCAAAGGCGCCAAGTTCTGCCCTTCTCCAAAATCACTTGGACCGCGACGCTGGAATATTCGCTCCAGGGTATCGCCGTATTGTGGACATTTCCACCCACCCTTCAGGCACTGGCTACAATCTGGCCGCGCTTGATCACACTGTTAAATTTAGCTTAGACCTAGATGAGTCTAGTCTATTAGCGACGAGTGTACCTTGATCTTCCGTTTCCTACAATTTTCGCAACCTCTCGATAACATGCCATGTCGAACCATTTCCGGAACCACAGAGATCAAGCGACAAGAAAAAGTATTTTACCCAGCCTTTCTCTCTTGCCACATCATGGTAGGAGAGAAAGGGTAGTTCGTGGCTGGGGGAATCTGTAAACTGACTTGACCTTAATCGAGAAGATTAAAAACGATTCTCGAGTGAATTAGTAATTACTAGTAACTGTAAGAAGGCGGTCGGACAGAATCGGCTCAGCCGGCGCCGCCGAACTACTCCTATTTAGAAATTATTGCGAGCCAGCCAATCATATTAGCCCACTTCGTACATACGGACCCTGTTACGGCAATTATACGTAGATTTATGGATATTCTATATTACAAATCATTCACTACCAGATAGAAACAAGCAAGGAGAATTAAAGAAACGGGCGAAAAGAATGAGAAAGTTGTTGCTCGAAAAAGCATGGTTGGCTCGTTCAAATGCTTGAGTGATCTTCCTGAGCGGCTTCCTCCATATAAAGCTGGCGCCTGTCCCTGAAATGAACCACAACCTGCAGTCTCAGATCCATTGTGATCATACTAAATTCGCAGTCAAATTATCCCCCCTTCTCTTCAGGAGCAGCGTATCACTTTCCTATACTCGTGTTAAGACATCAACACAACCCTAACCATACGGGAAAAGAGGCACCATGCCTTTGGATCAGAAGAAGGTTCTTGTAGTATTTGGAGCCACCGGTGTCCAGGGAGGATCAGTTACCAGAGCCATACTCAATGATCCTATCGCTAGGGAAGAGTTTCACGTACGAGCCGTTACTAGAGACCCATCAAAACCGGCTGCGATAGCGTTGGCAGAGACTGGCGCTGAGATTATCCAGGTTTGTCTTACCGGCCATTATGGAGAGCTTCGATATCGTGCTAAAATAGCCCCTTCACAAGGCCAATCTTGAAGATAAAGAAGCTTTGCGCATTGCTTTAAAAGGTGCTTATGCAGTATATGCTGTAACAACCTTCTTTGAGACTTTCGATTTTGCGGCCGAGACAAAGCAAGGACAAAATGTTGCGGATATAGCCAAGGTAAAAATTTGCAGCGATATGGCAAGTTATATTGCTAATATCTGAGAGTAGGAACTCGATGTTAAGCATCTAATTTGGAGCGGTCTTCCCAACGTCTCAAAGAGTAGGTCAATATTTTACTAGATATCTTCTTCACCCGAGACGAAATGAATACTAAGGATATTTTGTAACTAGTCACAAATAATAAGCTTACAAGGGTTCTACACTTTGACAGTAAGGCCCGCGTTACCGACTACATAAGATCACTAGGCATTCCGCACACCATTGTGCATATCGGGACATATTCCAAGATCGTAATCGATGCACTCGCTCATCTTTCTCCTGAATCGAGGTCTTATGGGATGTTCTGGCCAGAACCTACTAATGAGACGACGAGACTGCCAATCATCGACGAATATATTGACATTGGCAAATTCATCAAGGCCATCCTTCTAAAGCCGGAACAGTCACTTGGTCGTCAACTCAACCTCGCTGAGAAATGGTATACAATCCAAGAACTTGTGACGATTATGAGAGATCTTAGCCTCGATGTGGTTTTTCAAAGTCTTGATCAAGAAACCTTTAAAAAAGGTCTGACTTTGAAAGGGGTTCCCGATATTTTTCAGGAGGACCTGGTGCAGGTTATGCAATATGTTAACGGGTATAACCTTTTTGGTGGAGGAGATATAGAAGAGAGTCACCAGGTTAGTATATATCCTACATGAAGTTTATTCTTTTTGAACAAGGTATTTTACCAATCGGAAAAGGTTCTGACATTGCTTATAGATAGTGGGTGGACGACTATCATCTTTCCGGGAAGCACTAGAAAGGAGTCCAGATTTTAAGAAACTACTGGAATAGAAAGCTAACAGTTTTTCCGAATTCTACATCGACTAAGAGCCAATAAACAAATATAATATGCAGCTTTAACGATTTTTACTGATTTGTAAAGGAACCAATTGATGCAGTGACTATGATCAGAGCTCTAGCCTGTAGCTTTCAATAAATGCTGGACCTGAGACAGCTTCATTGATAGTGGGCCTTTCTGGAGATGACGTAAAAATATGATGGTGCATGCATGTTGCTAGGCTAAACTAATACATAGGTGTATAAAACCACTTCAATGTTGAGACTACATGTGCAGTGACTTTGATTGTTATCAGCTATGACTAGTAGAGCAGGACTCAATGGTATATATGTAGGGCTATTTTCAATGTTAAATAAAACATTTGACACGTCGCTGTAAAGAATGAATATACCTGATGCGGTAGGAGGTATAGTTCGATTTAGGAAACTAGTGACACAGTAACCTCTGAATGAAACAATCTATGTGGCTTTAAGATGCCAAAAATTACGGGTATAAACTACATCTATAGTTCCTGTCGCAAGAATCTTCCGGCACTGTGCGATGCGTATCCAGCAGAAAGCGCTTAGAAGCCCCGGTGTCAATTGATTCAAATAACCCTCATCAGCCGATGGCCAAGTGAAGTTAACCCAAAATAGCCTGGAGTTTTATACTTGCATTGAGCTGGATAAAGAATGCCAAATTTACAGCGCTGTGTCCATTCCTGATGAATGGACTCCTTAATTGTTTCATTTAGCTCAAATTTTAAGGGATAGCCTGTGTCGCCTTGCCCTCATGCTTCCCACACAGGTGGTTCATAGCTCTTCCGTGTATTTGGATCCAACGTTGTCATGAACCTAATTCAATGGTTCATTGTTATAGGGATCATAGGCGGATTCAAGCCACCAGGTGCATATGTATCTGGACCAATATTTTCTGCATACGGATATTCAAATATGGCAGTGGTCTCACATGTGGAGGTACTCCAATGCCCTGTGCGAGATTGACAGGATCCTGAACATTCCATCGGTAGTTCCAACTCTATCAGGAGAAAGATAAAGAGCCATTGAACTGTTCTCATGGTTCCCAGGACAGGTAAACATGCTCTCCCCATATGGTGCAGACGCCGATTGGAAATATATTGCATGGTGGTATGAGTGGATATGCGGCATTGATTAATTGAAGCTAATTTGATTTCAAACCCGCGTAATTAGCCTTGAAAAAGAAGAAACTTCGGTCTCTATTGGCGCATTGAAGGCAAAATAAGACTCTTCTTTGGTATCATCGCCAACTAGCATAGGAAGGTGACGATCTCTCCCTTTTAAAAAGATTAATAGAGGTTACCGGGTATTAAGTCACCATCGATGACAGGCAAGAAGTACCAGAGGGGTAAAGGGCCACTAGGGCCTCATGGAAATGGTGATAGGATATTGATACGCTGTATAGTATCAATATCTAGACAGCGAAGGCAATTGAGTGAACCTGTAGTATTAATAAAATCTGCATCTTTTAATAAAAGCGCAAGGTCCTCCAATGGGTTTAAAAATATATCCATCTTGTGAGTGAGAGACATCCATCATACAAAATCACAACTGGAAGCTTGAAAACTTACATACAATTCAATTTGGCAGAGACCCCGACCGCGTCGTAATACATATTGCTTCAATAGGGGCGGGTTCAGTTGCACATCACCTAGCTGGGTACAATGAGCGTGATGAAGATGTTTTCATTGGTGCCATATAAGAATCGACGTTCTGGCCTACTTGGCGAACGACAAAGGAAATGGAACATCAATTTGAGCGAGAAAGCCGACAATACTGACACGATAATTCGAAGTTGAGGAGAACAAGTCCGTTTTTGGAATTTTGTACGACGCAAGTCCTATTATAATTTGCGTTAATGTTTTTCACATATTCGCCGTCTTGAATGTATACATATACTGGGAGCTTAGATTTATGGTCTGCAGTGGACAGAGTAAAGACATTGATAAATAGGCAATCTTCTTCTAGAGATGCACCGATATCCTGCCCAGTTCTGACGCATAAGGGTCCGAACTATGAGGCTGTTATTAGTCTTGGCACGGTGAATTTTCCTAGTTGAAAGTACATACATTTGAAGCATCTTGAATACAAGGGCTTGCAATGGATCTTGCGGTGCACTAAGGCGAATTTCTCCTAGAGGTGGTGCCGCAAATCGCATATCAAGGCATTGGTCAACTCCTTTGTAAGTGGTGTAGTCTAGTTCGATGATAGACTCCTTCATAGACGTAAGAAAAGCACCCACAAAGACCACATTCAGGAAGGCTAATAGACGATGTCATCGAACCGTGGTGAGTATACTAGAAAACAAAAACCAAACTAAAAACACTCGTACTTTAACAGTATTAAACTACAGTTCAAAATTCAAGCGCAAGAGGTAAATAAGAATTTTAGTTTGACAAGACCTGCACATGTTGAACAGAAACCAAAGTGTTCGGACTTTCCTGTTTATAGTTGAAGGATTTTCTTAGTTGCATGTTTGACTACGACCCCGCGGTACAACGTGTGCGGAGAAATATCGCTACATAAGGACTTGCCTCTTAATAGAGACATAGTGTAAACCATGTGACGAACCTTTAAATAGAGCCCTAATCCGTAGTACAAATTATGCCTATAAAAGGAGATAGAACTTCCATCTTTGGCAAGGAAAGTATATAGCTTTCCTGCTTCTAGTATAGCTTCATGTACTATCACGTCTAATTTTTGACGCTATATTCAAACATTTGTCTCCCGCTTTACGAAATGTCGGTGAAATTTAATATCGTTACTCGCTCTGCATCACACCGAACCTTTGGATGATTAGTAAGCATCTATTTTACAAGGTCGTTAAACCCATGATTTACACTTAGCTGCAAAGCTCATACAGAGCACACACTGGGGCATCTAAGACCTATATATGCTTTTGTTTTATCTCACCACCGTGGTGCCAGAGATCCATGGCGGTTTTTAGAAGAACATACACCCTGAGTAGTTTGGTTACTTAGCCCACAAGCAGAGATCTGTCCAATTTCTAGAGATTAGTCATTTAATAATTGTTTTCTCTAACTAACCTAACATATTTAGTAAATTTAACAGGTGAAATTTGATCGTGTTGATCGAAAAACCACCACGTCAAAAGGGGTTCCCTTTATTTGGGAGGTTATTGATTTGGCTCTTATCCTGGCTGACAGATCGTTAAGCCACATACTAACTTCAATTGTTGCAGAATCAACCTAATAGGTAAAAATTAATTATTATAGTCAAGAAGCTTCCATAAGATCTAGCCTGTAAAATCAATCCAGATTGCCTCTGTACTTTCTGTAGGAATAGAGATATTTATACCCATGTCGTATACATACTTCTCGATTGAATCAAGGTTCTCAAACTTATAGAGACAAGGCAAGAAGATTAACCAGACTGGGACGTTGCATCTAAGACTTTTTAGATTTCATAAGACACATCGAGGGGTATTCTATAAAACAATTAAAATATGATACTTCTTTTATGAAGGAAATTATCAGTCACCCTGCCAGACACATTGGACACATGAGAATGAAATAGTC
The DNA here is from genome assembly GCF_021365285.1 of Talaromyces proteolyticus. Classification (NCBI taxonomy): domain Eukaryota; kingdom Fungi; phylum Ascomycota; class Eurotiomycetes; order Eurotiales; family Trichocomaceae; genus Talaromyces; species Talaromyces proteolyticus. The sequence continues at coordinate 116,241 of NW_025764293.1, read as the reverse complement.
ATGCCAAAGTTAGTCAAATGCCGAGAAAACTGGAGCTATTCATATTATTCTACAATCTAGTAGACATATTTAACTTGAAAATCCCATGGTCCGTTGGGCCCATCTGGCTTATACCACAATCTCACATAACAGGGGCGGGAAGGATCGGTTTCATCTCCTCTTCGCATGAGGGTCTCGTATACACGGGCTTTATCGGCCGGTATTCTTTGTTCAATTGGTAAATATTCCATATTCATTTCTTCAAACTTCACAATCATATCAGCGACCCCAACCATTAGAGCCGTATTCCAAAGGCCTTCTTTTGCCGGGTGAGCACGTAGAACTTGAATGGCCCTTCGTCTAATTATTGGATGGCGGCATTTAGATGCAGTCCAGTATAACATAGGGATAATTCCAGCCTCGAGTGTAAAACTTTCTGGATTTTCGCCCGTCGCTTTTTCCTGGAAGTCTTTTGCAACCCGAATCCAATCTTCCGCATAACATACAACTGCTTCAAAACTCGGGTGGTGGTTGTCGTATGTCAACTCAGTTGTCGCCAGGCAGTTTTTCACCCACAATAAAGAGATACCATGATTTATACGAAGCAATAGTGGTATTCGAGGATCAAGAGATGATATACACTTTCGAGGGCTTTTCATAAGCCTATCAAAGGTCTTTTCCCAAGCTTGGAGTTGTTGGATGATTTCTTCTTGGCGCGGTCTGAAAAGTTGGCATTTTGTAGTTCTCTCCAGTCCAGCATCTCGAATCAAGTGTAATCCCTTGTTCATAAGTCGGTCCAGTGAGTGCCGAGCACCAGAAATATCAGACCAAAATCCTTTTCCTTGAGACGATAATTCTTCATCTACAGAGGTTAGGTTAAATGGCATGAGTGGATGTCCAAATAACGAGAGTTGGATATTCATTCGTAGTATGAAATGAAAAAGTTCTCTCTCTATTTCTATGGGAAGAATTGAAGTAGTATTCAAGCCTTTTTCATAGAGTATTTGCACTCCCGCCCGCATGTGTTGCAGTGCCTGGAGATGATTCCCACCAAGTATTTCTAGACCCACAAATAGGAAGCATGTAATCAAAGTAATATCGAGACCCTTTTTGGGGGATGATATATCACACATGAGGTGCTTGATGGCTTTGTTGTATTGTTGTAGAGAAAATTGCTCACTCTTGTCTTTCGATATCGTTTCGGGGTGGAGATAATGTTCGTGGCGTGCAGCGACCGCTACGGCTGCATGCCTTATCACAGGAACGTTCTGGCTGAGCTGCGGCAAAAGGAATGACCAAAAGTTGGTGGGAAAGATTCCAGACATGGCCTGCGACGTTTTTGTACAAAAGAAGTGGACATATTTTCGTTCTTCTCTTGTCCCAGGATATAACACTCTACCCTTGTCTGGGCCAATCCCGTCGATGAGAACTGAAGCCAAATTCATGTTTGTGGTATTTATGGGTTTGATCACATTAATGTTATTGCTGTCGTAGCCATCGCATTTTCGCCCTGTTCGTCTGCATTGAATACACTCTGGTTTCTCCTCGCCACATTTGACATGTCGGATTCTTTCAGTGATCACCCTTAGTAAGTAAATAGCACGGAGTGCGATAGCAGTAACATACTTGCAAGTTAAGCACCCACTTCTTGTTTTCCGGCCACTAACTCGTCGTTGTTTCGAGCTACCAATTTGCATTGTGATTAATGAGGACTCCGAGCAACAGATGACGTATTTAATCCAAGCACTCCTATGCTAGGGCGAATAACCTGATGTGGCCAATCAAGACGATTCTACTAGTCTCTCGCTTGACTAGGTGCTTACTTTCTGTGGAGTGGTCCCTCTAAATGGTGAAGAATGGGTTGGTTGTCGTTACACATTAGTTAGTAGCGAGCTTGATTTGAATGGAAGCCCGGGAGCTGGAACTTGGAAATAAGAATGCCGCATGAGTAGTCTGTTCCTAGCCCGTCGTACTACTCCCTACTAGGACTAACTTTTTTCAGCCCCATTTATAGCCCCCAACATTGTTTTCTTCCGACACAGCCAATCTGCGTTGGTCTTTCTATCAAGATAAAAATAGAGATTGCCGTCGATTGAGAACTCGAAAGTCGAGAGCTGAGGACTCCAACATAATCGAAAATTCTGGACAGAGCCAACCACATCAAACATATAATTTAACTTGCGGCTCTGATATCCCTAGCATCATTAAAAATAGCATCGAGGTGAAGAACCAAGCTACTTCATGTTTTCCAAGTAGCCTCGCCAACACTACTCTTACGAAATAATAGAACGGGTGAATATATCGCCGGCAATAGAGTCACTTAGTTACACGTGGACCTAAATGTTTATTTCTGATTTGATTTCCTGACGTTTATTGACAGTTATCCTTCAGGGAAAATTACATGTAAATTGCATATATAGTCCGTAGTTCACTCTCTCTGAAGTAGTCTTTTCCCCGACAATCTATTCAAATTGTTAAGTCGGTTTTGTTTCTCGATATTTCTCTCGGCGTCTGTCATATACTCTTATGTCATTACACGCAGAGAGCATAGGAGCATGACTCAAATATCTAGCCCTCCTTCTGCAGAACAACTAGCTGTAGGCTGCTATGCCTGCAATGTTCCTTACGGTCAAACCAATTATGATTACATACCCTCCCTCGGAGAATTAACCCTAACCCTATTCTTTGTGTCATTTTTGGATCCTTCCTAATTAAATATCCATTTCAGGTTATGTGGAAGCGCGTACTGTAGACGCTTGTCTTTGAAATCGGCGCCTTAGGTGTGTTCTACAGTGGCAATATCTTGCCGGCCTATCATTAACGCATACTATAGTTAAATTTTTGCCTTGGCGGCACTTATAATAGCGATGCCTTTTTTATTCAAATTACTACTTTGATACTTGATAAATCATATGACACTGATTTCTATTTCCATGGTCTGAGAGTGTGGTAGCACCAATATTCATCACAGCAGGGCTGTATATAACCCTCGATATATTTATTCCCCATACACCCCCCATCGCTCCACGAATTTATCTCTATATCTTTTCCACCTCGACGTGATCTCACTTGTGGTTCAAGCTATCGGGGGAGCTATGGCTTCTATTGCATCCAGCGCGTAACCTCAAGACACAACTCCTGGGGCAAACATTGTAATTACTGGTATTGTTTTCCAACTGGCATCTATTACAATTTATGCGATATTATTCATGCTTTTTCTAAAGCGGTCATGAGGTGACAGTATTAATTCAAAGTTAAATTATTTAGTTATTGTATCCAGCTTTTCAACTATAATGATCTATATCAGATGCATCTACCGAAATATTGAACTTGCAAAGGGCTAGAGTGATGATTTAAGCCAACACGAAGGTCATGTTATTCCTCTGTATTGCATCATGATGATCTTGGTAATTGACGCCTTCAATGCCGTTCATCAATCGCAGTTCTGTTTAGATCAAAAGACTGTACACTCGACAGGTACGGTTCACAAGTCAATCACATCATCTCAGCAGCAATTCAGAGATTCACATGAGTTGGAGTCATTATACCAGTGTGGAGTATGATCCAAATGATTTCTGTGGGTGCATGGCATATATAAAGTTCTCTTTTCTTGATGTTGTTTTAATCAGACAGTGTGTTTCAAATATACTATCGGGCTTGTAATTGGGCATACGTTCAATGAGTATTGTTGCAGCATATTACATATATATTTTCCTGGGGTATAATAGCTTAATATTGCATTTACTCGCAAGACTCCAATTGGATCAATCTTCTTAAACATGCATTTGACACAATTATAGTGAGATAAATTTAGAGTGGTGATAATTATGTAGCGTAAAGTTAGAGGAGAAAGGTCCCTTGTCTTGGATATAATGGATACCCAACAACATTTATTAATGCAGTTCCATTGTTATTGTTCAAATCTGTGTCTTATATGATGAATAGGCGATGCAAGATACAATACTCGTATCCAGATCTTACAATTATAGGAGCTGTGGTGCCATTTCCGAGATGCTACAATGAGACAGTTCAAGATATACTTCAAATAAATATAAATCAACGCCTAACTCCAAGGACAATACTATTATAGTTTGGTGTAACACTTTTATGAGTGCACCGAAAGCGTTCAAAGAGTGAAAGCTTAAATAAAAGAGAAGCAGGTATCTGGGTCTAAATTGAAGACCAAGACCGTGGGTAGAAGCTAGAATATGGAACAATTGAAAATGGTCCAATAAATCACCAAATTTAGAAAGGATCTGGATTGAATTTTAAAAACCACAAGATATGTTTAGCAATAGTATCACATGATATTATTTCAAGGCCCTTGTCAATGGGGCTTTTTAGGAAGATCAGAGACAAAGAGCCGTCAACCGATAAAGAAAACGAGACAACACTGATTATTGATCGACAATGGTGGTACATGTTTCAGATTTCATTTCCAAAAGAAGCTTATATTTTAGTCTAATTATATTTGACCTTGTATCCTTCTCCATTTTTATCATAATTCCGCAGTGAGTGTAATCAGCCATATAGGATGTTTTTTTATATCTCCCCAGTTTCGTAATAGGTCTTCTCAGTGTTAGATCCTAATATCTTAGCTAGGTGAATTAATTAATAGCCGAACTCCATAAGTGTGGCGGATATTCATCTTTCTTTCTCATATAGGTGGAGCTGATCCGACTCGTTCCAATTTTCTTGTTGAGGATATAGGTTTCATTTCGACAGACTATGATAGGGTACTGCACTTTGATCATAAACAATATGACCGTCACAGAATCTACACTGCACAACTGCATCGGTTAGCGACTAGATTTTGATTTTTATTTCACAGTCAAGAGAGAAAAGTGTTTTCTTATGATATATCAAACCATTAAGTGTCAAACATCATCAGTTTGTAAAATCTCGCTCGACACTCCTATTGCCAGCTATAAACGAATCAGAACAAGGTATTGGGATGAGGAATATCAAAATAAGTATTGCCAGTGACGATACTCAAACTCTGTCTCTTCTAGGATTGGACACTTCAGCTATTCCGTTTATTGATGAGAGGATCGTTGATTTCAATGGCCCATACGACCCACACTGGCTGATTAACTGGTCCATGAGGAAAAATGTCACTATCACTGTTTTGTACAGTTTTACAACAATGGGTGCAACATGGGAAAGCACAATCTAATGCCTCCTTAAAGTCCCAATCCTTAAATTCGTACTGCTAACAGCACAGCTGCCGCCGCCCAAGCTACAATTTAGGAATGGATGAGGTCTGATGGCAGTTCGCCGTCGGCAACGGGATAGAAAATGGGGGCATGACTCTGTTTCTTTTTTGGCATTACATTCAAAACATGAAGAAACACGAACCCGTTTGCAAGACCTTGGGAGAAGATACCTACAGGTTTCATTCCAACTATCGATTGACCCCATTTGCTTCTTTATCAGCTTGTATGCGGCATATGCAATCATTCATCTGTATATCTCGGCACCCTTCCGCCCATTCGGATTTATTGAGATGGCTTACCAAGGCAAAAAGCACCGTCCCCGTTTTCCCTTCAGTGGTCCAGCGGGTGGGCATACTAGAAAAATTTCTATTTCGTACTTTCATAATTTTGGCATTCCCTAGGCTTGCGGTGTTTTAGGTTTTATTGCAACTAGAATGATCCAATTCCGTTTCTATAAGTTCTGTTCTTTCTTGTCTCCTTTCGTTTTATTTTTCACTGCTTCCAAGGCCCTGGTGTCCTATCTCCTTCTAACGAGACTGGGTGGATTTTATATATTGGGCAAAAGAATTCGGAGCCTATGGAAACAATCTAAGTCCTCTGATGGAATTAAATAAGATCGCAGGACAGTAGGCTGAGGACGAATCATGGGAAATCATGACAGTATTATATGTTTATCTACAGACAAAAGGCGAACTTGAATGCATGTCACACCTAGGAAAGTTATTCATATGGAGAAACTATCATTATCAATGTATCACTAATTTGGATTATTTCTAATTTGTTCGTGTAGCTAATGTAAATTACGAGCCGGGTGGCATAGAGTCCTAAAACACATGATCTCCATTCGTAATGATTGATGAAAGTTAACCCCATTGCTGCCTGTATTATAAGGTAGAAATGTGAGTTCATTGACTCAATTGATATTGAACGTAGTCACTCCTGGTATGATTTGTCTTATACGTGTATGGCTTATCAGGGTCATTATGTCTACTGGAAAACTGATATGAGAATTTCCACAGTCGACGATGTATTTATTGCTTTCTGGCATTAGAAATAAATGGGCGAACTTGAAAGGCTTATAATTCACAGGCTTCAATGTTAGGATTACGAGGAAACGACCATTCAGTAAAGTTGTTTAAAAGCAGCGCGGCCTTTCATCCGCAGTGAAATGCTCTCCTGCTCACGGGGATATCCTGTCTATCATCTTTTCGCGGGCAACGTTCAGTCTACGTTCCCACTTCGTACGGCTTTTCTTAAGAGATCTCTGAGTCCTCTCGAGGGGATAGTTGACAGGAGATTCGCCACCAGTGAATACCATAAAGTCATACAAAAAGGCGCCAAGAAACGAACCACTCAAAGAGCCCGCCCACGGCCCGTAGAACCAATAAGGATTGGTAAATAGCTGTTTTCCATACCCGAGCGCAAGAAGAGCGAGTCGCGGCCCAAAGTCACGGCTAGGGTTGAATGCAGCCCCGGTTTGGTATGCAAAGGCAATACTCAGACAGGTGATTACAAGGCCAATGATAAGAGAGTTCATGCCAGCACCTGGAGGGGCGTTCTGGTCATCACCGAGTGCTAAAATGACCACAGTCAAGATGGCAGTTCCTAGGAACTCATTCCAGAATGCTGTGGCAGGGTCAATCCATGTCTCACGTTGACTGGTCACAAAACTGTTGATGATATCTGCACTTGAATTTGCGTTGGAGATAAGGCACTGATGGATTGACTGATAATAAATCCCATACGCAGCTAAAGCGGCACAGAAAGCGCCAATGAACTGGGCCATGAAGTATTCGGGCATTTTGCGCTTAGGAAAACCTCTATAGAACCAGAGCATGACGGTTATGGTTGGGTTGAGGTGGGCGCCAGAAACACCACCTGAAAGGTAGATGGCCATCATGGTGGCGAAGCCCCAGGCCCAATCTGTGGTATTGGGATTGCCAGCCTTTGCTATAGTAACAGCAAGATCAGCAGAGAAGCCAATGGTCAGCTGAACAAATACAGCTAGCGATTCAGCCAAAGCTTCACGGTGGTGCGTGCGAATCACAGACCAGGTAGTGTGGTTGTTGTGCACCTCAACTTCCACAAGGTCCTGCACAAGCGGGTGTAGGTCGTCCGGGTATGCAGCTTCATCCAGGCTTGGAATTTTTGTTATCTTGTCTGCTGGACGTTCCAGAACTGGATTTGAACCGGAGTCTTCATGGCCACCCTGGAGATATTCATCGCTTAGTTCGTGCTGGCCTTGAGCTTCACCCTCTGTGTGGGTGTCACTTTCTGGAACAATTGACAAGTGATCATCAACCACAATATCCCATCCGGGAGGGCGAGATCGTTGAACGGATGACGTTCGAGATAAGCGTGAAGATTGTCTCAACAACTCTGTATCACCGGTAAGAATTTTATTCATGAAGTTTGTCTCACGCTGTAATCGAGCATCCTTAACCTGGGCAGCCATCTTGCGCGGATCTGCCGTCTTATCAATCCGACCCTGCTCGAGTTCGTTGGGATCAACGTCAAGGCCTAGCTTCTGTGAATTCTCAGCGGGGAGCTGTGCATTTGCACGAGCTTGCAACAGCTCGTCCTTGGTTGGCACCATGCCTGGCCGCACTACGCGTGGTAACGGCTTGGCCAAACTCCATACAGGCTTTGTGTTGGCTGGCTGGTCATATGATGGATTGAGATCACTGTAGCCTGGCTGAACAAATGGTTCATGGGCAGTTCGCAACTGAGGCGTCTCGTCAGGGCCAGCCATGGTAAACTTTCCCTGCGTTCTCTCGGCCAGTGAGGTCCGCGCTGTTAAGCTGGGCACACCGCCTCCAGCACGTCGTGAGAAAGCAGTGCTACGTCGTCGTATCCCTTCTCCAGGGATGTCTTCTCCCGAAATTCGCCTTGTAGGGGAGGTCGTCCATGCCTCAGTTCTCTCTCTAGAGCTACGATTTGGGGACGTGGGCCCCCCTGTCACAACTCTGGCGCCGGTCGCTTCGGACTGCGCAGAGAAAATAGGGTCAATATCGCACGAGTGGTACGTAGGAGTAAACATGCAAACTATGTTTTTACCTGCAACAAATTGATCGTGGCAGAACCTACAATTGCTCTCGGCCGTCTGGACCTATCTTCCTCCATAGTGCTACTATTATTGGCGGGTTAATTCACACAATATACGTCTGATCAAAGGCTCAATGAAATGCACTGGCACGGCGGATGCAATGTCCGATCGTTAAAAAATGCTTCAATGCGGCGTAGCCTGTTCCAACTTCGATAATGCGAGGGGGCGACGAGCTTGCAAGCGAAAGAGACGAGTTGAGATGTATCATGGCCTCAATTGAACACCCGTCCCTGGAAGATAAAGGAATGTGACTTAATCTAGTGGCTCTAAACAAGCATTTCTAACATGGCGCATCGTCTACGTGTTGACGCAACAGCCCCATCTTGGTGTGCCTAGTAAGCGGACACTTAAGGCGGATAGTGGAGCGCGAGTTGGGGTCAGCATTGAATGAGAGTTAGAGAAATGAAGCCTTTGACGCTAGCCGAGGGACGGCGTCCCGATCTTCGCAAGCGAACATTGTGTGTGTATGTTGGTTGATCTATCATTGTCGATGAGCGGAGGAGCGCGTCATAGTGGTGCATCGATCAACAGAGCACAGTCGGCAGGCTCTCCATTGTATCATGCCGGGCACCGAGATTACTCTCCATTCTTAGTGACGGGGAGAATTTTCTTTGCTATCCCAACTTGATTATACTGCAGTGGTGTAAATGAATGTTCAATCCATGTCGTGGTCTCTTTCATGGGTCTTCAGTGGGCCGGTTTGACTGGTGTATATTTCTGCCGAAATCCCGCGAATGGGTATCAATTGAATGCTAATAGACGCCATCTTTTGACGATCCGCCGAACTCGGCCAACCGCCACAGGTGATAGTTGTTGCAGTGGAGAGTGGTTTGGAGCGATTGATTCAAAATGCTATTACGGAGTACCTATGCAGGATTGACGTAATGCTGCATTGTCAATTTATGAGCGTTGCGACTGTGTATTACCCCTAGTTGGCATAATGTTATCACGTTTTTCGACCTTGTGGAAAATAGGTCGTCAATTGGCCACGGCAAACATGTTATCAATGTTATTCCGATCTGTGTTCAAACATAAATAACACATTTTGGGGGGTTGGGTGGCGAATGTTACTGCATTTTCATTTACACAGTTATCATTGATGCATGCATTCGTCAGCCAAGCTAACTTGACTTATGTCGTGGATGCAGGTCCTGTAATAGATAACGCTCTTCACGTCCATGATGTTGCAATATTGACGCCAATGCGAAGCTACCGAGTACCTCAATGGAGTCAATGCTATTCGTCCTTCCCTGCAGCATTCTCCTAACCCTGGCCCGCCTATGCTAGGATTTTGATTTACCCGCCGAGCCCGTTTAACTGTAACCCGGTTCCGGCCCGCCCGGAAGACCCAAACTCAACTATCTATCTACAACAACGCTTAACAGAGTATTCCGAAGCTAATTGATACACTAATAATATATTAGGATAGATGATAAGTCAATGCACATGTATTTACTTGTAAGAATATATTTCGCTTATCTAAGTGCCTCCCGAAGGTGTCAGTAGGTGTAGTGTGTTAAGTAAGATAGTAAAGTAAAAAATGAATTGGATACTATGTATATAGCTTTGGATTGTTTATCAAGCATTTTTTAGAGGCCAATATATTAGTTGACATTAATTGCCATAGTCAATTGTTCAATAACATTGAAAATATTGATACAGATAGGAGGTATATATATATCTATTTATTAGTTATATATATAGGAGGTCAACTGGTATGGAAAAGACGTTAGAGAGGCCATATGAGCCAACTCTTAGTCAAGGGTATTCAGTCTGGAGTGGGTGATTAGGCTCGAAGCAGAATAGTTGGACGCTGTGGCGGGCGGAGTTATACTCTGTCAGAGGCAGCGGGTGCAGTTAGAGTAAAAGATCCATGACTTGGAGTTGACGATGGAGATTTTGAATTCTGGATAGAACACGTGACTTAAATGCCAAACTGAAGTATTGGGAAAGACAAAACAGTGCAGGATCTCTAGTGTTGAGATTGAATTTCTGTTCCATCGACTGTAACGAGTGTATGCTTCGTTTAGCATAAAGTAGTTTCATACCTGGCGCAACTTAAGTGATACCTAGCTTAACTAGGATTCATTAGGGTAGGAATTGGCGCTTGTATCATGGATATGTCCGATGTTTGTGTGTCTCTGCGCAAACTTTTGTGAGCGGATACATATTGTGCCGGAGTGAATACGTCCTCATTCTCCTACCCATCCTACACATCAGAGCCCCTTCCTCTTCTCCTCATCCTTCGATACAAATCTGCCCCTGTTAATCCCATATCTCCATGCCAAATAACCCACTAGTCCACCTACACTCCCTATCCCCATCGCCCCAGTAACGCCTTTCCACCCAAACTTCGCTGGCCCAGTCCTCCCTCTCAACGCCACTACAGCCGCCGCAACCCCTATACCGCCATATGTCCAATCATCCGTCTCAAGCTGACCCCTATTCTCTAACAATCTCCAACTGCGGTCCTCCCATTCAATGGCATCACGGCCCCACATCCTTACAGTGAGGCCTACGCTTGCTATCGCCATTGTGGCGAGGATGTTGTGGGCGGACGATATTAGGAGCTTTTTGGGGAGGTGCCCGGGCTGCCTGAGGGAGGGAATGGATTGTCGGATGCCTGTGATAGTGATGCCAATGATAGTGCCTGTGGTGATGGAGCGAGAGAGGACGTGGGTTGTAAGTATGGTGTGGGAGAGAGGTTGGTCTTCGGCATAGGGAGGGTGAGGGAAGAATCGCGACATAGTTTTTGGGATGAGAGTTAGGCTCAACTGTACTGTACTGGGAGAGAAGCCTCTATTAATTATATTGATGAGGAGAGATGGAGTTTCCAAGATACTGGGGTAACCAGCTGGTCCCGCATGATACGCTATACTGCATACAGGAATTGTGGCGCCAAATACGAGATTGATCCTCTAATTGGCCCTTTCATAAATTACCATGTATTACAGACCCTCGCATTAGAAAGAAACGATAACAATATATATAATACCCTAAGTATAGGGCTTTTAGAGAGCGTTATGGTTATGGTGGAGCAAATCCAACATTTGTTTTTGTACCTTTTGCATGGTCTGCCGAGTGAAAGGTACAGTATCCGGACATTGTGTTTGCCTGAGTGGCATCTCTTGATATTGCGACTTCTTAATCGTTCGTATCCGAATCAATTTTTAATCCCACTGCGCCTTTAATATCCACCCCCATTCCATCAACAACTCCATAACGTCCACTGAATGTTCCCAATCTGGCGACCGCCTCGGCGCCTCCCTTGACTTGTTTGCCACACATTCCCACGCGCTTAATCTGGTGCTCAAATGCATCCATTAACTATAACAATATTCTTGGCTGTTCCTTTACTTCCATACATTTTAATCTCAAGCACCTTCTCCCTTGAAACAGGCACCCAAGGGTCCGTCTTGAACCGCAGAGCCGCCTTGTCGCCCTGGGTAGAAAGGAGAAGTCATTGCCAAAAGTATCGCTGGATTGGATGATTACGAGAACGCCCATGTCGAAGCGCAAATTAAGGGAGGCACCGCGGCCATGCACAGCGTCTTGAGTGGAGATATTACCTTGGCCAACGACGTGTCGTGATTTAAAGGCACCTGGGCCGAATGCAGTTTCCATAATGAAATGCATCAAGAAATTGGATAGCAAGCCGGATTATAGATAGTTCTCACGCTGAGCGGGTTGGCCTGCTTCCACTAAAAACCATGATTTTGTTAAGGTTGACTCATTTATAACGGTATCATAACCATGTCGGAGCGCAGATATGTTGCAGTAAGTTTCTGGAATTCACCGCTTGCTGGTATTGATCAAAGTGACTGTGTATCATCTAGCTTATGACGCTTGTCGTATCTATATATAAAATTATTATCATATTGGATGTTGGTGTATTAGTCCTTTGTATTTGGTTGTAAGTATACCATCATTTAATTAGAATAAATCGTTCAGAGGATTCATTATTATTATCTAGCACGCTAGCAAGAGATCTCAGGAAGTTGAGAAGCTAATCACCGTGTCAAAAATGTTCCATCTCCATCTATGGGTAATTACTGTATTGAACTACTCGTCAGTTTGCTACCAGGAAATATGCTTAATATTGAAGAATAGTCGGTATTGTTTTCGAAATCTCTCCATAGATTGTATTCACCAATCTCAGGCCAAAGGGCCCATTCAATGGAGGGCAGTAAATGAATCAAGCAATCGGCTGCTTGGGTGATTGCACATAATTCAAATGAATTGGACTGATCTTGCGTCGACTCCTGCTTTGCAGCAGCCCTCGCCCGCAGGCTTTCCATAAAGTCCAAGAATAGATTGATTGGTTTGCTGCCTGCAGCGTGGATACAGCCACCAGAAAAAGCTACATCAATGGGTCTCTACGGTGTAGCTCCCATAACGCTAAGCCGTTCTTCACATTTTGCGAGTAATTCAACTCTACGGTTGAAACCCTCGGGGATTGTGCCATCTAATTTATAATTAATGATGCTGTTTTCGACGAGATTTTTGCAAGCTCTGACAATCTCATGAATGAGATGTCGAGGTGGGTGGTGGAAAGTTACACCATTAAGGGTCAAATTACCTACACATTGAATAAACTTCTCAAAAACGAATTCAAGTTGTTTTGGGTATGATTTGCCAAATCGCTCTAGAAACGTGATAAAGGAACCTTCGGACCACGTGAAGCCGTGAAACGTATCGATAACTCGATCGCTGGCATGTACAATCTCTCGATTAGTAATATCGGGACCTTCTTTGGCTGTACTATCTGTGATCCTTGCTCTAAGTGCCAGGGTATATAAAATCTCGACCCTGCATACGGAGGAAAACATCTAATGAGATCGAAGCTCCAAAAGAGGCCCAACAGCTAACAACTCCTCTCCGTTTCCACAGATGGACGAGTGTATTAGACAGTTATTGCTACGATTGAGTAGCTCCAAACACTCGTTTTCGGCTTTTTCAATGATCCCGGATATGGCCTCCAAGCTGGCCCAGTTTTGCTTGATAGCGATGACAGACTCTATGCCGATAACATTTGAAATAGCCTTACGAATGTGATTTATGATCTTTGGCAAACAGTGATAAGATCTCAAAACGAGTTGATATAATTCAATATGAGGTTGCGTGTTGGCAAGGACTTTCCGCATAACGTGGATTGGCTTTGTTATAAATCCGTCCACGAACGCATCATAGTAATAGATTTGCAAGCCTTGTAGCGAATCTAGAAGTATATTCTCCCACCCTGACGAGTTCAAAGAGTTTGGTTTGTTAACAGCTGATATAGTGTGTGCTGGCAACAACTCTAACCGATCTGCAATTTGATATGCAAGATTGATGTATAATTGGGATTTTAGCGCTTCATGCGAGATACTTTGAAAGGTAGTCAAAGCTGTTGCTTTGTAGCCTGCAAGTAAAAGGCTGACCACGAACGAGTCGCGATCTGTAGGGGACGAAAATAAAGGCCTGGCCGAAAGTCGACAGAGCCAGTTGCATGCTCTGCATCAAAATTGGGTGCTTCAGTGAAGGAACTTCAGAATCTCCAGAGCAATCAGGCAAAGTAGGGCAAAGCAAGTTCGTCGCAATATTGGTAGAAGCGGATTCATCTAGGGCTAAACGATTACGTAGCCTCACCAAAGTAGGTGTTTGGGGTAGAAAGAATCGATGTCAAGACAAACTAATGCTGTTCGTTAGCGACAGTGCTAGCTTTTACAAGTGCTGGTTTGTAACATTCTACCAGGAATCAAACGTTATCGCCATATCATCGCTAACAAGATCAATAAGATTTTTATTCCAAGGTGACGTCGCTCGTGGGATACTGGAGCCAAAAGTCTGGTCTTTGGCTAGGATGGCTGACAATAAGAAGGAAGGCTCTATCATGGATTTGAAAGTAGTCTTGAGTCGTCTCCGCGGGGTATGGTGAAATGGAAGTGGCCCGGTGTTTTCTTCAGACGTTAAGCTTTCATTCGCGGACTGTGCAAATAGGTATTCCCCGACGTCCAATACTGAGGATGAAGAAGGCCCCTCAGCTCTAGCCGTTGAATTCCCCGTTGTTATTCTAGTGTCATCTTGCCAAGGTGGGCGAAGAGCGCTTTTGCGGAAGGACGCCCTAGCACAGTCGGCTCGAAGATACACTCCAGACTTACGCTGCGACACCGATCGCAAGTCTTTTCTGGAGCTCGTGGGCTACCCAATGGTCGTATATCGTCAGAGTCCAGTAGCACGCACTTGATTTTCCTTGACCTGCATTTCTGGCATATCAGGCGAGCGTATTTGCCTCTTGGGCCGCGTTTGCCTCGTTCTCGCATGTGGGGCGATCGATTTGTCTGACGCTCGGTGGAAGATATCGAACTATTTCCCTATAACAGACAGATGTCTGGAGTGCAACAATAATCGAATGCGGTCGCTGAAGTATGCTCGAGTCAGATCAGGTCACCGCGCCTTTCAGATGAGGCTTACCTGGAAGTATCAAGACCATAGGTGTGCTTAAGCGATCCTACTTAATCAAGAATTAAGTAATATTGACCACATAGACGGTACCACGGACAGTGCTAGGATAGGGTGTTAACTTTTATTGCTGAACACTGATTGCGTGAAACTCCAAGTCTCCAAGTTGAATCATAAAAATAGCGCGTAAATATGCACCAACCAGGGAGCCGAGAAGGACTGGGGGGGATAAGACTGATGACGTCGCCCAACTTTGCATCTTTCCAAACGTTAGGAAAGTCATTTAAATAGTAACGTGTTGTCCGTGCTGTGGGTCGACGTTCTCGCTATTTCAGTTAATTTCGTATCAAGCAATCAGCTAGATGGTAGGCTGAGCCACGCCAAGACCGATGTGAGATTTGAAGTCTGTTAAAAAGGGGTTCTTCTGAGACTTCAAACCCTGAAATGGCATCAATTGGTGATATAAAAATCTATATGGCCTTGTGCGTAAGCCGTAAGTTGTCCTTTGCCCTACAGAGCGATAATGAGCTATGATGAATTCGCATAACAACGACGTACAATACTACTATATGTAGAGTAGGGGGCTTCTTGAGCCCTGAAGATTTATCATCAAATCATGAGAACGCCTCTGGTTTCTTTGCCTTTTTCCTAGGATATCAGAAAAATCGAAGTCGTCGAAAGGAAATCCATCAATGATCGTGGCTGCGGCTGAATTAAATCCAATCGACGGGTTGGTATGTTGAGCCCGCAGTGCGCGTTCCACTCGCGGTGATTCTGTAATCGACTAGCTGGAGTCGATCAGAGTACACGGCAACGAAAGCACTATGGTGCTGACTCGCTCGACTCAAATGTGATAATTTCTTATTTCTCTCTTGAGTTCCTCCTCAGAAATAACGCGGTGTTACTTGTCGTCATAGATGGAGCTTCCTGGGGACTTCATTCAATGTAGGTAGGGTGTAAATAATGAGCGTCTCCTTGTCGGCTAGTGAGCCCGAAGATGAAACACAGCTTACTCAGTTGGATGTCATGAAGGAACAAAAAAGGAATTAACCCAATACTGACGCATTAAACCACACCAATCCCAACAACCACATGTCCTGTCGATAAGTTATCGCGTGTATAAACATTCGATAACTAATGCTGAGTCAGAAATTTAGGTTGGTCTGAATAATCGTTTGAAACGCCCGACGATCTAACTAACTCCGATTACTAACAACTGTTCCGCCTTGACACAAATCTCACAATGCCAGTTTCAAGACGTCCACGTGGACATTCCTGCGTCCGTTGCAACCGGCGAAAAATCAAATGCGATGGAACGCAGCCATGCTCTGCCTGTCGTAGCGCCTCCGTGATCTGTTCTGCTCGACCCCCCGCGAAGTCTCGGCAGGGCAGGATGAAATTGCAGAAGCTATCAACGCCGACGGTGTCAAATTCCAATGAAGCTGCAACCGACGAGATTTTATTAGAAGATGAGGGCCATCCACGCTACTTTAATGAGTAAGTCGTGGTACCTTTCTGAATACGGAAGTATCGTGATTACTAACGTGACAAAGACCATTATGGGGTCATTTATCGAAGGAGGTAAGAGCGCTTTATAAACTGTACTTTCTCTAGCATTGTCTGAAGATTGAAAACCACAAAGTTACCTATAGTACCAACTCCCAGAGATGTTACCCAAGCCACCACGTCGACTTGTCCTGCAACCAGTATCCTTTGGGGCCCCTGTGAATATCAATCGATACAGTCATTTCGTCCAGCCCCAAGCCTGGCCTTTCAACTTTGGCAGATATTTTTGGATAACGTCAATCCTCTCTCAAAGATGATTCATGCACCTTCAGCTCAAAATATAATTACCGAAGCCACTCGTGACCAGAGTCGAGTGTCCCGTGGCTCGGAGGCTTTGATGTTCAGTATATACCTATGTGCAGTGAACTCCCTCAAAAAGTCAGAATGCGAGACCACTCTCGGTGAAAGCAAGAATGTATTACTGCAGAGGTATTTAACGGTAACTCAACAGGCACTTGTCAACGCAGAGTTTCTGCAGTCTAGTAGTTTGATTGTATTGCAGTCCCTTACATTATATCTGGTAAAAGGTTCTTAAGGCATGTATATTACTTTGCTAATAATTCCAGGTGTGCATGCGTCAACATTTTGACCACAAATCACTTTGGCTTCTTACGGGATTGGCAGTCCGTAGCGCGCAGCGAATTGGTCTTCATAAAGCCAATGGATCGAGCCTGATATCTGCTTTTGAAGCGGAAATGCGCCATCGGTTGTGGTGGCAGATTCTATTGGTCGACTCCCGCGCTGCCCAGTTTGCAGGTCTTTCCTTGGATATCCAGATGAGGGATTTCTTTGAGTCTCGAATCCCTTTGAATGTTAATGACTGCGATATACGACCTGAAATGACCAGCTGTCCTCCTGATATCGAAACCCACTCAACAGAAATGCTCTTCTGTCTAGTGATATACGAGGCCGCTCGGTTTTCTACCTCTCTACAACACGCCGAGGCCCAAGATATGGCAAGAATTGATGAATTCAGGTCGTCTATTCAGTCGAAGTACCTACGCTTCTGCGACGAGGCTATTCCACTACATCTCCTTACGAAACGACTAGTCCAAGGTCTTATCGCGCAAATCTCCATCAAGAACTTTTCAAATTGTAAGGATAATGGCACAACTAATATACCTGTGACTAATAGAGATGCGTTTTTTCTCTGGAACATCGAGGTAATTGAGTGCACGAATGAGATCTATTCCACTGAATGCCTACAGAGGTACCTGTGGTTCCTTCATGGCCTCTTTCCCATTGAGTCCTTTGTAAACATACTAGTGGAGTTGCAACATCGTCACCAAGGTGTTATGGTTGATAGAGGTTGGGACGCTATCAGCAATATATACAATACTTTCATGGACACTGATTGGGTACCCTGCTCCAACCCAAATGATTTGCTGTACTGTGCAGTGGGTAAGCTCGCATTGAAAGCATGGCAGGCTCATGCAATATATCGACATCCGACACCATTGTGGGTGACACGCTTACGAGAGAAGGAACGAGCGGCGAACAACGATCCTCTAGAAAATCTTCTTTTTTCCAATGTCCATGAAGAGATTGAATCGGGAGGTGCTTTCGAAGGAGCCGAGGATATATTTCAAAATCTACACATTAATTGGGCCCTCTAGACCAGGTCAATACGACCATCAGATATAATATGTTGTATGCTCTGATTTCCATATATGGTCTAAATTACATTTTACGTTACGTTGACATCTAATAAAGTTGGACAGAATGCCTGTTGATGTCATGGTAAAGATTCCTGGGATGTATAACTAAATTGGTATATTAAATGAGAAATGTTGGCTATATTGATGTCCCTTTGAGACGTATTTGATTTTGCGAATTTGCTTAATATACCACCTACTCAAGAGTGTGGAAATGATGGAACAAGAAAAGTGAACATCCCTCACCGCCCCCAAATAGATAAATAAACAGAGAGAAAAGTTAATAGCACTGGAAAAACAGAGAATGGCAGATTCTATTACTCGACCCTCGCACCCGCCTAGTTTGCTCGGGATAGAGGGAGCTCAAGATCCCATATAATAGAAAAACACACCAGAAAGATGAAATATGAATGAATAGGAACTGCCTAGATGAAATCATGTAACCAACTGAAAGGCTAGATTGTCAATTCATGTATTCTTGGACTTTTGGCTCCAACCCTTCATGTGTCGAGAAATAGCATACTCTGCCCGCCAGTAACCAGGCACAAATTGGAAGAGTAAGCCTCGAATCACTTTGCCTAAGGCGAATGGAATGTATAGGAAGGGTTTCTTTGCCCCTTGACTAGAGACCCCAATGGCGGAGATTTCTTTGTACGTCGGGTTTGTAGCGAGCTGCACAAAGCCATCCGCCAAATCAGCATAGGATACTGCGATGTACGCAAACTCGGTACTTATGACACACCCAGTCGCAGCTTCCTCTACCAGCGCATTAGGCTGAACTAGCAGCACAGACACAAGAGAGGTAGCGGCGAGAAACATCTCCTGGGCCTTGACTAGGTCGCTGTAGGGCCGGGAAAATGCATTCCGAATCATCCAGTCCAACACGATTGGTCGGGAGGCTGCAAAACGAGAGTTCCAGGTGGCAGATGAGAGGAGGAGGAGGCGTGGCCGAATCCATGTCTTCTCCTCCATTTGAAGCGATGCTAAGGCTCTAAGAACGGCTTGAGCGCAATCACGCAATACGGTTACTCCAGGAATGTTCTCATTCTCGCCGACTGTGCAAATAATTGTATCCACACTTGCAAGGCAATTCCGGATTAAGTTTTCATCGCTGAGACTCCCATGAAAGATAGTCACCCGACGGTCAGACGATAAAGACGGGAAAAGTGACTCGAGTTTTGCTCGAGACCGAGCATAAACATGGATTTCAATATCAGGAATGGTCTCCAGTTGAAGAAGTTTCTGCAAAATCCGACGGCCAGTATGCCCTGTAGCGCCCAATAGTGCGAAGCGTTGTCTAACGACACAGGAGGCAACAACTTTCGACATCTGCAACGATTCAAAGAAAAGTAGGTGAAAAGGAAGGTTTGATTTATTTCACATATATATAGACAATGGCCAATCTAGTATTTATTTCAAGGGCGGTGGGGATAGCGAAATGAGTATGTGGCACAATGCTCGACAAGAACAAACTGCTCTATGCGTCAATCAGTGATAGAACGACGTTTTGGGATACTTTGACTGTGTCGTGGAGATGGACGTGTCCCGCACTCAAGGTGCAGTTGGGTGTGAACGGGGCTTAGATGCATTTATATTGAAGTTCCAGTGTCGACTGTCACATAGCGGTAATAGTACTTGTCTCTCCTTGGTAGGGGCAATTAAATACCGGTCAAATTCTCTCACCGTGAGAATACTTCTCGTCAATACGTCCCGCTTTACCCCCACAGGCCATCAAATCTGTACAACCTCATGTAATTACTTGTACGCATAGTTCCCCACGCTCCAAACCCTTCTCCTACAGTGTGCAAAAGTATTTGCCCACACCCTGTCAGTTCAAGAAATTATCTAAGCCCAAAATTTAGCAAATCTACGTCGTTTTAAAACAATGCTAGAATCTCCTCAGCTACTTCTTGCTTACATAGTAAAAAACAGTGGAGGTAACGGCAATAAAATGGTGTGCAGATCTAGTCCATTTCAGTAGATATGGGATGCGCAAATACCTTTACCCCTCTGCTGTACATAGATGTCGCTGTTCCCAAAACTTTCCCTCAAGAACAAGGTCTATACGCGAATACATTACCTCTAAAATACACAACTTCTCAGCCGATCAGCCTTTTTGAGAGATTGGTAAGAGAGACTTTCTGTAATACACAATCAACGTCCAAAAGAATTCTTCGAAAGTCGTATGTCAGCAATCGTTAAGAACTAGGAATATTTTGGGGCTTAGGGATCTCGTGAGCCATCCTACATCTAGACAACACCTGCCACTTCTAAGCCCAAGGGCACGGTCCTGGTGGAGGCAATGCGAAATTGCAATAATGATAGGTCGCAGTAGGATGAACAAACACTGAAATAGAGAGGATGGAAAGTCACTATTGTACCACCCAGGATTACATTGGACACTCTAACCGTTGAACGGTTAGTCCTTGGGAAATGTTCGTTAAAATAAAAGTTGATTCTAGGGTTAATATGATTAACTAATATTGCTTCCTAAGAAATTTGATTGGTTGTTGAGAGGATCCACCATTGTTAAAAAAGTGCATCTGACAGGCTCTGCAGTAGTGACATAACATCCCTATCCCTTGGTTAAGAAAAAGCGACTATTCCGATTTGCACTAGGCATACTCGGGCGGAGGGTAGCAAACACCGACCACGGAGTCAACGAACAGCCGAGGAGCCGGCGGGACTAGTGAAAGTCCCACATTCGTGTATATGTGCGAATGCAGCAATTTCATATCGGAATCACAGAGCAGGTACAGTACAATCGGCGAGAGGTTACTAGGCAGAATGAGGGATTCCTTAGTTTGCGACTTTCTTTGATACGGTACACGATATCATCATGGATCACTCTAACTAGTGATGAAAGTATCGTAAAAGTAGATAAGATATATATACTCAGACTAGGTCTGGTTACTTCTGTAACATATTTAAGTATCAAACAATTAAGAGATACAAATGAGGATATTGCTTGAATATTTTCTCAGATCCTAGTTCACGAATCCAAATTATCCCAACTCAATAGCCGTAGAAAATAGCAAACAGCTTGAGTTTAGCGAATATAAGAGAGATAAAAAGCAGAGAAGTCCTCTCCCAGCTCAATTTCAAACCATACAGAATGGCTCATTTTCCTCGTCTCCAGTTATATTGATTTGAAGAAAATATTTGGCTCTCATATTAGTTAAATGTCGAGGAATAGGCTTTTGCGTACGAGGGCTTTACATTCTTTTTCCTTTTTCATCTCGTCCTTCACCTGAAGGAGAGCAGTACTCTAAACGAAATAGTTACAAGATAAAGAAGGCTCCAGCCCTATTTGCGATAATACGACCTGGATCTTTAGTTCATTTTCACTAGTCAAATTGATGTACATAGTGAATCTCAGTGCCTCAGTATGGTCATCCAGAGAATCAATTATCCTCCGGTCTATAGCCATCTCGGCTTGGGAGGAAGCCTTCGACTCCCTCTCCAAATCCCTCCCACCCATTGAACTCAGTGACATACTTCAGAGACGCCTTTAGATAAAATTCATCTTTCTTCCCATACGTTTCGGAAAAGGCTTTGGGAGCGCGCACGGCCTTGAAGAAATGGGAATCCTTAGCCCATTTGTGACTCAATGCCTTTTCTACTACCCATTTCCAGTCATGGTTACTTAGGCAGACTGAGGAGATTGATTCAGCTGTATCCTCAGAGAAATTTGGCTTTTGCTGGCAAATGTAGACAAGGAGTACGAATAATCCGTACTGTCTCAGGATCGCTGACTGCCTATCCTCTGGGAAAGTTTGCCATAGAATGCGGATGGCATGAGCAACAGTCATCACATGAATCAGATAGAAATCAAACTTTCCTTCTTTATCACCAGTGCCAATTCCAAGTAATACGGATAGATCACAACACTGTTCAAGCTGAGTGGTGGGATCGGTAATCTGCCAGGCATTCCAGTGTTCCAGGAGAGCATCAAAGCGCTTTTGAAGCAAGGCCTCAATATTCGTAATTCCCTGATTTGAGAACAGCCCATCAAAGCGCTTGTCATCACGAACGCGTGTTATGACATCGACAAGATTGGTCGTCTTATACGTAGAATTGTCAGGAGGACTGTGATCGAGGAGGCCGTGAAGTCCAATGTACTCAGTACAAGCCAAGCTCAGCCCTTCCGTTGCTACCTCTCCGCTCTGCAGTTCCCAGGCATACGCAAGGTGGATAAATGGATGGCCAACTCTCTAAGTTAGCTTAAGTCAGATGGTGTCTTAGTATGCGCGGGACATACGGCCACCAATTAACCCATTAATAATGGGCTCTGATCCGGAATATAGGTACTCTTGAAGGACCTTCTTCCAATCCCCATTTTCGGTCGCTACTTGCTCATCAAAAAAGTCAACATAGGCAACCGTGTACCTGGGGATATATCAGCTAAACATTACGCACTACGCAGGCGTGGGAGGTCCTAACGTACTCTTTCTGCGTAAGAAAGTCCCTCCAATTCTCAGTAGAAATACTGTGCCCTCGAATAAACTTGTCATCGACATGAATCAATTCCGTGATTTCGTGTTCGTATAGCTCTTCTAGTAGCTTGCTGCTAGCACCAAGGATATAAGCTGATCCCAACAACTGTGAAAATAATTAGCGAATCGTGAAAGATGAGGCAAACGAGGAATCTAGTTGGTCTTATACATGAGGAAGGTGGCTATGAAGTATTAGCTTTGGCTCGCGGAGAGGCGCTACTGTTGAATGGCCGTTTTCTAGCAAACGTTTCAAGGTTTGTCTGCGTTTATCGGCGACATCTGAGGCGTCAAAAATAGGTGCTGGCTCCAGATAAAGCTTTCTCGATGCTGGCGGCAGAGTCACCGCAGTCGTAATCGCCATTTTTGTGCAGTACCCTTTAGCATAAAGTTGATCTTGGATAGAACCGAAGGTCTTCTATTTCTTTGTTCTACTGTCTTGATGAGCCATGGGCATATCATATATATATATATATGATATGATCAAGTTAATATTGCTCCACAAAATTGAATTTGCGGGGAATTCTCCCGACTTTCAAAATTGGAAGTCTGGTGGAGAATTCGCGGGACCAACAAGGACTAAACTGGACTTTGTCAAAGAAACTAGTAGTCCAGTGTGACACGAATCTTTGACATCGGCCATACCGGATGGGATCCTACCACAAAAAAGCGGAGGATTGTGCTTTATCACAGGGTTAGTACTGTGTAAGAACCGGCAAAGTCTCTACTGCACTAACATTCTGAAAAGCGTTGGTTGGCCTTCCTCGACCTTAGCAGGCCTCTCTTCACGGCCATTATTACTTGAGTTAAGAGCAAGTATGATATTTTAATCAAGGAGCAAGAGAAGCTATTTGTGAAGATCAAAAGCAAGAATCTAGAGGTTATGTTGCATAGACTAATTCAATCTATTCTACGGCTCCGAAACAAAAGCTTCTAATTCGCCAGCGAAAACTGTCTTGAAAGGATACTGTAACTCAGACGGTGAGTAAATTTCGTATCCGGACCTCGGCCTTGAATCAAAGCGAGCCTGTATCCAGCCGTCGGTGCGTGAAAGGTTGCGAGGCCGATTCTCGGAATCGTAGTACAAGCAAATATGCTCATAAGTAACGTGAGTCTTCAACTGCCTCCACATCAAAATAACGCCGTCTAGTTGGAGGCTAGCGTTACGAGCATTGAAAATATTGCGAATTTTCCCAAATGGGCTAATCCACGGATCGTAAGCGATACTGTAATGCGTAAACTTCATGGGTTTAATCATAAGCCTAATCAAAACAGTCAGGCCTACGGCGGTCACTGGCGCCATTTCAATGAGAATTTATCAAAGCTCCATTATCCAAAGCCTATAAAATGAAATAATTTTACGGACGTTAGAAAGGAACTTTGTTCTGCGACTCTCAGCGTCTGTTGTCAGGGAAATTTATGGCATGCTGTATGTATATTGGCTACAATATTCTACACGTTACAGCGTTGGAGAAACGTAAAGAACAATCTTACTTTATAAGTCTCCGCTATTAGGTTCATAAGAGGTTTACAAAATCGTGGATAAAGGAAGAGAGACTGTTAATACCATGGAACTTTAGCCATTCGAAGTATTATACTTACAATAGATGTACTATAGCAGTGTTCATTACAGAGTACCGGACGGATATGGAAGACAAGGTCCGCGCAATTTCCATCATCAAAAACTCTCCCAAATACATGAAGGATGGAATTGTAATAGCAAAGCGTCAAAATTCTAGAACCACGATACCGTAATATATCATCATGACATCTCGTTCCCCGTCGCCTTGAATTGATCAGTTTGTAGCCCTCCAAAAATCGAGATATTGGAGACAAGCGAACTTCCATCGCAGTTTATCCTAGCCATCCTAGCTGTGCCAACAATTTTACGATCGTGCGGGCCGGAAAGGCTGCACAGCAATCTGACCGCTTCGTGGTGGTGGGCTCGATTATCCGGTTCGGGTTCACAACGGTGAGAAGATGTCAGAACCCTAACACCAGCCAATCTACCGAGAGCTACGTAATCAGCGAAGATATTTTCACAAAAACTGGCCCTCTACTAGACCTTCATGCATTGGCCGTGTTCGCTCAGAAGGGCCAAATGATGTTTGCTGTTCATTCACGACTTGGAGTGTCGTCGTTTACCGAAATACGCGAGAAGAAACTCCCATTGGAAATTGCAGTCTCCAGAGATGATGGGACTTATTTTATTAGATATGCATCGACACTATCTTGAAAGCCCACGGAGTGAGCGAGAACGCGGTCTCCTTATGGGTTTCTGGATGAAGGAAGGACGTCCCAAACAAGTTATAAAATTGAATGGGACAGGCTAGACTGATGCAATCATGCAATAAGCAATCATGACACCGTGGTAGGGGGCCTAATGGGGGATCCGAATATGGTCCTGGTGCCACTAGAAGACGGCCCTATGACTTTGTCAAGCCAACACTATTTTAATAAAGCTTCGCTGGCAACTAACCGCTGGAGTAAGTTACCCTGCAAGGTCATAGTGTCGACATTTCTAAGTTCATTGTCATTGTACGGGCAGCTATTCCCCACCCACTCAAGATTGTGGAAACGATGGAACGAGAACGGTGGAAAAATAAATAGACAGATAAGTAAACCTATAGGGGAACTGGAAAGACTGGGAACAACAGAGAATTTTCAATGAACCAAATTCAAATACTTGCCTAAATCTGTACCTTTTTCGCCCTGTGTTTGTTGTTACAAGTTAGGAAATTATAAATGTGTTTGTAATGTCAGTGCAAAATTTATTTGCCTAGACCAGTGTTATGTGATCGCTATGACCCTGTCAATTACCATGGGTATGGCCAGGTATCTGACGATGTCTGTCTTCACTGTTCTTCACGAGACAATTATTCTTCGGGCTGAGAACCGAGCACAAGGGCATGATTAATGGCACGGCTAGAGAGGCAACATTAGCCGGCCTGATACGAAGTGGTGTTATGAATATTACCGCTATCCTAAAGATAGTTAGACCTAGTGGGTCGAGGTGCGTTATCGTAATTTTAGCCATGATCAATTTATATTGGTGCCTTGCTGCTAGTCTCCGTTCCGTGAATCATAAAGCCCTCACGAGCATCTATTCCGCTCTGACTGCGTCTATTTTCGATGGATGACTACTGAGAATGGTATATGTATTATGTTATTAACTTTTATCGACTCACTCCCCGCAGCTGAAATTTTCAGCTGATCGGGTCTCGAATAGGCACTGCATATTACTACTGATTAAGGGGGTTTGGTTCCGCTTGACCCGTTCTTCTTTTGCCTTCTATTTTCCGTTTTCTTTTTTTGTCTTCTGGTTATGCTTTCTCTACTCTCGTCCTCTCTGTCTTTCTAATTCCGGGAAAAATGACAGGTGTCTTCGACCACTTCGGAAATTCTAAGTTTATTTCATTTCATTTATTTTTATTATTTTGCTTGGTCCTTTTGGAAAGGTTGGCTCAACATGTCGCCTCACCAGCTACCAGCGGAACAAGGAATTAGAATAATACACCAGTAAAGACTTGGCACGGCCGGAGCCTCACGGAAATAGGCTATTCTGGGAAGTTTGGGTCCTCTGGGATCTTCGATCGCGAATCGACTGACAAAACTAGTCGGCGTGCGGAAGAATCCGAGCAAGACCCTAACCGAATTGCTTCGGAACTAACCCAAAAACTTTTCTAGCGCTTCAGCCCCCGCCGCCCCCTACCCAAGCCCGCACGCCCAAAAAGCCACAATGCCAGCCACGGTGGTGAAATAAGAGTAATGGCTGATGCAAGGGTGCATCTGCCCTGTCACCTTGATGACTGTGTTACATGAAACAAAAGTAGGCCACATGCCTGGGTTTGTGACGAATCCGCTCCGAGAATGCACACATGGCGTATTTACACGTCGGCTGATTGGCGACCTTAGCGTCAAAACGTTTCAGAATTAGGCTTGAGATTTTATTGCGTAATACCAATAGAATAATTTAGTAAACCCGTTGTAACGTGGTTGGTGCTGCATTATCCTCCGTGCCTAGTTTATGTAGGTGGGGAGTGAATAATGCGTTGTCTGGCGCATAAAACCTATTCTGATCTCAAATCAATTTACTGCCTGAATGGCTATATGGTACTATTTCCTTCGAGGAGTCCGGTATGGGACCCCGCTCAAACAATTTTATCGTGTACCAACAACTTCGGACGGAATAAATGGAGTAAAGGTCTAATTAGGCCTATGTTCCGCGGATCAGGATGACGCGATTGAAAGGCGAAACATTTCCATTATTAATTAGCCTAGGCGGTGGATAAATGAGACAGTACTGTACCAGGCGGGAGCTGTATAAAAGTGAATTCTCGTAAAGGTAATTGCTTGGCTCTTTTTTCTTTCTCCACTGGTCTTACACTTTTAGATACTTCTTGCATCTCAATTCATAATCCTAGTAAATTAAGCCACTGTACGGTAGTCGTCAAACTCTGACGGATTTTTCTCCATCAAAATGTCGCTAAAAGGATAATCATTTAACGTTCCCAACATCAAGGGGATAAGGAAGAACAGAAAACTGAAAGCAAGAACGAAATCAACAAGGACCTTTTTCTGGGTCTGTAGAATAGAGGGACGCAGACATCTGCCGCCATAATTATAATCTAGCCACTAACCTCAAGTCAAACATGGTAGACGGAAATTCCATCTCTGGTAAATATCGAGAACGCTATCAATGATCACAATTCTATACTCAGTACAAACTCCGATTGATGCCTAAAACAAAATGCGAAGTAACGAAAGTAGTGGCGCCCTGTTCTATAGTCTAGAGGTCTATAACGTATAATATCAGCAGTCTATGAGAATTAGATGATGGATCAGAGAAAGTCGAGTTTTGTCGTAACGGATTAAGTCGAGTCCGTAGACACAAACGAGAAGCGCTGAGAAGAGAGAGACGATTGTGGTTGCTGATAATGGTCCCTTTCTTGATGCTGGTATGGAGAGTAGCTCTTATCTACGGGGCCAAGGCTGTGAGAAGGCGTAACATATATTGTTGGGGCGGCCTTTTCGCCATCTGTATTTTCCGTATAATCAGATAATTGGGCGTCTTGAAAATGCTGGTATATTGCAGCTGGTGCATAAGGCGTCGTGTTTCTCCGCGCTTTCACTTTCGTAATGGTCAGCGTGCGACCGAGCTTATTTTCATTTTCTGTGATATTGTTTTCTTGCTCTTCTAGGCGTAGCACCACTTCAATTGCCTTCGCATCTTCGATAACTTTTGGGTGTTTTTTCGCAAAATAGCGAGCATATTTATAGACGGACCAGTAACAACTGGCTACATTGATGAAGGTGAGAACAAGCTTGTATGGGGTCTGCACTCGTTAGTCGAAATTTCAGAAGAGGAAAAAGCACCATCAAAGGAGACTTACATAGTAAAATAGCAGAACAAGCAGGCTGACACGTTCACGCTTCAACCGTAAATGTAGTTCGTTAAAAACAATGACGTTGAGCAGGTACATTCCAATTGTAATGCCAAGCATGATACCGCTAAATGCAGGTCGGGCCATGAATGACATAGGTAATATGAATGGTGTGAGAAGGTACAGAAGCGTTTCATAGACCTATTAAAGACCTTCTAGTTAGTTGCCACGTCGACGATGGAAAAGTAAACATCTAACGGACCTCTTGCCAAACGAAAATCTTGGCACCAAGCTCCCACCACCCTAATTTCCAGCTCCTGATGATGTATTTCATGTTGTAGTACATGCCATTTACAAAAAAAAAGTTCCATCGCATAAACCGTTGTTTGAAGATTGTCATTTCCCCGAATCCCCCTCGGCTACCGCCGCTGCTGAAGAACACAGCGGAGGGTGTCTCGGTTTCCACGAAGACGGAGGTGCACATATCAATTCGTCCACCTAGTCGTCGACAGCTATCACCAAAAAACCAATCTTCAGATACTGTGAATCCGGGATGGTCATGAAATGTCTGCTTTAGGAATTCTCGGTTCCATAGTGAGATGGCTCCATGGGGAAAAGTCGCACTGCCAATCTTCCCCGCAAAGGCGCGCTGTAACCCTGAGATCTTATATTCGAGATCCTGAGCTTGTTGACAGAAGGTGCCTTTGGAAGACATAGGACCGACGCTTTTAATGGTGTAACCGATACACTTAACACGACCAATGAGCCGGTCACTAACAACGGGAAAATTAGAGGGAAGCAGGCAGTCATCATCGATCAGTAAAACGTTATCGAAGTTTTTGGCTGCATAGCAGCCTACGAATTGCGCAATTATCTTAGATCCAACGGGCGACCAAATGTGGTTAACACCATACGGTCGGCATACGTCTTCAGTATCATCAAGAGGTGTTGCTGAGTTGCCATTCGCAATCACGTAAATATTTTGAGCTGGAAAAATCTTCAAAGCCGCCTCAAGAGTAGGTCCTATTATTTTCGCTGATTTGTAGCAAGGTATCATTAGAGCTGTATTTTCGACACCGGTGTCAAACTTATTTGCTTCGACATCAACTTCCGCGTTGACAGTCTCTGGGACTTGTGGGTCCTTTTCAAAGAGTATGAGAAGAGGAAGATACGCGTATCTGAATTCTAGTGAATAGATGTCCTACTAGTGCGCTTTCGGAGTTGCAATGACTTACATCGTAGATAGACCTAAGACAATGGCCCAGCCACCTTCGATGGCAAACTTATTCCTTACGACCCAGTACAACCAATAGACCGCACCGCTCCATAGTGGAAGTCCAACCAGAACGAGATAGATGAAGGCAAGCAAAAAAACGTAGACAGTACATTCAAATAATATTTGAACCCAGTACTTTCGCTGAAGTGCCACCCCACGAACTTTAGCCTCTTCGTATAGGTTGTAGACGCTCGTACGCTGCGCTCTATTGGCGAGCCGTTTGCTTAGGCTCCTCTTGGGAGGACTGGTATCTTCTTTCGATTTCTCGCTCTTGCTGTTGATCAAGCTGTCGAAAGAATCAAAAACTGGCGATGGGGCTGGAGATGCGGCCGTAGAATGAGAAAAGTGTACATGTGGTGACCGTGGCTCTGGGCTCAAGCACCGACTAACTGATGGTGATGAGGCCGAGGATAATGACTGCCTCTCCGGGATAATGGATGGGATGCTCCTGGATCGCGGTCGATATGACTGTTGTGGCCTAGAAACGCGGTCGTCATTCAAGCTCAACGACCTATTCAGCGAGTTTGTTGTATTTGCCCTAGCCTCTGCATACAACGCCCGCGAAACGGGTCCAGTTTGGGGCAGAGCAGACTCCCATTGACTCGGTTTCCAGTTGCGATGAACAGCCGCTGTAGCCAAAAGATGACTAGGGACGACGATGTCTTCAACGACCGAGTTACCTCGTTGGCGATGCATCGTTCATGCATGTGACAAGAAGCAAAGTATCCAATGACGTTAAGAAAGACAGCCTTCGCAGAGAGAGAATGAACAAATTGCTGAAGGACATGCATATACTGTGTAAAAATGAAGGTTAAGAGCGTACTATTCAATAGCCCGCACCTTAAATTTCCCTGGGTCTATGTCTCATAATTTATGTGCACCAGCGGAGCTATCGCTCTGCTGGGTACATACATATTAGATCATGCATTTTCTTAGCTTCAGAAACCAAGACAGCACACCATTCTAGGCCCTAACGAGTAATTAGAGCGAGCTGAAATGCTACATCGTAACTGGATCCATTTGTTGGAAACTAGCTTCGTGGTTCGTGGCCGGTTAATATTGCAGTAATCAAATAACAAAAAAACAAAATTACGAGACCATGTTGCTGGGAGCCATCGAGTCAGCGGACTCCTAAACTCCCACGAGTTCCCTACAGGAACACTGAGTGTT
This sequence comes from Talaromyces proteolyticus, assembly GCF_021365285.1. Lineage (NCBI taxonomy): Eukaryota > Fungi > Ascomycota > Eurotiomycetes > Eurotiales > Trichocomaceae > Talaromyces > Talaromyces proteolyticus. The sequence goes on along the minus strand of NW_025764293.1, from coordinate 85,955 downwards.
CGCCAGGAACAAAAGCCCACGGTGCCCAATGACCAGTTCCCACAGGCTACAGCCCACCTGGTCCATGACGCACTAAGCCTTAGAATATTTCACACTGCATGGCGTCCTCGCTAAAGGCGGGTACCTGGCGACCAACGCCTCCCAATACGCCACGCTGCTAGTCATTTACGCCAACGACCATCTTACATTGTGGATAGAGTAAGACTTCGCGACTGGGTCGCTGGATAAAAGTAGTAAAACCCTGAAGTTAATATTCGTGCTAGTAATATTACACAGTATCTAGCTTGTCACCAATCCGGAGTATGTCCGGCCCCAATAACCACCAAGGAGGGAAAGAATACGCGAGGCTAACGTAATGCTGCAGTACTATAATACTAATGAAATTTCTAGAGCCGCGATGATGAAAAGCCCCAAAATACAAGGTATGTCTGACATGTCTCATTTGGAAAGTGGAAAGGAGTGATTATTTAAGTTGAAAAATTTTTACGTCATATAGTAGCCGATACCCACGTGATTGATGATTGACATTAGCCTCGACTGTCGATTAATTGAGTGACACCTTTTTGCACTGGATTACATGCTGCTGTGAGGGAGAAAAAGCTAAAATCGGGTCCATCATGTATTCAATCATGGTGGACAATTGGTTGAAGTATATGCTGCTTACTTTGATTGCCGCAAGTCTGCTGTCAACTTCTGGTCAGTCAAGCCTACACCACCCAATTCGCTTACCTTCCATTGACATGAGATGCCTTTAACATACAGCACTAGCAGACTGCGAATGCGGGTATTCCGTTAATGCAACAAGTGACCCCGAGCATATTGTTTATACTGATATTATTGAAACCAACTTCCGAACTGTTCAGAATCTCTCGTACAATGATGCTTGGGAAATCCAAACGTCGGAATTTCCTTACGACCCCACGTCAGGGCAATATGGTCGAATCGACGAGTTACGCAACGTAATCTCGAACCCACTGATCGAAAATTCCACCTGGAGCGGTTCAGGAACGCTGGGTCCCGATGCTGGAGTACAGATCTGGACGCGGGCTGGAATCCCAACAAACAACCTTGTTCCGATGGGCGAGATTCGCACTAGTCGGTCTGATATACTGTACGGAAGCATTCGAGCTTTGATTAAAGCTACCTCAACCAATGGGACATGCGGAGCATTTTTCTGGGTACGTGTCACTAGTCAAACGTCAGGTCTTTGCTGAATATGATACCAAGTACTACAATGATACACAAGAAATCGACAATGAAATCTTATCCCGGCAAAACAATCCAGGAAACAACACTGGAGCTGTCAATCTCATATTGCAGTCACTGGCATCAGAGGCTGCTGGATACAATGCGGCTGAAACACCAACTTTTGACACATATCCATTACCGTTTAACCCAGCCGATGGGTTCCATGAGTACCGCTTTGACTGGACACCGGAGAAAATTTCATTCTATGCTGACGGTAAGTGGCTGCGTGATATGACACAAAATATTCCAGATAATGCTGGCCGCGGGTACTTCAATCACTGGAGCAATGGGAACCCTTCCTGGTCGGGTGGCCCTCCTAATGTCGATGCAAAGATGACGGTTGCCTACTTCCTTGCATATTTCAACTCCTCAAACCCGGCACGTTTATCAGACTATAAAAGTCGGTGTCCGTCTGTGGCAGGAACACATTCTATCTGTACCATTCCTGAATACAACAGCACGCAACCATTTTTCTTTACCGAGCAAAAGAACATGACCAATAACCAGACTAATGCCTCTGGGGATGCTACATCTAATGACTCAGGAAGTGTTATGGTGGGACCACTTCCTCAATGTATGATGCTACTTATCTTTTTAGCTGGTCTATTTGCTGTACTGTAGTGACCTTGAAAAGTTGCTTATTATCTAATGTCTTTTCCTCTTTCCTCAATACATAATAGCATCCTTTGACCACTGACAGGTCGAAACTCTTAAAGATAGAGATCGAAAAAAATTGATGGTCTAATGGCAATATTCAGTCGGCTACACCAAATGACCCATATGTCCTGTCCTTCACAGTTAATTAGATATCATAGCTTGAAATTTACACCCAATTAATGAAGCAAGTGCGATTATTGTGTAATAACATGATAGTAATTGAATTTCCAGAATAACAGGTGAGAGACACATAGGGATGATCTAGAAGGGATGTATGGGGGTTATTCGAAATACATGCCGACATCTTAAGAGTTCAGGAGAATCGACTCGATATCTTTCAATAATTTACCTATTAAAAGATGTGTCTTAAAAGTTTTGAATATAAACATAATCAATCTAGCTCTTCACAATTCTATAAGGATTAGCATTGTTATTAGTTCTTGATAGCTATTGCCTTATACAGCATCAGTATTTAGAAATAAAAATGAACTTCGTTGAAATTACATATGTAGTGTCTTACCTCGGCACCAGTTGACTTGTCTAGACAGATCACTGCAGCAGAGGAACGTTTACTCTCTCTACTGATTCTGGTATCTTGTTCTGTACACCATATCCAAATGTAGCGAAATATAATGAATGTGGTATAATGTCCCTATAAGGGTATTGAGTTCAAACTCCGACCAAAGGTGGAGTCATGCAACCTATCTATGACGAATCTAAGATGATTATAATCTTTAGCTAATGGCGTTAGAGATATCAACAGTGAAAGTGAAATTATAGTCTAAAACTCTGGTAAGGTGGGTATATATTGGGGTCAAATCTTTTAATATTATTATTGAGGTGATTTATGAGTGAAGTCATGTATTTGATAAGATCGTTATTAACCCAGGTTGAATTTCATTATCGGTCAACTGGTATCTCTGATATTACTAAAAATTGTCTACTTAGTCTCACAGTGCCATTCTCTGGATTATTTCGGCCAATTTGGCCGTCTTCGGGGACATATTAGTAATTTATCCAAATATTAACGAGTTTGATATCGGTCGGATATTAAAAAAAGTCGGAGACATTACGGAATTTTTATGTATTAATGGAGTATCTTTTCTGCCACTTTCACGTATTAAAGAACACTTGATTTCAATAAACATGAAGTTGAACTTTGGAAAATATTTTTGAGACTATTTGCTAATACAGCCTTAAGATACATCAAATAATACTATTCATTATGCAGGGAGAGCTGAAATGGGTTAATAAACTCTCCGGTACTCGTCTTCTTATTATCGGAGGAACTTCCGGTATTGGGTTCGGGGTTGCAGAGGCAAGCGTGGAGCATGGCGTCTCGTCTCTAATTTTGAGTTCATCCTCAAAGAACCGGCTAAAGGAAGCTATTCATAAAATTAAAAAATCATATCCGGACTCGACTACCGACATCACTACTTATCAATGCGACTTGTCGAATGAATCAAAGCTAAGCCAAAACGTACAAGATCTTTTTTCAAAAGTGGGCATTATCGATCATATCGTTTTCACAGCTGGTGATGCGCCAACACTAAAGCCTTTTGCGGAAGTCGATTTCGAATCTATACAGCAAACGGGAATGGTTCGGTTCTTTGCCCCCCTTCTCGTTGCCCGGTATGGGTATAAAAACCTGTCTCCATCGCCCAAGAGTTCAATTATATTGACATCCGGTGTCTCCAGTGAGAAGCCCATACCGGGATGGACTGTGACAAGTTCCTATCTTAGTGGGCTTCATGGCATGATGAGGGGATTGGCTTTTGATCTAAAGCCTATCCGTGTGAATCTGGTCGTCCCCGGCGGCGTGGATACGGAAATGTGGAACATACTAGATCCACAGTCACGGGCCACTGTGATCGAGGAATTGGAGAGACAAACCACAACAGGTCAGATAGGAACAGTTGAGAGTGTTGTAGAGGCGTACTTGTATTGTATGAAAGACTACAACTTAACTGGCTCTACCATCAGCACAAATGGAGGCAGACTGTTGATTTAGGTAGGTGTAGTGGACGTCAAATGTTACATTCCCTTACCATCCCCACAGGGTTTGGCCGATACTGTATGATAATTTTGTGATACGCCACGGTTTAATAGACTTGATAATTTATACGAAGATGGTTCCACTTCGTACGCATGTAAGAGTCCCACATTGAAGCGCTGTCTGGCGAAGCCTGGATCAATACAATTCCCGGTATTGAGAGGTTTCATTCAGCAGATAAATCGGCTCGCATCACTATAGCGCATGCAGACGGAAGCACCGTTTGTGATTGATGTAATCCCGGTTGTCCCCGGCCCCGCCGAGCGGGCAGAGCTCTGATTCGTCGAGTGTCTCCGGAGACATTTTTATCCGGCGGGACTGTGCTGGTTTCACAATGGCGCAATACAAATACCATCATTCCCTCAAATGCCAGCAGGCACTGCGTAAACTATCCTCGTTTACACAAGAGCATTCAGAAGAGATGGCATCGAATCCTCCTGGATCATGCTGCTACCAGGGCGTCAAGCACGAGGGAGAACCCGTTGGCAGTCTTTCTACTCTAAACAACTTTGAGATCTATACCAGCTACCCCGCAAATAAGTCCACGGAGCATGCTGTATTGATGTATGGCTTCTAATTCCTCTCTCTATATAAACCGACTCTTATTGATTCTCTGATTGACCATCCTAGACTTACTGATGTTATTGGACATCGTTTCTTAAATGCGCAGCTCATCGCCGACCAGTTCGCGGCGAACGGATACTTCGTTTTAATGCCAGATCTTTTCGGTGGCGATCCAGTCCCGCTAAACCGATCAGGAGATTTTGATTTTCAAGCATGGAAAGGCGCCCATGGCCCTTCGACCGTGGATCCTATCGTAGAGGCTTGCGTGTCTGAGTTGCGGAACAAATATAATTCGCAGGTAGGTATTTCATCCAGATCACCTCTGGGTATTCCAATCCGCGGAGCGGGAGAGAAACAGATGATATGAATAGTATCTGATCAATCTTCCCTAGACAATCGGCGCAGTGGGATATTGCTTTGGGGCCAAATATGTTATCCGTCACCTTCATCCCGGCCAAGGCAAGGTTGATGTCGGCTATGTCGCCCACCCATCATTTGTTGAGGCAGAAGAGTTGAAAGCTATCGAAGGCCCTCTAGCGATCTCCGCCGCCGAGGTGGACCAGATTTTCCCTGCTGAAAAACGACATGAGTCCGAGGATATTTTGAAAACATTGGGCACACCCTACCAAATAAATTTGTACAGCGGAGTTGAACATGGCTTTGCCGTTAGGGGCGACCCGGAAAAGCGTGTAGTGCAATATGCCAAAGAAAGTGCTTTCCTACAAGCTGTACAGTGGTTCAAAGAGCATTTGTAGAGTTAGCGTCGATAGTCTCTGAATATATACAGCCATTTACTGTGCAATCTTCTCGGTCTAGTTTTCCATCCCGCGACAATAAAAGCCGCCGACCAACTAGTCTTGTGCTTGTGTGTCGTTTCCAATTGTAGATTTCGCTAATGATGAAAGGTGTCATGCTCTGAAATGGAGTGGATCCCCAATTATGTACTATATTAAAAACTTTGGTTAGGCCAGCTTTGGGGGGATAATTAATCTGGATTGCTAGTTTTCTGCTTCATTCTTAATTTATTAATGGTACATGATGAAACCTCCCAGTTACAATTTCTGCTGTCCGATTGGTTTAATGGTAGATCATAATGGGACAATAAGGGGGCAATGCTATGATTCACCTGGCTATTGTGTGTAGATGTACCCGAGTGTGCCAGCTGAACGTTTAAATGTAGGCTACACAAGTATATATGTAAACAACGATAGCATTAAACCTGGCTAGATAATACAGGGCCACACCGGATATTTCATATTTCAACCTGGCTGCTTATACCGAGGCAGATAGCTTAGTTAAGTAACTAATCGCCAGACCTCACTCAAAGCAAGATAGTAACGCTCAAATCATACGCTAAAGAGCAAATGACTACATGGAGACGTTTTATGGAAGAATTAAAACGGTTGAATATATCAGCTGATCTGATTAGTTCACACTATTATGACATAGACTCAACGTAGTTGTTACATACCTGATCTAAGGGGATACCACTAAAACTCTCAAATACACGGAAGAATGGCCCATTTTAACAACAATTGGTACTTGTATCAATTTATTAATCAGGTATTTGTAGTATTCTAGGTTATAAAAGGATATATGTATAGATATATGTATATATAATACCATCTATGAATAAGCGACGTGAAACAGAATCAATATAATAACATTGAACGTTTGAAGAGTGAAACTCTTGAAAGTATCATGTCTCGGTCAACTCCCCCCTGGCAAATAGTTGTAGTACATAGAAACTAAGACTAAAGGATATAGGCCGCTTCTGCCTGCTGCCGCGCCGTCCTGACAGATTTGGACGCTTGAGGAAGCAATCGCAAAGCTTGGAGCATAATCCCGTGCATATGCTCAGCAGTGCTCTGATCAAGGGTATTATTCTCCAAATTCCGTTCTACAGCCTTCCATAGAATTCTTACTCCAGCAACCACGTGATGAGGATAAGGGTCAATGACGATCAGGGGCACACGTTTATTAAGCTCGTGCTCGTCGTCTTCTTGTGAATTCTGTAGGTGGAGTTGCTGCTGCAAGATGCCCTGTCTTGAAACATAAAAGTCATTATTCAAGCCAAAGATGAGGCAGTTCATTAGACTGCCTTCCGCGTCCGCTTTGACTACTTTCGTCTTTTCTATTAGATCCATACGCCCTGCAATTTCGACAGCATCGAGCATAATTAATATGCTTAGATTATAGTGCAAAATCAATTCATCTGGAAGAACCAAACACGTGTCAGCAAAGCTCTCGACCAATTTGGTAAATTCTGAAAAAGGACATCTATATGAGGCTTACACCAACGTAACTTAGTTTTGTGACCAAAAAACTGAATGCGGCGTTCACATGCAGCTAGCAATTCGCGATAGGTGAGGCTGAATTGGTTCACCGCATCTATTGCTGTTCTGAATGCTTGTTGAACAGCCTCTTCCTCCTGGCCTTCTCGTAGAGCTTCCTTCACCACTGCCGCTGCCTTCCAAACAAATAGCTTCCACGACGACGCCGATGCAATGATTTGATTGGCCCGTTCTTCGGTAATATGCACACCCTCCGCCCGCCAATCCTTAGTCTCCTCGTGGAATATATTGGTGCATGTGCGCACTAGGCGCCACGATGATTCTAGTTCGGCCCCAAGAACTAGACCAGGTGATAGCAGAGATTTGGTATTTAAAGTGAGTGAGGACGACGTATCAAAGGTCATAGCTGCCCAGTAAACCATACTTTCAATTCCAAGGAAATCCTTAGTAACGGGAGTAGGGCTGGTGATGGCATTTAATATCGGCGAGATCGACGACACCTTAGATCCATTGAACTCCAGGCTTCTTTGAAGAGCCCGCAAAGTGAGAACCTGTTGTAAAGCAGCCTGAACACAAAATTGTGCTGGCACTCCATCAATCTCTTCTTCTTCAGAAATACCGGCCGGGATCGGAGTCAAAGCAAAAAGAAACAGGGTGAGAGCTGAGCGATAACAAGGGCGGTTAATAACCCTCAAAATGTCGCGTCGCACCTCTCTCCAGAGGCTTTCTATAGTGTCCATTAATCCAATTCGTACTGACCCTGAGTGTTCTGTAAGAGGCAACCACCGAGCCGAAAAGGCGTATATTGCTCGTGATAATGAATAATCAATTTGCCTGTCACGATCAATCTCGCCAGGGCTTTCCACCTCTTCGTTTCGAGGGCTCATTCCTTGGCCTTGGACCCGTTTCATCCACTGATCGCACTCCCGACAAAGGCTAGAGATGCTGACAGAGAGAGCCAAATTGTTTCGGTCCCGGAGTCGATTATCGCGGAAACTGCGAAGGTGTATTAGAAGCAATTATATCCAACAACATAGAGAGCTGGTGCTAACACATAAGGACAACTATAGTTACCAAGCCAGGACCCAAAAACATCTTCAAAAATGGACTCATATATTCCTCGTAACCACTCTGCATGATCAGCGGACAGTACTGCGGGGCCGTTTTCACCACATCTAGATTTGGCGAAAGTGTCATTTATAGTACTGTAGAGAGCGTTCAAACATATGGAAAATTACCTATCTGTCGACTGCATTGAAATACCACTGCTCTGAGCATCAGTGGAAGGTGGGCTATTAACAGCGGCTTCTGTCGCACTAATTTCCGAAGCCGTGGGAACATAAGCGGCGTTTTCGCGTCGATTCGCTACAAACTTTCTCTTGCTGTTCGGCAAAGTCGCGTTTTGAATCCACTTCAATTCCTGTTAATTATGCTTGTTAAACTATGCGATGGAATGTAAAATACATACCTCGAACGTGCACTGACGGCCGCGGTTTAGACATCGAGTGCAAGCATTCATCCAGGCTGCACTTGTTAAGGCCGACCGCCCCTTCATCGCATCGCAGGCGACCCGAGACCTGCGACATGCATCACAACTGGAAAATTGTGTGCGACGCGGAACTAGATTTTCATGCATTTTGGAGATGACGTGGGAATGCGGAATATAAAAGATACTGCAAGATCAAACTGATGCTGTTCACAATTTTGAAGACAGCCAAGTTTTAAGTTGGACAAGTGGGGGTGGTTTTTAATATTATTCGACCCCCGGGATTTGGAAACCCGGGGTAGCCAATACTCATCGATGTCTTTCTTATATCGGATCATGTATCATTCTTGCATAAATAAGCCTAATGGCGTTTTTGTTTGTTCGTTTACTATTTGCCCTAGACCAACTGTTGGATCTGGCTTTTAGCACACCATCCAATTCGGTAATGAAAGGCCACCAGCAATACAGACTGTATAATACAACATTATAATGAACTGGAATTACGGGTGATAACTCAAAATTGGTACCACCACAGTACTGTAAGTAGTCAGCCTTTGGCCTTGGAAAACGCATCGATGGCTCGTTATGTATCAAATGTAATTTGTTTGGTTATATTGTGATTCTAATCCCACCGAAGCTAGCACATCCAACTAGACTTGCCTGCTTGGGCCTAGCCGGATTATACTTTGAAGGTTGTTTGCGGGAAGTCAAGGTAGAGAACAGTGGTTATCACGGAACCATTATCTCGGAATTTTTGCATTAATTAAATAATTTGATAGCAGTTGTATCGTCAAGGTTGGTTGCTAACTTTCTCATCTGTCAATACGTAATACCCCAAGGCAACTATTCGCACCATAAAGAATCTTCGTCACGTAATCTGTTGGTGTTACGTATTGTAATAGGAAGAAAACTATGTTGCAGGATCTCTATGTAGGATAATATAAACTGGTATAGGGAAAAAGGCCAATTTTTTGGGACGGGGTATAAGCTCTAGTTACTAGTGTCCTATAAAATGTTGTCAGGAACACCTAACACTCCAAGAGGAATTGTGGATCTTCTGTATCTCAGGCTTCAAAAAGACCACAGTATTTATTTTCCGATATAGCGTCGGTGGTGCCCATCATCTGGTATAATCTGACAACATTCATTCGCCGCTTCAAGCTCTTACCTTTATCCGCGAATCTTTGCCAATGCTTCAGGTAATTGGGAGAGAAAAGAAAGCAATTCTTTCACAAAACGTCTATAAACTCTCAAGAAGAAAGTTCGTTGACCAAGGAAACCTCGAGATGTAGATTATTGAGAGAATATGCCATTCAACCGGGTATTTATAATACTCAACCTTATTGGGAAGTGGAACTTGCTGTTTTTCCAATTCCCATAGATCACTTAAAGCGACCTATTAAAATATATCGATACTTCCGACAAAACTTTAAGTGTATATTCGGTTAGTTCAAGTCTTCAACGAAATGTCTAATTATATTGCAGGTTTCGTATCCCCGCTTCACTGGTAGTGTATGTGCATTTCTCGGATCAAAGCGACGCTTGTGAGCTTGTAGAGAGTCGTAAAGGACCAATGTAAACTAAGGAAATATGGTAGTTTTAGAAGGGAAGTAGAAGTACTAACCCTGGTAGTTCCGGGCACTACCGTGTATTTCCGGCTAGCTACCTGGACATCGTGATACGGAGACGAAATTTGGAATAACAGACCTACGCATGGAGCCATGTCACTACAATGCTAGCCTGTGTAAGAAAGTCGAACCACTTGGACACGCTAGGGAAACACCTTGAAACATTTATATGGTTTTATTGCAAGGTAAATTGGAGAAAGGCGGCTACATATCAGTGATGTCAGGGGTTGTTGAATGTTTTATAGACAAAAGACAAAAGTAATTGCGGCGTCAACACAATCTTCGTTATTAATCATTATATAACACAATAGCATATCTTTAAACATCAAAAGTTTCTCGGCATTTCGACAAACAAGAATTTGTAATTGGAACATTGCGTTAATTAACCCCTAGGAAATATTACAATCACTGTCACTATAAAAGAAAAGCGACATCATGGACGGAATTCATCAACGGCCTAGGTCTATGTAAATAGATAACCTTCTCAAGCTCAATTCCAATATTTCATAGCTGTCAAAATAGCTTGCCTTATTAAACAATATGTTTACTTAATATGTGAGATATTTGGCATGAATACATGTACCAGTTGAAACGTAATAAATCAATGCCTTTTCATCTATGGGGGATTTTCGTATATTGTTTATCATGGAGCGCGGCTATTTATAAGGGCTGTATCATAATTTAAAGAAAGAACGATAAAAATTATCCATCTACATAGTGCCCTCGGTGATCGAGAATTTCGATTATATGGAGACTTCAGTCCATCAACATTTACTATACTCCACATTCCATCATATTGTCAAAATAAATTACATGTCTAGCAACTGGAAACTATAATCAATTGTTTCTTAGAATGACATTGAAGAAAGTAGGAATTAAAGAACCTAGACCACCGAGAATGATTGAAGATTGAAGAGTTCCTAGAAGCCATCCTGTACATAGCTATATATAATAATAATAATTGCTAAAACTGATGAATTGTAAAAGGTTAAAGAGAGTAATGCGTTCCGAACTACCCTTTACTCTTTATATAAAATCGCGAGAAAGGCGATTACATGTAAGTTATGAAGAGATTAACCCTAAGGCAATGATGAATCGTACCTCGTTATCGTGGTAATACCATAACATGTAGGGCCTCATATTATATTTTATTTTAATCTGCGTTGAACCATTCTCAGCTTTGGGCAGAAGATAATGCAAGATGACACTCAAATAGGCAGGTTATGTGCTGTTTTAAAATATTTATTAAGGGCTTAGAATTGTTTTTTCGCTTGCTAGATGACAAGAGAACCTAAAAGTAATGTCATGCCGTAATTACTGGCAACCTTAATGTCCTGTAGTTGCGCAAAGGACAGCTCATTCTTGCAGGACTCTTTCTCACACCGGTCCCGCACTTCAGAAAGTCGTGGAGTTAAAAGCTCAATTTGACGGACAGCATTGGTCACTAACATAACATAAGATCGATGATCCATCGAGCACTCGGCATACATGGCCATAAACAGCAGCGCCTGAATTGTTTCTTTGCTTGCAGGCTGCAGGATAAGGTCTGGAAGTACCAAGACCGCGTTGCGATAGTAGGCCTTACTAACATAATTCAGTTCGTCTTCTGACCCAGACGTCGTCTTGAAGAGCACCCCCATGGCAATCCAAGTAGTTATAATTGCCCATCGGGCTGGATTACTAGCCGGATGAGCGCTGCTGACCGCGTGCTGTTCGGCGTTGAGCCTGCTGAGCGTCGGAAGATCGAAAATTGGACAAACTGCCATAATTTCGTTATAGGTGATCTCAAATATGTGCTGAATCTGATCTTGGGATATTAGAGGAACAAAACCTTCGGGCGACGTCTGTTCTTCTTCAATAGCCCGCTTTAAGTCTTGGAGAGCCACCATATTGTTCTCAGGTTCAAGAAACATTGGAAAATTCTGCTGTAGAAGCGCTTCTAAGTCTCTGGACTCCCCAGATAGTTCGAGATGGACATGAGGTTCAGGTATATCTATCATCGCAGCAGACGAGCCATCATTGTTGGATGAGTAGTTCTCGTTGTTATCTAACACAACTCTCCCCTGAAACTCGGTTTGTGGTAGGCTGGGTCGCTGTTCCAAGTGTTTGACACTCCTTTTCCTAATGAGTAGGGTCAGCCTCAAGAAGGGAAAACGAGAAAGCAGAAGACAAAAAGAAAGAGATGACTCGCTTCTTCCCAGGACCTCGCATCTTTCGGATGGGTAAATACTCGCACCGCAAACCACGACCAGCACATCTAGAGCATGCCGGTGACTTGCCATCGCAGCCTGTTTTACAGGCTCTACAATGTATGCAAGCCTGTAACATCATTAGTCGAAATTTTATAACAATGAAAGGGAAGGGAAGGGAAGCATTGACTAGAACGCAACAATACTAAGTGCATGGTTTTAGTGCAAATACTGTGGGGAGGAGCGAGAATGCTAGGTAGAATGAACAAATAAGCAACGCCAATGTCTGTCTCATGCAAAGTAGTTATGGTGATTTCGGACCGAATATTGAATGCCAGCGCAAATTGATGAGAACGCAGAGCTGACTTGGAATTTTGTGAAATCTCTAGGGTCTGGCGAATACGGATCCATCGCATCCGAATGACAGTGAGGTTATGAGAGGCTTTTTCTTACCATGAAGGCTTTTCTACGCTGTTTTCTGAGTTGTGGATGCGTTCCCGGCTCCATCTTAGACCGCCTTTGAACGATTGTTTGCGTGATGCATCTTGATGCATGTGCACTGAGACATCAGGGGTCAAGGAATCAAATCTGCTGCATTTGTCAGCGCCGGAATCAATGCGGAATCAATGCGGCATCAAAGCGGAACACTGTTCATATACGAATCCGGTAAAACGTAGTTACTCCTAGCCTTAATTTTGATCCCGTGCGAATCAGAAGAGCATATCCATTATCCTAAAGGCGAGAATGATAGTTGTTGAAAAGCTTTAGCGGAGAGTCCTTTAAGTATATAATAATGCACAGACCGAGCAATTTGACTACTATTTGCACTTTCTCTATCTCAAAATCATCCCCAATCACAGAATCATAAAGCCTTTGATCTAAATCCCTTACATTCGCCAGAATGGTTATTGTTGCAGTTGCTGGTGGTACTGGTGCTGTGGGCCGCAATATTGTCGAAGCGCTCATCTCTCAAGGGAAGCACGAAGTTATAATTCTGAGCCGAACTGTGCGCTGCTCCTGATCCAATATCCTATTATAAAGCTGACTTATTCAAAGGCGGACGCTGCTAAAGAAGAAGAAATTGGTGCGCGCCTCGTCGCCACGGATTATAAAGGCGTGGCAGCACTCACAAAAATCCTCGAGGACAACAATGTCCATACCGTTATCTCTACCTTGTTCATGAGTCCCAACGGAGCTGGGCTTTTGGAGCAGAACCTTATTCGGGCTGCTGATGCTTCAAAAACAACCAAAAGATTTGTTCCTAGCGAATTTGGGTTTCCTCAACGTGACGAGTAGGACCGCGCTTATTCATATTGCTCTTCGCAGTGATTAACATTTTATTCGATAGAGATGGGGATTTATTCCCTTCCATTCCTATGAAGCATGCTTCAAGACGCGCGCTCGAGACAAGTAGCCTGGAGTGGACCATAGTCTACAATGGATACTTTATGGACTACTTCGGGATGCCCAGAATTTCGTCTTACCTAGCACCTTACGTCGTGCTTCTGGACATTCCTGGAAACGCGGCCGCCATTCCGGGCGATGGTAACAAGCCAGTAACCTTCACCCATACCTCGGATGTGGGCAGATTCGTTGCTGCTAGCTTAGATTTCGAAAAATGGACCCCTGTCAGCTTTATCATTGGCGACAAGATGACAATGAACGAAGCCGTCAAACTAGCTGAGAAGGCGAAGGGTAAGGTAAAAACTGGATGATCGCAGATCTTTCATTGCTGATAACGTCTCCTTAGGCATCGAATTCAAGGTGGATTATGATGATCTTGTCAAATTGAAGAGGGGTGAGGTGACAGAGCTGCCTTCTCAAAATTCACGCTACTCTATCTGTCCTAAAGAATTCGTCCAAGCCACAAACAGTGCTTTTGGAATCTGGATTGATCGTGGAGACTTGGATTTTGATGAGAATATGTCTTTAAACAGAAAGCTGCCAGAGATCAAGCCAATTAAGCTTAAAGAATTTCTACAGAAGGCATGGACGAATTAGAGGATGATGGGATAGGGGATGAAATTAGTTTTTAGCAGTCCATAAAGCTATTTCATTGAGCGTCTCGAGTGCCCCTCCAGGTCAAATAACGGCAGAGATTAAAGATAGAACCAGGTCTCCGAATTTATCCAATAGTTAATGTGTGTTATTTCTTTATTTTAGAAATCCAACATACTTCTGGCTCGCGATAGAGGTCAACTCCACCAGAGATTATCAATTGAAAAGCTACTCTCAGAAGCTTCATCGCCTTATCTTTAAAACAGACTGTCTCAGATACCTATTATAGTACAGATGGAGTAAGATCCATTATCAAAGAAAAAGTTAGTCAAAGAGAGAGCAGCTCTAGGGAGATTATAATAAAAGAACAGAAACAGAGTCAAGGAGGAGGTTAGCCTTATATAGTTGTGCTGACAGCATTTCGACAACCTAGCATCTTAAATTACCAAAATGCTCGAGCAATCCACCTAGTATTGGCTCTCATGGGTTCTTAGCAGTCCAAAGAGGCTGACACACCTAGCCAATCTAGTCAATGATAATACCTACCTAAAGGGAAAAGATTTCATATCATTTAGTGAGAATTTCGCTGGCTAAGTGGTAGATCTATGTTCCTAAACTATCTGTAATACATTCTAATCAAATCTATATTAAACAACACTCTTTAGGCTAAAACAAAATTAACGACTTTAAATATAATTATACACCTAATACTACTAGATCTTATCTCTATATAGTCACGTTATTAGCTGGCTTGATGAGACTCTCTCTACCTTATATCAGTATACCAGATTATATACAGCATCAAGTTCTATAAGAACACAATTAAATTATAAAATAAAAAAAATAACAAAATATAATAAGAGAGAAAATGACAGTCATTTATTAGATTTATATAATTCACATACCTAATATATTTGAAAGTCAAGAATAGTAACTTCAACTAATTATTTTACCCTACCTCTCTTCTTTTTCCTCTTAATACTCCCTTTAATCTTCTTCGATGATTTCTTTATTGCCTTAATCCTTTTTTAACTTTCTTTACTATATTCTTTTTCTTCTCTTTCTTTCATATTTTTTTTATTTTTACTACGGCCTTTATGGTCACAACTAAGTCTTTTATTAAGCTTAGTTTCTAATCACATAATCAAGAGAATAAACTGATATAGAAGTATTAATTTTCATACTTTCTTTAACCAACTTACTCCATTATATATAGCAGAAGTCATCAGATTTTCAGATTTAAAACCAATGATGAATGATTTCTATATTATATTATAGAGGAAATCTGCCTTAACCGCTCTCCAATAAGATTTAGAAGTGGCTTTATTTCCATATCTCTCATCTAGGAGTGAGTCTCATCCATAGACTAGATTTGATAACGAAAGTCTTTAGTGCCTTTCACCATTGGGTGAACAATTTCAATTTGAGATACAGATATTCCCCCAAACAACCCTTTTAGAATTGGTTCTTTGATGGTTTAAAAATTTGTTTGCTCACTTGATGGAGTCTTTCTGGTGGTGGCGGAGACAAGACAGTGACTGTGTGGCCATGTGAGATTTACAAAGCGAAAATCGCAGAAGCACTTTTCATAGATGTGCTTATTTGTTTCCTATTCTTATTCCTATGCTATTGATCCTTTAGTGGTCTCAATATTTTTGTAAGGGTTTGCATTGCATGATCGTTGGCCCATTGTTGGAAAAAATAAGATCCAACCGATACTAGATCGATGTGGCGATCAGATTAAGATCACAGAGGATGTTGACGCAGTCGGTGCTTCATAAAGTGCACTTTCAGTATATCTTTACGAGCGTATTCGTATTGTCCTGCTCGAGGATGCAAGTTAGAGCGGCCAAGACAGATGGGGCATAAAAGTCTCTTCTATTCCTCCTCACTCTCCATGGAAATAGGATCATCTTCAGTCTTTTGTGGAGGCGGTTTATTGAAACGGATTCGCTCCTGCAATTTCCTCAGTACTTCGAGATGGTATAGGGCCAGTCGCATCTCAAGGGATCGAATACGGTCCTCGAGCAATTCGTCATAACTGACTTTGTCCACGTCTCTATTCTTGAACTCGAGATCCGTGAGAGCTCTTCTCTCCGGCAATACATGAGACGTGTCTGGTTCAAAGGTAACGGGCTTTCCCTCATAGTTTCCTTCGATAATTTGATTCCTAATGATGTCGAACAAACTTTTGTGCTGCTCAACCTCGGCCGCTTTATAACGTCTCTTCCTCTCCGACCTGTTTTTGTTCTAGGCCGCTTCAAACTCCGCATACAAATCCGTGCCTCGAGCCTTGTTTAACATCTGGTACCGTGCAATCAAATCAGTGCGAAGCGTGTCATACCGGTTCTTCAGTGTGCAGAGCTCATGACCCTTCTCAATCTCTTCCTTTCGCTTATAATTCAATCCTTGTGGCACGGATGGGTCCCGAGTCAATCCCGAATTGGTCGCAAGTTTGATTAAGGTATCTCTGGTCGGAGTTCCCATAAATGCGGATTGAGTGTATCATCCGGAACCTGGACATAGTATGCAAACGGATCGCTCTTTCTATGCCCCATAATTTTGTTCCGGGAATGCTCATCTAGGTGCCCTTCACAATCTAGGTCAGTACATATGGTTCTTGATCCGACGAGGAAGCCCTTACTTAGATTGGCAGCAGCGTCTTTGAAGATAGGATAAGGGATGTCATTGTACTGAAACCTATCTCTCTCTGCTATACAGTGTCTTCCATTTATATATAAGAAAACATGAAAAATATGAGGTTCTTATCAACTCCGATCTAGTAACTCCGGCTTACAATAACTCTGGTTTACTAACTCTAGCCTACTGGCATGTGCTGTTAAGGAACTCAGAGTATTCTATGAATAACTGCAAAGAGCTTTGTACAGCACTAGACTATTTGGGTTGTTACATACTTGCATGAAAATGAGACTTGATCACTCTCCTCCACCTTGCGCTCTATGCAACACGTAGACCCCTATGCCAGCGATAAAATAAGCAATACACTGTTACAGCAAGCTTTTCATACTAGTTTTCTTTTCGGGAACGTTAATTGTACTTTTGAAATCCCGTGAAATTTTGGCCTCATTATCAGGCCAACCTTGATATTAGCCAAGAATAATATCCCTTCCGAGTTCGACTCAGGTTCCTGCTGAGCTTGATGAAATCACAAACCCATCCAGATGGGGTCGAACGGCAGGAGGGTGACAATCTCTAGCAGCACTAGAGCGTGTACGTAAAGCCTTCCAGGCCTTCCAGGATCTTCTGACCGGTTCTGGCCTTGTTGTTCGCGTATCGGAACCACAGAGACAGGCCAGCCACGCATATCAGAATGATAATGTTGCAGGCAATTGAGGCATAGATGCCCGGCAAATAACCTGGACTATCCTGGCTTCTGAAGACGAGCGCGCCGGCAATGCCGCCAATACCACCGAAGCCAACCAAGGTAGCACTGCAAAACGCGCGCTTCCAGTGGCCGCGGATGTTATTGGCCTGGTAGGTCAGGACCGGAGGCGTGTTTCCACTGGCGCCTGCCACGATGATGAATACGCCAAAGTAGCGGACAGGGTTGGAGTGGTCGAATCCCATCAGAACAAGCCCAATCAAGGAGAGGACAGCATTGAATGCAATGATGGGACCGCGGATGCGGTAGCGGTCGCCAATCCAGGCTTGGATGTACATGACGATGCCGGTGAAGATCCACGGCGGCACAATGAGACACTGCGATGCGGCGACGGAGAAGCCTGCAAGTAAAAGCATGTTAGGTGAGGCTGTAGAAGGCGTACAAATATATCTGAAGCGAAAGTGGGATTACATACCCATGCCGACAAGAATGATGGGCAGAAAATAGTTGATGGAGTAGCCCACGGTGGTGACACAGAAAAATATGATGGCGTACACCCAGATCTTGATGTCGAGCGCGGGTTGGAGGAACTTGCCGAGGGAGAAGGGCTCGGTGATGGCGTCCCCTCGATCCCGGTTGACGCGACGGATGATGAAGTCGCGCTCTTCCACGGTGAGGAATCTCCATGCCTTGTGAGCCTCCTCGGGGAACCCGACAAGGAGAGCAAATGAGATGACAGCACCGACGCAGGAAATGATGCCCTCGATGATAAAGATCCATCGCCAGCCGGCCAGATTCGCCGTCTTGTTCATCTTGGACAGGCCAAAAGCAAGGATGCCGCCTAGGGCACCAGCCACGCAGGCCAGGCCATAAAAGGCAGTGTATCGCTTCTGCATGTCGAATCGGGTGTACCAGGTGCTGAGGAGGTACACGGCTCCGGGAAACAAGCCAGCTTCAAACACACTGATACGATGAAAACGTAACGGATTAGCATGCCATCTGTGGTGGGCGGGGAGAGTTTTCTCCGGGGGGGGGTAGCCAGAGATGCTCTTCCAGACGAAGGAGTGAAGTTCAAGCGTACCCGATCAAGACGCGCAGGCCAGCGAGGCTCTCCCACGTGTTGACGAAGCCGGTGCCAATCATGACGATACCCCACAGCAGGGTGATGGTGCTGAGGAAGATCCGCGGGCCGAGCTTCCTGGTGAGCACGCTGCCGAGCGGCTGGAAGACGGTGTAGGCGGCGAAGAAGGTGCTGATGATGAGGGAGTAGCGAGTGCCGACTTGCAGCTGTAGGTCCTTGTTGAGGCCGGCAATGGCGGCGCTGGAGATGTTAACGCGGTCCACGAGCGAGATAACATAGATGACTGCTAGCACTCCGATGAGTCGTACGTCTCTGCATTTTTGTTTTCATCTGTAAATAAATGGTTCCTTTGGGGGGGGGGGGGAGGCGTGGTTCAAAAACACTGGCCCTTGACCGACGCTTGCTGCTTGAACTGGAAACGAGAGAAGCCCAAGTTGAAAGGGGGACGGGGCACAGTGAAACTTACATTCGACGAATGATTCGCTTTTGCCTAGCCGGTGAGAAAACCTCGTCGTCGTTGGTATCCGAGCAAGGACTCGGGGCCAGGCTGTCGACATTTTCCTTTGCCATAGAGCCCTCGGCCTCGCAGTGCAGGTTCTGCGACGGCATGGATAACTTTGGAGCGGCCATTTTTATTAAGAAGGCAGAAAATAGAGTCACCAATGACTTTTTTCTCTCTCCTGTTTTATGTAGGTAAAATTATTTTCTGTTTGCTCAATGGTGAAACGCTGGAGAGGCAGTGAAACGTGCTTCCACATCGACTAAAGAAACAGAAGAACGGAAAGCAGCTTATATTTGGTCGAAGGAGGGCTGACTGAACGGGCTCGAGAATCTGTGGCAGATGCAGGCTAGATAAGCAGAACGGAAGTTACAGTGCATATAACGAGAAAAGCGTACCCAAGATTCATTGACGCTTCAGGGGAGCGCACCAGAATGGTGACAAAACACGTGGCTACAGGGATCTAAGTGTCTGGAAGGGGCAAAGGAAGGGAAATGGAATGGTGTGTTCAGGAGCAGCTCTTCAGCAGGTTCAGCAGATCCATTGCCCTGGCGGCCGCGCAGGACTCGTGGGCGACGTTTCTCATACCCCACAACACGCATGAGAAGAGTTCTTAGAGGCGCAGTATTCTTATTTTTTTAGTAATAGAATTTTTATGATTTTCTATGATTTTCATGATGCATTCGGTACTTTTACAGTGTTCTTTATCAAAGTCAAACTTTTGCCCTAGGAGCTTTGGTCGGGTGTTCCAGCTCCCACTTCTCGCGGAGAGCATTGGCCCTCTCGGATTTCTTGGTGAATCCGTCGAACAAGGCTGGAAAGCCGCCACCGAGAGTGCGAATATCCTTGGGGCGACCAGTCTTGACGTCTACGTATGTGGTTGTGCCTTTGATCTGGGCCACAATAGCCTGTTGCTGGAGCGAGAAGAGCACAGTGGTGCCGCCGTTGCGAGTGGGCTCAATCTTTTCCTGCCGATAAGCGGCAATGACCTGTTGGAGACATTGACTTGTTAGTACTCTTAGCGATGGGGTGGGCTGAGAAAGGAGCCACGAACCACATCGGGGTACTTGACCTGGCGCTTGATCTCGAGGTCAAATCTGCGGACCATGGGGGCGACCGTCTTGCCGTTCATGACACCGGCGAGCTCCTCAGTGGAGAGGAACTCGTCGTAGCTCTCCATGACGCGGATCCAACTGGCGCCCATGAATGACACAAACTGGGCGTTCATTACGTGACCGAACGGGTCCTGATGCTCAGCCCAGAGGATGGCATGCTCTACCATGGTGTCTGGGTCGAAGCCCATGGCCTCGAGGGTGGACAGCGCGCGGGCACGCAGCGATTCGTAGGGGTCTGTGTTTGGGTGAGGGCCAGGGGCACCTGCGCGTCCATAGGGCGACAGGCCGGCCGAAGCAGCTAGCCTTGCTGACCTTGGCTTGATGTTACCGCCGTCTGACATGGTGCGTACTAGGCGATAGTGATTAGGGTGGCTTTCTCGGCGAGTTGATGGGTTTGGTGTAATGTTAATATGAGAGAGTAAGCAGAAATGTGAGAAACGGGAGAAAGATGCTCTCCTGTAGAGTTGGTTAGCTGCCACACGGAAACGCTGATATAGATGAAGCGGGTGCAGCGAGAGTGACGGTAGCAATGAAGGCGTTGGTTGTAAAACAAGCCGTAGGAGTGCCGAGGTTGGAGGGGTCTGGCATACAGGGAGGGGGGTGGGCATGCAGCACAAGAGAGACAAAGAAAGGCAAGGTATTATCCGTACGGAGGCATACAGACCTAGTTGGGATGTCACGTGATGCTCCACCGCTTTATGGATGGGATGTGATGGCATGTGAGAGGAAGGATAGAGGGTAGCAGCGGCGCAACCAGGCAGGGTTGTTTGAGTTTCGGCGCTTCTGTCTGGGGTGATGCATGCATGGGTCCTGCAAGGGTTTCCCTTCGGTGATTATCGCAACGAATGAGGCTCCAAGGCTCGGGGCAAATCTGCGGGTGCGGCGTCGCCCCGCTTCTGGCGAAACTCAATGTGCTTACTGCATTGATTCAAAAATGGATACGCCTGGTGGTTGCTTCCATTTAGTCTGGGGTTGCCGTTGCTTAAACACAAGATTCACGCTTTAAACCAGAAGGAGGCTGGTCAGAAGCAAACGAGGGCAACCGTCCAGAACCTTTTATGTTCAATTGTTTTTTCCTTTTTTTAAAACAAAAATGGCCCCAAGCAGCTCTTCCGTCAGCGAAAAGGGTCTCGGCTTGAAGGCTCCCAACTCGAGCCTCAACAGCGATGCCGTCCCTGCTGCTACTGCTACTGCTGCCGCCGCTCCCAGCCTCGGTCGCACCGAATGGCTTCAAATTTTGAGCACATTCATTGTGTTTACGAATACCTGGTAATGTAATTCTCTCTCGTTGTGATTTTGTATTTGCTTCGCTTCTCGTGGTGTCAGAAGCACCTCTGTTTGGAATGCACCCCCAGCCGAGACAAGCCTCTGCTAACGCAGCAATTCGTTGTTTGTTGTTCTGCACAGGGGGTTCCTACTCACCTCGGGCGTCCTGCAGGCGCATTACGAGCTCGTGCTCCTCAGGGACCAGTCGAGCTCCAACATCTCATGGATTTCCACCACCTGCGCCTTCCTGGTTCTGTCCGCCGGCATCGTGACGGGGCCGCTCTACGACCGCGGGTTCTACAGGCTGCTGCTCCTGGCGGGCAGCGTCCTGCAGGTGTTCGGCCTCATGATGCTCAGCATTTCCACCCGGTACTATCAGTTGTTCTTATCCCACGGCATCTGCATCGGAATCGGCGCCGGTGTCGCCTTCACCCCCAGCGTCTCGGCGGCGGCGCGGAGCCTGCCCCACCCTGCTACCCGCGCCAAGGCTATGGGCCTGATGGCCTCCGGTAGCTGCATTGGTACGTATATACAGATGTACATGTATATGTGTATCTTCTTTTTTCCCTTATTGCTACAGACATACTGACCAGAACGTTAGGAGGCATCGTCTTCCCCCTCGCCCTCCGCGCTCTCATCCCCGAGGTTGGCTTCCCCTGGGCCATCCGCATCATCGCCTTTATAGTCCTCGGGCTGTACTTCCTGTCATACCTGGTGCTGCTCCAGAGCAGCGCCCAGGTGCAGGCCGGCTCCTTTGTCCGTGCCTTTTTCGACGTCTCCTCGCTTACCGACGCGCCATTCATGATGCTGTGCGTCGCGTCGCTCTTCAGCGCCACGGCCTTTTACATCCCGCTGCTGTACCTGCCGCTGCTCACGGCGATCCGCGTCCCGTCAATCAGCCCCGACTTGAGCCTCGACCTCCTCGCCATCCTGAACGGAGCGTCCGCCGTCGGGCGGCTCCTGGCGGGTCTAATCGCCGCCGTGTGCGGCTCCACAGAGACCGTCGCCGTGTCGCTGGTGGCCGGGTCCGTGCTCCTCTTCTGCTGGATGGCCGTCGACACCCTCGCCGGCACCCTGGCCTGGGTGGTCTTCTGGGGCATGGTGTCGGGCATCCTGGTGACGCTACCCGGCGCTTTTATCCCTTTTTTCTGCCCGTCCATAGCCGTCATCGGTACCCGCTCCGGCTTCTACTGGGCGTGGGTTGGCCTCGGCATGCTGATCGGGAGTCCCATCGGAGGCGCCATCTACCCCCTCCAGTCATCAGGTGGCGGATACTGGCACTTGCAAGTCTTTGCCGGCGTCTTCATGATGGGCGCCGCCGTACTCACAGTTTACCCAATCGTTCACCTGCGACACAGGAACCGCAGAGCTGCTGCGAGCTAATGTAGAAGTCAAGACTGTTATGTATTAACGGGCCGTCATATTTAGCTAGGATCAGTTTCTGAGTTGCCTTTGTTTTGTTTTTGTTTTTTTTGTCATATTAATTGCTTACCTGTGTCACCTAGCGTATAAGGTGCCTGCTTGGCTGTTACGTTGATTGTCGGGGTTGCAGGCCCTTTATGAACCCCAAAGCAGAGATTCAATTCATGAATTTGCGACTATCGCAACACAGCACTTCACTTCCGATGACTGTACATAAAAATTAGTTTTTAATAATTTTTGCAATAAGCGCAATTAAAAGTAAAAAAGGTATATTTAATATCTTATTAAGAAAAATTTTCTAAAATCTATCAGACCCTTCCATAAACCGCAGCCGACGGCCAAATTAGGCCAGACAATGAGAAATTTATTGCGCTAAGCCCTTCCCAGAATGGTATCCGTTGAGATAAGCTTGGACAAAGCATCGTCGATCATCTTCGTAATAATTTAGCTGATATACCACACGCTCCCCAGCTGTTTATCCCAGGCACTAACGGGTTTACCGTATTACTAGAGTCATTAGAGACTAGCCTTGGTCCATAAGCCTTCAGAGTCGAACACGCAAAACATAATCCTGCAACTCCGTACCGCAGCCCGCTCGAGGACCTGAACGAGCCCATCTACTGCAAGTTCCCCCTGATCCCGACGGCCGCATTGGACAGCAGTCTGATCCTGATGGAATCGATTCCCATGCCGACGCCGAATCTCAAAGCCAGCCGGGCGACGCCCGCGCCGTACGCGGCCGCTGTCTCGTCCTCAATGTCCTGGATCAGATCAAGCGGTGCTGTGCTCGCGTGGCCGTCGGTGATGAGCCGTGCGGCGTGGGCTCCCGCGGCGAAGCCGTCCTCATGGAATCCGTAACCCATCCACGCACCCGCGAAGTAGATGCAGGAGACGCCGTTGATCCTGTGCAGGTGGCGCGTCATGAGCAGGCTCTCGTGGCTGATGAGCGGGTGGTAGTACTCTATCTGGCCCTGGACTGCCGAAGGCACCCCCAACGGGTTCATGGAGACGAGGACCCTGCCGGGGCTGTTCTTCTCGCCGGGCGAGGGAATGGACTGGAGCCTGTTCATGTCGAATGTGATGGAGATGCTTTTCGCTGCGTTTTTGGTTGCCTGGTCGTGGCGCACCACGCCGACACCGCCGCAGCCGACTAGGGAGCAGTTCCAGGCGGCTGCCCGGCGTTTTGGGAGTCGCTGTTTGACGTTTTTGTTAGTAATGGCTTCAAATTAAATAAGCACCTTTCGATCAAATAAAATGTCTTTTGATCAAATAAAATGTCTTTTGATCAAATAAATGTCTTTTGATTAAAATTCAATCAAATAGGAAAAAAAAAAAAAAAACAGGAACGGGAAAAATAGAACAACTTACAGATATGTCAGAGTGTAGATAGCACACATTTCTTCTGGTTGTAAAGGCACCAAGGATCCTGCGCTCCAGCGCGCTGGCATCTTGGCCAAGCAGAGATACGGCCTGGTTGGCATGAATTGCGAGTACCACATGGTCAAAGGTCTCGATTGAACCATCGGCGAAGCTGAGCAGGGCCTTTCCGTCAACCCTCGTCACACTCCTGACAACGGTATTCAAGTGAAGCTTGTGATGGTGCGGCATCTGTCTCTGGAATTCGTCCACATATGTCTTGGAGCCATTGGCGAATGTGCGCCACCGGAGAGTCTTGGTGACGGTATCCAGCAAGCTGTGGTTATGCCTGAAAATAAAAAATTAGTACAAAGTATAGAAGAAAATGAGCGGCTCATTTTTTATTTTTCTTCTTTCTCCTTTGTTTTTGCCGCCTGGCGAGGGATCACTTACATAAACTGGATGAGGTTTCTCGCCGGAAAGTTGGCCGCAAACTCATCCGGGTCGATGCACCACGGCGCCGCGACCATGGGGATGAGGAAGTAGATGATGAACTGCTCCGAGTACTTTTGCCTCTTGAGGTAGTCGGCGATGGACTCGCGGCGGTTGACCTTGAGGTCCTTTTCGATGGCCGCAATCTCCTCTTCCACCGACCCAACAAACTTCTTGGGCGGCGACACGGGCGCCTGCTGTGCGAGGATGTCGCGCGCAAACAGGTTAAAGTAGACAATGTCAAACATCAGACGCCAGAACCAGGGGCTGAAAAGGCGGGACAAAGTGCCCACAAAGGCCATGATAGAGAGGCTGTTCCACTCCAACGCCCCGTTCAGGGCCGACACGCCAAACGACATGTCCGTCGGGATTGTCTTGACGCCGAGTTCCTGGAGGAAAGACGTGAATTGGGCTGTCGAACCGCCATCAGTAACGATTTTCAAGTTTATAATCATACCCAAGATTATACTTAGGCTGGGAAAAAGTTGTGGCGACTTACGATATGTTGCCTCTTCCATGACAACGAACCCTGTGTCTACATCCACCGTTCTGCCGTTGCCCGTAAACGGCATCGAATTGGCATGCCCGCCGAGCTTGTCACTGGACTCATAAATGTCCACAGTGCACCGCTGGTTTCGCAGCTTCCAGGAGCATGCCATGCCGGAGATGCCTCCGCCTACAATGGCTACGCGCGGGCGACGGACGGTTGCCGTCATTTTAGCGGTATAAAGGCTTTGGTTCTAACAAAACTTGAACGTTTTAGACAACGTCGTCTTTGCAGTTGGCTGGTGCCGACGAATAAGGTATAACTTGTCTGTGTCTCTCTCCTAATAGAAAGAATAAAGGGTTATAGAAAGAGTGGGGCCAAGGTTCTGCCGGAAGTTTTTTTGATTTGCAGAAAGCCAGGGTATGTAAGTATTCACTGCCCCCATAATGCGTATAAGATGGGAGGTTTATCCATCCGCTAAGATGACCTGTTTTGCAAGGCTCTTTGAACCCGACCAAACAAATCATGGGTGTTCTCAAACCGAGGTACGAATACGCCAACTACTTCGATTGCTAGATTTATTGATTCTCTTCCAACGTCTATTTTTTATGGATATAGATATACACTTACTCACCCGCTTGCCAATTTAGTGCGCTGAGTGTCAGGTAGAAACAGGGTCATGAAGGACAACAATCAGTGCAAGAAGAGGTGCGGTGTCATATCCATTTTTTGGTGTGATAGTTCGTGTAGCTCGGCCAACGCCTGGGACATGACCTCGTCCCTGCATCCGATGTATCCAAGTATTGTGACATCGGAAAGTGGGCTGCTTATTTAGGGACCAGTGGATCGGCAGTCGAGACTGTAAGACGGAGACTATCGACTTGACCTTTAATTCTCCTTGCTACCCATGTCACACTTACAGCCTGATTTCCGCACTTCGGCTATTGAATATTACGCTCACTTCTGTAATAAGAAAGCTAGGGTAGGGGTTGGCGTGTGGGTGGGCAAGATAGATCTGCAAAATCTTACACGCCCCCGCTTAGATGATAATCTCCTGCATATTATTAATCATACACCCTTTTTAAATCGCAACGAGACGATGGGGGGCACCAGGCCATGGACGAACTTGGTTTTAATAATTGGAGGACTGTAATCTCGTGCCAGGAAACTACTGAAATACTATTTCAGAGGCATGCGCATCACTTTTCCAGACAGGCGAGTCCATCATCATGGCTTATACACTTGGCTGCACGTCGATTCAGGCTATCGGCCTCCTGGGAGGCTGCCTCACAGTTTATGTATGCGTCCATTGCAATTTGAAAGCTGCCTTACAAGTGATAACTGACCGTTTCTTCCCTTAGTGCTTCGCCGTGGTCGTGTACAGACTCTACTTCCATCCTTACTCTAAAGTTCCTGGCCCTTTCTGGGCCAAGGTCACCAACGTCTATTCTGCGTATCATTCATGGACTGGTGACATGCACACAGATGTCCAGAGATGCCATCATCAATATGGTATACAGTTGAACTTCTGGCTTCCCTTCCGCATACAAGCAAACTAACACCACATCCAGGTGATGTCATTCGTTACGGACCCAATCAACTTCTCACACTGCACCCAGCAGACCTTATATGTATGTTTTTCGGTGGCTACCAGGTTGCAAAATGAATTCATCCTCTAACAATGCAGCTAGCAATTTACGGTCACGGCGCGCCGTTCCGCAAGTCAAAGGGTTATGAGACCATGATTCCCCTAGATGATGGCTGGAGTACCATGACCTCCATCGACAAGACATTGCACAAGAACTTGCGTCAGACCTTGCGATCCGGTCTGGGAAACGACTATCTCAAACGCTTCGAGCCCGCCATTCTCCGCCAGCTTAAGAAATATTATGCTGAACTCACCAAGGACAAGAAGCCTGATGGCTGGAGCAATGCAGTCAACATGAGAAAATGGAGTAAGTCTACGAGCTACAAAAAAGTTCAGCCGGTGATGGGTCATTGACTAACACCGCGTAGACCTATACCTGGGATTCGACACAATGTCAGACTTTGGGTTCGGAATCTCGACCAATCTGCTCTTCGATTCTGCCCGGGACTTTATCTTTCCGACGCTTCACGTCCATGAGAAGAAAATGGGCCTGTACGAGCAGCTTCCGACACTCAACAAGCTGGGCATCGGCAAAGTCATCGCCAAGGTGCTCCTCAAGGTTTTTCCGCAAGCCAAGCGGTTTGCGGAATGGTACGAATCGTTCCTCAACAAGGCCGTCGCCGCCAACACGACCGAGAGCCGTGGCATCTTTGGCCCTGTCATCCAGAGCGGTCTGGGTCAGGCCAAGACCCCCGGGCACAACAAGGCGCAGATGATCGCGGAGGGCTCGTTTAGCGTCTTCTCCTCGGCCGACGCCTACAGCATCACTCTATCGGGCCTGTTCCACTACCTGAGCCACTACCCGGAGGCATACGAGAGGCTGGCGGCGGAGCTGCGTGGCATGTACAAGCCCGGCGAGGACATTGTCTGGGACTCGCGCCTCGAGTCCAACGTCTACCTCCGCGCGGTGATTAATGAGGTGATGCGTCTCCTGCCCCCGGCCTGCGGTGTGCACTGGAGGGAGTGCGAGAAGTCGGGCGTCTTTGTGGGCCCCAATCGGGTCGCCGTCACGCCTGGAAGTGATGTCGGGGTCAGCGTCTTTGCGCTGTGCAGGGACGGCAGGATCTTCCGCGACCCTCTGCGATTTTGGCCGGAGCGCTGGGTCCCAGGCACCCTGGTAGAGGAGGAGTTCGCAACGGCCCGCAAAATGTTCGTCCCCTTCTTGATTGGGCCGCGGAACTGCGCCGGCAGCCACGTCGCCGTTATGATTGCCAGCATCACCTACGCCTACACCCTGGTCAACTACGACTTCCGCTTTGGGCCGGAGCAGCAAAAGATCGGCGGTGGCGGCGGGGGGCCTGGGTATCGAAGCCCTGTGGAGGAAGGTGAGGACAAGGAGCTCAAGTTTGAGAGCCACTACTCCATCGCGGGCTGGGACAATGGCCCATTCATTGAGCTCAAGGCTACGCAGTGAGGAATTGATGCTAGCTTATTTGGTTAGACTTTTCACCTCTTTTTGATGCCTTGTGCTAGTAAGAACATAGTCAAGGCTATGCCTATTATTGCCATTTTCCGTGTATTATTTTTACTAGATTCAAAAAGGCATTATTTATTTTTTGTACTACCCCAAGCCAGCAATATCCTAGTGGTGGGGCACAATTGATCAAAGAGAGTGTAAATAGGTGAAGCCAGTTTCGAATTTGCCTGTACTAGCACCAACGCTTGGCCACCAAACTAGTTTTCCGCGTGTGCCATATCGTTTGTGGCGATACCCGCTGCTCTTCGGCCTGTCGTATTCTGCCCTCTCTCGGATGCCGAAAGAAGACCGCAGCGAGAGAGATTACTATGTAACACCCCATAAAGTCCCGTTCCTCCCCCTCGTCCTCGTCTTCTTCTATGGTTGTCGATTACTCGCTCCTCTGTGATACTCTTAGCCCGATTTCCCAGCCCCCACCTTGTTACCGAGGTCCTGGCGCGAGGCGAAAGTTTTATACCCTTGCCATGTACTTTCGGGGTGTAAGTTTCTGACGCCAACTACGTGCTGGGAATGACCGCAACAATCTCTACGAAAGTGTTTCCCTGATTAGCTTCATCGGAAAGTCCTACAGAGGAAATAACTTCAACAGAAAATTATACATACAAGGGTTTACATCCCGCCCATCTTACCAGTTGGAGCGAAACGATGACGATACTAAATCGAGCAAAGATTGGAACGTTGCAGGAGCCAATGCAGAGGTGCAAATATCAGCTCCCTTCTGCCTTCCCAGCGGCTCAAATTCTCCCTCTCACAAATTGTCGGGTATGCTAAAAGGGAGGACATGAGGGGAGCCGTAGTCAACGAGGACAGTTGCATGTTGCGTTGCCTCTCGGGGAATATCCGGGGACTATCTCAAGGGCCTAGTTAAATCTCAGGTAGGTAGGGGTGATAAGTGGAGCCTGTCAATTCTCTGGGCAAACCAGCTACACCCCGCACCGCAGGGTTGTTGTTGTTAATTCATATTAAAGTCCGCATCTAGGCCTGGTTTGGTTGACGGACTGTCCCACTATTTTCTATATACATGTGCCATCCTTGTAAAGAAGTGCAGACAAAATCATGATTCCATTTGGCCCCATAGTGGCCTGCATCAGACTCAACACCATATTGAATACCGATTTTAAGGAAAAAGCACCCCGCACCGCAGGGTACGAGACATGATACTGACGTAACCCTGATAAACCGCTACTACACATGCAGCCTGTGAAGCGGTGAATTCCACGCAAGGCCACATTGGGAGTGGATATTGGACCCCAATAGGTAATCTCCGTGAATAATAAAGAAGTCAGTTGGCCTAGCCTGACGATCACACCCCCACACGCCCATCAATCCTATCTATTGGCCCTGTCCTGTCTGCCCCGTACTGACTGCATTGTTTCTGCTGAGACAAGGCATTGAGTACTTTGCTGAACTATAACACCATGCAGGCAGCCAGGGGGGGGGGGGGGGGGTGCTCTTTGCACCGCCCCAGGTGGAGGTGAAAGAGACCCTAAAGCCTTACGCTACCTACTCGCTGCCTCGACGGCATTAGCTGAAGTAGCAAAGAACTTTTGCACCCTCTGGCACACCATATGGTTCCCATCAGGCAAGTCGTCCGTGATGTTTTGCTTATTATTATCAAAATTCTTCAGGCTGCCAGGTGTCGATCTGTTCGCCGTCACATATGCGGGTTGCATCGCTGCATAGTGACCCTGCTGAGTCGGCCTCATATGTTCTAGCAATCGTAATTGATGTGCTTAATCCTTCTGCGTAGTATGCAATCCGTCGTCTTTTGGCATTTGAAGCCGTAGCCGTAGCCGTAGCCTCCAACCCCCCTCACTTCTGTACCGGCTCTTGCATCATCACCACTTCATGATTTGCCTCTAACCGTCAACCACACACACACTGCGACAAAACTATGGCGAGCAACACGACAGGCAATGGCTTCATTGCCTGGAATCCCGACTTGGAGGACCACAGTAAGGGAAAGCCCGTCATGGTGATGGCTATACTGTTCACCGTCCTGATCATCATATCTACGGTATCGAGGCTGCTTATGAAACTCAAAAAAAACGGCGGACTGGCGATAGCAGACTATTTTATTTTTATTGCCCTCGTAAGCTTCGTCTTTTTTTTCTCCCTTTTCTGCACCATCGCAAATGTTTACATTCAATCCAGGTATTCAATATCACTGCCAACATTCTCGAGATTCAATCGGTGAAGCTAGGATTCGGTCGCCATCTGCAGTTCCTAGAGCGCCCGCAGGTCCTCGATCTCAAGCGCCTCAGCCAGTACAACATCCTCTTTGCCAACATTTCGCTGTGGGCTGTCAAGATTTCCATTTGTTTCTTCATCCTCCTCTTCATCAAAAACATTCACGACCGCACAAGGTACATCATCTACACCCTCATTGGTATCACGACCACGGCCAGCTTTTTGCAGGGCGTCCTCTGGGGCACCCAGGCCCGACCCCTCCAAAAGCTGTGGAATCCCGACATTCCTGGCGATGTCTCGAGCGTCAAGACACTGGTCAACTCAATTATTGCCTTTACAGGTAAGCGTACCTTTGCACTGTGCTCTTTTTCCTTTTTTTGGGGGCGGTGGATGTGGTGGCAGCCGTCGTCTGTTATCCTGTGCGAAGTTGTTGATAGCCTAGTTAGCCATCAACAGTTTGACCGACCTGTTTTACGCGCTCTGGCCCGTCTATTTAATCGGAGGACTGCAGCTGAGCCTCAAGAAAAGACTCATTGTTATGGCATTGACTGGTTCTGGACTCATGTAAGAACCGCAATCTTGAGCTTCTGAGCACCCATGTTTGGAGATGCAGAACAACAATACTAAAACCATGTACTACCACAGAGTTTTTGCGTCCTCCATAGTCCGCGCCGCCTTTGACAACGACTTTTACAACCCAGACTTCACCTGGGCCCTCGACAAGGTGTACCTGTGCACCATCATCGAGCGCAACCTTGCCGAGGTCATTGCTGACCTGCCTGCGTCCTACGCCATCATCCGCGGCGTGTCCAAGAAGACCAAGACGCTCATATCCCGGACCACCCGCCGCACCGGCCAGGACAGCAAGGCCTACGATGCCCCCAGGCCGCACAGCAGCAACATCGTCAAGGTCTCAGTGCCGCGGAACGTTTATCGTAAGAGCAGCAAGGACGAATACCAGTACTATGATGATGAGGTACCTCTGCAAACGTATTCGCCTCCAATAAATGTTATCACCATGCGCACCAGCATCGACGTCGCGGCCCACGCCGCAGACTAGAGCAACCGACTCGAGAGCCAGCGTGACATTTCTATGCGCCTGGGAACATGATCACAGGAATGTGTGATCTGGGATAATGCTACGATGTAGGAAAGGAGACTCTTGCATGGGTTTTTGTTGCTTTTTCTTTTTCTTTTTTCCTTTGCTGGTGTATAATACTGTTCTGCCTGGGACTCAATAGGTTTATATTTTGTATTGCTTTTACGACAGACTAGTAGTAGCTGTTATTAATTTCAAACCACCACGGGTTTGCCACCTTTGCTCTCTACCACCGCCTCTCCCCTACTAAGTGCCATGGCCTTCTTGACCTCCCACTCCCAAGCCGTCAGGTCAGTGTCCTCGACGCCTGCCAGGTCCTGGCCCATCTTGGGCTTCATGCTTGCGTTGCGCTCCGGGCGGAAGAGCGCCGCCAGGCTGTACCGGTCGGCAAAACGCTGCTCACCGGGCGGGTACTTGATGCGGTGCACGTTGCTGCGCAGCGCGCCGCCTGTCCACTGCACCATGGCGTCGCCGAGGTTTACGATGAGGCAGCCGGGCTGCGGGCGCACCCACCGCCATGCGTCCTCGTCAAGGGCCGAGCCGCCGGGTGTGAGGACTTGCAGGCCGCCGATGACGTTGGCCAGGAGGGTGATAGAGCCAAAATCGGTGTGGTGAATCATGCTCGTGCGGAGGTCCTCGGCGTCGGGGCTGGCGAATGCCTTGATGAAACGCACCACCGTGCCAGACAGCTCGGTCGGCCTCTGCGCTGCGGCAAAGGTCTCCGCCGGTAGCGAGAGCTGCTTGGCGAGCGTGTGGTTGATGAAGGTAGCAATCTGCTGCGAGTAGTTGAGAAACCTCTTAAAGTAGTCGATGCGCTCGATCACGAATTCCGGGAGCGCCTGCAGGTCGACGTTGCCCATGAGACCATCCTGGCCTAGGTTGAACCATTCGAATCGGTCTGGCTCCTCCGTTTCTGTCTTTGCTGCACCGCGTGGCTTGAATCTTTTTTTGTTGAATGATAAAAGTTGGTTAGCATCACGGTGTCTTTACTTAGTAGACGTTCATACCCTAGAAAACTTCGCGGAATGTCGTGCAGGTACTGGTGCTTAACACTCTCGGGCAGGTCGAAGATTTCCTGGCCGATGGTGAACAGCTGGTCAATGCATTCAATCATGGCATCGCCCATGCTCTCTCCGCGCAGATCGAGAAAGAAGAAGCCAAGCTCCTTGCAGGCGGCCAGGACCTGCTCCGCCGCCTTGGCGTCATTCTCACGCAAGCCCGCGAGCGACACTGTATTCATGGAGACTGTGGGAATATCGTCTGGGAATGGCGGGATGCCCTCAAACAGCTTACTAGAAGCCATTTTTATTCTTTGTATGTTCTTCCTGTATGTAGGTTGCTTTCAAGAGCTGTTGAAGAAGCTATTCACCTTGTTAGCAGCTAAGAAGGCACTAGTATAATCAAACGCAGCAAAGAAAAACAGCAGCCCCGCCAGGGTAGTACCCTTTTTACAACAGTTTGTGGCCTTCCCTACAAATGGCGCAACACGCAGTGTGTGGGCAGGAAGCCGGCACAGGTGGCGTGCACATATATCCGACTAGCCGTGGGCAGAAATGGCGAGGATTTAGCACATCGATCCATTCCATTCCAAAGAGGGGGGTGCAGGCGGAGCAGGCTGCATGTCAGCAGTTTACCCCTGCACCATGTCAGCAATGGCCTGTCATATTTTTGTGCCATTTGGTCCGGTTTTGTATGGTCCTCTGGCTCATTTAATATATATTTTTGTGCACCATGATTGATGGTGTAGGCGCTCTATCCTCACCATCTCCAGGGCATCGCACCATGGACCACATCGGCATTGCAGAAACTCTGTTCTCTCAGACAAGCATTCTAGCCTGGGGGACTTCTGCTTTTGTTATACTTTCCATCTATCTATTGCAAGCCAGGCATGTCTTGAGGTCATCCAGTCGCGCGGCGCCGAAGGTCGCTAGCGCCAGCAGCCACGGTATTCAGCCTCGCACGACGCAACTTCTGCCATGTTCCATCAGCCACTGCCGGCTGTTCCCCAAGCAGCACAGGTTCAAATATCCATACCTGTCAGTCGGCGTACCGGTTCGATCGCCAAGCTCGAACTGGCTGCTTTCCGTGGACAATCAGCCCTGGTGGGAGAGAGGCTGGTTTCATGTCTCGCCCAAGGACCATCTGCACCGGGGTCGGGACGGCGCGACCCTTTCTGAAAATATAGATGCATATTTAAAGCTTCAGGTATGTCGATTTGGGCTTGACACTCAAGATACCCTCCGGTCCAGCTTAGTTAACGAGTTCTGAAAAGGGTCTAGAACCTTCTGACTATCCTTTTATCTACCTCTTGACTTCACCCCGGTTTCTCAATTATGCGTTTAAACCAGCCTCATTCTGGTTCTTGTATACAGAAGACCGCACGTTAACTCACATTGTTGCGGAAGTGAACAACACCTTTGGCGAGCGACGCATGTATCTTTTCAAAGCTCCTCCCAATGGCAGCGCATTCAAAAATACGATGCGAAAGGATTTCCACGTGTCACCTTTTAGCTCCCGGAAGGGCTCCTATGTGCTCTCCAGCTCAGATCCCATGATCAAAGACCGCATTTCTCTAACCGTCACCCTGCAGTCCTCAAAAGAACATACAAAACTGATCGCTAATTGGTGGTCCATTGGCCCTGCGATTGACCCGGCCACGGTATCGCTGCTCGATTACATGTGGCTCATCATGTCCTGGGGCCCAACGATCCTCACCACATTTCCCAAGATTGTGTTTGAGGCTGTCGTGCTCGCCCAAGTCCACAGGCTGCAGGTCTGGTACAGGCCAGAACCACGGGAAACAGCGATCCCGCGGCAGCCAAACGCAAACGAGGCGTATCTAGCCTCCGTTTTTGCCCAGTATCTGGAGTTTTTCTGGGCACAATCCGAGGAGAAGTATTCCGTTTCCATCGTACCCAGACATGAAAACAACAAAGGACTTCCCGGGCATGGTACCTATGGCCTTTTGCACATGTGCATCGCGAAGGTAGAATACAAGTGTCAGACTCTGAATCTGACAGTTCATTCGCCACAGTTCTACCGCCAAATAAACACGTGCCACAAGCTTTCGGAGCTGCTAGAGATGGCACTCCTAGATCCGCACGTGGAGAATTGTACAGCATGGTCCGACGATGCAGTGGCACTGGTCAGCAGTGTTAAGGATGTTGAGCGCGCAATGGAGAAAGCGAAGGGTGCCGATTCTGGGATTGACAGCTGGTTCAACCCTTACAAAGCCATATGGATTCTGTACAGACAGCTATTATGTGCGCGTCCTCTGCCTGGAGTTTATCCGTATCCAGCTATTCCCGCTGCAAGAAGTGACATTGGCTTGCGAAAGGTATGCCCGGGATCGGACAAGCTAGTATCTGAACTTTTCTTGGATAGCTTCATCGCTCAAGAATTTGGCATAGGGTCTCAACTTCGCTATATGGCTGTTGCGTTGCGGCTTCGTTGGAGAACATGGCTCGTGGGCATCATCGGCGGAGAGTGATCGAGCACCTCCGGGCCCAGAGAGAGATATCATAAGGGCACGGTTTGATGAGTGGATGACATAGGGCTGTTCCGAATATTCGCAATTCGCAAATTATTTTTTGGGCTCTCCCTTAGAATCGCTACTACAGAGTAAAAGGGTTAGGCTAGATTTGTTTCCTCTGAGTTTAATCAATAATCATCTATCGCTTAACGATATACATCATCCAACAGCATTAGCATCATCATGGTTTCTCCCTTCATAGAGTATCTCCGTACCCCAGGTACATCTCTTCCTAAGTTGAATAACCTCTCAACTGAGACTTCAGAGGCTGGGATTGCTAAGTAATCTCTAGCAGCAGCAGCTATCCGAGGATAATCCTTGCCATGGACTCCCCACCATTCCAGTAGCCAATTCAGACCTTCCATGTCAATGGCATCAACCCGGCTATTGTCGAAATACCTCTCAATATCAGAAGATTGAGACTTGTCCTGAGGCAGTAGCCTTCGCAACATCTGGCTGCCCACTTTCTGCTTCTTATAGCTGTGCTCTGGGGGCTCTACCACAGTACTCTGATCTGTAGTCTTAGGATACTTTTCATGAAGACTGTCACGGAGGACTTGGAGAATCTTCCTGCTATCGTCCTCGTCGCCTAATTCGTATAGAAGGAGATCCCCCTTTACACGAGGATCTAGGATCAGGGCAGTATAATATGTGTCGGATATATCCATGAAAGTTTAGTACTTCATGTACTTATTAATACTCTCTCTGACAGCACTTGCGATATCCTCATCAGTATTTGCAAAGTCTTCTTTGCGCTCAGCAGCATCATGCAGCAAATCATAGAGCTCATAGTATATTGGAACTGTGAGACTAATCTGTGACTTTCTTTCTGAGACAAACAAAGTAAACTCATTGAATTTTGAAAGAACAGTGTGGATTTCGGAGAGCCGAGTCCAATCTTTCTGTTAGAAGGGAAGGAAATCTGTCTCATAGTGGACGAACTCTTCAAGCTGGGTCCTTGACTTTGAAGTATTAGTGCTATGTTACATGAGGGTGTGAAGCTAGTAGCTTACCTTCAAAGCGTCGCTTAGTACTCTGGAAATAGAATTCCATCGTGTATCAACGTCGTAATCAATGAATTTATCAGACAGATTCATGCGCTTACAACTACTGTTCCATGTCTGCCTGCGTTGAGGACTTCTGTGGATCCAGAGAGCTAGGATACGAAGTTTTCCAAGTGGCTCAAGTGTATCGCATAAATGACGTTTTCCTTCATCAAGGGTGTCACAGGAAGAAGTAGCTTCTTCTGTATTGCCAGACTTGAGAGCAGGAAGGATGTCTTTTACAATAAGGTTAATCATGTGCGCTAAAGACCGTACATAACTTCCTAGACCACGGAATAAAGGACTGGTTCCTAACTTCTTCTGCAGGTTTTTGAACAATTGTAAGACCATCCGCTCATTTTTGCTAGCGTTGTCGCCAGTAATTGAAAGCAATTCGTGCTCAATGTTCAGTTCAATAAGTAAAGCTTCAACAGCTGCAGACAATTCTCACCACTATGTACTCCGTGGAGCTCTGTGAACTCTGGGGCTTTCTCTCGATATTCAAATTTCTCTGTGAGCCAATTATATTAATTAATAATTATGAATATCTTTATTATTATATTAATAACTATATTATTAGCTATAGATTTCAGAAGGACCAAGGGTGATCATGGGGTAATTCGCTTTATATTAGAGATAAAATTCACTTAGATAATACTTTAGAGAATAGCTAAACTAAACTCATAACCTACTTAAGAGACCTATGTATATAACCAGAAATAGAAACTTTAACTAAGGATAGTATCGCAAACAAACGGATACATCCTAGGATAGACTAAGAATACGTCCCAGGATGAATCTAATCTAATCAATACAATGATCTCATACTAACATTCTTGCCTGCCTGTCTGCTGCTTGCTTGATCTTACAAGATGGAGACATCGTACTACTCCGTATTGGCTCAGGGTTTAGGTAGGGTTCTATCGCGAGGACAGGAATCGCATGTTAATCAAAGAATATTAATTCAAAAGACTGCCCTGCTTTCCAATTCCACCTGCGTGGTTCAAAGTCGGCTATCACTATTCCGGCTCATGGAATACATACATCCATTACCTTGGCACGGCAGCCAGCAGGCCCTTTTCCTTAACAGCAGCAAGTGAGGTCTTTCTTGCGCATATGGATACGATCAAGCCCCGTAAAGAGACAAGGATCCCATTGTGAAGGGTTTCTCAACGTCGTAGTCAATAGCAGTCAAGTTTGCATAGTCCATTACTTGCGAGTCATCCTGGCTAAAACATCCAGGTCCCTTGAAAGCCGATAGCGAGGCCGAGTTAGAAGCTGCTGTACTTATATAGGTAATTGAGAAGCACTCGAAGCTTATCAGGTTGCCTGACGAATCGGTAGGGCTGTAACATTGACCTATAGCGTTCAGCTGAGTCTGTTCTAACACGTTGCCACAATCCGAATCGGTAAAAATGTCGATATAAACTTGCCCGGTTGGAGTAGGCGGTCCGGTCGATGTCGATGTCGATGTCAATGTCGCTGACGCTGTCGCTGTCGCTGTCGCAACCCAGCTGTTGCAAATAGCGGACGTTATGCACGGCTCTTGCGGAATCTCGCAGAGCGTGGTTGTCGACGTCGAGACACAAGAGCTTCCGGACTGGGTGGAAATCGGCTCGACTGTCGTGATGGCCAGAGTAGTTGAGAATGTGAGCCTTGGTAGCGGAGGTAAAGAGGATGAGGTTGTCAAAGAGGGCGACGTTGTCGAAGAGAGTGTCGAAGAGCCTGTATTCCCGGCCGTGGATGACGTCTGGCTTGCAGTGCTTGAGCTGACAGAGCCTGATACTGAGGTCAACGTCACAGTTGGTGCAGTCAACTGAGAGGGGACCACAGGCACGCTTAGGGTTGCACTGCAAGCGGATGACGTCTGGCTTGCAGTGCTTGAGCTGCCCGAGCTCGATACTGAGGTCAACGTCACAGTTGGTGCAGTCAACTGAGAGGGGACCACAGGCACGCTTAGGGTTGCGCTGCAAGCCGATGGGCCTGGTTTAGAAACGGTTAACACACGAATTTTAGCACGATACTGCGAGCGTTACTCACTTGAAGAGCTGGATGAGCTGGATGAGCTGGATGAGCTGGATGAGCTGGATGAGCTGGACGAGCTGGACGAGCTGGACGATAGTGAAGAGGTCTGTGAATTTGTAGGCTCCGGGCTCTCCGGGGGTGCATCGTTCGCGGGAGTAGGTCCCGAAGGATCAGGGCATGAGCCAGCAATAGTGATGCCGAAGATCTTGATGCACGGCAGGTGGAATTTAGGGAGCTGCGGAAAGGTTGGCCAAGTGAAATCGACGTCTGGAATTTCTGGCATGTTCCAAATGATTTTCGGTTCACATGTTGGACACGGCAAGATGATGGGTACAATTGTGGTCGAGTGATCGCTGCCCGTGGTCGTCAGCCACATATTTCCCGTGACAGAGGTTCCGGTGAAGGGTTCGATAGACAGCCCAGTAGGCACCGTTGTCATTGTCGATGTAATGATGACTCTGGTAGTCGGCATAGGCACAGGCTGAATAGTGAGCGTCTCCCCGTCCGTCGCAATAGTCTGCAGTCCCGTCAATGTCGAGTCAGGCGGCAGTGTGAGGACTACCGAAGACCCATCAGGCTTGGTGAATGTCTCAACGTTCGAAGTTGACGCGGATGGTGTTGAAGATACGCTGGATGTTATCGATATAGGCTCTGCGGTCAATGTGGAGCCAGATATGGTGAGGGTTGCTAGTCCGGTAACAGAAGCACTGGCAGGGAGTGTAACAGTGACAATAGGTCCATTTGGTTCTGTGACCATCTGCATAATCAAGGGCGTTGATCCGCTGGGTGTCACCGCTACAGGCTCAACAGTCAGTGTGGAGCCAGATATAGTGAGGGTTTCTAGTCCAGTAACAGAAGCACTGGCAGGGAGTGTAACAGTGACAACAGGTCCATTGGGTTCCGTGAGCCTCTGCACGATCAAGGACGCTGATCCGCTGGGTCTCGTAGATGTAAGAGAGCTAGAGCCTGTTGAGAGAGATACCGTTTTTGAGGCTGACGGCCGAACTGGACCACTAGAGCTAATGGCAGTGTTGGAGATACGCATACTCGTAGAGGCAGATGGTAGTGGTGAAGTAGAGGAGCTAATACTTCCACTTGGGCTCCTTGTTGTAGATCTCCTAGTAGACGGCGAACTTGAACTTGCGAGTGTGCTTGAAGATTCGCTAAATGATGAGGTAGTATATGAGACAGAGGTAGTATATGAGACAACGGTAGAGGCTATCATGCGTGAACTACTCCAAGTTGTTGTGGCATTCGGTACAATTGAAGAGCTTCCAAGGGGGACATATTGGCGCACGCCTGGAGCTACGGGACTTGAAAATGAAGTGCCAGCCAGAGCCGCGAGGCAGGATAGACCGATAATCTGCTTCAATGCCATATCTACAGGCGGATTGCAATGACCGAGAAAAACGATGGCAAAACTGCGTGCAGTAGGTTAACTATTTGGTAGGGGGTGCTGACAATAGTCACACATATACTCACAAACGGGTCACATTGTTCGCCTTTCCTCGTCGGAGGACACTCCAGCAACCTTGCTATGGGGTGCTGATAATAGTCACAAATATACTCGCCAGCGGGTTACATTGTTCGTCCTTCCTTGTCGAGGCACACTCCAGCAACCTTGCTCAACCAATCCATCTTGAAGGACCAGCCGTGGCGAAAGCCAACGAGACCAACATCTCCCGTCATAATTTTCCATTCGACAGCGAAGCTTTAGACATTTCGTCATGCTGGATGGGTATATTGCCGTGCCTCAAGCCCCCAAGAGCCCCTGGGGCGGAGCTGTCGCAGTTCTGGCTTCTATGTGGCTCAATTTTTCACCGAGATATGCAGGGTTCTGACGAGCTGAAAATTTCTGGATTCTAATCTAAATATAGTGTTGTATCTAAAACCCTTAAAAATCACCTGAAATAGAGCTATCATAGTTCTGGCTCTTATGCAGCTCAGTTTTCTACTGAGATTTGCAGGGTTCTGACGGGCTGAAAATGTCTGGATTCTGATCTGGGTATATTACTATGCCTTAAGTTTTAAAAACTATTTAAAATAGAGTTATCAAAGCTCTCGCTCCAATACGACTCAGTTTTTCACCGAGACATACAGTCACGCGTCATGGTCGTAAATTTCTTCCGCCTATTACAAGAAATATGCTACGTATAGAGCGGTTTCTTTCACTAGGGGACTGGTTTAGCCACGGCGTATTGTGCAACGATCCTAAGCACATGATTCGCATCGGGTCCCCCATACTCAACCCAAGGGATGCGTTTGTTACCCCCCACAGGGCTTTTCAGCCCCAGCTTCAGCCCGTTCTTGTAAGGCTCCCCGACCACCGAATCCTTTTCGAGACCAAGGAAAGTGATCCTAAGCCCTCCATTAGGCCCTTCCGAGAGATTAGTAAGCTCAAACCAAGTCAAATTAGGGAATTCGTTGCAAATGCGGTTCAGCAGCTCCGCCCAAGTTGAATTATTGACAAGCGTGGTTAGGCGAAACTTGATACCCGTCAGGCTCTGTTTCGACTTGCTCAGGATTGTCATGATAGTTGGGACGGAAAGACTGGCCATGGATATCTCTAGCTTCTCCAGTGCTGGCAAGGTCGTATTGTGAAGGATGAACGAAGGAGTATGCGGCATGTGACTAGGCTGCGAGAAAGAGAGTGAGAGTTCTTTAAGCACTGGTGCATGGAGGAGGATTTGATCGGCCCAGTACGAGTTCGAGTTTAGGTTGTGACTAAGACATATTTCCGCTTTTCGCAGGATGGAAAACTTTGTGCCCTGGCCCTGATGTTCAGTTGACAGCTCAGCAGCGATGAAGGTTGTCATCGCTGATTCCTTTCGTAAAACGAAGTCGGTTACAGCCAGGTCAGCACCATCCAAGATGTTACGCGCGAGGATTGCCGCCGTCTCCGGATCTGAACGCTCGCGTATGGTGTGCTTATCCCTAATCTCGAGTCTATCAGGACAAAGCTGCCGTGCCGCAAGCATAGACTTAAGGAGCCCTACCCCGAGCGCCTCAGCCACAACCTGTCCGTCTTCATGCCGCGGCCAGATGGCGGAGGATTCCGAAGGTGACGTCTCCTCGAATTCAGTGTCATCCTCGAGACAGATGACTTTGATATAGTCTCGTATCTGCACATATGTGGCCAGCATTTGGAGCCTGCTCAGATCGTCGGCCATCAGGCTTGTTTTCCACGTCGAGAAATAGCGACTGAGTACGGCCTGGAGGCGCCTATCGTCTGCTTCTGCTTCTGCGCATGCCGCGACGAATGCACTACGATCCGGACCAGGAAGCAGATATGACCACTCGTCGACCATGCCGGCAGAGACCAGTCTGGGTGCCGGCTGTGACGGATTGAAGTCGCTCATGGTAATTCTAGCTGCTGATCAAATTGATAACTTTGATGAGGGACGCCCAACTTCGTGTATAAGCTAGTAACACTATATTGACTAGATAAAAAGTGAATAGAGGATTGAGGCCGAAAAGGGCTCTATTTATATTACTTGAGCATGCACTAGCTGTAACGTACCATGCAATAAAGTTGCATAAATATCCAATCGGAGGTCGGGATTTGGCCTAGATCGCACCTGGCGGGGGCCTTGCATGTAAATATAGTGGCCGGGTGTGAAAATATCAAACTTGACAGCATGTGACTCGACTTAACCCCTAGTTATTAAATTATTACCACAACACTATACCTTTGAATAAAACGCACTTATAATTATTCTAAGGAACCCTAGCCCTTCCCTAACTTTAACCCAAACCCTTCCTAATATAAACCCTAACCCTCTAACATCTAATCCTAAGTATATGGCATTAGAGAGATTTATTATACTGGTAATAATTTTCTAGTCAAGTTGAGTCACGTATTGCCAAGTTTGATATTCTCATACCCGGCCACTAAATTTACACCACTGGTCAGCTGAACCACCCCCGGGGGGCTAGTTATAAAATTCGGAGTATATAAATATCTAGGTAAAACGAACCTTAGTAGGCGGCCGTGTTGTGCATTATATCATGTATCGGTACAGAGCTCTGATGGCGTGTAGCCCTGCCAACTACGTCCCAGGCAATATTAAATATATACCGAGAGCGGTCCGATTGTTGTGGCGCCTATCACCCTTCCTAACACTAACCCTCCCTTGCCGCCCGACAGACTTACGGCGCAAGAAACATGGACTCCCACAGCCTAGCATCCATGACAACCGAAATAGAATGGTGACTCAGGGGCGGCGCCGCTTGACAGGGGAAAGACCGAAGCCAGCTGAGATCTTGGAGTCCTTTACAGACGAGCAATGGCATTGGGGTCTAAGGGCTATCACCATTCTGCCTACGGGCAATCGGGACGACCTCACGCGGGTATAAGTCTTATACCCCTCCCACCATCAAGCTTAACAGTTATCACGCTGGTACAGTGCAACGTATACAGTTAATTCGCTGACCATGGCACGCTCTTCTTCCTGGTTAAACTTGCTGTTGGGCATATGGGTAGCCCTTCTCTGCTCGCTATCCCTATCTGCTCCTTTAGAATCGTGAGTGCCCACGAACAAACTGCTTTGTTACACGACTAACTCGACAATAGCGACGAAAATTTGCACCTCGTCAAACGAGATGATTCTTTATATACCATATGGAAAAGCATTCCAGGCGCGCAAAAGGCAATGGGTGATTCCGCATTGGCTTTCGGCATAGATCAGTCGGTGGACAATGCCTGGGGTATCACTTATCTCTATGGATGCACAGCTCTGATGATTTCCGATCCAAAATTCGTCATTGGTACGCATCATTCCTTGACACAAGCCCCACCTGGTAATCGTTTCGTTTGCCATACTCTTACTGATACGTTGCATAGTTGCTCACATGCAGCAAGAGAGCGGCACGGGAATAATATGTATCAACGATCAAACAACGCTAAATAACTGGCTCGCTCACACGCTTCTGCCTGCACTAGACCAGGTAAAATCTCCCTGAAGATCCAGCTTCAGACTCCGAGGACTGATGCTAATAATAGTCTAATAGTATGATCCCGTTGGCACCACTGAGGTCGAGTTGATATACAATACGAACAACTGCGCGTGGACCAGCACAGGTGTCCAAAGCATCGTAACCTGGCTTACGAACAAGGAAAACTGGGGCGTGGAAAGGGATAATATATTAGGTCGGCCTTACCAAGGCAGTAGCGGTGTGGGTACGCCAAATACAGGTCAACCACAGGGACTCGCTGTCGTCAGGGTAAGACTCCTTGCCTCTCTGGCCTGTCGGATATTATTAACCAGCAACAACTACAGTGGCTGAAACCGCAGCTCGCAG
This sequence comes from Talaromyces proteolyticus, assembly GCF_021365285.1. Taxonomy (NCBI): domain Eukaryota; kingdom Fungi; phylum Ascomycota; class Eurotiomycetes; order Eurotiales; family Trichocomaceae; genus Talaromyces; species Talaromyces proteolyticus. The sequence goes on along the minus strand of NW_025764293.1, from coordinate 42,462 downwards.
ACTTCACAATCGGTACACTCCAGACATTCTTTAACTCCGATACTCCAAACAGAGATCAGATATTTGTACGCAAATCTTAAGATGTTGGCGGCATGTTGGAGTTTCCAACAGCTAAAGCCTTGCAGGGTGCAGGTGGAACTCGGTCAAGACTGCGGTTTGTAGAAGCAGAGCGGAATTTCAGGATATAACAAGTCGTTAACCAAGGCTTGGCATTCATCAAGCCCATTAGCAACTATAAAGACCTTTGGATACTATAGGCGGGTTAGTCTAAGTTTAGGATAAGTCTTTTATTATTTTCTATATATCTTTAAGCTGATTAATACGTTTCTTGTTGGCTTTAGTAAGCTTTTTGTAGACTGGTTTGTTATTAATCCTTTTGTTTATACTTTTTGAACCTCTCTCTTTTGCTCTGCGGAGGTAGTCTTTAGCACTTTTGCTTGTTGTTATAATGTAATTTGCTTTAAGAGGTTAATTTAATTGCTAAGAACACAATGGTTTTAACGTAAGTAATATAGTAGGTTTGGTAAAGTGGAAGGAGAAAATAAGAAGAAGCAGGAGCCTGAAACGGCTCTTTATATCTATTTAAGGGAAGGAGTTAACTTCTTTCCACACTACTCTGTCATGCCTCTCCAGGTAGCCACAGAATTTTCATTGCACAGTGACGAACGGTCTCAGTACAAGTAGAGTATGATAGCACTCGGCAAGGGACTTTACGGGTTCCTAGCAAGACCAGTAATATTCAATCTACCTTACAGCTGGTGGTTTGATAAATGATTATGACTTCCTTGCTAGTTGTCAAGGATATCTGGATGCTCCTTACGATATAATCGTGCTAATTTTTTACCCCGAAACGCCCACACTTCATAGTATCCATTATTATTCAGCTATTTCCTCTGGCTTTGCTTGAATATTCACCCACTTCTAGCGTTGTCATACTGTAAATAGCCCTCTCAGAAACGCGTAGGTATAGGAGAAAAATAGTCCTAGCAATTTCTGGAATTCGACTCATTGGCTACAAGGAGGCGTTATGCCATACCGTCAGCCCTGGAAGACAGACCCTACTTCGTTGCTGGCGCTTCATCACCATCATCGAAAACCTGCCGTCGGTTGCTTCATTCACCCGGAATTTAGCAGGTTCAATCGTTTTTGTTGTTGTTAATTAAGACCAGCGGTGACAATGTTGGAAAAAGAACGGACTTCAGCCGGCGTGCGTTTCGGAAATGCAGCTCCAAGGTGCCGTGGAAAGATAAAGTATGTCCAGCGATGCATCCGATTGACATATGTGAGCATCGCACTGGTCAGCTGTATGTATTCCTCCTTCGTAGCCAATGTTTCCAGCGCATTCGAATACAACTGGCCTATTTTGGACATATTTTCCAGCCCTAAGTCCGCCATGAACTCAAATAGGTCAAAGTTCTCAACGAGGAACTCCTTCGTGATGCGATTCAGAGTCGGCAGCTGGGTCTCCTCATACTGGGCAATTTTTAGGAAGCGGCTCATCACATCTCCACCCACGACCATGAGATACGCTTCCAGGTGGACCAAAACCGTGAAGTACTGACCGCCACTGCCCGCGCCGCTATCAATCACTCCCCAACGGATTTTTTGGATCTCCGCCGGCTCCTTAAGCCAGACTCGATCGATCTCCTCTTCTATTATGGATTTGACCGCTAGCCAGTGACCTTTTGGCGAGGGGGGCAGTGCTGCCACCGGTTGGTTTTCAGGGGGCTTGAGGTGTGAGCAAATCTCGCTCGAGATGTGCACTTCCATGAGTGTGTGGCGGGGCTGCGTAACGGTCTGCTGGTATACGAGTTTCCCGATTTCCTTTAGCTTGGGCAGATCCTCCTCAAACACCTCGGCGAACTTGTTGATCTTGGCGCTCTCGGTGATCGTGCCGTAGGTGATGCAGATAGACTGACCTCGTGCATTGAGATACACTGCACCCAAATGCCGCAGGACCATGTGGTTGCGGCCCAGGTGCACGATCCGGGTAGGGGCCCAAAAGGTCTCGCCCGCGATCACAACGTGGCCAAGGACGCTCTTAAGGGGGAGCTGGACCAGGACCTGCTGAACGACATCGGGGTTCTCGTCCGCGAGCAGCTTTGCCCGAAAGGAATATTCCAGACCAGGAAGATTAAAGGTAATGGTAGCAGACGATGGGGCCATTGTATCAGAGTTAAAGCAATTGGTACTCTCAAGTTCACTGCATTCTAGGTGTTATGCCGTATATAACTATCTATCCGTCTACCATTTATATGAATAGTGCAACATGCTTCTTGAGAGATATGGCTCCATTGAGGATTGAGGACTGGTGAATCTTGACGCATGCATTCATGAACTGCGACATTGTAGTAACATATTGTCTTGGACGTCCGTACCTGATGCCATGTAAGGTCATCTCTGGCTAGATAAAACCCCACCTAGACTGTTTGTGATCTTGGCTGAGGCTAGGGGTGGTAGGATGGCACTGTTGTTGTCGGGTTCTGATATGGGACGTTTCTGGCGATGGAGCAAGATCTGTCTACTGCAGCCCTGCCTAGCTGTCAATACTCAATGCACCTATTCCCAAGCATAATATCCGACAGTTACACTCTACCAAGGTATGGTTCAGCCAAGAGCGGACTCCATTTTCTGGGAATGAAATACTTGCCTGGATGCGAACAGATTATGGACATGTTCGTGCGTACACCATATGTGCATCAGCGGACCATGCTATATAGGTATTGGTCAAATACAGCTAGACAGATCCCACATTCCGGAAGCCTGTCCATCTGGAAGTTTATCCACTTCACCTGCGGAATGCGCTGCTCCCTTGATTCATTTCCGCATTCGGCGGGAATTGGGGATTCCTGCTTGGACTTAACTGAAACTTAACAGAGAACGAAAGTCCCTCTGTTTTCGTGTACTGAGATTCTGGGGATAATGCATCTGCAATACGGCCTAGCACATTCGTAATTGGAGGGCAGGAACATTCAGCCTCTGCAGGTACCTATTCGAAATAGGCCCGCAAATATGCGATTACTATTGCAAGCAACCTTATGTTGCTACAATGGAAACCATCGGTATGGAACCAGAGTGCTCTTTTATTCTTATTCTTATTTTTTCATACTTTATATTCTTATATTTTTTTAGCTCATTCTAGTATGACACCTATGAAGGGAATCTCCGGATCAATTTGTCCTCGGTGGGTAAGTCATTATGGTCCAGAAACGGACATACAGAGAGCAGGCACTTATATGAGGAAACACAGTGGCCTCCGCATAATGTGATGCTCCATTTGGTTGTATTTATCATTTCTTTGAGAGATCAGGAGCGCAGAGAGCCCCAGTGCTCGGCCTTTTCCCTGCGAATTTGAATTTCCTTGCCAATTCCGCCGCGATGATTAACCATTCTCTGCCATCTGTCCAAGCCGATGATGAATGGTCTCCTCTTCGGTCGGTGATTGTGGGACGAGCAGGGAGAGCTTGCTTCCCTAATGCTCCCACGGCGATGATCGAAGCAACAATGCCCTCGCATCACGTCCATAATTTTAAACCTCGACGTCCTTTCGATCAAAAGCTAATTACCAAAGCTGAGGCTGAACTGGACTACTTCGCCGCTATGCTTCAGGCGGAGGGAGTTCAGGTGTACCGGCCGCCCGCGGGCGTGAACTGGCTGGATGTTAATGGATATACCGGGGCAATGCCCCGTGATGGGCTTATGAGCGTCCAGAATACGTTAATCGAAGCCTGTTTTGCTTGGTCCTGCCGCAACCATGAGATTGAAATCGCTTATGGTACCATTCTAGGCGAGCTGGCGCGGGACAGCCGGGTGACGATCATTCGCCGCCCGCCATACACCTTGGCTGATAGCTTGCTGGACGAGGACGGTAGTAAGTCCAGTCCGTGGGTGATTAACAACAGCCGCCCCGCGTTCGACACAGCAGACTTTATGCGATTTGGCAAGACAATTCTCGGACAACTCAGCCACGTTACAAATCAAGCCGGCGTGGAGTACGTCCAGCGCAGCCTGCCTGCGGGATACAAAATAGAGATACTCGAGGTTAATGACCCACATGCTATGCATATCGACGCAACAATCCTTCCGCTTCGCGAAGGGCTGCTTGTCTACAACCCGCAGAAGGTCACCGAGGAAGCACTACTAAAACATGAGGTGCTGGCGAATTGGGACCTACGCCCTTACCCATTCACTCCGAAGGAGCCGGAGGATCCGGTGCTTTATATGACGAGTCCATACTTGAGTCTCAATGCCTTAGTGTTGGACGGGAAGCGGGTCGTTGTTGAGGCTAGCGACCAGCAGACTGCGAAGTGGTACGAATCTCTAGGGATGAAATGTATCACCTGCCCCTTCAGGCATGTCAACAGTATCGGAGGCTCTTTTCACTGTGCCACGGTGGATCTGGTGAGGGACAGCACGGTCAAGCACTAGAGGAAAGGATGTGGCCATCTAGCATCAATAGCAGCTTTGAATTGTTTGCTTAATTTGAATGCTGTTCAAGCCAGTGGATGGCCCCAGTCAAACGAAAGGGAGGAAACACATTTGGAGAGCAGGAATATTGTTATCATGACATGTGCGTGGTCATTTTGTTTACATCGGCGAGGAAATCGCGAAGCGGTAAAGAAAGAAGATCGTAAAATGGAATATGGAAATCATTGATTAATCCAGTAAAGTAGCAGTGCGGTGTAATTATGCATATTTCGTATTATAAAGGTTAACTTTTGGGAGAATGCTTTTATGTCATATGAGCTTCTGCGTCATAGTTACAATGCCCCTGCCTGGATTTTTTGAGATCCGGGAGTGCCGGCATTCTAACGCCCACAGCAAAACTGAGGTTACTAGATCTATCGATAAGTGAGCTTGATCAAACACTTACGACTCAGTATAATCTTATTAAGATAATTAGTGGGTCCTACTATATATTTTATCGAGCTGTTTTGGTACAGATAATCTTCCAAAAGGCCGTGTTGATGTCAGACAGCTTCCCCCGTACCTGCGGGCTCCCCACCATATCCTATATATGCTTGGGACAGTTTCCAGCGCACATACTGTAGATGTTTATCGTCAAGTTGAAATTGTCCAAAGGGACTCAAGAGAGATGTCGTTTCACGTACCTCGCCTCCCTTGAATGGCTCCTTACACGGAGGATTATCATTGGAGACTTGGTTTTCGAGCACCGAAATAGTACTGTCGTAATCGACGCCAAAGAAGAAAGGGATGGAGTACCGCTCTTCTCCAGACAGATTGGCTATCCGGTGAACGGTTGACTTGAATCTTTTGTTACTCAGGGTTAGGGTTATTATAAAAGAAATTAAGTAAAATAGACTGCTATTTACTTTAATAAATAATAAAGTTAATTAAATTATTACAATAGAAGAAGGATTAATATTTCAATATAATTTAATCTATATACTAAAATTAATTAGAGTAAAAATTATCTAACTTTATTATAATAACCCAGTTAATTGTGAGGCCTGGCAGCCGCGAGAGCTGCAGGCTCACAGAGGCTTATAAGCGTGCCAACCCTGGAATTGGGCAATGGCCCAATTACCTCAGTATTACTTTTTGGCATTTAGAGGTTGGCAGTGCCAAGGAGCCTTACATTAATTGTCACAAGAATCGATAACTTACAGCTAGGCTGTCATTTGGTTCGGTTCGGACCAAACCAAAACGGAACTGAAATCCAAATGGTCTGATTCTAATCCTATATCCAGTGAACTAAAGTGATTCAGTTCACTAAGTCCAGAACTATATAATTAATCTATTAAAGAAAATATATATATATATTTCTATATTTATTTTATAATATTTATTATTATCTATTTATTTTTTAATATATCTTAATAATTAAATAAAAAAAGTATAATTTTAAAAATTAATTATAATTTTTTTATTATTTATTTATCTATTTTATTAAAATTTAAACAGATTTTAATATATTTTTAAAAATAAAATTTAATTATAATTAAAAATTCTTTTATATAATTTAATTATTTAAATAAAAATTAGATTAAATTTAGATTAATTTAATTATAATTAATAATTTTTTTTTAATATAATTTAATTTTAATCTAAAAAGTTAAAATTATTTAATTTTTAGTTTTAATTTTAATATTAAACATTAAACTGAATCAATTCACTTTTAGGTTTATGTAAGGCTCCTTGGCACTGCCAACCTCTAAATGCCAAAAAGTAATACTGAGGTAATTGGGCCATTGCCCAATTCCAGGATTGGCACGCTTATAAGCCTCTGTGAGCCTGCAGTGCTCTCGCTGCTGCCAGGCCTCACAGTTTAGCTCAGAAACTCAGAACCAGAACTGAACCAAATGACAGTCTAAGCAAGGCTAAAAACAGTTATACTTTCACTATGCCATAACTATTAATACAGTAACAGTTAATACAATAAAATAATATCTAATTCCAGTATACACTAAATATATAATTCTATATAGCTAAAATATAAGATAAATATATCTTCCAATATAATATCTTATATTAAAACTGTAAAGTAATATACTAATAAATATTATAAAATAAATATATAAATATATATACCTATATTTTTTTAATAAATAGATTAATTATTCGCTACATAATATAATTTAAAAAATATAAAAAGTAGAAAAAATATTATTATTATTTAGATAATTCTTAGACTATAATCTAAATATTAAGAATTTATTAAAATATGTATAAAAATATTTAAAATAAAGTCTTAATTTAAAAAATAAAAATTTAATTTATAAAAAGCTATTTTAGAAATAATTATAAAGGATTAAGATTAATCTTAATATATAATCTAATAAAGCAGATACTTCTAGGCTAGGCTGTCATTTGGTTCGGTTCTGGTCCTGAGTTTCTGGACCAAACCCAAAAGTGGGTCGGTTCGGTTTAGTCCCCAATATTGAAACCAGAACTGAAAACTAAACAATTCTAAATCTCTAAACCGAAACCGAACCACACTAATAAGGAATTACTAACTATGGTTAGATCAATCTGAGTCTGGTCCAGTTTTCATTCAAATAATCAAACTATATAAAAGAATTTTTAATTATAGTTAGATTTTCTCTTTAAAAATATATTAAAATCTCTCTAAATTTCAATAAAATAGATAGATAAATAATATAAAAATTAGAATTAACTATTTAAATTATAATTTTTTATCTAATTATTAAGATATACCAAAAAAATATATAAATAATAAGAAATATTATAAAATAGATACAGAAATATATATATATATTTTCTCTAATAACTAAACTATACAACAGAATCCGAAAAACATAAATAAAAAATAGAAAAGATATCATCACTATCTAGATAATTTTTAGATTATAACTTAAATATTAAGTATTCATTATAATATTTATAGAAATACCTAAAACAAAGTCCTAATTTAAAAAATAAAAATTCAACTTATAAAAAGTTACTTCGAAAATGATTATCTAATCAATAGTAGCTAACGTATTCCACAGGCATTTGGATCACACAGCTATTTAGATCACCCACCCGCACCTTTACATATTAAAGCAATCTGGATTCATAATTAACTATAGAAAATTATATATATTTCTATATAGAATTATTTCGATATAATGTATAATTATGTTCTATTTATCTGCAATTTATACACTTAGATAATGCACACTTACGAGGCTAAAAAACCTCATCTAGAGTAATTGATTAATTAAGTAAATTATCTTTTTAAAATGCTATAATAAGCTTCTAATCTTCAATAACAGTTAGAATACTTTTATTATAAAGTAATCTTGATTAATATTTCTTTTTTTTAGCTTTATACTTATTCATTACTATAGATTATGATTTTTCTTTATTAATATCACTATAAAGTATATTACTATTAAGCATTCTTTTATTATCTAATTAAAAGCTTAATTTATAAGAAAAGAAAGACTTATAATATATTACTTTAAAAATCACTTTATTAATTCAGCTTTATACTGTAAAGACTAAATATTATAAAATATTATAAAAAAAGCATTACTTATTAATAAAATTTTTAATCTTAAGGTCTTTAAAGTAGAGGTTTTAATAATAATTTATAATTAAAATAGAATAAATTTAGAATTAAATAATAAAATATCTATATAAGAGAAGCCATTTATAATATTTCTAATAGAATAAATCTCTTCATATATTACTGACAGTATAATAAGAAAATCATACTTATTAATATAGTTAATACTATAGTATATCTAATTTTCAATTATATATCTAAAGCGGCGCTTAAAAATAACAAAAATATCCATATTAAGTGATTATAATAAATATAAAGAATATAGAGATATATATACAGAAATAATATTATTATTATAATAATATTGATTTTATTCTAATATTAAATAGCTATTATAACTATCTAATATCAATAATTAATATCTTTTAATTATATAAGACTTTATTAATTTATTAAATACATTTTAAAGCCAAGGTAAACTAATTTCATCTAATATCTAACTATTTAAAGACTATATTATTAACTAATTAAATAATAAACTTAGATAAATATACTAATTAGTCTACTTATTATCAGATTTAAATATAATCAATAGAGAAAATATAAAGCCTTATATATTTATATATTTAACAGTAGTAATTTATTTATAATTTCTAAACTGAATAAGGCTTAGTTTATTTAATTAATCATAGCTATATATAACTTTTATTATAGTAATGATCTTTAATATAAATCTAATCTTATTAAAGTTATAAATATCTTTATTTATAATTCTATATTCGTTTTGAATATATTGTATATTAATAAAATATTTATTTATAAACTTTAGATCTTTATATTTAGCTTAAGAATATGTTAATTGATATGCGAATCACATTTTAAGATTAGGTTAATGATTTAAAAAGATATATATCCAATTTATATCAATAATAAGTGGATTAGTCTGATTTCTTTGTTTTGAAAGCAGAATATTAGCTATAGTATAAAGCATTTGAGGTTAAATAGAGTATCTATATAATTCTATAGATAATATCACATACGAAGCAATTCCTCCTCAGTAGATATTAATTTTCAACATTTTAGACCTGTAGTTGACATTTTAATATAGTTATAAAATCGATTCTGAAGAGTTGAGAATAGCACATCATAAAAACACGCTGCTTTGCGAAGACCTGTGATTTTTTTTATTTTTTAACGCGTTAATAGCAAGAGAAATTCGCTCTTTATAATCTAGGCTTTTTTTAGTATGATTTTTAACTATTTTTGGCTGAAAAATGAGGCTTTAAAATAAGTGATAGATTGAAAAGTTAAAGAAATTTGATGGGGTGATCCAAATAGCCGTGTGATCCAAATGCCCGTGGAATACGTTAAGTTAATTATATTAATACAAAACTATAAACAAAGAAATTTTAACTATAGTTAGATTTTGTTAGAAACATATAGGCTGTCATTTGGTTCGGTTTGGGTTTTCGGTTCGGTTTTATCTGAATATCTGAATACTTGTTACGCCATTGCTATTCTGCCGGATCAACCCACATCAGGTTAAGCTTCCCGCATTTACACCACCTATTGGTATTTAGCTATCATACACACTGCTGGCACCTTAATATATTTAGAATAAATGAATAACTTCAAATCAAATATATTTCTTAAGCTTTATACCTAACAAATTAGTAGTATATCGTAGCTAATTCCAGCATATTAATACTCTCTACTATCCATCTTCATCAAGATATAAAATCTATATATAATTATGTACTTTAGCTGTATCATATCAAAATATTAACATCTAGATATTTTTCTAAACAAAGTGATAGTTAAAAATATACTTATCATCTAATTATAGATCTTTCTTTTAGTTTTATATTAAGATTTTTTAGTATTAAAGTAATATATATCTTATAAACTCTTATTAAAATTATTTTAATAAATAAGTTATTAATATCTTATTAATTATACTTTATATTCTAAGCACTCTTATATTAATTATATACTTACTAATTTTCTATCACTGTTTATCAAATGGCCTGAGGACAGTCATTTAATAATAAAAGGAAATAACTTATATTAAATATAATAATAATATCTATTTTTCTATTTATTAATAAATTAAATCTTCTAGCTAATAAAGAAAAGTGTATTACTTAAATTAGTTAAATAGATATAATAATAATTAAAATAGCAACTAAGTTCATTTATTAGTGCTAAATATTAATCAACAACAAACAGAAAGTTGATACTAAATAGACAGTTACCAAACAGGTGACTAGCACAAAACAGATAGTTTGCACTAAATGGATAGTTATAAAACAAATAATTTATACTTCTTCTTCTTCTTTTTCTTTCTATTAACATCTGATACAGTCACTCTATAGTAGCTATGCAGATAAAAATCTATATACACTATACTATACATCTATTATACACATAAAGTATCAATCTATATAGATTCTCTTAGTTTCTATTGATATTATATACTCTAAAAATTCAGTATCTATCTTTAATTATTTTATTCTTTAGAATAGCTTTAAATTACTTAAAAAGCCTTATAAAGACTATAAATCTTATAGCTTTTCATACTTTAAAGAGTATACTAAGAATTTCTATTATATTTATTCTTCTCTCTTTTTTCTATATTTCTTATCTAAGATTATTATATCTTAAACATGATAAAAATATATACTGCATTATTTATCTTTCTTAATTATATTAATATATATTATTATTACTATCTAATACTAGTTATTTATAGAGAAAATCTTAAAGATTAATCTTTTCAGTCTATATTTATATAATGATAAAGCTAAAGGATTCAAAAATTAAGAAATAAAGATATAATCTTTCTTTAAATAGAGACAATATTAAATAGTATATAATCTAATCTTTTATCTTTTAATTTTATTCTTAAAATTAAATTAATTTTATTTATTGATTTAGTTCTATCTTTAAAGCTAATTTAAAATTTTTTATATAAAAAGATATTTAAATAGTATTATTAATATTATATTCGATTAGCTATTCTTTTCTATCATATTTTTACTTCTAGCTAATAGCTTCTTTAGTAAGTTTATTAGCTAGTTCATTATCTTCTATTTCTTAATATATAGATATCCAATGCAGCTATATATCTAAGTCTTTAAGATTTACTTATATCAGTATATTAATTATAAGTTTAATGATATGTTGTCCTAATTGTCTTCCTAGTCGTCCTATAGATTGTAGAGTAGCTTGATTGTTTATGAAGATGGCCGCCTTATGCTTATTTACTCTAAGAGCGAGATGAAGGTCCATTAAAATGTCTATTAGTTCTGCTGTGTATACTATGGCTGTGCTCCTTTTATCTAGGAAGGCTGTTTGATGAACATGAATCGCCAGTGCTACTGCCGCTGCTCTTACTTTTCTGTTGATACCACTGCCATCCGTGTATATTGCTAGGATTTTTGACATATCCTATTCAGTAAAGGCATAAATTTGAATTGGTTCTAGGTTATAGCATATTCAATAGAGGGGATTATGGTATGTATTTCTTCCTAGAGATAGGTCTAGATATTAGAATGGAGATAGAGCAAATAATAGGTCTATATTAGGGCACTTGTAGTTGTTTTATGCTATAATCATTATTAGCCTTCTAATCATAGAACCAAAGAAAAAGGAATATATACCAGCAGCTAAAAAAGTCAATATCTGATCTACTAACTCATTATCCAAGAACTCTCTGCGCAATATAATTATGCCTAGAATATCCGCCTCTAATTCCTGTGTATTAACTTTGTGTGATTTGAGGGCTTGCTGTTTCTTATGGATGATATTATGGCATACAGTGCGCAGAAATCCAGGTTCTTAATCGATCATTCTATTCAAGTTCTAGGGAATGCGACGCGCAAACTATTAAGGTAAGATGACATTGACACTGAAAAAGATCAGCTTCTCTTAAGATGGTTCTATAATTCTTAGAAAGCTGTCTATGATTTTATTCTCTTTGTTAATCAGAGATTGAAAATCATAACCCATTGCTACGGATCCGATGATATCAAGAGTAAGATAACTACCAAAGTTAGCTATCATCATTTAGTGCAGTGTGAATAGGGTTATATCTTGCCTAGACAGACATCTTAATTTTCCCTGATCGACTACTCTTATTTAACCTCTCTATTAGATTTTCTTTCATCTCCTTTTTTAACTGCTCTAATAAAATATTTGTCTTCCCACATGAGCGTATACAACCTCCTAATATTCTTTATATTGAATGCTGACGTTAATGCTTTGTGTTGCACTCTATGTACATTATCCTCAGACAGAATCAATCCAAACCCTAAAACCTGCCCCAAGAATCCACGCGCTTTCCATGGCTTCTCAAGGTTATAGGTATTCGTACTCATGATATCCAGCAAGGCTTGATGATTTGTGCCGACGAGATGGCCGCGCTGGAATATGTTGTAGAAATGGATTAGCCCATCGTTGGGGATTATGTGCATCCATTCTAAGGGTAAAGGGCCTTGGGGGGGTCCATTATTATGCTCATTTGGTTTATTTTGTCCTTTACCTCCGTCAGCAGGCTTTTAATATAATAGGTATTCGGGAGGGAGGTACCGGGACGCGTGCAACATGTCGTAACGGATTCACACAAAACGGATAAATCACTAAATCTCAGAATAACTGAAGTGCTAAATTGACTGCAAACACCACCGAAAATAGGCCCCTGAATGACCATCCGGAGACATAGCTGGTGCTCAAATAACCATGCGAGAGTCTCGACGACAGAAATCGTGAGATTTACCGCAAATTCTTCGCTGAAGAGCAACATTTTATTTGACCCTTTTTACCCATACAGAAATATATCTCTTCTCTGCGAGGATATAGCTTTGGATTTAACCGAAAAGAAAGATGGGACCACACGTACTTAAGAACTAACTCACGACCCAACGATCGACAAACCTCAATTCCCTAAGTTAATCATCATTCGACAATTTCTCAGAGACATGCCCTCAGAGCCTCAGCTAGTAGGCTGTGAAGCCTATTTTACTAAGTCTAAATAAACCCCCAGTTAGTTCTCATATCTTTCTCCAATCACCAACCTCTTTCTCGAAGTCTACTTTGATATCAAAATCGGCAGACCTCAAACATAGACGTCTTTAATTCCCATCACCATGATACCCGACGCTACAAAGCTAAAAAGCGCAGTGAATAATCCTTCCAAACCCCTCGCCATCCTTGAAGGCCTATCCACATCGCTTCCAGGGATCCGTGACTTGAAAATCCGGAAGCAACAATGCCATAAAACCCGCTAAACAAGACCAAGGCGATGACATCAACATGGACGGTGATAACGTGACTCTTGGTAATACATCGAACGACGATGAAATCGTCAATATTAGCGCAAAATACGCAATGAGGCAGGCCAACGAGAGAAAATACTTGAATGAGAAGATGCTAAAGGATTAGAAACCTTGATAGTGAAGACGATTCATCTACCGAAGCTCCAAAATTACTACCACACGGGCGAAATCAAGCGCATGACGACGATGATTCAGACTCCATCACCAAAGACGACGAAGAGCAAGAAGAAGGCCGTTAGGACCTGGATTACTCAAAGTCGAACGACTACTCCGACTAGCTCAATAACGCCATGATCAACGACTACACCATAATTGGCGTCAAAAAATAGTTACTGCTTGATTATAAGAAGAAGTTGCGTCCGAGCGAGTTGGGGGCTGGGCTGGAGAGAAGACATGGGAAGTGAGCGTGCAAGCGTGGAGGCAAGATACCTATGTAATGTAGTATTCCTTCAAAAACTCTACGAAGTGAATTGACATGATACAGAGCGTTTGTATTTCCCAACCATCACGACTTTGAACTATTTAGCATCAATCAGTGGGGCCATAGACCGATGTCCTATGAGAAGCTTATACCGCTTCGGGAAAGATCATCTCATTCAATTTCGCACCTTCAATCCCTAAAGTAACGGCCCCAAACCTCGCGAACTCAGTCTTGCTCAAATTTTTCCACGAGTGCTGAGATGCGCGCTGCACACACACGTCACCTGGCTTCATAACCCTTTTTTCCCCACTGTCCAAAGTCAACTCCAGCTCCCCATATATGATGAACACGTAATCAAGGGTCTGCGACCGATGCATAAATCCTTCCTTTCCATCAGGATTCGGTGCAAACTTCAATCATCGTTATTAAAGAGTCCTTCATAAGGAAGGTAGAAAAGCTCTAGAATCTTACACTCGCGACCATAGCAGCACTTCCACCCGCAAGGGGAAACATGACGTATGGATGTTCTCTGCGAACATCTTCATTCTTCCTGTAATCGTCCATGTCCGTAAGGACAGGCCCGTTTGGAGAAGCGACAGTAGAGTAAATGTAATCCACACGCAGAGAATCATTACTCTGCTGCACAAGTGGTGGGTTTGGCGCAGCGAGGAATGTTGATTTACCCTGCGGATCGTACGACGTGACGAAGTGAGAGATGTCAGGGATAATACTTTGGTTCGCCATCTCGACTTGAATACCGAAACTGTGATTTCTTAAAGAGGATGAGACTGTAAGAGAATAATGGTGAATTGGCCGCTGAATACCTACTTAGAAAGATAATATGGGGTGTATGCTGCCCTTAAATAGTTGACACACTGACAGAGCCGAATATCCTTATTCCCTGACCCAGCGCGAATTGGTAAGGCCTCCCGTCAGGTCTTCACGGCTCTGAATAAGCGCCATTGCTTGATAGCAGTTTTCATGTACAAAGACTGGTAGCTTGGAGCCCATAAACTTAAGATTCATGTCAGTATCCCTTCCGAAGTCAACTTTTCATCAAGGCATTCGCCGCCGTGACCTTCGTTTGCTCCCGGGGAACTCGGAACTCCATGTTCTACGAAACGCCTTTCTCCGCTCGACCACCTGTTGAAGAAACTCTTTATTGATACTGCTACTTGCAATCTCGGTAGCGTTACACGGAACTCCAGATACCTTCTTGTTGAAGTCTCACTTATCCTTTCTCCGCTCGGCACTCGGAAATGCCCAGCTTCAGCACTGTAGCTGAAATTAGTAGCTTGCCCCCGTACTCGATTCGTATAATGACATTAGAGAGCGTCGAAGAGGAATATGTTTTGGAAACTACCATGGCTGTTGAGTACTAGCTCCCTGAAGTACTTCACGTGAGCGCAGATATGACGTATATCTGCTATTTGAGAGTAAGGTCTATGCTGCCAAATGTGATAACAAACTTCGAATTCGGCGAGATTAATATCTCTTCTCCTCCAGTTCTGTGACTTCATTTTTTGTCTCTTTTCCGCACCAACAAAGCCAGGTCGATTGAATCCAGCTCGATTGAATACTGCTCGGTTCTCTGCAAAGAATTAGACTTGCAAATTTATACGGTATGCAGGATTACGTTCGTCGATTTATCCCAGCCGTAACGCCTTCAGATACACTCTTGGGAGGAATGTGTTCCCATGTCTTTAACCTGTGCCGTCCAAATGTTTAGCTCCTGATGTCGGTAATTGTACTATAGTAGAACTGTTATATAAGAATACTATCAGGACCCCGCAATCATAGAGAATATAGCCATTTATTCTCTTATGTAGAGGTTCTATTTTGCCCATATGCAAAGGGGTGGTGGTACGGATTTCGGAAGACGTAAAATAAGGACGCTTGAGGCAAGAGTGCCAGTAAGAGCGGCGGCTTAAAACAGAGATGGCCTGTATCTCAACCAACTGTATTGCTTGAACATGCGGGATTCGTTTCTATACCTAGAGACCTAGAGCTCTTTCTTGCGTCGAACTGCGCAGTAGGCCTATTTACTGTTTACAGATAGCAGTGACCCCGTGAATATTAACATCCCAAATTCATCAGCCTCACTAAGCCACTCTTCCACCCGCTTAGAGGCGTATGACTCCGTATGTTGTATCAGTAATTCACCCATTAGTACTTCCCTGCCCTTCCACACCTTGAACCAATTTCCATACTCTTCCCTCCATGTTTCATACTCCCGAGCTTCCCATAACCGTCGGCACACCGGAGCTGGGATGAAGTCGAGCTCATCACAGGAGTAAACTGGTATGCGGTTCAGAAAGCAGACGACACAGTCGAAGACGTATATCGCTAATACTGTTCGCTGTGCTGCGGAAGCAATTGCCCACAACTCGCGGTCAGGAACCTTGCTAGAAATGTCGGCCCTGGGAAATTCTGTCGTAGCCAGTAGACGATATGCCATCTCTTGAAGCTTGCCTAATACGAGTTGGGTGCCATATTTCGCCATAGTATTGGAGTCGAGATATATCATAATCGAGTACATCAAACTTGCTTGTAACGCCGCCAACAAATCGACCTGTTCATATGAGCGATACTACGCTTTACCATTAGCAGAATAGGACCTGATACTCCAGGGTGCCATACATTCTTATACAGCCTCTCAACCTCGCCTTGCATAGCGTTCAATAACATCGCGTCCAGATTTCCTGTTCTGTGTTCCCACATCTTTGTCCAAGCTAGACAATCCACAAGCGGCGTAGGGATGGTTCTAGACGTAGTTTGTAGCCGATGAATCATCGGTGGTAAAGTGCCGTCCCTAGCCATCATCTTTGGGTAACACTTTAGAACCTGCGTCATGAACCTGGCCGAGGCTTCGTTCACGGAGACTGTTCTATTCGGAGGTTTGAATAACGGGTTGATCCATCTACTACGAATGGCCGACAGCTTATCTCCACCGCCTACAAGAGTTAGTTCTAATAAAGGTTTTGATGCGGCGATGGGAACACAACCAGAATCTCTTTGCCTCCAAGGACAATAAATTAGCATCTGCGAAGATGGGGCGGAAAGAGTCGTGGTCTCTGAGGAGAGAGGAAGGGGTGATAAAGAATGTGGCGCCTGGAGTTGGTACGACGAGCCATAAATCTCTGACATGCCGAGGGAGGACGTGGTGGAAGGGAAAGAAGCCCCTAATGAGACTAATGATGTTTCTTCGAACGCCGTAAGAGAATTGTCTATTATCGTTTGCCCTCCATCCAAAATTGGTGGATATGTCCATGACTCTAATACATCTGACGATACTGCATCCCAATGCTCCGGTGCAATACCCGCCGACCGATCTGTAGAAATAGAGGAGGGATATCTACATCCCAATTTCTTCTCGCTACATCGCGAACAAGAAGGTTGTCGTAAGTCACAGCGTGTCTTGTCACTTACACAATGGGAACAGGACTTCTGCCGTGGTGGTGTAGGCTGCTTTCGTCGGCAACGTCTAATGTGGCGTTTGCATGACGATTCTACCATATCCAGTAAGCCTAGTTCTCGGTACGTGGACTGGAATACAACCTTGCTCGAAAGATTTTCGACAGATTGAACACTTGAAAGCTGACGAGTGGTCCGTAATCTCAGCCATAGAGAAATGTATCTGGAATTTTATGTAACTGTAGTGGCCTGATGTTAGTGAAGTTGGGAAAATTGAACGAGGCAAAGTGCCTCAGAATAGGGTTTTCATGGCGCATTGCTCCTGGCCACGGAGTTCCGTGGTCATCTTTCTTAGAGATTCCGGAGTTCCGATAATATTGCTCAGGCCCCTAGCTTACCGCATTTGTCAGCAAATGAGACACCTGGAGGGGGCCACCCAAGCCTGGCCCACTAACTTATACGTCACTCCTGAGGATGTGTAGAATCTACGTAGTATACCCGTTCTGTGTCTCTTGTGGTCGATTTCATGACTATACCGCTGCAGCCTAGGTGCTTAGTGAAGCTTATTACAGCTGAGCACCAGGCATGTTCACAGCTCCGGAAGCGTGGACGCCGTCAGACAAGAGAACCGTAGATCCATATTACAGAATTGAACTTCTCCAGGGGATTTCTTCCGAGGGACATAGTTCAATTGTGTTTTTAATTACCATTTCATTGAAACTCGAAACTAGAAGCATTTTGATATATTAGAGAACCTCATTTCTCTCTTTGAATATGGATTCCACCAGGTTCTCGCATCATGCGGAGTTCAAAACCATTCTGGAGGATCCTTCTCAACACCCTTCCAAAGCTCCTCATAAACCTCCCGCAGCCGCTTATCCAAACGTCCCTTCTTACAAAACTCGACATTACTCCTCAACTGATCAAGCCTCGACGCCCCAAGAATGATCGCATCTCCCTCTCCTAAAGCTGAATGATGCACAATCCATCTCAAACTGACTTCCGTCGGCGTTACACCTGCAGCATCACATTTCTTACAAAATGCAATCATAGCAGTGTGAATAGCCGGCTTATCGAATGCTTTAATATAAAATGGAAAGCGACCTGGTTCCCAGCGACCTCCAGAAAGTGACCTTGCTTCGGTAGCCAGACTTACCTTTCCTGTTAGGAAACCTCCTGCGAGTGGGCTGCGAGAAATCAGCATTGCAATCAGTCAATCAATGGTGCAGCGGACCTGTAAGCATGTATTCGGATATTATGCTCTTTCAAGAATGGGAAAAGTTCTGTTTCAGGCGCTCTCCTGATGGCGTTGTAATGACCTTGCCAGACGGTGGGTTTAACATAATTATGTCTCTGGCAAACTTGCAACCATTCTCTCACTTGCTCGTAGGAGTGATTGCATAAGCCAAGCTACAGAATTATTAGATGCCTAAAAGATAATGGTGAGCTTAGGATGCACCTCTCTGAAAAGTCCAGCTCGGTAATGCTTATCAAAAGCCCGAGCACTCTCCTCGACGGGAGTGTTTGGGTCTGGGAAATGCGCATACAGGATGTTGCATTGCTTCACACCCAGTAATTCCAAACTTTTCTTCAAGCTCGAATCAATGGCAGCCTCGGACAACCCACCGCTGATGGCTGTCCGCTCGATTTTTGTGTCAATCACAAATCCCTTCCCAACTGCACGGCTCTCACCCAACAATCGTTCACTAACCCGTGGACTTCCCGGAGGAGAGGATGCCGCTGAGTCCAATTCCGTGATCTCTAGCTCCTTCAATACATCGAGTAGTTCGGAAGTTTGCTCGCCAGTGGTCCAGGCGTGGGTTATGGGACCCTCCCCGATACCTCCAGCACCAAAAACAAGTTGAACTCGCGGATGAGTTGCCATACCTTGTAGTTGCAGCTCTTTGTGGATGCTGAATGATATGATCGCGGGGCTGATTCAGTGATCATAAATTAAAAGGGCAGAGAGTGGCGGAGGTGTGACCTTGAAGTCCATGCGTGAACGCCGGGGATGGGATTTCCTGACTTAATATACTCCCGCTTCGTAGTGGCCATGGTGATCGATAGTAACTTCGACTGACGGAATGACTCCCGTCTCGGACGAAGTCTATTCGAGTCACATAAGGTCGCGGCGTAACTATCCAGCCGATTTACGTCCTAACAAACGCATCCCTGCTTTAGTGTATTTTGTCTCGCCTGCTAAAGTAGTTTGATGTAAACTGAGGAACTCAGGTTCTATTCCATAATCCTCATCCGAACTGCGCGTCCCGGAACTCCATGTCCGCAAAATCCGACAATACTTGGCAGGGAAATCTAGGCACATCTCTTCATATCGAGTCGCTGTTTTTTTTGCCCGACGGCTTCTGTATGTTAGAAGATCGAATTATCAAAGCCGTTTGATTTCTACTACGCGGGAGCAGCGCACCCCCAAGGCGAAGCCAGCTGGCCCCAGCTCCAAGGACAGACGAAGTGCGTCAACTGTGGAGGACTTCATCCTGCCTGGGACCGCCAGTGCCTTAGAGTCCTTGAGGTTAAGGACCAGGCACATGCGGCGTACCAACGTCGACCCCACAGTTCGAAGTCCACCGTGGTAGTAGTGGATCTAGGACTACCAGTCTCACACGCAGTCTCACAGCAGCGTTATCCCTAGACAGCGACGATGGCTTCCAAGTTGCCTGTATTACGAGACTTGGGCTGATTTAGCTGGTTCAATTTACGCACAAGAAATTGAGGAAGTGTCGCGTCATGTTTCCGGAGAGGCTATGTAATCAAAAAGATCAGGTGTGCATATCAATGTACATTAGAGCCGTATGAATAATCACAAATGGCCCTCGTTCCCGGCCCCGGAGTACCGTGGTCAACTCGTCAATTCTGGAATCGCAACGATGCCGCTGGCGCCTTTGGCTTACGGCCTTCGCTACCTCTGCGAATGAGGATAGGCAACTTAAGTACAGCTATTCTCAGGACCGCCTTGAGTCATTAATTTTGTTTCATGCATGCCCCGATTGCTCTGCTCGAAGTCATTCAAAGATAGCTAGCTCATCACAACGTCAACCCACGGTGTTATCCACCTCCTCCCCACACCAAATGACTTCCCCTCTTAAAGACCTGGATAAGTCGGAGCTCTATGCGAACTACAGCAGCGGCAGTAACGTTTATGTTCTGGTGGTTGACAGCATGTTAAAGCTTCCTCCAGAAGCTAACGGCGCCGTCGTTGTTGGCGGCTCGAATGCCGCGATATACGCGACGTTTATCTCGGCCAAAGCTGGCGCTCGGGCTGCTATTCATCATGACTGCGGCATCGGTCGAGATGAAGCAGGGGTCAGAGGCCTGCTTTGGGCGGAACGACACGGCATGGCTATGGCGGCCGTCGCTACTGACAGCGCCCGCGTCGGCGACGGTGCAGACATGTTCCAACGCGGGGTCATCAGCCGTGTCAACAGAATTGCGGCCATGTGTGGTGTAGAGAACGGTCAAACTGTCGTACAAGCAGCGAAGCTTATGAAAGCCGCGCCTTGGCCTCATGCAGACGTGCAGCCGCCGGTCGAGGGACGTACCTTTATTCACGGCGTCCTCTGCATAGACTCCCTCTTACTCGGAAATCCAGAAGATTCAGGCTTGGTCGTGGCAACCGGTAGCCATGGCGGTGCAATCGCGGCCGGAATGACGAGTTCATTTAGGCCACGCCTCGCTTTCTTCAATGATGCCGGGTTCGGCGCTGATCGTGCGGGTGTAGCCTGCCTTCCTATTCTCGATTCTGAAGGCATTGCCGCCGCTACGGTTGCCGCAGAATCGGCGTGTATTGGTGACGGTAAGTCAACGCTGACGCAGGGTATTGTCTCGGCCGTGAATGAAACGGCATACCGACTCGGCGCCAGAGTCGGGGAGACGGCCCTTATAGTGGCACGCACCGCGGTGGAGATAGCCTGAATAGTTCACTCAGAACAATCCAAAATGAAGCTGAAATGATATCATCTGGCCATACAAAGTAGGCTGGACACGCCCCACCAAAACCACTTTTACACTAAACAAACTTTATATTAATGTTGGCCGATTATAGTGCAAGGAATTTTAGTGCAGTATTAGTGTGTTCCAATATTGCAAAGGGAAAGAAGCCTGAATTTTGAATAACTGGAAACTAGACCTAATTTATACCCAATTTACTAGTGGAGCTGATCGCTAATAATTACCCAAATAATGGTAAATTGTCGGAAATTGCAGAGAAAAATAACGCGTCAAAACCATGGTTTTGACATACCGTTCCATGGCGCATTATTATCGCACTAGCTTGCTGACAATTAACAACTTAGTTATACATATACTAAAGCTCACCCTCAATTTAGACCCACCAAGACATCAAAGAAAGTCCAAATTTTGATCTTAAACTGTGGGATGACTTATCAAGAGGTCTACGTGCACGGTAACAAATGAATGTACGCGTACGTGGTGTTGTTATGAAGGTTCTCAACCTAGTAGGGTAAAACGTATATGATTGTGTGTACTATCTGAACCAGACACCGACGTGTTGTTATAACCCCCATTCCAAACAGGATCACGTGAGTCCTCGCGTGGCCTGCGGCCGGCGCGTCAGAGCGCGGAATCTCGATTGCTTCAATAATTACTTCAATAAACCAACATAAACCCTCTTTAGTAATATTTTAAAACATATAAACAGACCTAAATAGATAATTTTCTACTTATAAATAACATTTTATACACTTTTATGAAAACAAAGAACCCCTCGTTAATAGTCCCTTAACAGGTAGAGAGTCCAGACCATAGACCCTCCAGCCAGGTCTAGTTATACACCTTCTATAGAAAATGCATACCAGAAAAGCGTACATATTACAGCATATTTATTTTAGTCCCAACACAAACGAATAGAAGACCAGTCCAGAAAAGCGACTGGATATACTTATATAAGTAGATATAAATATAACATAATTAAATAGGCCTTTAGCTTAACTAGCTACCAGAAACAGCAGGATAAGAACTAAGGAATTTAATAAATATTTAATAATAAGTATTTAACAGAATCCCTTATTCTCAGACACATATCGCGTTAGAAGATATAACTTACCTTTTTAATTAAATACAGAACACGCAAAGAATAGTGATATTAACTACTGCCATCTACCAGATGGTTTACTATCAGATGCCATTTCCATACAGCCTAATACAGTAGATACAAAAGCCAAACATATTTGCTCAGACAATATATACGCACCTAGCAAATCCGCCCTAACAAGTCAGTACTCCACGGCTGATGGCCACTTCGCATCCTCCAACCTCACATAACTGTAGAGTGTCACATATATTAACTATAGAACTACATTAACATCCAGAAAATACGCGTTTACAGGTTTTAACCCTCAAGTAGCTCAGAAGCAGTCTATCAATACAGCTTTGATGATATTTCCAAGCTTGTATGAGCTAACCTCAGCGAGACATCAAAGAGATGGTCCATTTTGGGGCGTGAGGAATGAAAACTCATTCATCATCGTGTCCCACACGAAGTCGTCAAATCCAGGTTCGGCCAAATCTGATTGCGCGTCTAGTTGTCCAGATTCGGCCAAATCAAATTGCAAGTCCAGTTGACTTGTAGAAGAACTGTGCAGGTCACCTATTTCTAGCTCCATATGATTTGTGCTAACTGCTGGCGGCGTCGATCCTCGTATGTCCGTACTCCTGACTTCCGGATGCGACAGCTGTGAAAGGGGTGGTTGCTTTCGCTGCGTTTCAGATTGCCCCGGTGTAGGTCTATTCTCAACCCCGATTCGGCTTTCATACCCAGATTGTATGCTTTTGAGCAATACCCCATAATTATATATCATGTCCCTGTTGCCGTCGTCATCAACAAGCTGCGTGGTCACTGTGGCTAATTTCCCCATATACACATCCAGCGTATGAGGTATCATGACTTCCTTTTTAGCAGCTCTTCTGAAGTCAGCTTCTAGTGATTCTGCTTGGTCATGTTCCCGTATATTTATCCGTTCTATTCCTGTGATACCTGTCCTACAGTCGAGGAAAACCGTCCTCACTTGAACAATAATGACGTAAGAATGTTCTGCCCACCAGGAGAATGGAAAATGAAGTAGCTCAGCATTGTCAACTGACAGACACCAATCATGAAATGAGACAGTTGCTGCGACCAGCTGCCACAGCATATTAGTCCGCTGCATTGAGAACTGAATTGAGTGATCAGTCTCTTGTTGAGTGAGTCGGGCAGACACGAATGCGCTTTGCCAAAGCTCGTTATAGAGCGCAACTTCGCGAATCCAGACTTCCAAGAAGTGAAGTTGTTGGACCAGAATAGCATTTCTGTTTGTTGAGCCAATACTCTTCTTAAGTCCATCAATTTCACGAGAGAAAGAATCAACGGTGATCTGGAGTGCGCGCTCCCCTCTTATGTCGCAGGTAGATATATCGTGGTGGCAGAAAGCGTCACTAATCTTCCGCTGAAGGACGTGGATTTCCACAAATGGCGCGATCAATTGATCGCTGGGAACATCCCTCAGTTGTGAGAGATATGTGCAGCAATCCTCCATATATGATGTGTAGTACATAATCGTCCGTTTTCTCAACACCATCGATGACCTTATTAGAGTTAACAGTCAGCTCGACGACCACAAAAATTACCACTGTGCAGGTAGAGCTTACAAAGATGATAAGCAATATGTTCCAAGAAGAGCTCTCATCTCTGCCGGACTTCGCGCTTTCCCCTGAGTTTGAGCCTCCTCTAGACCTCTCTTACCCTTCTCATTCGAGTCTAATCTCAACTCATGGCACATATTTACACAGAGCTGTAACATGAGGAAGTATTGATGCTTCCCAGGCAGACAGAAGTATTGATACCAAGCCACGAATACCAAAAGACCTTGTAAAAGATCCATACTAACTTCATGGTCCATCACTAAGCGATCACAAATTTGCTTCTTGATCTCCTGACCTAGTTTGCGCTGTAGTATGGGATCCTCAAAAGAAGTGACGGCCATGATGCACAAGAAAAGGAATGGACTGTCGTATCGAAGAGCTTCCACGCTGACTGTGGGAGGCACAACCACAAATGGGAAGTAGTTGACGAGACCTCCTCGGAAAGTCTCCAGTCGACGATCCGCAGCTGCCAGGCCTCCTAGGTCGTGTAGAATAATGTTGGTCCAGCCATCATTATGAACGTCTCTGGGCCTGGACAGGAATTCCGAAGACGCAAAGTGACTTCCATTTATTTGGTCGTGTGAAGATGAAATGCTGGAGTAAAGACTCTCAGTGGCAGGGCGATTACTTTGGGGTCCTTGAAATGAGGCTGAATGGAGATGCTGTGTTAAAGTAGCCACTTGCGTGGACAACAGCTCCATCTTCTCCTCGAGTCTCTTGGCAGATCTGAGGACGAATTAGCTTGTTCTATGCCGATGAAATACCTAGTGTATATGGAAGGGTGTCCTCAATCACTGCCTCCAGTCTACTTGAATAAGTGACTTCACTTTGGTCATTAGGTCGAGTTCAGTGATTGAATTGAGGCATGTCATCACGCACTCAAGTCACTTCTTTTGTGCACGCTATTCTAAAGCGCTCTCATAGACCTCTAATCCTACAAGACCATGCAGACAGCAGATGTGGTTGTGACACTCACGAGGCTTCTCTCCGATTTGTTCTTGCCCCAGAAGAAGGCTCTGCATAGACGCATTCTTTGCCCAATCTTTCACATCTTCCGCATGATTCTGCGCCCAACGAAGAAGAAGTGCACTTGACCTTGGCGCCGGTGCAGCTGAGGCACGCTCGCCTCCTTAGCCGCAGATTCATCATTGACGATGGTTCCGGTACGTCCATCGTGGTGACCGGGGATTTCGTACAAATATATGGACCGGCTGATGTTGTGGTCCGTCGTAAAATACGGGACGGCAGCGGCCATTCCGACCCGAAATGATAAGCCCGCTTACGTCACCGGAATTCATGGGCTTAAACTATTTTAAGCCTAGTGCTAAGACATCGGGTATATCGGGTTTTCCGTGCCCAGCGATACTCTCCTTTAGCAACACGATAGAGCAAGACGCTCTCTCAACAGAGTCCTCGGAGAATCACCGTACTATCATTTTCGCGTAGTAGTCGGAGTATCCGCTGCCGACCGATCCCCCTATGGCTATATATGGGCTTCGATCGCTCCCATGGAGCAGCTCAATCACAAAATCCATCAATCTTGAACAAAGACTTCCATGATAATCATCATATCATACTCTTTCCTTTATCAGACTCCTCAAAACAGATTTATCTCACGGTTGTTCCAGAATGCCCGGTCCCGTATTCATTCTCAGGGGCAAGTTTTTCCCCCCCAAGCAAATTACGACGACTTTCGAAGGCAAGACCATCATCGTGACAGGGTCAAACACCGGCGTGGGTTATGCAACTGCCCTCAAATATGTCCAACTCGCCGCGTCAACCGTCATTCTGGGTGTCAGGAGTCTGCAGAAGGGCGAAATAGCAAAAGCGCAGATTGAAAAGGCGACAGGGCGGGCAGGCGTTGTCCAAGTATGGCAATTGGACATGGCCAGCTTCGAAGGTATCGATGTATTCGCTAAGCGAGTTGAGAGCTTGAAAAAGGTCGATGTCGCTGTTCTTAACGCAGGTATCATTAGTCGCAACTTCAAGCTGTCTGAGAAGGGATGGGAGAACAATCTTCAAGTCAATACTCTCGGGACTGCGCTCTTAGCGATCCTCCTCACCCCAAAGCTGCAAGCGTCCCGAAGTGGAGATTTACCAGCACATTTAGTTGTGGTCACATCGACAGGGCACATCGACGCGCAGCTGAAACTTCAAGACAAAGCTCAGCTTCTCCACAAATACAACAGTGACCTTGGCGTGGGACTGTATCAACAGCATGTGGCCTCCAAGTTGTTCATGATGTGGATCACAAGAGAGCTAGCATATCGCTGTCTCGACGCCAATGGCGAACCAACGGTGATTGTTAATGATGCGTGTCCTGGTGCATGCCGGAGTGACGTTGCAAGAGAGTTCGACACCACTCTATGGGTTATTGCTAAGGGCATTGGATCTTTTCTGCTCATGAGACCTGCGGAAAATGGTGCTCGCGTGCTTGTTGGCGCATCCACTTTAGGAAAGGATTCACACGGACGGTGGTGGTCTGCAGATGGAAATTACAGGCCGTGAGTTAACCTCTAAGAAGAAGAGATAAAAATGGGGTTACGCTGACAAATACAATAGACCTGGTGAGTACATTACGAGTGATGAAGGCAAGATCTTGCAAAAGGCGTTGTGGACTGAAGTGGTCGATGTTCTTGAAGAGAATATTCCTCGAGTCAAAGATGTGATTGCGAGCCTGTCTGCGCGGAGGGTTTTGTGATAGAAAGCGGGTTTTGTGATGTATATTTTTAGGCATAAAGTCTCAACACCGATTCGTAAGAATTGTGGCCACTGCACTGAATGTGATAATGGTGGTCCCCGGCTCTGACACATTCATTCTCGAAATCGCCTTGACCAATACACTCCAAGAAATTCCTACCTGGCTCAATTGCCAGAGCCTTACTATAAATTATTCATTGAGGAAGTCACATGTGCACGTTCCAACCGCGTATTTTCGACCGCGTTAACTCTGCCTTGGGACCGTTATATCATGGCAACCATAGCAGATGTCGAACCGGTAATTGCTGCGCCTGGAACGCGACCGATTTCGGACAAACCGCTCCTTCTCGCGCTCGCCTCACGAGTTTCCTAGACCCGCCGGCCGCAACAGCCTTCAATTAGTTCCCAAGATCTGATCAAGCAAGAGCATCCTTCTGCTGCGCCCCTCACCTTGCTACAGCCTGAACCCGTTTTCCCTAGTCTGCGAAAAGACTCAATGTATCATATGCCCTGGGGACACACTGCTGACGAATAAAGAAAGAACGCGCAAGTTTTCTCGTGTCACATATGATAAACCATGTTGAATATGTGCACTTGGGGAAACTACAACTCGAGGAAAAGCCGGCTTGTCAACACCGTCATTGCTCTTCTGGGGGGGGGGGGCTTATTCTTTGACAAGATAATACATTAATAGTCATGTGGCACTGATCTATAAGATTAACATCCGCGCATTTGTCTCACTCCGGTTCGGGGTCTTTCAAGATACGGATCGCTCAGAATAATCTCACTATACAAAGAACATTGATCCAGAAGAAATATGAATGACTGGACAATTTCTTTTTTTAGGCAGTTCCCCACATCAGTTCTTCCATTCTTATTCTCGCTTCACGGCGCAAAGGCCTCAACCTCAATCTTAATTAACATCTTCTCGAGCCCTAACCTCGGCATACTCAATAATGTTCAAACAGGCCGGTGCCCCGGGACCCTTTTCCTTATCTTTGGCACTAAATACTGCATGATGTCATCTATACCCACCGTATAACTACGCCACAAATACACATCTTCTCAACCTCTTAAGCTATGACTTTGCAGCACTTGATCGATGTTGGCGAACACGAGGTCGATTTGAGACTTCATGTCGGCGGGAAGGAATTGGGAGCTGTCCTAGCTGTCTTGGCCGGAGACCTTGATGATACCCGAGGGGAGAATGATAGATTGTGAGTAGTGGTATGCCTCGCTGGCTTGTTGGCCGGGGCCGGTAGGGTCGGTGGTGTAGGTGAGGGAGGACATTTCTAGGAGGTAAGTTGTGAGATGTAGGTGTGTTATGTGGGCTATGTAGGAATATACTTAATGGCTTCTATTATGGCGTTATGAAATTTCGTCAGGATATTTTCACCTTGCTTCTTGCGATTTGTAGATGTTCAGAAGGGGACCAAAGTCCAGCTGAAATAGGGAGGCTTATATACATTTTAAGCGTCAGCTCATTTTGGAGAATGGCTTATGGATTTATAATACGTGGCATTCTTACAGTAGTTAGCCATGCTTAAGCTCCACCTCTTCTGTCCCTAATGGATAAACTGGAGGAAAGTCGCAAAGGACAGATGTTATGCTCTTGTTCATGTCGTGCTAGCCTATCTTCAATGCATAAGCAACCGACTAGTCGGTTGATTTAATTTCGTTAACAAACGTTAGCGCCGTGCTAGGCAAAAGGTAGTTGGTTGATTTTTGATATTCAACGCACTCCCCACGCCTGCATTTCCATAGGGATAGGGGCTTAAATTTGGAACAGGTATAATCTATCTTTAATGTATAAGCAACCGACTAGTCAGTTAATTTAATTTTATTAATAAACGTTAGTGCTGTGTTAGATAAAAGATAGTTGATTGATTTTTGATATTTAACATACTCTCTATATCTATATTTCTGTAGGGATAGAGGTTTAAATTTAGAATAGATATAATCTATTATCTGCTGTATTATATATCTAATTTTTATTATATTTAAATGACTAGTTTAGTTATTACAAGTTATTAAAAAGTTATTAAGGTTATTTTTTGAGATAGTTAAGATATAGAAATATTATATTTAATTAGGATAGTTATAATTACTTAATGCAGTTAGATAGCTATTTAGAGTTATTTTAGTGCCATATTAGGGTTATTATATTCCATTTAGAGGAATTACCCATCCATCAATGTGTTCATTGAAACATGGCGATACCAAATATTGCATAGATCTATCTTCAATGCATAAGCAACTGACTAGTCAGTTAATTTAATTTCATTAATAAACATTAGCGCTGTGCTAGATAAAAAGTAGTTAGTTAATTTTTGATATTCAATATACTTCTTATATCTATATTTCTATAGAGATAGAAACTTAAATTTAGAATAAATATAATCTACTATCTGCTATATTATATATCCAATTTGTCAAAAGTTGTCAACAACTCGTCTCAAGATCGGAGATCTTAGAGGATATTCTACTAACACAAGATAAAAGAATAATGTAAGATCAATATCAAAGGGCTATCTATCAAGAATAATAGTAATAGTAAAAAGATTATTAAATACTAAATAATAGTATATTATTTGAGATAAAGATAAAAGATAATCAACTAAATATATAATAATAAATAAGTGTCTATATATATTAAAGAATATTGAAATATCTATTTTAATATCTTAAACCGCTTACTTCTATATCTAGAGTTGTCTACTTCTATATCTAGAAATATCTGCTTTGCTGAGTCACATGCTTATTGTGTATAAAATATTAATTCATATTATTTATATTATTGTTTCAATAGTGTAAGGGCTAGGGTTGGTAGAGTGTGAATATATTGATTCCTATGTCAAATAAGGCTTCACTAGTATATGCCCTGCTGTAAGGGCTAGGGTTGGTAGAGCATGAATATATTGATTCCTATGTCGAATGAGGCTTCACTAGTATGTGCCCTACATATGGGTAGCTATTCGCTACCCCCTTTTACTATGAGAATTCGGCCCAGTGTTTATGAGCGGTGTCTTTAGACACGTGACTCACTAGCACCCGCGTCACGTGCATTATATAGAATTAACACCAACCTCTATACATTTAAATAGGGACGTTACAGCTATTTCCCCCCTCTGAAAGGCATGGCCTCACGCTCTGCTTAGTATCATTAGATAGGCCTCTTTAGCCGCTATGGTCTATACAAATTACAGGTGTCAATTCGGTGTAATGATAGAGATATTTGTATACAAAATGATATGCTCTATAATATTGAATTCACTTCCTCTAACAGTAGGAGATATGGTTTGACGCATTTGTATCCCACTAGACAGTGCATAAATCTCGTCTTTCTACTGTCTTATAATTTTCCTCTTTCAATATGGCTTCGAATCCTATGTCTTCACCCCCCAGCCTCCCTAGAATTATTACTACTGTTATAAGTGGATTTTCTTGACTTCTGACCCCTGAGCGGCTATTTGTCATGTTCCTTACATTTTCAGCACCATTTTTAGATAATATTTAAAGATATTAATGTTTTAAAACGCTTGTGGGCAGTTACTATATGTTACTTTACTCCTTTGACTATTCTCTACACCTCTACCACATCTGCTTCGTTTATTACCCAGGGCATTTGATATATTGATACTTAGATTATTATTCCTCGCATTTAAATAAATTTAAACGAGCTTTAAGATGATATTTAGAGGTATTTTAATTTTAGTACTAGTTCATGATGCTTTAGAAGTTTTATTTATTTTAATATTGAATTCATTTTCTGAATCCTTCTTTATGGTTTAAAATCTTTCTTTTATATCTCCGTTCCCTTCTGAAAGGGGCATTTAGCCTTGAATGTTAGAATAAGCTGATAATTCATAGACTATCACTCTTAGATCCAAATCGATATCATATATTGATTTAGAATACGTCACATGTATCACCAAGCAAGCTCTTACAGCTGCCAATCATCAGCCCCATCTTTCTGATCATTCTAACATATCGATGAATCCTAAGATTCCGATTCGTGCATTTATTCCTGTTAATATGCCGACTGCTCCTATTCTTATAGATGAATCTTCGAAAGGTGTAAAGCTTTTGTCAAAGAGTAAAGAGAAGGAGTATATTAATTAGATTCATCAGAACGTATTTGGCCTTTAGAAATCTGATGAACATTTCTCAGAGTTTGAAGATCTTTTAGATTTGGATGTGCTATCTCCTCATATCGCCTTCTACGTTTTCTCACCCACTAAAGTTATTCATACAAAGTGTACTCTAGCTGGCAGCCATAGAGGTTTGTTTTCCCACAATCAATATTCTTATGATGTATTTAACAGTACCGAGTCTTTTTCTATTTGTATTTAGCCTTCTCATGAATGTAATAAGATACTTAAATATCTTATCTAGTGCCAGACCTGCATCTAAAGCTTAATGATTAGAGCTTTTAAATTTTATGTTAACAACCTCCACTCTGATGATACAATATGGAAGATGTGTGTCTTATATAAATAAAAATATTATTAATGCCTAAGAGTAGATTTTTATATTCATATAATATTTTATATTAATGTATTAAAGGTTCCTCTTCAGTTCGTAGCCTGTATTTAGAAGGCTGTTCAGCTATACTTTCTTAATAATACGATTACTAGCCTTTAAATGGTCAGAAGACTTGATTTAGAGATACGAGGTGTAAAGACTGATAATATCTCTAAGAATAGTTCCTCTGAGTTGGAAGCTGTAAAGATTAATAAGTTGAAAGTTAAGAAGAGTAAATATTACATATATTATCGCTCTTATTCTCCTGATAGTAGTACTACTTCTTTAAAAGAATAAAAAAAGGCTTATCATAGTATAAATTCACTGGAGTCAGATAATGATAATAATTCTTATAGAGCTTCCCATTCATTTTATCTAGCAGCGGTGATTACTACCTTCTTAAAACCTTCTTTAGATCCTGTTCCTCCTACACCTTTAGCCTCGGTGAATCCGATTTTTAATCTTATTATAAATCTTATTTCCAAGTCTGCTCTTTTGAACCCCATAATCATAGATCGGATTTGTATGGTAATAGACTAGATTCTTTCTAATAATCCTATTATAAAGACTGATTAGTCTATCAAATCTCTTTTCTTCTGGATATAAAAGTGACTTCGGCCCTTATTTGTCTCAGTTTATTGATATAAGTAGGTGTATTAAGTCCTACATTAAGATAGGTTCAAATAGGAATAGAAAATAGTTATTTCCTTGTCCACTTTCGGGGTCCTTTTGTAGATTTTTATAAATATCATTTGAAGGCAATAGTATCTTATATACTATTGAATGGTTCCTAAGTGCAGTCTTTTTTAGAGTAATTGGCCCACTTAATATAATACTCTTTTCTATTCAGAGGCCCTCTCTCCTGTTGAATCTCCTCTACTTCGTACTCTTTTTCGTCATCTACAAAGACTGTATTTAGAGGCATAACATTTCTGGCTGTACCCTAATATAATTCGAGTAGAGAGATATGAAAGACGGGATATAACTTCTGAAATTATAGAGATAGATATAATTTATATACATTTATACTCTAGATTACAATAATCTGAAAGGAACTAATCTACTTATTATCTAGCTTTTGTTTCTCTTGAATAGATTACAGATTCTTAGTACAAAGCATGATCCAATTCCCAATTCTGAAGACCATGTTGATTCGCGTCTTATTAAACTGATCTGCTTAGGCCTTAGAGACCTTCTTTAGTATATCTTGAAGGAGTTCACACTTATTTATTATCTCCGAAGTGTATTCTTTAGCTATAGCTGCTTTCTTTAGATCTTCTGAAACCTCACTCTCTATAAGGTTTAAATGATCATCTACATTGATCCAAATATTCTCTCGAAACCCTATAAGGGCTTCATTTAGGATGATGCTTGTTACATTATACATGTTATTATTATAAATATGCTATGTCATAGAAAGTTATCTTACCCAATCGTCCTGATCAAAGTTAATGTAGATATGAAGATAGCGCTTTAAGGTTTGATTTTGTTATTCAGTCTATCCATCTGTTTGGGAGTGATAGACCATTGAAAGTCTTCTTTAGACCTCTAGATACTAACAAAGCATTTTTCAGAATTAAAAGGTGAAAATAGTGTCCTAGTCAGTCACTATATGCTTTAATATAGTGAAGTAACGAACTAAACTATTATATAGTAAGGTTGCTAAATCCTTTATTAAAGTCTCAGTTTTTATAGATTTATAGATAATATATTTTATTAATAGATTAATCATTACTAGGATAGCATTATATATCTGACCTTTTTATACTGAATTCGGTAGACCGGTGATAAAATCTATAGTGGTAATTTTCTATAGAATCTTGGCCTTTAGAAGGGGTACCATGTGTTCAAATTCCTGATATTAGGGGGTATATACGCGCTAATATATTTTATATGTATAAACATAGTATTCAATATTAGTATATATTTTACCCTATATATATTTACATCATACTGCTTCATGGGTTTATTTAACCCTGAAATAACCGTTTTAAACATTATCATAATTTGTATATAGTATTTTTTACTTTAAAGTATAGTTAGAGAAGATATGAATCACATCTCTAAATCTAAGAAGATCGTCTTTTCTGACTAATTATTCTGAATGATTAACCTTTAAATTTGGGTCGGCTAATTATTTTCTAATAGCTGCTATTTATATATCTAAAAGCTGGTAACAGTAGATAATAGCTATAAGATCTTTGCTTATATCTGAATAGATTGTCTCAGACCGTGTGGCTGCTATCAATATGATTCATAGCACTAAAAGTTCTCAATCTCCTATATTATTAGTAACTTATTCATCCTCTAAAGTGATATTTTGAATACTCTAAGTCTTCTTTTTATTAATATAAAGAGCTTCTATTTATTTTTTTAGATATATAATACTAGCCACTAATTTAGATCCAATATTCTTTTCTGAGATATGATTTTAATTTATAAAGAGTCTGCGTCTAAGCTTCTTCTATAAGATTGATAGTAGAGTGTATAGATTCATAATCTTATTCATATAATCAGATCTGCAGTTTAGTATATCTGCAAGATTTTATACTTTAAGCTGGTGCTTAATATTAAAATCAAACGCTAAAAGCTTCTCAGCCCAATGTATTTACCTTTAGTTAAGAACTTTTATAATTATAAAGTACTTTAGATTCTTATAATTTAAAAGAATAAGTATTAACTCTTTACTACCTTCTAAATAGTGTCGTCAGTGCATAAATATCTCTATAATAGCTAATAATTTACTATTATAAATTTCATAATTAGCTTTAGCTTCTGTTAGCTTTTAGAAAAAGAATATGATTAGATATTATTATCTATTATATCTTTAAAGCTGACATAGAATAGTCCTAATTATAAAATTTGATATATCAGTCTTTATCTGAATTGATAGATCTGAATTATAATGGTATAATATCAGTATAATGTAGAAGAGCTTCTTTAAATATTCGAATGCAGCCTTAGCTTCACTACCGAAAACAAAGTTTTTATTTGTCTCTCAGTCTATTATTAAATCTTTTTTCTTCCACTCAATCCTTTTTATTAGATTCATAAGAGGTGCTGCTACCTTCGAATACCCTTCAATAAACCTTTAATAAAAGTTGGTGAATCCTAAGAATTAGAGTATCTCTCTTACATTTATTAGTTTGGGCTATTTTTTGATAATTCTTATATAGTTTTTTTCTATATTAATCCCTTTAGGGCTCACTACGAATCCTAGAAATGAAACAGTCTATACTTCGAATATACATTTGCTCAGTTTAATATATAGCTTATACTAATGTAGATAGCTTAGAACCTTTGAGACATGTTTTCTATGTTCATTCAGGTCTTATGAATAGATGATAATATCATTAAAATAAACCACACAACATATATTTAGTAAATCACTGAATACCTTATTAATATAGAATTAGAACGTTGCAGGAGCGTTCACTAAGCTGAATAGCATTATAGTATATTTATAATGTCTATAATAGATACAAAAGACTGTTTTCCATTCATCCCCCTGCTTGATACAAATTCGATAATATACATCACATAGATCTAGCTAGATAAAGACTCTTACATTCACTAATCGGTCTAGTATTTCTTCTATAAGAGATAGTAAGTACTAATTCTTAATAGTAATTACATTAAAATCTCTATAATCTATATATAGTCTTAAAGTCCTATCCTTCTTAGATACAAAAAAGATTAGGGCTCTAGCTAAGCTCTTCAACTCTTAAATCCATCCTTTAATAATATTTACTACAAGATATTCTCATAGAACTTCTTATTTCTTTGGACTGAGTCGGTATATCAAATAGTAAAATAACTTCTTTCTATTAATAAGATTGATAATATGATTATGCTCTATATTTGATAACAATATGCCTGCAGCTTCTTCTGAAAAGATATCTAAATATCATTATATGTAGGATAATAGTTCCGAATCTCAGACTAAAGCCAATAGGACTGGTTTTCTTTATAGCTCTTTGAGCGACACATATGCTATAAATACTGAGTATCTTATTTCGATTTCTTGTATCACCTTCTAGGCTGAGATCTTTTTGACCTTCGGCCTCAGTAGTTCAATCTTCATTAGGTCCAGAGGTAGAGTTATCTTTAAACTCTACTTTTGGATCTTACCCCTTAAAGTGTGATAGTAACATACAGAATTTTCACTATCCAAATCATACTGATGATAGTATCACTGTTTGGTTATATATCAAATATCTAGATTCACCTCTTCATACTAGGATATTTCTAGTATAAAGTCATATTTCTTTATATTTACAATACTAAATGCTTGTATAAAAGACTTCATTCTATCTTCTGAATTAGAAGTAGCAATGTTTAATAGTGTCTTATCAAAGATACTAATTACATAGCTGTCAATTGCTTATGCCTGGACTACGTCTTTAATATTATAATATAAATGCTTCGTAGTCTATTCTCAGTTTATAAAGTTTTTTTATACATTATTATCTATTAGAGTTAACACTCATTAGATCCCTTTCATCATCTTTATATATATGTATATTTCGACATAGAGCCTTATTTTAATCTAGCTCTCATAAATACTTAACACTGTAGTGACTAATAGCATTGATTTAAAGAGTTATTTCTAGTGCTTTGATTTCAGATATAGATTTTTAATCCAGTATTCATCCTCTAAATGTCTCTTTCTATGGCAGTGATTACACTCAATTTCTTCTTTCTTTAGGTTAATACCCTTCCTTTCAAACCTTTTATAAGACTTTTGTTGCTTTAAAGATCTTCTTTAATCTAAAAGAGGTATTTTCTTCCCTTTGTATTGCTTCTTCTATGCTGGCTTTAAGCTTATATTATAGTCTAATGAATTATATCTTTATTTAGATAACTTATTCTTTTTTTTACTCTATTTTAGAGCTGCTTACTTTTCTGATATACCATCTTCGATGGCCTAAATATAGAGTACAAAGTCTTCGTAATTCTCTAAAGTATTTGGATATTTATCTAATTCTTTATGAATCACTAGGAGAATCTTATCATGAAGATATATTCACCTTTGGAATTCAGTATACTACTAATCTAAACAATCCTTCTATCTATGAAAGATAATATTAAATTTAGCTACTGTCTGATTTTCCCATTATTAAGCTGCTAGGAATTTGGAATTCGCCTCTCATTGAATTAAGATTATAGGTCTGACCAAGTTCGTTATAAACCTCTAGAATCGTTTTCACGTCATATCTTCAAGTTTTGTATCATCCTTTTAGTAGGTAGTCTATTTTTTTAATATACTATCTCTAAAAGTACTAACAGCCATTAGAATCTTTTATTCATAGATATTTCCCCTATCAAAGAATTAACGGTTTCTTTAGAAATGTATATTTAGATAGTTCTCAAACATCTACTATTTGTGGTGCAATTTCTCTTTAAAGATTAAAAGATCCGCCTTTAAGGACTTATCATCACTATATATCTCTACACGGAGTCTCTTCTGACCTGTGCTTAGGGCATCTGACGGTTCTTAAGGAACCAATTCTACCCCTACAAGTCGTTCTCTCTGTCTTGAAAAATCACTATTTAGAGTGCTCCTTAGTGTCTCAGTCCTCCAAAGAAGGATTTCAATATATAGTTACTTTGCCTACTATACCTCTTAAACCGCAAGATCCGCTTTTAGTCGATCTAGTTGTTTGGATGTCATAATGGACAATTCATTTAGTATATACTCACTAAGATCTTGTTTAGATTTAATTAATTACTTAGTTGTATCCTCAACAATATTAGCTAGATACACATTTATGAGATTACCTTATTCAGTCTCACTATCTTTTATCCCCTAAGTCTTAATAGATCCTCTTTCAACTATAAGTGCATCGATTGAATCGCTAGCCTAAAACAGAGGATTTAGACGAGTCGAATAAAACCGAAGTTGATGTTCAGACATAGTAATCAATATAAATGGACCCTTTCTAATATGCGAGCGAATAGACTGTAAGGGCTAGAGTTAGTAAAGCATGAATATATTGATTTCTATGTTGAATAAAGCTTCACTAGTATATGCCCTATATATAGATAGCTATTCACTACCCCTTTTTACTATGAGGATTTGGTCTAGTGTTTATGAGCGATGTCTCTAGACATGTGACTCACTAACATCCGCGTCACATGCACTATATAGAATCAACACCAACCTCTGTACATTCGAATAGGGGCGTTACACCTGCGTATGAGTAGCTATTCGCTACTCTCTTTTACTATAAGGATTCGGCCCAATATTTATAAATAGTATCTCTAGACATGCAACTCACTAGCACCCACATTATATATATTATATAGAATTAATATTAATCTCTATATATTTAAATAAAGATATTATAGCTATCTCTCTTCTCTAAAAAGTATAGTCTTATATTCTACTTAGTATTATTAGATAGATCTCTTTAACTATTATAATTTATATAAATTACAGATATTAATTCAGTATAGTGATAGAAATATTTATATATAAAATGATATATTTTATAATATTAAATTTATTTTCTTTAATAATAGAAAAAAAGTATAATTTAATATATTTATATTTTATTAGATAATATATAAATTTTATCTTTTTATTATTTTATAATTTTTCTTTTTTAATATAGCTTTAAATTTTATATCTTTACCCTTTAGTCTCTCTAGAATTATTACTGTTATTATAAATGGATTTTCTTAATTTTTAATCTCTAAATAGCTATTTACTATATTCTTTATATTTTTAGTACTATTTTTAAGCGATATTTAAGGATATTAATATTTTAAAGCACTTATAAATAGTTATTATATATTACTTTATCTTTTTGATTATCCTTTATATTTCTATCATATCTGTTTTACTTATTAGCTAGAGTATTTAATATATTAATACTTAGATTATTATTTCTTATATTTAAATAGATTTGAATAAGCTTTAAAATGATATTTAGAGATATTTTAATTTTGATACTAGTTCATAATATTTTAAAAGTTTTTATTTATTTTAATATTAGATTTATTCTCTAAATTTTTCTTTATAATTTAGAATCTTTTTTTTATATCTTTATTTCTTTTTAAAAGAAATATTTGATTTTAAATATTGGAATAAGCTGATAATTTATAGATTATCACTTTTAGATCTGAATTATTGTTATATATTGATCTAGAATACATTATATATATTACTAAGTAAGCTTTTATAGCTATTAATTATTAGTTCTATCTTTCTGACTATTTTAATATATTAATAAATCTTAAGATTCTAATTTATATATTCATTTTTATTAATATGCCAACTGTTTTTATTTTTATAAATGAATTTTTAAAAGATATAAAGCTTTTATTAAAAAATAAAAAGAAGAAGTGTATTAATTAAATTTATTAGAATATATTTAGTTTTTAAAGATTTAATAAATATTTTCTAAAATTTAAAGATCTTTTAGATTTAGATATATTACCTCTTTATATCATTCTTTATATTTTCTTATCTATTAAAGTTATTTATATAAAGCATATTCTAATTAATAATTATAAAGATTTATTTTTCTATAATTAATATTCTTATAATATATTTAATAGTATTAAGTTTTTTTTTATTTATATTTAGCTTTTCTATAAATATAATAAGATATTTAAATATTTTATCTAATACTAGATTTATATTTAAAATTTAATAATTAAAGCTTTTAAATTTATATTAATAATCTCTGCTTTAATAATATAGTATAAAAGATATATATTCTATATAAATAAAAACATTATTAATATCTAAAAATAGATTTTTATATTTATATAATATTTTATATTAATATATTAAAGATTTCTTCTTAATTTATAGTCTATACTTAAAAGATTATTTAGTTATATTTTTTTAATAATATGATTACTAGCCTTTAAATAATTAGAAGACTTGATTTAGAGATATAAAATATAAAGACTAATAATATTTTTAAAGATAGTCTCTTTAAATTAGAAATTATAAAAACTAATAAATTAAAGATTAAGAAAAATAAATACTATATATATTATTACTCTTATTTCTTTAATAGTAATACTATTCCTTTAAAAAAATAAAAAAAGGCTTATCATAATATGAATTTATTAAAATTAAATAATAATAATAATTTTTATAAAGTGTTACGGTGCCAGCTCGCCTGTCCAACCCGCCGACCTACTCCCCTGGTCTAACTGAATGTAACCATAGTTGCATTTTAGTGTGACTCTAATAAAAGCTATCTAGCTATAAGAATTTTATTATAGCTTTTTAAACTATATCTTATTTTTAATTCTGAATTTAATTCTATCTATCTATCTGTTTATCTGATCTAATCAGTTAATTATCAATCTTTAATCTTATCTATTTATTGTATTTTAATATTATATAGCTTCTATTATCATAGATTAATCTAAGATATCTATTATCTTATAATCTCTATTTTTATTACAGAATCTAAAAGAATTCTTTATCTATATATTAGAATATCTAATTAAATGATTTAATTACTATCAATAAGTTTATAAATATATTGATAATATTGTTATTAAATAATAGAAAAAATTATATTAAATTAAATTTAAATTTAAGACTATATAGCTTAAAAATTAATATTTTAATAAATTTCTAGTCTATAAAAAGAAGATATCTATCTATAAATAAATAATTCATAATTATTAAAAAGAATAATTATAGAAAATTTAATAATAATATCTATAAATAATAAAGAATAAAGATTTAATATTATAAAAAAAAGAATAAATTTTAATTTTATTTATTTTAATTATTAATATCTTTATATCTATTCTAAATCTTATCTTATTAAACTTTATTAAAGACTTTAAAACTATTACTATAAGAATATTTATATTAATTAATCTTCTATTTATTATCTTTATTAAATCTTCTAAATGCTTACTTAACCCTAATAAATTTAAAAGAGAATAAAGAGATCTTTATTAATTTATATTATAAATTAAGGAAAAGATGATAGTTAATTTTAATCAATATTTAACTCTATAAATCTAAATAGTCTATATTATAAACCATCTATCTAGAACTTTATATATTCAGATTTTATTTTATATCTAAAATAGAATCTATTAATTATTTAATTATTAAAATATTCTATATATTCTTAAATATTCATTTAAAGATCTAAATTTAATTTATATTATTTATAAAGAATTATTCTATCTCTACTAAATAAATAAAGAATTTATTATATTCTTTATTAAGTTTTAAACTCTAATACTAAATATTAAAATATAAAAAGATTTATTAATAATCTTATTAGAATAAATTATTAATTATAAATTTAAAAGTATATTACTCTATAATCCTTTATCATTCTATAAATATTATTAATTTATTATCTTTCTATAAAAACTAAAAAATTACTAAACTTAATATAAGAATAATTCATATATTTAAAGTTATTAGATCTTTTTTTAATCTATCTTAATCTATTTTATTTTTATTATCTTATTAATTATCTAAGAAGTTACTCTAAAAGTTAAAATATAAAATAAAATTATAAAAAGAAAATTTATTCTAATCTTAAAATCTATAAATCTATTTAAAATCTCTAGCTAATAGATATATAATAAATATTTTTATTATAGAACTAAAGATTATCTAGTTAAAAGCTATTCTCTATCTAATAATTATTTTATTTATTTATAAAATGTCTATATCAGCTCTCTAACTAAATCAAAAGATTTCTAATTTTTATTTCACTTAGTCTCATTTAATGAATTAGTAAATAGTATATATCTAATCTAAGTTACAATTAGATATTCTATATATATATAATTAAAATCTTTACTACTACTTTGAGTGAAATTCTCATTAAAGAAGAAATCTAATGTTTTTAATTAATAATTTTACTTATTATATTATATTAAAAGAAAAAGAATATTTTAATCTATATAATAATAGATTCTAATATTAAAGAAAAGCACTTTATAGATAAGAAATAAATTCTTAACTATAATCTATAATTATTACTTTTAAAGCAATCTATTTGATTAAAAATATTTAACAGTTAGAAAGCTAAGACTAATCTAATTATTTATTATATTAATATATATTTAAAAATCTATAATCACTCTAAATAGAAAGTACTATTTTTAATTATTTAGCTGTGAGACAGTTACTGGAAAGCAGGTAAATGTTGGGATTTATTGATTGAATGTAAGGCTTAGTTAGATATAGACTAATTGCTAACTAATGGTATATATAGCTGTAGATGTGGATTATATAGTGTTTTAGCTAGTTAGTATCTTAACAGTAATATTATAAGGTTTTTTAAAGATATCTTAGAGACACTGAAGGATTATAGATCTTTTATAATATATAGAATCTTATATTATCTTTTTTTTTAATAGAATTAATATTTTTAAGCTGATTTTAGAATATATAATAGATTAAAAATAATCTAATAGATGATAATTTAGTATTAATATAGCTATATTATATATTAGTTATTATATATATTATTTAATAAATAGATAAATAGATTTATTATTATATACTATACTTATATTATTATTATTATAAATATTTATCTATTTATTATATTTTTAAAAATTTTTTTTTCTTTTATAATATTATTTTATTTAGTATATTATCTCTTTATATGATTTTTCTATTTTCTTTAATTCTGTATTGTCTTTATATAAATAAGTAAAGTTATATATATATATATATATATATTTATAGATTTATTTTTTTATATATCTATATACACATTTATTAGGAAATTTAATATTAATATAAGATAATATCTTATTATCTATATAGAAACTTATACATCTATATATCTATTTATATACTATCTTTCTCTAACTATTTTTTTTTATTCTCTTTAAAGGATGAGATTATTTTCTTATTTATAAAATAAAATAAAAAAGTAATTAATGCTATTTATAATATTTTTATAAATTAAGATTGATTGATAGAAGAGTAGGATTTTTTATGTCTATTTATTGTTTATATTTATTTGGTTTTCTCTATATATTTCTTATCTGTTTCTGTATTTTATATTTTTTTATCTGTGTTTGTGTTTTGTATCTTTTTGTCTGTGTGTTGCTTGTCTGTTTGTTGTACTTGCTCTGTATTCTAGGGTTTTTGTTTAATGTGAATCAGATAGTTAGGCTGGATATCTTTATAGGTTTTTATGGTTTGTGTGGTTTGTTCGTCTCTAGTTATAGGAATTTAATGGGATTAATATCTGTATAGAATGATTGTTTTATATGTTTAGTTTATTATGTGTCTGAGGTATAATGTGATCTGAATGATTATGTTTGGGTTTTTTATGGGTAGTTCTTTTTATTTAATCTTTAAATATTGGGATTTATTAGGTTTTTAAGCATTATGATATTTTTAATATATTTTTTAAAGCTTTTTTATGAATGTGTTTAGGTTTCTCTTTAGAGATTTAGGTTTTTAGTTT